>NC_089516.1:91785312-92412664 GCF_036850995.1 Saccopteryx leptura | reverse complement strand
AAAATATTATACCCATCTCAAAGTCTTTAATTAAATATGAACATTTATTTTTGCCATATCAGGCAGCATATTTATATACACCCGGCTTTGGTACATAGACATCTTGGGCCTAAGAGGTTATTTTGTCTATCACAAAAGTTAAATTAATATTTATTAAACATCAACATTGAATAAGGCACTGTACCAAATGTTTTCCATGCATGATGTCTTTTAGCCCTCACTAAAGATTGTGAAGTGAATATTATTATTAATACTTTTTTAAAATGTGGAAAATTAAATATTAAAAAGTGTTTAAATAGTAATAAATGCTCAAAGTTAGTATCAAGCCAGAGTTTTGAATGATTTGAGTCACAATAAATTTATAACTGTACAACAGTTTTTCACAAGAAACACAAAGAACAAAAATTGATTGATAAATGAATGGAGCAAAGAGGAATATATATAAAGAAGCAAAGAAAAATAGAGATAAAATAGAGAAGAAAACAAAATTAGTACCTCTGTTTAGACTTTCAAATAGTCTGTGAAAATAGGACAGTTCTGAGAGCTCAGAGTTGAAGAAGCCTGATTAAAGTAGATAAATTTCCTTATAGCACTATTTCTGCAAAAACAATTTCTTTAGGAACATTGAGCCTTGGTTTTTTATTGCAAATATTCTCTGTCTCTTTTTTGTTTCCTTCCTTCAATAAAAGCCTATCATTTTGAGGGGAAAAAAAGTTTTTCTTTAGCAACAAATGCAGCAGAGGAGAGATTCCTGTACATTGTCAAGAAATTTGATGTTACCCTCACCCCCCGTAAAGCACCAATTAAGAAAGCATAAAAAGAAAATATAGCATTTACATTAAAATACTAAAGTAAATTACATTTCCTATGAGAAATGTAGTTTAAATAAGGTGTCTTGATTAGATTGCCACTCAAGGAGAACAATAAATTTAAGAAGTGATTTTTATTTAGTGGTACAGGAGGGGTCCTTAGGTTACGACAGTCTCAACATATGACTTTTTGAGTTTGCAATGCTCAATCCCTTAAAAACTGAATAATTGAGATGTGAGTCATTTTTTCTGTTATTACAGTACAGTGTACAGTACAATATATTTATGTCCTTTTCCTTTTTCTATGGTTTAGTTGTGTTCTTATATTCTAGATTATAATTTTACAACTGTGTTAGGATAGGTAAGTGACTTAGGCTAGAATGTGTTTTGACTTGCACCAAAATTTGGGTCATGTCACTGTCATAAAAATGGAACTGTGTCATAACCCAAAGACACCCTATAGTTAAAACTGGTGGATCAGTCCCATCAGTTTAAGCAGCAAAGACAAATCTCATACATGTAAATATCAGATGAAGTGATGCCACCACCAATTCTTTATGTAATTAAGAAAAGCCATCCTTGTAACTTTGAATTAAGTATTATGGTTTTTAGATTTCATTTATAATTGAAATTTAACATTTTTAAGGAAATACAAATAAACAAGTAGATGAATGATAAACAACTTATAACTCAGTAATGATTTCAATAATTATGCTTTTAAAAATACTGCTTCTTGTTATCTGTGTACAAACTTGTCATGTCTGTCACATGCATACATTTGTTTTAAAAAAGGCCAAAAATAATGTTTTTGATCAGGCAGAAGTACATTTTCAACTCACTTATACTTTATTTAAACTAAGTAAATTCTTCACACCAAACAACTCAATAAAAGTTGATTTTATTTATAAGCTTAGAAAGTGATTTTTTGTTTGAGAGACAGAGTCAGAGAGAGAGACATATAGAGACAGACAGACAGAAAGGGAGAGAGATGAGAAGCATCCGTTCTTTGTTGCAGCATCTTAGTTGTTCGTTGATTGCTTGTTCATTGATTGCTTGCTCATATGCGCTTTGACTGCGGGGCTACAGCAGAGCGAATGACCTCTTGCTCAAGCCAGCGACCTTGGGCTTCAAGGCAGTGACCTTTGGGCTCAAGCCAGTGACTGTAGGGTTTTGAACCTGGGTTCTCTGCATCGCAGTTTGACGCTCTATCCACTGTGCCACCCCCTGGTTAAGCTAGAAAATAATTATTTTAAAATTAAAATAAATTTTATTTTATTGTGTTGTTTTCTTGGAGCCAAAAAATCCTGAAAAAGAATAATAAATTTTGGACAACACAGACTTTCTGTTTTCAAAACTTATTACAATGCTTTAGTAATCAAAACAGTGCGATTCTAGCAAAAGGGTAGACATACAAATCAATGAAATAGAATTGAAAATCTAGAAATAAACGTATCCATTTACAGTAGTTTTTTGATATGCATGAGACAATTCAATGAGAAAATACTATTTTCAACAATGGAGCTTTGACAATAGAAAACTCAGTGTGAAATTATAAATTTGGAGGCTACCTCACATCACATGGAAATATTAACTTAAAATGAATTAAATACCTAAAGTAAGAAGTAGATATAAAACAAAATATAAGGGTAATTTCATGACATTGGGTATGGCAATGCCTTCATAGATATGACCTCAGAAGCACAAGTGACAAAAGAATAGAAAAATTAAATTTTGTCAAAATTGAAACACTTTGTGCCTCAAAAACTACTATCAAGAAAGTGAAAAAATAAATCACAGAATGGGAAAAAATGATTGTAAATCATATATCTGGCAGAGAGATGTATTCAAAATATATAATGATTCTTAAAACTCATAAATACGCAACTTTTAAGATGTGCAGGAAGTTTGAAGAGACATTTTCTTCAAAGAATATATGCAAGTTTAAAACCAATAAGCATATGAAAAAATAATCAACATCATTTGTCATTGGACAGTTGCAAATTCAAATCACAATTAGATACCATTTCACACTCACTATTATGGCTCTGATGAAAAAGACAGAAAATAACAAGTGTTAGCAAGGGCATGAAATAAAAAAAATTGGATCCCTGATGAAACAATTTAGAAAAATACTGATGTCTGATTTTTTTCTCTTTATCCCTTTGCCTTTTTCACTCAATCCCCTCAACCCCTTTCCATTTGACTTCTGTCAGTTTGTTTTATGTATTTTTTTAAGTGAGAGGCAGGAAGCAGGAAGGCAGACAGAGACTCCCGCACGCACCCTGAATGGGATCCACCCGAAAATCCCCCTAAAAGGCGTTACTCTACCCATCTGGGGCCGCTGCTATGTTGCTCTGTAATCAAGCTATTTTAGCACCCGAGGCGATGCCATGGAGCCATCTTCAGCAGCTGGGGCATAATTTCTAGAACCATTGGAGCCATGGCTGCAGAAGGGGAGGATAGAGAGAAAAAGGAGTGTGGGACACAGGCTGTAAACTTGCCAAGTCCTTATAGCATAAGGTTTAGTTTAAGACAAAGCTCTTTCCCACCCTTTTAAGACTAAGATCTTCCAAGATCTTCTCAACACCCTTCTAATATTAAGGTTGTCTCAACACTCTTTTTAAGACTAAGCTTTTCATTGTTCCTGCCATCAGCATTGCAGAGGACTGCTAATCTTATTCTCTTTTCTCGGTGAGTCTATTTTCTTAATTCTGCATCATTCTCCCTCAGGACCTGGAATTACTAGCTGTGTTGGTTCGTGGCAAGGGAGAAGGGAATGGGTGAAGAAGGAGATGGTTGCTTCTCTTGTGTGCCCTGATCAGGAATTAAACCTGGGACTTTTACACGTCTGGCCCACACTCTACTTCTGAGCCAACTGGCCAGGGCTGTTTTATGAATTTATTGAGGTGATACTGGTTAATATAAGTATACAGGTTCTAGGTGCAGAATTCTACAATACATCATCTGTATGTTACATTGTGTGCTCACTACCCCATGTTTTGTGTATTTTTGAGCCTGTTTCTATTTTGTTGCTTAGTTTATTCTGTTCGTTAGATTTCAAATCACAAACTAGCAATTTTTTTACACCAGCCTGTTTGTCTGCACACATCAATGCAAGTAGGTAAGTAACTTTTCTTAGACATGATACCAAAATAATGACTTATTAAGAAAAAACATAACAAACTTCATCAAAATTAAAACTTTGGCACTGCAAATGACACTGTTAAAACAATGAAGAGACAAAGTACAGGCTAGTAGATAATACATGTTAGTCACATATCTGACAAAAGACTTATATTTAGAATATATAGATAATTCTTATTATTCAATAGTGAGAAAACATAAAACTCATTTAAAAATGTGCAAAAGACTTGAACAGACAGCTTAGTGAGAATGAAGTGAAACAAACTTGTATGCATTGTTGAAGGAAAAGGCAAAATGATACAGAAATTTTTAAAAACTTTGACAGTTTCTTATGAAGTTAAACATACAGTCATTATGTTACTGAGCAATCCTATTCCTAGGAATTTCTTTCAGCGAAATGAACATTTATATTCTCACAAAATCCTTATACAAACACATTTATAGCAGCTCTAGTTATAATTGCCTACTCAGGAAATACTGTGATTGTTCTTCAGTGGATGAATAGGTAATCTCACTACCCTATATCTACAAATGGATAAATAAATAAATGACTGACACATGTAATTACTTGAATAAATCTTAAAACCATTATGCTATGTAAAAGGATCCAATTACTAGTATATGCAGACCCAGGAAAAAGGCCAGAGACTGAAAATCAACCTCCCTAGTGGAGGAGAAAGGAAAGATCTAAAAGACTCACCAGTCCAGTCTGGTAATGAAGTTTACTATGGGAAACTTATATACAAGGAGTGCCTTTGGTGACTAGAAGACAAAATGAACCCTGTGCTACTTTGCAGGTACCAAAGAATTTTATAGGGTGAAAGTAAGGGAATAGTCATGAGTACCAACATGGGAATGCTACCAGTGCTGGTCAATTAGTTTACATGTTTGACCAGGTCAGGACAACAAGTTATTCCAGGAAACAGCCATTTGCAGAAGGCAAGGGAGGGGTGTTGATTTAAGTCAGAATAATTATCAATTAGAATTAGACTCTGGGGGGGTGTTGAAAACAACTTTCATTCTTCTTACCTACAAATTGCAGGACAGGCAGAGGTCATGTTAAGAACAGTCTCTCGCCCTGGCTGGTTGGCTCAGTGGTAGAGCATTGGCCTGGCATGCAGGAGTCCCGGGTTTGATTCCTGGCCAGGGCACATAGGAGAAGCATCCATCTGCTTCTCCACCCCTCTCCCTCTCCTTCCTCTCTGTCTCTCTCTTTCCCTCCCGCAGCCGAGGCTCCATTGGAGCAAAGTTGGTCCGGGTGCTGAGGATGGCTCTGTGGCCTCTGCCTCAGGCGCTAGAATGGCTCTGATTGCAACAGAGCAACACCCCAGATGGGCAGAGCATCATCCCCTGGTGGGTGTGCCGGGTGGATCCCAGTCGCGCGCATGCGGGAGTCTGTCTGACTGCCTCCCCGTTTCCAACTTCAGAAAAATACAAAAAAAAAAAAAATAATAATAATAAAAAAGAACAGTCTCTCTTCCACACAAATCTAAATATGGGACATACTGATTTGATTTCATTTATAAAATCAAAAAGACAAAATTATATTAACATGATAGTTCTGTGAACCTTGAGTTAGGGTGCAGAGAAGGTGTGACTACACAAAGACAGCAGGGTGTATGGGAAATGATGGAATAGTTCTGTTCCTTGATTATAAGTGTAGTTATTAAATTCACTGAACATTACACCAAAAAGGTCAATTTTAGTATGTGTTCCTTATAAGAAATAAAAATTTATAAAGATAATGAGAGAATAGAGAGAAATAGAGAGAAATGATCAGTGATTTCAGAAAGAAAAAGAATAACATAAGAGGTCTGAGAAAGAAATATTAGTCCAAAATAAAAAAATAAAAACATTTGAAAAATAATTGGATTAAGTTCCTTTACATAAAAATATGTAATCATTGATTTAAAAAAATAATATTTGGGTTAAGCAATAAGCTGAAGAATTAACAAAATTCAAGGATTAGATGCTGACGTCTGTTACTAACAGTAAAATGTGAAATTAACATATTAAATTTACTTTAATCTAAGTGCTACATCTATTAGATTATGTTATTTTTCATCAAAATGAATAATTTGTAAAGAGTATATTTTGAAAGTATATTTTTTTAAAACTGCCATAATTATAAATATCTAATGGATCTTGCCAGTTCAAATTCTTACCCCAAAACTCCAAGCATATTCCACCAAGTCAAATTAAAAATAAACACAATTTAACATTGTCATTTAAACTCAGGTATTTTACCTCTAATATTACAATAAGTTTTCTATATTTTATATGCTCTTATTTAGAGTTACTCATGATCATTATTCTTTCCAAACTTTAGCAAGACATAGTATCTGTTATCCCTGTGACAGAATGGTGATATATGCCACATAAGCTTGCCACTTACAAACATGCATATGCAAACCCTTTTGTATATCCATCTCTTACATTTCTAATGCAGAAAGAGACATTTTATATATGGAACTAACATTTTACAAAAATCTATATCAGGCACTAATTTCATACTAATGTAATTTTCAGCCACCATAGTGGCACTCAGAATTCAAGCTTTCCTTTTCAAGATAGTAACTGCTAATATTTTAATGATGTATTATCCGTACTCAATATATCATTGTGATTCGTGGTTGACTCAGAGTCTACGAGTTAAAGAGAAAGTTCCGCTTATCAGGAGAAATCATTATGCATTATGCATCATTGTGCATTATGCAATGTTCTCAATACAGCTGCAACAGGCCTCAGTCATGCCTATGAAAATTGAGTTAAGCAAAAGAACAGATGTCACTGCATTTTCATAGTCTAGTTTTTTTCTAAATGAAAATCCTCATTTAGTTAACCTATGAAAGAATTAAATTACTTACACCTCATTAATTTGAACTTTTATGTGATCCTAAGTGTAAGAAAGGAGACTTTGGTTCTTATTATAGATTCTATTAATTTTGCTAAAAGTGATAGTTTTGCAATATTACTCAGAAATGCAAAAAAAAAAAAACATACAAAGTTTTAAAATCATATCTGTTTTTCTACAATGTGTGTCACATGTACTAACAACCCAATTTGAGAAATAAGAGTTTTTAGAAACTGATTGTATAAACATATTTTTGGTAACTGTTGGCATCTGGATTTTCAAGCCTTACTACCAGCTAGCAGACAGCAATATGACCTTCAGTTATAAATTATAGAGAAATTTAGATAAGAATATTTTATACTTGCCTAAGAGGTGGTACAGCAAAGAGAGCATTGGCATCAGACACAGAGGACACACGTTCAAAACCTCGAGGTCACTAGCTTGAGTAAAGGCTCACCAGCTTGAGCACGGGGTGACTGGCTTGAGCATGGAATTATAGGCATGATCCCATTGTCACTAGATTGAGCCCAAAGGTCGCTGGCTTGAAGATCAAGGTCGCTGGCTTGAGCCCAAGGTCACTGGTTTGAGCAAGGGGTCACTCTGTCTGGTGTAGGCCCCCTGGTAAAGCACATATGAGAAAGCAATCAGTGAACAACAAAAGCACCGCTACAAAGAATTGTTGCTTCTCATCTCACTCCCGTCCTGTCTGTCTGTCCCTATGTGTCCTTCTCTCTGTCTCTCTCTCACAAAAAAGAAAATAAATAAAAAGAATGTTGTACATTCAATTGTGTAACTATTCATAAATAATCACTATATTTGTAAGTGTAAAATATGAAGCTAATACTGTCATCTTTATAGATTAAAAGGCAATACAAAATTAAGAGCAATGATTAAGTAAATTTAAAAATCTCTTTACTACATGATACCTTTGGCAGTAGTAACTCCTGTGTGATACAAACCTTTTTCAGTTGTCCAGTTTAAGTATCAAAAATTACCCTGAATTTTTGTATAAATTTGTGGAGAATCTAACTCTGGTTATGAGAAACCTAGATTTTTTTTTGTTGTTCTTTAGAAATTCTTTATAGATATCAACAAATGGCTGAGTAAGATGTTTCATGCTATTATCCCTGCTGAACAAAAATAATTTGTCATCCAGCCATGGACAAAAATATTTAGGTAGAAGCTAATATTTGGGATTTAAGTAAGAGTTTGTGAAACCCCAGTGCAGGCTAGGACAGCACAGAGACATTTCTCAATGCAGGCCAGAACCAAGGTGGCTCAACAACAGTCCCTGTAGACCTACCTCCTGTCAAAAGTACCATATGCTAAGGTACCTGGTAGAAGCTATGTTCACCTGTGCCTCAAGTAATAGGAATGCAGACAGTGGTGGGATTCAAATAACTTAACAGCTGGTTCTCTGCCCTAGTGATCATTTTAAGTATAAAAAAATGATACACCAAAAAGTAGTTTATTATTTCATGCATTTAATACTTAAATAAGAACAATAAAAGAGGTACACAAAACTAGATTATAAGAAAAACTTTTAAAATATTGTTGAAAAAACATTTAATGATATCTGACAAAAAACAATAAAACTGTGATTTAAGATATTTCTGTATTGCTTCTTGACTGGTGTCCTCACTTCAATTTTTTTCACCTATGGACAGAATACACATTACTATAAGTGCTTAAAATACACTGTTGCGCAAATGAACATTCAAAAAGAGTAAAGAATGTAAATCTGTGATTTTCACATTGGGCAGCTGCCCAGGCACCCACCTTAGAGAGAACCCTGCTTACAAGTGCTATTTAAAAACCCGTTTGCAGAACTCAACAAAAAGTTAGGGATCGTTTTTGCTGAACCAGTGAGAACTGGCAGAATCCAAACACTGTACACAGACTTTGGTCCCACCTGTTAACACTGTTGTGACCTGTTAACTGGCTCTACCCCTTCTTGGCTGCAGTTTGGGAGTCTCTAAAAATCCAGCGAATTCAGTCAGGGCATATATTCTAAAGAAGCTCCAACCTGATCCAGCAGCAGTCCATGAATAGTCTTTCTGGCAAAAGGACCCAGAAGGACATACCACCATCTGTGCCACTTTGACAAAATTAAATACTCTTTTTATAAGAAAAGCCCTTGACAAATTGCATATAGAAGAAATATACTTCAACATATTAAAGACTATGAAACATGCACAGTTAACTTCCTACTGAATCATGAAAAGCTGAAAACTTTCTCTCTAAAGCTGGAAACAAGACAATTCAACATAGTACTAGAAATCCTAGTCAGAGCAATTAGGCAAGAAAGGGAAATAAAAAGCATCCAATTCAGAAAGAAAAAAATAAAGTTGTTTCTATTTACAGATGACATGACTTTATATATAGAAAACCTTAAAGACTGCCGAATGACTGTTAGAAATAAATAAATTATTTCAGTTAAGTTGCAGCATACAAAAGCAACATAAATAATTCAACTACATCTTTATATATTAACAAAAAATATTTGAAAAATTAATTAAGTAATCCCATTTAAAATTGCATCAAAAGTAATAAAATATATAGGCATAAACTTAATCAATTAAGTGAAAGATTTATCTTATAAGACATTGATGCAAGATATTGAAAACAATACAAGTAAATGAAAAGATATTCCATATTTATGGATTAGAAAATTAGTATTGTCAAAATATCCATAATATTGATAGTGATCTATACATTCAATATAATCTCTATCAACATTCCAATGGCTTTTTTCACAGAAATACAGAAAAAAACCACAAACAAACAAACACTATTTTAAAATTTGTGTGGTATCACAAAAGACTGAATAACTAAAGCAATCTTAAGGAGAACAAAGCTGGATGTATCACACTTCCTAATTTCAAATTATATTAAAAAGTTATTAATAAAAATTTGTATAATACTAAAATTAAAAATAGACACATAGATCAATTGACATAATTAAGATCCCAAAAATAAACTCATGAACATATGATCAATTAATATTTGACAAAGGGGCCTAGAATACTCAGTGGCAAAAAGTGACTCCTTTCAATAAAATGTGCTGGGAAAACTGAATAATTATTTGCACAATAATAAAATTGAAACTTTATTTTATACCACTCACAAAAAAGTAACTTAAAATAGATTAAAGACTTAAATGTAAGACCTGAAACTGTAAAACTCTTATATATCTGAGAGAATTGGTCAAATATTGATACCTCAATTACCAAAACAACAAATATCATTTGAATTAATTGACACAGCCTAGGGTTGTTTCTCAGTCTGATCAATGAATACAATTATTTCTTCTTATGAGGAAAGAGTGACTAACTATATGTTCCTTGAGGTTAGGGACTCTGTGTTGTTGACCATTACACAGTTAAACACTTCATTTAGTACTTGGTTACAGAAGAAGTGGCAGAAAAAGATTTTGACATTTTCTATTTCTCCTTTTCATTCAGAAGCAGTTGTGCAGGCGTTGCTCAAAGTGCAAAGATTGGCAGCAATAATAATAACAATAGTAATAATAATAATAACAATAATAGCATTCACCACTGAAAATTTTACCTATTCATCCTTAAGGTGTGATGAAATAACTATGATAATCATAGAAAAGCCCCAAGAAGCAGGAAATATTTCCTACAAGTTAGATTCTAAAAGTCAAATATTCTCTTGTAGCAAACAGAAAAGGTTCTAAAAATAAAGTAACACAAAATTAAGGAAAATAATTATAAATAAAAACTTATAAATCTTTATTGGAAAGGTACACCTCCATAGCTTTGGAGGTCTTGGAGGGATTATGAGGCTGAAAGATAAGTGGAGTTTCCCAACGTTCTCCTTGGTCCATTTACAAAAATTTCAGATTTGTCGTTTTAAATTTTCCTTCCTCCCAAGTTTCTTCTCTTTCACAGAGGACTTAAGAGAAATGAAAAAGAGTTTTTCCCTTTAGATAAGACAGAATAAATGATGAGGTTGAGGGCTGTTAGCCACTGTATTTAATCTTGCTCATTACCTTACACTATTTAGGGTAAAGTATCAGTTAGAAAAACTACATGATATTGCAAATAAATCTGTCATTTTTCTCTTGACATATATTAGGCTACTAAATACTACGAAGATCTAGATTCCGGAGTGATCCCTTGTGGAATATTGGATGTTGAAGTCACAAAGATTCCCAAAGCATTTTTTTCTCACTCTGCATTCCCAAGAATGATTCACTTAGTTTATGTCTTTGATGAGTTTTATTGTTAATGTAAAACTGAAATCAACATTTCTTTTTATTTCAAACATGGCAAATATAGTCTGAAAATTAACTGAGCTTGGAAAGAAGTAAATTGAGAAGAAGTAATTATTAGTCAATTTAAAAAATGACATTTAGAAAGGTAATCTTAATAATCTACAATTCTCACAGGAAATTATTTTATGTTTAGTTTAATTTTTATTGATATTTTTAACTGAGTTATTGGGGTGACGATGGTTAACAAAACCATACAAGTTTCAAGTGTACAACTCAACAAAACATAATCTGCACATGGCATTGAGCACCTATCACCAAAAGTCAAGTCCCTTTTCAACCCCATTTATACTCGCTTTGTCCTCTTCCTTTTCCCACCCCCTCCTTTCTCTCTGGCTATCATCATGCTGTTGTCTGTGTCTATCTATCTATCTATCTATATCTATATCTATATCTATATCTATAATCTATAATCTATATCTATCTATCTATCTATCTATCTATCAATATTTAAATAAAAATTTTGCATAATCCCTTCATCTTGTTTTCACTCTCCCCTCTGACAGCTGTCAGCCTCTTCTATGTATTTATGCTTCTGTTTCTATTTTGTTCCTTAAATTATCTTGTTCATTGGATTTTATGTATAAGTGAGATCATATGATACTTACTTCCACTGAGTGGTTTATTTAAATTATCATAATATTCTCTAGGTCAATCTATGTTGTCACAAAAAGTAAGATTTTCTTATTTTCTACAGACTAATATTCTGTTGTATAAATATGCCACCGTTTTTATATGCACTCATTTACTGATAGGCACTTAGGTTGTTTCCTATCTTGACTACTGTGAATAACACTGCAATGAACCCAAGGGTGCGTATATTCTTTCAGATTAGCGTTTTGGGTTTCTTTGAATATAATCTTAGAAATGAGAACACTGGGTCAAAAGTTAGTATTATTTTTAATTTTTAGAAGTAACTCCATACCGCTTTTTTTTTTTTTTTTTCATTTTTCCGAAGCTGGAAACAGGGAGGCAATCAGACAGACTCCCGTATGCGCCTGATGGGGATCCACCTGGCATGCCCACCAGGGGGCGATGTTCTGCCCCTCTGGGGCGTCGCTCTGTTGCATCCAGAGCCATTCTAGCACCTGAGGCAGAGGCCACAGAGCCATCCCCAGCGCTGGGGCCTCTTTGCTCCAATGGAGCCTCGGCTGCAGGAGGGGAAGAGAGAGACAGAGAGGAAGGAGAGGGGGAGGGGTGGAGAAGCAGATGGGCGCTTCTCCTGTGTGCCCTGGTCGGGAATCGAACCCGGGACTCCTGCACGCCAGGCCGACGCTCTACCGCTGAGCCAACCAGCCAGGGCCTCCATACTGATTTTAACAGTGGCTGTTCTAGTCTGCTTTCCCACCAACTGTGCATGAAGGTTCTCTTTTCTCTACATTCTTGCCAACACTTGTTGTTTATTTATGATAAACATTATCATAGGTGTGATGTGATATCTCATAGTGGTTTTAATTTGCATTTCTTTGATAATTAATGACATTGAGTATTTTTTCATATGTCTATTGGCTATCTGTATGTCCTCTTTGGAGAAGTTTTTATTCATATTTTTCTATTCAGGTCCTTTGCTCATCTTTTAATTGGATTGTTTCTTTCTTGGTGCTGAGTTGTATAAGTTCTTTATAATTTTTTTTATATTGTTCCCTTATCAGATGTATCATTAACTAATGTATCCTCCCATTTCAAGGATTGCCTTTTTATTTTGTGGATGACTTCCTTTGCTGTGAAATTTTTTATATATTTATTGTAGTCACATTTGTTTTCTTTTGTTTCCCTTAATTGAAGAGATAGATCAGCAAACATATTATTACATGAAAAGTCTGAAATTTTACTGCTTATATATTTTTTTAGGATTTTTATGATTTTGTGATTTACATTTAAGTCTTTACCTCATTTTGAGTTTATTCTTGTGTATGGTGTAAGTTGGCGGTCTATTTTTTGTTTGTTTGTTTGTTTTTGCATGTATCTGTCTCATTTTCCTAACACCATTTATTGAAGAGACTGTCTTTACCCGATTGTATGTTCTTGTTTCTTTTGTCAAATATTAATTTACCATAAAAGTGTCAGTTTATTTCTGAGCTTTTTATTCTTGTTGTGTTGATCTCTAGGCTGGTTCTTATGCCAGTACCATGAGGTTTTGATTACTATGGTCTTGTAGTATAGTTTGAAAAAAGGTTGTGTGATATCTCTCACTTAGTTCTTAAGATTGCTGTGGTTATTCAAGGTTTTTTATGGTTCTATTTAACTTTTTGGAATATTTGTTCTAGATTTGTGAAATATGCCATTGGCATTTTACTAGCAATTGGATAGAATCTATAGATTGCATTGGGTAGTATGTACATTTTAATGATGACAATTCTTCTCATCCATGAACACTATATATGCTTCCTCTTATTTGTCACTTCCTCAATTTCTTTCCTCAGTATAATTTTCCCAGTCTTTTACCTTCTTGGTTAAATTTTTTCCTAGGTACCTTATTTTTATTGTTGTCAATTTATTACTCCAGCCTGTTGCAGGTGTAGTAAACCCAGAGAAAAATTAAAGAAGTTCCTTTCCCTTTTAAAATGCATAAGACTATAGCAACTACCTGCATATAACTCTTGGGAAACATAATGAATAAAGAATAATCTCCTTAAGACATAACATCAAACTATTTTATAATAGATTCATAATTTCTACCCTTTAAGAACCTCCAAAACCCAGTACCATGGTCCCTTATCTACTGCAGAATTTAGGCTCCAAAACCCCCCATGATAGGTGAAAATTCGCAAAGTAGTGACCTTATATTTATTTTAACATTTATATATTTTAAGGCTTTATTTTAATTTAATATTCTTTTAATACATTTTAATTAATATTTTATATTGTTTTTAATTTGGGGGAGTAAAAAATGCCTATTTTACTGCAAAAATAATTAAAATAATATATTGTGGACAAGGCCACTGGGGGTGAGGACGACAGAGATGCAGAGACCCAACACCAGGGATCAGATTCAGTGACGCAGATCCGATTTATTCAGGAAGTAAGCTAGCTTATATACACAGGTTCAGCCTATAGGGTGTTAGAGAGTGTTCTTCATAGCCAATGGCTGAAAAGGTCATGAAGCTGCCTGGTTGGCGCTATGTCACTTCCTTATAGCGGGCAAGCTCCCTCCTGGGTGTGCCTAGGAGGGTTTCAGATGCTGGAGTGTTCTCACATCATTGCATCAGTCACAGCTGCTAGGAATGCACTCTGTGCTCTACCTACAATATATAAAATACGTATATATTGCAAAATCCTATGATATAGCAAAAAATCTGAGATACAAAATTAGATGTATACCATTAAAAAATACACAATACAATTAGACCATGAAAAGTGAACCATGATATGGGAAGCGACGACTGTATCTATGTCTGACCTAGTTGTTAAAGTAGCTTTAATACCATGGTCATGCTATTTATGGATAACCATTATCATATTACTATTTAATCATAGCTATGGAAGATATCTCAAATCAAAGATAAAATGTTAATTTTCTTAAGATTCAATTTGGCACTATTCAACAGACATTTAAGGAATTTTTTCAATGTAGTGTTTTAGGATCCACTGATAAAGTAATAAATAACATATGATATTAGCCCTCAATGTTCTTTCAGTATAGTAGCAAAGAGAGTTATGATAATCAAATAAATTCATGATTGTGTTAAACATTAATTATAAAAATATCAGTATGCATACTATTTATAAAAGCCAGACAGAAAAAAGTACCTTATCTGAAGATGGTGTCCACAGAAGTCCTCATAGAGGGTACAATAATTTTTTAAATGTTGAAAAGAAAGAACATGTTTTTCCAAGATTTATCACTAGAATTAATGCATTGCTAGAAGTCTCACAATCACAATAAATATATTTATATATATTAAGATATTCTTATGTTTAAAAATCTTTTCTCTTAATTTGTAGTCTAGTTTAGGTGTTTTTGTCTCTATTGACATTAAAGCTGAATAATTCTTTGTTGTGGGATGCTCTTCTATGCACTATAAAGCATCCCTGGCTTCTACCCACTGGATGTTTGTGACAACCAAAAATGTCTCCAGATATGCCCTTAATTGAAAGCCACCAGTCTATATGTATTTATAATTACTAATTTAGTTACCAAATTATTATTTTAGTGACATACTGAGGCTTTGCTCTTACCTTATTGAATTGCTTCTTATTTTCCTTCCACTTTTGAGTATTGTAGAGATGCAATTTAATGTTCAAATGGATTTAGTTTTAAAGTGTTCAAATTACTTCTCTGTCTTTCACTGTAAACAATGCCATGGAGTATAAAGAATTTTCGTTTGCAAGGTGGTTTGTAGTTTATGTTTAATTTCTTCTAAACTACACTTAGAAGTTTCATTTAAGACATAAAATAAGAATTGAGAGGTCAGGATAAGAGTTCCTTCCCAGAAGAGCATACAATCTTAAAATCAAAGGAAAGTTGACTACTGTGAATCCTACTCCCTTATAACACTGTTCTTTGAAGAATCTGATAGCATTAGAAAGATTGGGCTTTCTTTTCTCTTGATCTATTTGAAGATCAAACATATTTATTTTAATTTTTCTTCCTTTTTATTGAAATTTTGGAAGTGACACTGGTTAATTGTAGATGTTGGCATCCCACAGTTGCATGTTATATATAAAGTACTTGCATACTAGCTTTTACCATTCTATATAAAATTTCAATGATTTTACCTATTACTTAAAGGTAATAGTAAAAGATAGATGTTATATAGTTAAATAGATAGACAGATAGTAAAATTAAGGAGAAATATTTTGAGTGTTGCTGCCTATTTTCAAAGAGACACTGATCCACAAGTTAGTCATAAATTATTATTAGGATAGGCACACATCTTTGTTTTATCATGATAGTCCTAGGTTATTTTATTAACCCAAGAAGCCCAACTACATAGTAGTAACTTTTTCTTTTACCTGGGACAGATTTGATGTATTTTAAACTATCCCACTTGTATTTTTAAAAAATGTGATTTCATTCCTAGTCAGTCTCATTCAAATTTTAATACCATCTAAGATCAAACGTAAGAATGCTGGAGGCTTACCTTAATTCATAGACAATAAAGTTTTCCTCAACTGTTGTTAAAATTAGTTTAAAAATACCGTTTTCTTATCAGTTTACTCTTTCTTCTCTCACGTCATGATTCTATGTTCCCAATATTAATATAAGAGCTGTTGATTATAAGTTCTATCAATTGCAACAATGAAAAATTATTTGAAAACATTCAACTTTCATAAATAAGACTGTAAATATGTAGTACTTTAGTGATTAATTAAAATGACTATTTTATTAAGAAATATTTACAATCACCTACTTTATCTTTGAGATATTTACTAGATTTTAAGTTATTAAAAATACATACAATCGAGATGACGTCAGAGTAATGGCGGGGTAGGAAGCGATACCGATAAATCTCCCCCAAAACTCAACAAGATCTTCAACCAGAAACAGAAAAACCTATACTTGGAGCTTGCAGATGCTTCGCAATACACCCAAAGGTATGATTGAGTGAAAAATTGGCTAAATATATAACCAAACCCCGAAGGAAATAGGGAGTAAGAAATGCTCCGCCTTCCTCACTAAGCTAAACAGGGCGGCTTTCTCTGGTAACTGTGAATATAGAAACTGAGGCGGGCAAAGGGGGTGAATACAAACGGCCGAACCAGGCTGTGGCACAGAGATCCAAGCCGAGGAAAATCTGATCCTGTGGCAACCCAGGCAATACAAGCTAACACTCGCGCCAAACCCAAACAAAGAAAGACAAGCGGCGCGGCCATTTTACCCGGTCTCCTGGTTGGTGTGCAGTTAGTGGGCGAGAGATTTCTTCCTAGGCCCCGGGAGTCAGTGCCCGTGTTGCCCCACGGAGAGGCAGGGTCAGAGGCCTTTCTGTGGGCCGAGGGCAGAGTCTCTGGGCAGCCCCAGCGCCCTGGGAAAGCCACGCACGGGAGGGAGTGAGAACTAATTCCAATGGTGGAGATTTTCTGTACTGGAGGGTGTTTCACTCAGAGGGAAAGCGGCCGGCCTCATATCCTGGTTTGCGCGCGCAGATAAGGAGTGAGCGATTCCTCCGAGTGCCTCGGCAGTGCGCGCCCGTGTCATCGCACAGAGGAGCAGAGTCAGGGGCCTTTGTGTGGGCCAAAGCGGAATCTCGGGCCGCCCCAGCGCCTTGCAAAAGCCGCGCACGGGGACGGAGCGAGACTCAATTCCAACGCTGCAACTTTTCCCTGCGGTCGGGGGTTTCACTCAGAGCGTGAGACTGCTGGCCGGATATCCTGGTCTGCGCGCGCAGCCAGTGAGTGAGAGTTTTCTCCAAGCGCCCCGGAAGTGGGTACCCGCTTGTGTTACCGGACAGAGTGGCAGAGCCAGAGGTCTGTGAGTGGGTGGAAAGCCCGCCTGATTATGCTAGCAGCTCTGACTGACTGAGCCTTACCCAGAGCCCTGTGCTGAGTGGAAATAGAGTGGGGAGTTGCCAGCTCTTTGAGCCTCTTACTATCCAGGCAGAGGCAGCAGCAACCCCATAGCTGGATTATCAGGCTACTAATTGAGGAAGGAAAGACTAGGAGAAAGGCTCCAGGAACACGGACTCTCTCACTGTCGGAGCCTATAAATGCTAATAGCCTCGACTGCCAATGAGACTAAAGCACAATACATGACATTGCCATAGAGACTTATCAACTGCAAACCTCCACCTGAGCGTGGCAAAGGGGCAAAACCCGGGGTACAGAGTCACCGACCAGGAAGAGGGAGAGAAAAGAAAAAGCAAGAAGATAACCTCTCAAAATCAAGAATAATCTGCAGACTTTATAACCTATCCCATTTTATTATATTTGTTCGTTTGTTTCTCTTATCTTCATTCTTGATACTTTTTTTTTCCTCCTCCAATTTGGCCGATTAACTCTCTACCGGTCTTACTCTCTCCTCTCCTTGAACTACACTACCCATAAGTGTTACATCTCCCATTATCTTTTCTCTTCTCTTCCTTTCTCTCTATGAGGGTTGCATTCCAAAACCCTTAACTCTCTCTCTCTCTCTCTCCTTTCTTTTTTCTTCTTTTAGTGGTTCCCTCTTTTTTTCTCTCTCTCTCTCTCTCTTTCTTTTCTCCCTCTATATTAGTTTCTTCCTTTTTCCTTTACATCTCCTCTCATTCAAACCTCAATAACAAACAAATTATCTTATCTGGGACTCAAACTTATGTTTGTGGCATTTTGGGGGGTTTTTACTTCACCTTTTTAACTCACTAGCAGTGCTCCCATCCCTGGCTCTCCATATTATCTAGTTCTTGTTCCACTAAATACAATAGTAATTTTTTAATTTGTCCCCCCATTTTTCCGTTTTCCTCTTAATCCTCTCATCATAACTCTTAGACAACCAACACCTAAAAGCAAATCATTTTATTCTTGACCCAAATTTTTTCCTTATTTGCTTTTTGTGGGTCCATACGCTCTTTTTTTTTCTTTTTTCTTTCTTCTTTTTTTTTTTTTTTTTTTTTTTGCCCCTTTATTACTTTTCCCCAATTCAGGCCCTCCATCACAGGCATTGTTTGTTATAATTCACAGTCCACCACAAGATTTTATCAAGAAAGAGGGGAGAGGAGAGGAGAGGAAAAAAGGAGGGGGGGAATAATTTCCTTTTTTTTTTTATTTTTTTATTTTTATTTTATTTTATTTTTCTTTATTTCATTATTAATTTTTTTTAAAAAAAACAACTCTTTTTGATTTTTTTTTATTATTTTTTTAAACTTTTTATTCTTTATTAAATCTCATTAATACTATCAACAAAACCACCCTCAGATGCCATTAAGGAAGAGAAAATCGAATATCATGGATACAAAAGAAAGAGAGGTAACACAGCTAGATGAGGAAAAATCTATGGAGAAAAAATTTAATATATTGGAAACCTTGGAGCTAAATGACAGAGAATTCAAGATAGAAATCCTAAAAATCCTCCGAGATATACAAGAAAACACAGAAAGGCAATTTAGGGAGCTCAGAAAACAACTCAATGAACACAAAGAATATATGTCCAAGGAAATTGAAACTATAAAAACAAATCAAACAGAGATGAAAAACTCAATTCATGAGCTGAAAAACGAAGTAACAAGCTTAGCTAATAGAACAGGTCAGATAGAAGAGAGGATTAGTGAAATAGAAGACAAGCAACTTGAGGCACAACAGAGAGAAGAAGAAAGAGACTCAAAAATTAAAAAAAATGAGATAGCCCTACAAGAATTATCTGACTCCATCAAAAAGAATGACATAAGAATAATAGGTATATCAGAGGGAGAAGAGAGAGAAAATGGAATGGAGAACATACTCAAACAAATAATAGATGAGAACTTCCCAAGCCTGTGGAAAGAACTAAAGCCTCAAGTTCAAGAAGCAAACAGAACTCCAAGTTTTCTTAACCCCAACAAACCTACTCCAAGGCATATCATAATGAAATTGACACAAACCAACAGCAAAGAAAAAATTCTCAAGGCAGCCAGGGAAAAGAAGAATACAACATATAAAGGAAGGCCCATTAGATTATCATCAGATTTCTCAGCAGAAACTCTACAAGCTAGAAGAGAGTGGACCCCAATATTTAAAGTCCTGAAAGAGAGGAACTTTCAGCCACGAATACTATACCCATCAAAGCTATCCTTCAAATATGAAGGAGAAATAAAAACATTCACAGATACAGAAAAGATGAGGGAATTTATCATCAGAAAACCCCCACTCCAGGAATTACTAAAGGGGGTTCTCCAATCAGATACAAAGAACAAAAAAAAAACAGAGCCACAAGTAAAAGCTCCAAGAAGAACACAATAAAACCAAATTTAAACTGTGACAACAACAAAAAGAAAGAGGGGGAGAAGATGGAGATTAACAGTAGCAAAGGACGATGGAGTGCAAAAGTACTCACAAAATAGTTTGCTACAATGAACAGGGTAGGGAACCTTTTCATTATTCAAAGGTAACCACCATTGAAAAAACCACCACAGAAGCACATGAGATAAAAAAGATAGCAACAGTGGAAAGATGTATGGAATACAACCAAATAAAAACAAAAGATAGAAAAACAAAAGAGAAGGATCAAACAAGACACAAAACTAACAGAAAGCAAGATATAAAATAGCAATAGGGAACTCACAAGTATCAATAATTACACTAAATGTAAACGGATTAAACTCACCAATAAAAAGGCACAGAGTAGCAGAATGGATTAAAAAAGAAAATCCAACTGTATGCTGCCTACAGGAAACTCATCTAAGTAACAAGGATAAAAAAAATTCCAAGTGAAAGGCTGGAAAACAATACTCCAAGCAAATAACATCCAAAAAAAAGCAGGTGTAGCAATACTCATATCGGATAATGCTGACTACAAGACAGGAAAAGTACTCAGAGACAAAAATGGCCATTTCATAATGGCTAAGGCGACACTGAATCAAGAAGACATAACAATTCTTAATATATATGCACCAAACCAAGGAGCACCAAAATATATAAGACAGCTACTTATTGATCTTAAAACAAAAACTGACAAAAACACAATCATACTTGGAGACCTCAATACACCGCTGACGGCTCTAGATCGGTCATCCAAACAGAGAATCAACAAAGACATAGTGGCCTTAAACAAAACACTAGAGCACCTGGATATGATAGACATCTACAGGACATTTCATCCCAAAGTGACTGAGTATACATTTTTCTCCAGTGTACATGGATCATTCTCAAGAATTGACCATATGTTGGGCCACAAAAACAACATCAGCAAATTCAGAAAAATTGAAGTTGTACCAAGCATATTTTCTGATCATAAAGCCTTGAAACTAGAATTCAACTGCAAAAAAGAGGAAAAAAATCCCACAAAAATGTGGAAACTAAACAACATACTTTTAAAAAATGAATGGGTCAAAGAAGAAATAAGTGCAGAGATCAAAAGATATATACAGACTAATGAAAATGACAAGACGACATATCAGAATCTATGGGATGCAGCAAAAGCAGTGATAAGAGGGAAGTTCATATCACTTCAGGCATATATGAACAAACAAGAGAGAGCCCAAGTGAACCATTTAACTTCCCACCTTAATGAACTAGAAAAAGAAGAACAAAGACAACCCAAAACCATCCGAAGAAAGGAGATAATAAAAATCAGAGCAGAAATAAATGAATTAGAGAACAGAAAAACTATAGAAAAAATTAATAGAACAAGGAGCTGGTTCTTTGAAAAGATCAACAAAATTGACAAACCCTTGGCAAGACTTACCAAGGAAAAAAGAGAAAGAACTCATATAAACAAAATCCAAAATGAAAGAGGAGAAATCACCACGGACACCGTAGATATACAAAGAATTATTGTAGAATACTATGAAAAACTTTATGCTACTAAATTCAACAACCTAGAAGAAATGGATAAATTCCTAGAAAAATACAACCTTCCTAGACTGAGTCAAGAAGAAGCAGAAAGCCTAAACAGACCTATCAGTAGAGAAGAAATAGAAAAAACCATTAAAAACCTCCCCAAAAATAAAAGTCCAGGCCCTGACGGCTATACCAGCGAATTTTATCAAACATTCAAAGAAGACTTGGTTCCTATTCTACTCAAAGTCTTCCAAAAAATTGAAGAAGAAGCAATACTTCCAAACACATTTTACGAAGCCAACATAACCCTCATACCAAAACCAGGCAAGGATGGCACAAAAAAAGAAAACTACAGACCAATATCTCTAATGAATACAGATGCTAAAATACTAAACAAAATACTAGCAAATCGAATACAACAACATATTAAAAAAATAATACATCATGATCAAGTGGGATTCATCCCAGAATCTCAAGGATGGTTCAACATACGTAAAACGGTTAATGTAATACACCATATCAACAAAACAAAGAACAAAAACCACATGATCTTATCAATAGACGCAGAAAAGGCTTTCGATAAAATACAACACAATTTTATGTTTAAGACTCTCAACAAAATGGGTATAGAAGGAAAATATCTCAACATGATAAAGGCCATATATGATAAACCATCAGCTAACATCATATTAAATGGCACTAAACTGAAGGCTTTCCCCCTTAAATCAGGAACAAGACAGGGTTGTTCACTCTCTCCACTCTTATTTAATGTGGTACTAGAGGTTCTAGCCAGAGCAATCAGACAAGACAAAGAAATAAAAGGCATCCATATCGGAAAAGAAGAAGTAAAGGTATCACTTTTTGCAGATGATATGATACTATACATCGAAAACCCCAAAGAATCCACAAAAAGACTACTAGAAACAATAAGCCAATACAGTAAGGTCGCAGGATACAAAATTAACATACAGAAGTCAATAACCTTTCTATATGCCAACAATGAAACAACTGAGAAGGAACTCAAAAGAATAATCCCCTTCATGATTGCAACAAAAAAAATAAAATACTTAGGAATAAACATAACAAAGAATGTAAAGGACTTATATAATGAAAACTATAAACCATTGTTAAGGGAAATCGAAAAAGATATAATGAGATGGAAGAATATACCTTGTTCTTGGCTAGGAAGAATAAATATAATCAAGATGGCTATATTACCCAAAGCAATATACAAATTTAATGCAATTCCCATCAAACTTCCAATGACATTTTTTAAAGAAATAGAGCAAAAAATCATCAGATTTATATGGAACTATAAAAAACCCCGAATAGCCAAAGCAATCCTAAAGAAAAAGAATGAAGCTGGGGGCATTTCAATACCTGACTTCAAACTCTATTATAGGGCCACGACAATCAAAACAACATGGTATTGGCAGAAAAATAGACACTCAGACCAATGGAACAGAATCAAAGTCCAGAAATAAAACCACATATATACAGTCAAATAATTTTTGATAAAGGGGCCAACAACACACAATGGAGAAAAGAAAGCCTCTTCAATAAATGGTGCTGGGAAAACTGGAAAGCCACATGCAAAAGAATGAAACTGGACTACAGTCTCTCCCCCTGTACAAAAATTAACTCAAAATGGATCAAAGATCTAAACATAAGACCTGAAACAATTAAGTACATAGAAGAAGACATAGGTACTCAACTCAGGGACCTGGGTTTTAAAGAGCATTTTATGAATTTGACTCCAATGGCAAGAGAAGTGAAGGCAAAAATTAATGAATGGGACTACATCAGACTAAGAAGTTTTTGCTCAGCAAGAGAAACTGATAACAAAATAAACAGAAAGCCAACTAAATGGGAAATGATTTTTTCAAACGACAGCTCAGATAAGGGCCTAATATCCAAAATATACAAAGAACTCATAAAACTCAACAACAAACAAACAAACAATCCAATAAAAAAATGGGAAGAGGATATGAATAGACACTTCTCCCAGGAAGAAATACAAATGGCCAACAGATATATGAAAAGATGCTCATCTTCTTTAGCTATTAGAGAAATGCAAATCAAAACGGCAATGAGATACCACCTCACACCTGTTCGATTAGCTGTTATTAGCAAGTCAGGTAACAGCAAATGTTGGAGAGGCTGTGGAGAAAAAGGAACCCTCATACACTGTTGGTGGGAATGTAAAGTAGTACAACCATTATGGAAGAAAGTATGGTGGTTCCTCAAAAAACTGAAAATAGAACTACCTTATGACCCAGCAATCCCTCTACTGGGTATATATCCCAAGAACTCAGAAACGTTGATACGTGAAGACACATGCAGCCCCATGTTTATTGCAGCATTGTTCACAGTGGCCAGGACATGGAAACAACCAAAAAGCCCATCAATAG
Source organism: Saccopteryx leptura (assembly GCF_036850995.1). Taxonomy (NCBI): domain Eukaryota; kingdom Metazoa; phylum Chordata; class Mammalia; order Chiroptera; family Emballonuridae; genus Saccopteryx; species Saccopteryx leptura. Next base: position 92,388,760 of record NC_089516.1, on the reverse strand, counting down.
ATGACTGGATAAAGAAGATGTGGCACATATACACTATGGAATACTACTCAGCCATAAGAAATGATGACATCGGAACATTTACAGCAAAATGGTGGGATCTTGATAACATGATACGAAGCGAAATAAGTAAATCAGAAAAAAAACAGGAACTGTATTATTCCATACGTAGGTGGGACATAATAGTGAAACTAAGAGACATTTATAAGAGTGTGGTGGTTACGGGGGGGAGGGGTGAATGGGAGAGGGATAGGGGGTGGGGAGGGGCACAAAGAAAACAAGATAGAAGGTGACAGAGGACAATCTGACTTTGGGTGGTGGGTATGCAACATAATTGAACGACAAGATAACCTGGACTTGTTATCTTTGAATATATGTATCCTGATTTATTGATGTCACCCCATTAAAAAAATAAAATTATATAAAAAAAAAATACATACAATCTGAAAGCCATATGACTTCTTTTTGCATTTACCATATGAGTCATAGTACAAAATCTCAAGAGGAAAGTCTTTAGGCCAATGCAAACAGTTTGAATTTACAGAAATTTAATTTATAGATACATAAATTACTTCATTTCTATATAAAATATAGGGCACCAGTGAAGAGAAGGAAACATTCATATATGACAATGTGAAAATTATACATGAACAGTTCAACAAAACAAACAACAGACTATACTAACAAAATAATGCATCAAGCTTTGCACAGATCTGTAAAATAAGTCGCATTGGTTCTTACTGATAAGACTAATGGAAAATATCACCATGTTATTTGTGATACTTGCGTTTATAACAGAAATAAATGGTAAAAAAAAAGAAGGCATAAAAAGGCATAAGTATTAAGAAGAACACAAAAATTAAATGTATTAGAATACTTTAAAACACTAATTTGTTCAATCTGGTACAAATCTGCTTACATAATTGAGAGTGGTAACAATTTTTGTTCTCTAGAAATTTATTTAATATTTTTGGAAGTTACTAATAAATTTTATTTCCTTAAATACACGTATTTTTTTTACAAGTTAACACGAGTTTGCCAGTAGCATACACAGTTGTATGTAAATAAATTACTTGTTTTTCAACTCAATGAAAGTATATCATAATATATTTGGTAAGATAGTTGTTTTCAAAACAAACTAAACAATAAATTAAAAGGACATTGTTAAGTAGTTTTAATACAATAACATTGAATTTTATTTTTCAATAATAAATAACTAATTTCATATTTATTGAATTTTATTAATTTGTTTTTTATTTAACACAACGAAAACATTGTAATAGAAGTTTAAATTTTTTTTTGTTTCATTGATTTCTGTTTGAGGTAGTCTTGAGAGCTCATGAGAAATATTAATGGAGTTGTAATTTATTTCTGTTTCTTTCAATTGAGAAATATTAGAGATACAAAATATATAATATAATATAATATAATATAATATAATATAATATAATATAATATAATATAATATAATACAAGTATAATATGTTTGTTCCCAGAATTCTTCCCTATATTTATTCATTAATTGCATTCTTAGGTGCCATTTTCTTGTAAGTATATTTGTTTTGCTGATGTTTTTTTACTTGACTAACCATAATGTCAAGGAAGTTAAATATTTTAACTAGCGCAAATAAAAAGTAAAATAGCCTAGAAAATAATTGACTATTATAAAACAGTTCAACTAGTGAAAACATTTAAAAACACATACAAATGCTGTCATATTAGATTGATGAATAAAGTCTTACCTAATATGGAGCATCAAATATACTACAGACAAATAATTAAAAGAAATCTAACAAAATAGATAAATCTAAACACCATTTACATTCATCAGCTGCAGGTATTTGTTAGTTTATATGACAATCAGAATTGATTCTCTAAAAATGATAAAGGAACATTTGACAATAGTATCTCATCATTCAGAATCTATAATGACAAAATCAAACAGGCTAGTATTTAGAATTTTGAGGAAATCTATAGAGAGTCAGAATATGTTTTGGATTCAAAATTTTATCTAAATAAATATAACATACAATGTAAATATCAAAGTTTTCTTCTATATGTTTTATATTAAGGAGGACATTGCTCATGCTTTAGTGTATGTCATTCATCCCCTCAGTTCTCTACTTTAATTCCACAAATACATATATTTATTTTCACAAAGTAGAGATTAATTTGTAAAAAGAATGATTTGTAAGTTGATCTCTTTTTAGAAAAGATCAAATATAGATCTGCCCTAAATAATGAACATCCTCTATTAAAAATCTTTTAGCTACATTATAAACATAGCCATTCCATATACAAAAATGATAGACCACAGTACTAGAAAATAATAACGGTCCCAGAAAATAATTGATGACAATTATATGTTGTTCATGTAATGAATTGTTTTGTGTCATTTCTATTGAAACTTATGAAAATGATTTATTGAGGGTTACTATATAAAGAAACAATTTTTTGACGGGAATAGAAAACTTTGTAAAATAAAAGGCCTTAATTATAAGCTTAATCAAAGGGGTAAAAAAGAGACATTTACCATAAACAGAAAGTGGAACTTTGTATATTGATGTAACATCAGAAACTTGGAAAGCCAAAGGAGTTCTAGTACCGAGGTGTGAATAATCCATAAATGATTAACCATATTACAAGTACAAAAATCATCAGAGTTTGAAAACACACCTAAGATGTATTCATTGTCAGACCCCACATGCAGTTGAGCTTGGAATGCATAGCTCTCTAGTAGCAATTCAGAGGTCTGCCTCTGGGTCTTTTCTATCCCAGTGCATACATCAAAAATCTGCCTCATTATTTGTCTTGTTGGGTTTATGAGTTTTTTGTTTGTTTGTTTTTGTCAGATAAGTGCCCAGGAAAGTAGAAAAATAGCATGATCCCCAAGAGACAGGAAAAAAACAAACAAACAAACAGACAAACAAAAAACAAAATTTTAGGAATGTAGTAGAAAGAATCAATGGAAAGAAACACCCTGAAAGAGCTCTAAAAGATCCGAGCAAAGATCTCAGTAGTTGCAGGACGCTGATTTTTTCAAGAGCCACCACTTTAACGGGGCCCAGTAAACACCAAAAGCTTTCCATTAAAAACCCAGCAGAAGGTACCTCGTTAGCGCAGTAGGTAGCGCGTCAGTCTCATAAAAACCCAGCAGAGCCATCCCTTACCAGAAAGGCTCCCAATTCAGGACTAGGGTTTAAGTCTTAGAGTTAAGAGCAAGATTAAAGAAACCTAACCCAACAAAACCTAAAATAAAGTGCCCATTGGATCACAGAGTTCCATCAGTAATTTAATTACCTGGAAGGAGAAAACTCAATTTTTTTTTACAGAAAATTTGAGAATGTAGAGTCCCTACAACATAACATCTCCAATGATCAGTGTATAGGTATAAAATACTAGCACTGAATGAAAAAATGAAATGAAAATGAGAAAATGAAATGTAGCACAAAATTGAGAAGCAAAAAAAGTATTAATAAATGCAGATGCACAGATACAATTAACTTTTAGTTACCAGATGTGCACATTAAAATAATTAAGATAAATATGTTAAAAAATCTTAAGAAAAGATGAATGTAGTGAATAAAGACATGGAGACATTTAGGAAAACAGAAATATAAAAAATATATAGAAGAAAATCTTAATTATAAAAACTGCAATATCTTAGCCCTGGCCAGTTTGCTCAGTGGTAGTCAGCCGTGTGTGGATGTCCCAGTTTTGATTCCCAATTAAGGCACACAAGAGAAATGACCATCTTCTTCTCCACCCCTCCCTTTCTCCCTTTTCTCTTTCCCTTTCGCTCTCCTTTCCTCCCTGAGCCATGCTAGATGGTTTGAGCACATCAGCCCCAGGGGCTGAATATTGTTCCAGGGAATCTCCACCTTAGGCACCAAAAATGGCTTGGTTGTGAGGATGGCCCCAGATGGATAGACCATTGGCTCTAGATGGGGGTTGCCTGGTGGATCTCAGTTGGGGTGCATGCAGGAGTTTGTCTCTGTATCTCTTCTACTCTCACTTGGAAAAAGAAAGAAATAAAAAACAAAATCAAAACAAAACCATTGTGATATCTGAAATGAAAATGATAAGATTGGATTAATAGAATATTGGAACACTGGAAGGAAAAGTTCACTAAATTAATGGAGAGTTGAGTAGAAATTTTACAAACTGAAACAGATTATAACAGATTTATTTTTAAAAAGTCAATAGAAGTGGGGCAATAATGAGTAACATTGTATAGGTATGCTTGGAATTCAGAGGTAATGAAGAAAAGTACAGTGGGAAAATATTTTAAAATAAGTTTTGGTTGAAAAATTTTATATTGAGGAAAAATAATCACAGCAACAAGAAATTCACTGAAACTCATGTAGTATAAGTATGAAAAAAAACTTAATTATAATATAATCAAACAGCAAACAATAAATAAAAGCTTAAAAAGAGAGCAACATGTATGTTATATACAAGGAAACAGCAATATGAATGATCACTGATTTCTAATCAGAAACTATACAAGTTAAAAGACAGCAGAATTTTGTTTAAGTGTGCAAAGAATAGCTGTCAAACTACAATTTCTGTTCAGCAAAACTTTTTCTTAAAAATGAAGGCAATAGAGGGGGAAAATGGCGATGGAGTAAATGGATGTTACAACTCCCACCTCCCAGAACCAAAGTGGACTACAACATAACTTAGGAACAACCATCTTGAAAAACTAACTTTGGACTAAACTAAGAGGAATATATAACCAAGCATCACCGAAGAAGCAACACTGAGACTGGTAGGAAGGGTGGAGAAGTGAAAAGGATTGTCCAGCTCCCTGGAGTGAAAGGTGACCCGGAAGGTCTCTCACAGTGGGATGGGTTGCCTGGAGAGTTGTGGGTCCTCAGCCCCAGGACTAGACCAGAACCCCAGCTGGATCCCCAGAGACTAGAGGAGATGTACGGACAGTATTTAGCTGAAAGAAGAGCCAGATTACTGTTTCCAAGAGAGAGACAGAACTCTCAAACCCAGGATCCATTCTAAAGGGACTACTTAAAAAAAACTCAATCACAGCCACTTACCTGTGGCTCTGGGAGCGGGGAGAACTGAGAAGACTGGAGTTACAAGAAGAGACTATACAGGAAGAGATTATGGGAGACAGCCACCCTGACCCCTGTACTGGGTCATTCTCCAAACCTAACGTGAACATTATTCCTGGGAAAACCAAGCAAGCAAAGGGAAGAAATTAACCCTCCTGCTAGAGACTCTTCTGCTCTAGTTAGTGAAAAGAGATGCTTAGAAGCAGAGGCACATCCGGGACACAGGTTTTGAGTGCTGAGGTCTGGCATATACCGCACTCCCAAACTGCTGAGTAAGCTCCAAAGGGCTGGAGGGCCTGATTGTGGTGGTAGCCATGGTGTTCAGCATGCGCAGAGGAGGGGGTAGAGCCCAGTGAGGCAGCCAGTGCAGTGGCAGTGGGGGGCGGAGCCCAGCAGCTTGCAAGTGGAGCCCAGCAGGTCACGCCCTGAAGGCAAGGGCCAGAGCCCAGAAAGACCTCCCAATGACTGTGCCTGTGGAGGGCCGAGCCTGATGACCTGCAAGACCTCCACGAGGGACAGAGCCCTGAGAGGCCTCCTGCACACCTGCACCCATGGGAGGCAGACCCTAGAGAGGCCACCCATGCACCTGCACCCACAGGTGGCCAAACCTGGCCTGGCAAGGTGTCCTGCATACCTGTGGAAGGTGGAGTCCTGAGAGGGGTCTCATGTACCTGCATTGGGCTTAGTCCAGTGGCCTGCATGCCGACAGTGAGGGGAGGAGCACAGAGAGGCAGCCCACGCATCTGGGTTCAGGGCCTGACAAGGCGAGGAGTCCTTGTGGCCTTGTGGCAGCCTCGTGGCACAGCCTGAGCCATGGTTCGTGAGCCCGCATACCTGTGTGCCAGCAGTGTTGATGCCTGAGTGCCTGAGCAGGCTACAGCAGCAGGAGTTGGAGGAAAAAACACCTCTGGAATAGAGAGACCACACACACAGACCAAGAGTAAATAAAAGCCAGCCTAGAAGTACAGCTAATATTTACAATGGCATCAGGGCCCAGCAGAGACAGCCACAAATTCTGGATCGCCTGTAGCTCCAAAAAGGTTGCTAAGGGTCAGTCATAAGCAGTGACCCCCACTGGTCTATGCCAGGTTCCAGCCAGAAAGGTCCAGGACTGGAAAATCCAGTGACCAGATACAGAGAGTATCAGTTCAAGACCTAAAAACTCCAGTTAGAGTGGTATCCTAAGGAAAGGCTCCTCACACCTGTCCCAGCTAAGACATAGAAAACGCTGACACAAATAGCAAAAAGAGCAGTATCAGCAGACAAGTAGCCCACAGCAGATTACAAATAACAGTTCAGGCCAACCCAAGAAGATCTAGAAACAACAAAACTGAAAGCTGGAGGCAGACAACACCAACCCTATATTCAGCTAGCTACACAAACAACACATCCAAAAGAGCAGTCTATACAGAAACAGAACAGGAAGACAGAGAAATGTAATTCAAATAAATGAACAAGAGAACTCCAGAGAAAAAGAATTGAATGAGATGGAAATAGCCAAGATACTGGATTCAGAGTTTAGAATAATGATTGTTAGGATGCCCAATGATCTTAGAGCAACAATAAATGGACATAACAAGCACCTAAACAAAGAGATAGTAAGCAGCAAAAAGGACATTGAAATCATAAAAAAAATCAGACAGAAATGACAAAAACAATATCAGAAGTGAAGACTACACTAGAAGGAATCAACAGCAGGTTGGATGAAGCAGAGGAAGAATGAGTGATTTAGAGGACAAGATAAGCAAAAGCATTGAAGCAGAACAGCAAAAAGAAAAGAGGTCAAAAAGTCTGAGAAAACTCTAAGAGAGCTCTGTGGCAACATGAAGAGAAACAACATCCATATCAATAGGGTTCCTGAAGGAGAAGAGAAAGAATAAGGGATAGAGAACCTGATTGAAGAAAACATAGCTGAAAACTTCCCTAAATGGTGAAGAAAAAATTCACATAAGTTCAAGAAGCACAGAGAATCCTATTAAAGAGGAACCCAAAGAGATCTACACCAAGACACATCATAATCAAAATAAAAAATCTAAGAGATAAAGAAAGGAAACTAAAAGCTGTAAGAGAAAAGCAGTCAATCACCTACAAAGGAGCCCCCATAAAAGATGGCAACCTACTTTTCAACAGACACACTTGAGGCCAGAAGGGAATGACAAGCAATATTCAAAGTAATGCAAAACAAGAACCTACAACCAAGACTTCTTTATCCAGCAAGGGTGTCGTTTAAAATTGAAGGAGAAATAAAACGCTTCCCAGACAAAAATAACTCAAAGAATTCATTACAACCTAACCAATGCTGTAAGAAATGTTAAGGGGCTTGTTGTAAACAAAACAAACGGAAAAAAAATCTAGTGAAAGGTGAATGTAGACTTAAAGAGTAAAATGGCAATGAACAACTACATATCAATAATAACCTTAAATGTAAATGAATTAAACATCCAATCAAAAGACATAAGGTAGCTGCATGGATAAGAAAACAGGACTCATACATATGCTGTCTACAAGAGACTCACCTCAAAACAAAAAGATACGCATAGAATGAAAGTAAAGGGATGGAACAAAATATTTTATGAAAATGGAAATGAAAAAAAAGCTGGGGTAACAATACTTATATCTGACAAAATAGACTTTACAAAAAGGCTATTGTAAGGGATAAAAAAGGTCTCTACATAATGATAAAGGGAGTAATTCAACAGGAAGATATAACCATTATAAATATCTATGCACCTAATATAGGAGCACCTAAATACATAAAGCAAATTCTGATGAACATAAAAGGCGAGGTCAACAGCAATAGTATAATAGTAGGTGATTTCAATACCCCACTAACATCACTGGATAGATCCTCAAGAAAGAAAATTAACAAAGAAACAATAGCCTTAAAGGACACACCAGGTCAACTGGATTTAATAGATATCTTCAGAACCTTTCACCCTAAAGCAGCAGAATATCCATTCTTTTCAAGTGCTCACGATATGTTCTTGAGGATAAACCACGTGTTACGACACAAAATGAGACTCAATAAATTTAAGAAGACTGAAATAACATCAAGAATCTTCTCTGATTACAATTGCATGAAACTAGAAATCAACTACAATAGAAGAACTGAAAAACATTAAAATACTTAGAAACTAAATAGCATGTTATTAAATAACAAATGGGTTAACAATGAGATCAAGGAATAAATAAAAAATTTCTTGAAACAAATGAAAATGAACATAAAGCAACTTGAAATTTGTGGGGTAAAGCAAAAGCAGCCCTGAGAGGGAAGTTTATAGCATTACAGGCATACCTTAAGAAGGAAGAAAAAGCTCAAATAAAAAACTTAACTCTGCATCTAAAAGAAGTAGAAAAAAGAACAGCAAGTAAAGCCCAGAGGAAGTAGAAGGAAGGGGAAAATAAAGATCAGAATGGAAATAAATGACATAGAAATTAAAAAAAATAATACAGAAGATCAATGAAGCCAAGAGCTGGTTCTATGAAAAGGTAAACAAGATTGATGAACCTTTAAACTTGCCAAGAAAAAAAGACAGATGATTCAAATAAATAAAATTAGAAATGAGAGCGGAGAAGTAACAACACACAGAAAATAAAACATAGTATTATAAGAAAATACTATAAAGAACTGTATGCCAAAAAAATTAGACAACCTAGGTGAAATGGACAAATTTCTTGAAACATATAATCTTTAAAAAATCAACCTGGAAGAAACAGAAAACCTAAACAGACTGATTACAATAAATAAGATTGAAACAGTTATCAAAACACACCCAACAAACAAAAGCTCTGGGCCAGATGGCTTTACAGATGAATTCTTCCAAATATTTAAAGAAGAGCTAACTCATATCCTTCTCAAACTATTTCAAAATATTCAAGAGGAGGGTAGACTTTCAAGCTCCTTTTATGAGTCAAGCATAGTTCTTATTCCAAAACCAGGCAAAGACAATACAAAGAAAAGAAACTATAGGCCAATACCCCTGATGACTTATATGCAAAAATTCTCAACAAAATATTAGCAAATCTGATCCAGCAATACATGAAAAAAATCATACATCATGATCAAGTGGGATTTATTCTGGGAAGGCAAGGCTGTTACAATATTTGCAAATCAATCAATGTAATTCATTATATAATCAAAAGGAAGGAGAAAAATCAGATAATAATATCAGTAGATGCAGAAAAAGCATTTGATAAAATCCAGCATCCATTCATGATAAAAAAAATTTCAGCAAAGTGGGAATACAGGGTACATATCTCAACAAGATAAAAGCCATCTATGACAAACTCAAAGCCAACATCATAATCAATAGGAAAAAATTAAAAGCAATCCCCTTAGGATCAGGAACAAGGCAGGGGTGCAGCCTTTTACCACTCCTATTCAACATAGTTCTGAAAGTCCTAGCCACGACAATCAGACCAGAAGAAGAAAAAAAGGCATCTAAATTGGAAAAGAAGAAATAAAACTATCATATTTGCTGATGACTTGATACTGTACATAGAAAACTCTAAGTCTCAGTCAAAAAACTACTGGACCTGGTAAATGAATTCAGCAAGGTGGCAGGATATAAAATTAATATTTAGAAATCAGAAGCATTTTTATACACCAACAATGAACTGTCTGAAAGAGAAATTAAGAAAATAATCCCCTTCACTATTGCAACAACAACAACAAAAAAATTAAGTACCGAGGGGTAATTTAACTAAGGAGATTAAAGACTTGTACCAGAAAATTATTAAACATTGACAAAAGGAATCAAAAAGGATACAAACAAGTGGAAGCATATACCATGTTCATGGATAGGAAGAATAAACATCATTAAAATGTTTATATTACCCAAAGCAATTTATAAATTTAGTGTAATTCTTATTAAAAAACCAATGACACACTTCAAAGATATAAAACAAATATTCCAAAAATTTATATGGAACCAAAAAAGAACACAAATTGCCTCAGCAATCTTGAAAATGAAGAATAAAGTGGGTGGCATCACACTTCCTGATATCAAGTTATATTAGAAGGCCATTGTACTCAAAATAGCTTGTTACTGGCATAAGAATAGTCATATAGATCAATGGAACAGAATAGAGAACCCAAAAATAAACCCAAACCTTTATGAACTATTGATATTTGACAAAGGAGGTAAGACCATACAATAGAGTAAAACAGTCTCTTTAACAAATAGTGTTGGGAAAATTGGACAGCTACCTGCAAAAAAAATGAAACTAGACCACCAACTTACACCTTTCACAAAAATAAACTCAAAATTGATAAAAGACTTAAATGTAAGTCATGAAACCACAAGTATCTTAGAAGAAAACATAGGCAGTAAGCTCTATGACATCTGTTTAAGCAATATATTTGCTGCTTTATCTCCAAAGGTGTGGACAAGTCCTGCCGGGGGTGAGGACAGTGGAGATGCAAAGACCTAACTCCGTGGACCAGGTTCAGTGATGCAGATCCACTTTATTCAGGAAGTACGCAAGTTTATATAGATGGGTTCAGCCTATAGGGTGTTACAGTGTGTTTCTCAAAGCCAATGGCTGAAAAGATGAGGGAGCTGCATGGTTGGCGCTAAGTCACTTCCTTATAGTGGGCGAGCTTCCTTCCTGGGTATGACCAGGAGGCTTCTGGAAGCTGGAGTATTCTCACAGCATTGCATGAGCCGCAGCTGCTAGGAATGTGCTCTGCACTCCACCCATGTCTCCCCCTTCTCTTTTAATTAAGGCCAATTGGAGTTGATGAATGACAGCTTGCTGTTGTAGCTTCTGATTATGCAACAGAAACCTAATAGAACTAAAACAACTATAATACCTATTATACTATATGCTAATAGATTAGCTGGATTAAACAATGAAGCAAGCTTCTGTAATGTTTGACTAGTTAGGAAATAGAACAGGGGTCTTAAACAAGGGATTCCTCCTAGGGGTCATGATGTCATTTCCCTCCCATAGTGTTACAGAGAACTTCTAGGTGCTGTTAAATATAGTTCCATTTTGATTGTAAAAAATTGATGTAGGTCCATGCACGCTGCCTTCCCACAAAGGTTCAAGTGTCCAAACACGAAGTGGATGGCTTGCCGTGGGCTGCATACTGCATATGGTTGCATTCAATCTTTCAGCCTCCGATGCCAAACTCTGAGGTTGATGGTCTGTGTATCCAGGCCAAAGGCAATGCAGCAGTCTCTCCAGGGAATTCTTTCTCTCAGGAGTGTTCTTAGATGTTTGTCATACAGGAACAGGCAAAGAGGTGACCCTGGGAAGGCAAGGTTAGTGGGGCGGACCCAGCTATTAGTAGCTATGAGGAGGAGGGCTTTTAGGCCAAATACTGAGCTGTGGTTGGTAGTATGGTTTTTAGCAAAGTCCCCCATAGTACGATTTCGAAGGAGGACCCATCCCTCTGAGAGGATGGTGTTATTATTCAGAGTAAACTTAAGTAGCATTGGGTCACTGAGTTTACCCCATATAGTGCCGTTCAACTGTTGGGATTACTGGCCACTATTGTCACAAGGGAGACTAAGGGAGCAGTTACTGGAATATACTGCTGGAAACTGTGGGCTATTAACTTTAACAGGCATAATTATGCCAGGGTAGGGAACAGCCTCCTAGACGCAAGGATCTCCTCATGCCTGGGAGTTTGCTGTGATAATGGCACACATGAGGAGGAACAGAGTGCCTGAACCTGGGGGTCCATCAGGGGCTAATCTTTTAGCCTGTTCAGCTAGGGCCGTCATACCTTCCCAGGTGATGTTATGAGCATGTTGGTTATGAGGTCTTCTCCTGCAGAGCTAAGGACCTCCTCCAGGTGGCCATTCATCAAGGCTGAGGCTGGCCATCTTCTGAACTGGAGGGTTCGCAGGTGTTGGAGGCGTCATCAGTGGGGTCATCTTGGGACACCAGGAGTGGCTGTACTTTCCTTCCTGGGATCCAAATTGGATGTGGGCTTTTTTATGGAAAAACACAAGCATAACCTCTCCCTTGTGTTAGAACAGGGTGTGATCCCTGCCACTGAGCTGTGGCTGGGTCCTTCCACCATACTAACGGTAAAGGGGTTGGGTGACTACGAAGGCCTCCCCAATGTTTATAAGCGGGAGTTACTCCTTCAGAATCAAAAGTTACATAATTGAGAGTAAATACAGCACTGAGGAGCCTTCCTCTGGGTGAGGCCTGGGGCATATCCCCCCTTTCATTTTTAATTTGAAGCTTAATGTCTCTGTGTTGCTGTTCTACAACGGCTTGTCCTTGGGGATTATAAGGAATGGCAAGGCGTTGTGTGATTTGCCATTGGGAACAAAAGGCTTTAAATTGGCTGCTGGTATAACAGGGCCCATTGTCAGTTTTAATTTCCCAAGATACACCAAGGCAAAGCATGGCCTGTCGAAGTGCACGACTTGCATGTGTAGTTTTTTCTCCTGCTAGGGCTGTGGCTGAGATGGCTCTGGAGAAGGTGTCCACTGCTACGTGTACGTAGCAGAGTTTGCCAAATTGAGGGACATGAGTGACGTCTATTTTCCACACAGCATTAGGCTGTAAGCCTCGATGGTTGATACCCTGTGGTTGTAGGGGGCCTAAGGTTAGTAAGGGCCTACACTGTTTACATATGCGAACAAGGTGTTTGCAGGTTGCGTGAGTGAGATGGGGAAAGAGAGATTTGAGAGAATGGGCAGACATATGAAACCGGGCTTGAAGTTGTCTGGCTTTAATAGGGGAGACTGTTAAAACTAGACAATCAACTTGTGTGTTGCCTGTCACTAGGGGGCCAGGCAAGCCAGAATGGGAGCGAAAATGCTGAATATACCAAGGGTGTTGATGCTCCTCTGACAGTTCTCTAAGCTGGCTGAGAGCCCTATCTAGTAATGTCTGCTTGGGCCAGAGTGTGTAATGGGCAAGGCCTTTAACTATTTGTACTGCATAAGCGATATCTAAAAAAATGTTAAGGGGGCATGTTGCCAAATGCGTAGCACATAGTAAATGGCTAGTAGTTCACCTATTTTTATGGATTCCTCATAACTAAATTTGTGGAATTTAGTGCCTTCCGTTTGTGCTTTGAACACTATTCCACAATAAGCTGGCTGGCATCTATAAATGCAAGCATGCTTTGTGGAAGAGGGATAGATGCTGAATACGAATGAGGGGTGGTTTGTAGGACACACAGGCAAGTGAAATAAAGGACAAGAAGAATAAATGGGACTATGTCAAACTAAAAAGCTTTTGCACAGTTGAAGACAATATGAATAAAATAAAAAGACAACACAATGGGAGAACATATTTGCCAATACATCTGATAAGGGGTTAATAACCAAAATGTATACAAAACCTATAAAACTCAACACCAGAAACATAAACAATCCAATCAAAAAGTAAGAAGAAATGAATAGACACTTCTCCAAAGAGGACATACATATGGCCAATAGGCATGTGAAAAAAATGTTCAGCATCACTAATCATTAGAGAATTGCAAATTAAAACCTCAATGAGATATCACCTCACACCTGTCAGAATGGCGCTCATCAACAAAACAACACAGAATAAGTTCTGGTGAGGATGTGGAGAATAGGGAACCCTCCTGCACTGCTGGTGGGAATGCAGACTGGTGCAGCCACTGTGGAAAACAATATGAAGATTCCTCAAAAAATTAAAAATCAAACTGCCTTTTTACCCAGCCATCCTACTTTTAGGAATATATCCTAAGAGAACCAAATCACTGATTCAAAAGAAGAAATGCAACCCCATGTTTCTTGCACCATTGTTTACAATAGCCAAAATCTGGAAGCAGCCCAAGTGTCTGTCAGTTGACGAGTGGATTAAAAAGCTGTTGTACATATATTCAATGGAATAGTATGTGGCCATGGAAAATAAGGAAATCTTACCTTTTGCGACAACATGGATGGACCTGGAAACTATTATGTTAAATGAAATGAGCCAGACAGAGAAAGAAAAATATCATATGGCCTCACTCATTTGGGAAATCCAATGAACAATGTGAATTGAGAAGCAAAATAGAGGCAGAGGCAGAATCAAAGGGACCAGTGGGAAAGGAGATAGAGGGAAAGGGGATGAGAGGATGGGATCAAGAGAAGAGAAAGAGATTGGTGAAATTATATATACATAACACAGCATTATAGAGAACAGGAAAGCAAATCCTTGAGGGAAGGAGGGAGGGTGTGTGGAGGGTAGGGGTGCAACAGGGAGGTTGAGGGGAACATGGGGGTGGGGGAAATGTACTCAGTAGGACACTTGAATTTTTTTTCTTCTTTTTTTATTTTTTTATCTTATTTTTATTAATTTTAATGCAATAACATTGATAAATCAGGGTACATTTGTTCCGAGAGAACATCTTTAGATTATTTTGACATTTGATTATGCTGCATACCCCTCACCCAAAGTCAAATTGTCTTCCTTCACCTTCTATCTGGTTTTCTTTGTACCCCTCCACTCCTCCCACTCCCTCTCTCTCCTTCCTAGCCCCCCCTCCCATTACCATCCCATTCTTGTCCATGTCTCTGAGTCTCATTTTTATGTCCCATCTATGTATGGGTTCATATAGTTCTTAGTTTTTTCTGGTTTAATTATTTCACTCAGTATAATGTTATCAAGGTCCATCCATGTTATTGTAAATGATCCGATGTCATCATTTCTTATGGCTGAGAAGTATTCCATAGTATATATGTACCAAAGCTTTTTAATCCACTCATCTTCTGACGGACATTTGGGCTGTTTCCAGATCTTCGCTATTGTGAACAATGCTGCCATAAACATGGGGGTGCATTTCTCCTTCTGGAACAGTTCTATGGAGTTCTTGGGGTATATTCCTAACAGTGGTATAGCTGGGTCAAAAGGCAGTTCGATTTTCAATTTTTTGAGGAATCTCCATATTGTTTTCCACAAAGGCTGCACCAGTCTGCATTCCCAGCAGCAGTGCAGGAGGGTTCCCTTTTCTCCACATCCTTGCCAGCACTTATTCTGTGTTGTTTTGTTGATGAGCGCCATTCTGACTGGTGTGAGGTGATATCTCATTGTGGTTTTAATTTGCATTTCTCTAATGATTAGTGATATTGAGCATTTTTTCATATGCCTATTGGCCATCTGTATGTCCTCTTTGGAAAAGTGTCTATTCATTTCTTTTTCCCATTTTTTTTATTGGATTGTTTGTCTTTCTGGTGTTGAGATTTACAAGTTCTTTATAAATTTTGGTTATGAACCCCTTATCAGACGTACTGTCAAATATGTTCTCCTATTGTGTAGTTTGTCTTTTTATTCTGTTCTTATTGTCCTTGGCTGTGCAAAAGCTTTTTAGTTTGATATAGTCCCATTTGTTTATCCTGTCTTTTATTTCACTTGCCCGTGGAGATAAATCAGCAAATATATTGCTGCGAGAGATGTCGGAGAGATTACTGCCTATGTTTTCTTCTAAGATGCTTATGGTTTCACTGCTTACATTTAAGTCTTTTATCCATTTTGAGTTTATTTTTCTGAATGGTGTAAGTTGGTGGTCTAGTTTCATTTTTTTTGCTGGTAGCTGTCCAATTTTCCCAACACTATTTATTAAAGATGCTGTCTTTACTCCATTGTATGCCCTTACCTCCTTTGTCAAATATTAGGTGTCCATAGAGCTTTGGGTTTATTTCTGGGTTCTCTGTTCTGTTCCATTGATCTATGTGCCTGTTCTTATGCCAGTACCAGGCTGTTTTGAGTACAATGGCCTTGTAGTATAGCTTGATATCCGTAAGTGTGATACCTCCCCATTTATTCTTCTTTTTTAAGATTGCTGAGGTTATTCGTGTTCTCTTTTGGTTCCACTTTTGGAATATGTGATCTATATCTTTAAAGTATGTCATTGTATTTTAATTGGTATTGCATTGAATTTATAAATTGCTTTGGGTAATATAGACATTTTAATGATGTTTATTCTTTCTAACCATGAGCATGGTATATGCTTCCACTTGTTTGTATCTTCCTTGATTTATTTTTTCAGTGTTTTATAATTTTCTGAGTATAAGTCTTTAGTCTCCTTGGTTAAATGTACTCCTAGGTACTTTATTTTTTTGGTTGTAATAGTGAAGGG
Source organism: Saccopteryx leptura (assembly GCF_036850995.1). Classification (NCBI taxonomy): domain Eukaryota; kingdom Metazoa; phylum Chordata; class Mammalia; order Chiroptera; family Emballonuridae; genus Saccopteryx; species Saccopteryx leptura. Next base: position 92,372,626 of record NC_089516.1, on the reverse strand, counting down.
GATTGTTTCCTTAATTTCTCTTTCTGACTGTTCATTGTTGGTGTATAAAAATGCCTCTGATTTCTGAGTATTAATTTTATATCCTGCCACTTTACTGAATTCATTTATCACATTTAGTAGTTTTTTGACTGAGACTTTAGGGTTTTCTATATACAATATCATATCATCTGCAAATAATGATAGCTTTACTTCTTCTTTTCCAACTTGAATGCATTTTATTTCTTTTTCTTGTCTGATTGCTGTGGCTAGGACTTCCAGAACTATGTTGAATAAGAGTGGTGAAAGAGGGCACCCCTGCTTTGTTCCTGATCTTAAGGGGATTGCTTTTAATTTTTGCCTGTTGAGTATGATGTTGGCTGTGGGTTTGTCATAGATGCCTTTTATCATGTTGAGGTATGTTCCCTGTATTCCCACTTTGTTGAGAGTTTTAATCATAAATGGGTGCTGGATTTTATCAAATGCTTTTTCTGCATCTATTGAAATTATCATGTGGTTTTTCTCCTTCCTTTTGTTTATGTGATGAATCACATTGATTGATTTGCAAATATTGTGCCAGCCTTGCCTTCCCAGAATAAATCCCACTTGATCATGGTGTATGATTTTTTCCATATATTGTTGGATCTGGTTTTCTAATATTTTGTTGAGGATTTCAGCATCTATGTTCATCAGGGATATTGCCTATAGTTTTCTTTCTTTGTGTTGTCTTTGCCTGGTTTTGGAATCAGAATTGTACTCACCTCATAAAAGGAGCTCGGAAGTCTTCTTTCCTCTTGAATTTTTTGAAATAGCTTGAGAAGGAGAGGAGTTATTTCTTTTTTTGAATATTTGGTAGAATTCACTTGTGAAGCCATCTGGCTCAGGAATTTTCTTTGTTGGGAGTTTTTTTGATAACTGTTTCAATCTCATTTGGTGTAATCCATCTGTTTAGTTTTTCTGATTCTTCCAGATTAATTTTTGGAAGATTGTATGTTTCAAGGAATTTGTTCATTTCATCTAGGTTGTCTAGTTTCTTGGTATACAGTTCTTCATAGTATTTTCTTACAATATTTTGTATTTCTGTTGGGGACACTTGAATTTATGTAAACCAATAAATTAAAATTAATTAATTAATTAATTAAGAAAAAACACAAAAAAATGAAGGCAACATTATCCATTGCTAGCAAATCTCTGCAACCAGAAATGATAAAAGATGCTCTACATAGGGAAGAATTTTCAGTAATTTAGATTGCATGAAGGAATGAAACACATGGGAATGATAAATACATGAATAAATGTAAAAGCTTCTTTTTTTCTGTTTTATTCTGTTGGATACTTAAAGCAAGGAAAACAATGGATTGTGGGGCTTATAACTTATGAAGATTTAGCATATATGAGAAAGATATCAAAAAGAAAGGAAATAGGTAGATGAAATTGACAAGCTAACTCCAAAATGTATACAAAAATTTAAAAGAAAAAAATTATTGAAAAAGAATAAAATTGGATTGTAGTTACTACTTATTGCAAGATTTATTATAAAGCTACAATATTGAATGTGGTAGCTGCAAAGGATAATAATTCATTGAGAAAGAATAGCAACTATATATAAATCCATAAATATATGGTTATTTGACTTTCAATAGCAGTGTTAAGGTAACCCAATTTTCAATAAAGAGTGCTGGAATAGTTCTTTGGAGGAATGTTTTTTTTTTTTTTTAATATACATGTTCTAGATCAACTGATTATCAATACACAAAATTAGGCACATCAAGCCAAACTCATGTTATATACAAGAGTTAATTTGAGATATAACATAGTTAAAACTGTAAAACCTCTAAAAGAAAATTTAAAACTATACTGCTAATTTCAAGTTGGCAAAAGAAATGTTAGAGAGGAGACAAAAAATGTTAATCACAAAAGAAATATAGTAATAAATTATATTCACTAAAATGTAAAAAATGTATTTCTGAAAAATACAAGAAAACAAAATCCATACTTGAAGAAAATATTGCAAATCAAATATCAGATAATGAATTTTAACAATAGTATGTTAAGAATTTTTACAAGTCATATTAAAAAGAAAAACAATAAAAGTTATAAACAAAATAGAATTTAACCAGACTTTCAAAGAATATAAGAGAAAATTCAAATAAATAAAATTTTAAATGAGAGAGGAGACATTACAACTAATACCATAAAAATACAAGAATCATAAGAGAATACTATGAACAATTACATACAAAATTTGACAATCTAAAATAAATTCATATATTTCTAGAAACGTAAATCTGCCAAGAATGGATGATGAAGAAATAGAAAGTATAAATAAATCAATTACTACAAATGGATTTGGATTAGTAAAAAAAAAAAAACTCAGAAAAACCAAAAACCAAAAATAACCTTCTAACAAGGGAAATTTCAGGTCCAACTGGCTTACTAATCATTTAAAGAAATAATACCAATCTCTATGAAACTTTTTCCAAACATAAAAGAGAAGCAGAAACTTTTAAACTTATTTTAGATGGCTAAAATACTCTGATATCAAAGCCAAACAAGAAAACTACAAGAAAAGAAAATTTTAGGCTAGTATCTCCAGTGAACATGTATGTAAAACAAATCCTCAAAATATATCAGCAAATTCAAAAATACATGAAAAAGATCAAAACCCATGACCCAGTGGTATGTACCCCAGAGTTGCAAGTATGGTTTTACATACACAGAATAATAAATGTAATACATTACATTAACAGAATGAAGAAAAAAATCAAACCTTGCTCTCAAAAAATGTAGAAAAGGCATTAGACAAAATTTAACATTTTTTCACGATAAAATTTCTTAACAAAGTGAAGATTGAGGGGATATATCTCAATATCATAAAGGCCATTTATAACTAGACTGTACTTAAATATTTTTTTTTGTATTTTTCTGAAGTGAGAAGCAGGGAGGCAGAGACACAGACTTCCACATGAGCCTGACCAGGATCCATCTGGCATGCCCACTAGGAGGCGATGTTCTTACCATATGGGGTGTTGTTCCTTTGCGACCAGAGCCATTCTAGCGGCTGAGGCAGAGACCATGGAGCTATCCTCAGTGCCCCGACCAACTTTGCTCCTATAGAGTCTTGGCTGCAGCAGGGGAAGAGAGAGATAGAGAGGAAGGAGAGGAGGAGGAGTGGAGAAGCAGATGGGCGCTTCTTCTGTGTGTCCTGGCCAGGAATCAAACCTGGGACATCCACAAGCTGGGCCTACACTCCACCACTGAGCTGACTGGCCAGGGTGTACTTAAATAATTTTTAATGATAAAATGCTGAAAAATTTTTCTCTAATATTAGGAACAATGCAAAGATGTCAACTCTTATGATATCATATCAAATAAAACTCTAATCAAAGGTATTAGGCAATATAAAGAAATAAAAAGCACCTAAATTAGACAGAAAGAAGCAAAATTGTCTCTATTTGATGCAATATGATATCATGTAAAGAAAGCTCTAAAGACTAACAAAAAGTGTTAGGATTAATAAACAATTTCAGTAAAGTAGCAGGATACAAAATCAACATCAAATTCAATCTTGGGAAAGAGGAACAAAGCTGAAGGCATCATATTTTCTTCCTTCAAACTATATTATGACAATTTAACAATCAAAATATTTATGGTATTGACATAAAAATAAACACATAGACCAATAAAATGGAAGTGAGAGCCAGAAAGAACCTTATGCCAAAAATATACAATAAAAAAGGTAGTCTCTTTAATAAATACCCATTTGAAAACCTGGATAACTACATGGAAAAGAATGAAAGTGGACCCTCTCTTCTACCATTAACAAAAATCAACTTGAAGTTGATTGAAAACTTGAACAGAAAACCTAAAACTGTTATACTCCTAGAAGAAAACTTAAGGGGGTAATCTCTTTGACATTGATGTCAATCAAAATACTTTCAAACTTGTAGAAAATTTTTTACTTTATCTGAGCCAAACTGATGACATGCCTCGAAGCAAGATCTCAAATTCTCCAGAGAATAACAGTTTTGCAGTTATACACTTGGAATTAAGGAGGAAAGGTAAGGAAGAATATGTAAAGGCAAGAAAAAACAAGGCAAGGAAATCTCTAAGATTGAATCACAATAGTTATCAAGATTGTGTGCTCATTTGAAGGTGATTATACCTCTGAGAGATCTGGAAAAGAGAATTATTTTTGATATTTCAATGGTATGCTAATTTAGATGCACAGGAACAATAGACAACGCTGCAAAAATATATCTTTTATATGCCTGAGGCGTGACTACCCACCATGGCCTTCCCACTTAAGAATTTATGGATGGATCACCCTGTGAGGTTACTTTCATCACTGTACTTCTCAAATTTATTACATAGCCCTTTTTTCATTCACATTTGTCTTGGTGAGATATATGTATATAATATTTGGATCTGACATCCGAAGCAAAAAACAACCAGAGCAAAAATAAGTAAAACTACATCAAACTAAAAGTGTATGAACAGCAAGAAAAAAAAAAGAAAAAGAAAAATCAACAAAATGAAAAAACAACTTGTGAAATATGAGAAAACATTTTCACAGCACCTACCTGATAAGCAGTTAATATTCTAACTATATGAGTAACTCATGCAATTTAATAGCAAGAAAAACAAATTACTCAATTCAAAAATTGGACATAAATCTTAAATAGACATTTTTCCAAAGAAGACTTAAAATTGGTCAACAGGCACATAGAAAGGTGCTCAATATCACCAATTACTAGGGAAATAAAGTCAAAAGGACAATGAGATATCACTTCATACTTATTAAGATGTCTATTATAAAAAAGACAAAAGGTTAATGTTAGTGAGAATGTGGAGAAAATAGAACATTTGTACACTGTTGGTGAGAATGTGGACTAGAAAAACCACTATAAAATACAGTATAGAGCTGCCTCAAGAAATTAAAAATAAAACACCTACCATGTTATATAACTATCCCATCTGTGAACATATATACAAAAGAAACAAAATAATTATCTTGAAGACCTGCCTATGTTTTCATTTCCATTTTCATAGCAGCGTTACTCACAATAGTCAAGGTATGAAATCAAATCATGCCTTGTACCAGGGGTCCCCAAACTATGGCCCACGGGCCACATGCAGCCCCCTGAGGCCATTTATCCGGCCCCCGCCGCACTTCTGGAAGGGCACCTCTTTCATTGGTGGTCAGTGAGAGGAGCATAGTTCCCATTGAAATATTGGTCAGTTTGTTGATTTAAATTTACTTGTTCTTTATTTTAAATATTGTATTTGTTCCCGTTTTGTTTTTTTACTTTAAAATAAGATATATGCAGCGTGCATAGAAATTTGTTCATAGTTTTTTTTTATAGTCCAGCCCTCCAACGGTCTGAGGAACAGTGAACTGGCCCCCTGTGTAAAAAGTTTGGGGACCCCTGCCTTGGACAGTTGTCTCAGTGAATTGAATGTCAATCCAGTTAGATGTCCTAGGTTTGATTCCCAATCACAGCACACAGGAGAAATAACCATGTGCTTATATCCCCCTTCTACTCCTCCTTCTCATCCTCTTCCCCTTCTGCAGCCAGTGGCTCCATTGGTTTGAGCATTGGCCCTGGGCATTGAGGATAGCTCACCTGGTATAAGCACACCAGCTTCAGGCACCAAAAACAGCTCAGTTGATATAAGTATCTGCCCCAGACATGGATTGCCAGTTGGATCCCAGTAAGGGCACATGCAGGAGTCTGTTTCACTATCTCCCCCATTCCTTGCACTTAAAAAAAATAATGTCTATCAATGGATAAATGGATGATACAGATATAGGATGTAACATTATTCAGATTTGATGGCAAGAAGAAAATACAAGTGAAACTAGAAGGCATTATGCTAAGTAAAACAAGTCAAATGGAAACAAATACCACATGGTATCACGTATATGTGCATCCCAAGAAAAAAAAGGCTATCTAACAGAAACAGAGTGGAAAGGTATTGCTAGTGGTTGGGGAGTGGGGGAAATAGAAAGAAGTTGGTGAAAAGATATAAATTTTCAGGTATATGGTGAATGAAATTTGAGTTTCTAATGTATAACTTTGCAACTAGGGTTGATAACACTGTATTACATAGTTGAAATTTGCTAAGAGAATGGAACTTAAATATTTTTGAAATATAGAGAAAAGAGTAGACAAAAAACCTGGACTGATTATATCAGAGAAGTGGCTATATGCATGGCTAATAAGCACATTCAAAGATGTTCAATTTCTTCAGTTATTAAATAAATGTAAATTAAAACCAGAGTTAGATGATATTTTACAGTCACTGGAATTTTTAAAATTAAATACTGACAACACCAGGTGCTGGCAATATGTGGAGCAATGTAATTCACATACAATCCTGAGTGGAATGTAAAATTGCACAGTGATTTTGCAAAAGTATTTGGTATTTCCTTGCAAAGTTAAATGTACACCTGTATTATAACCAATCATTTCCAAGTACTCAACTCAGGAACATGGGAGCATATGTTCAAAAACAAAAAATAAAGACACACAAAAACACATACAAAAATATTTACAACCGATTTAATTATAATAGCTCAAAGCCAAAAATGGAATATACAAACATAATAAAGTTTGTGTGGTACATTTATACAATGCAATATTACTCAAAATAAAGAAGGAATAAATCATTAACTGGCAGATAATCAACATGGATTAATCTAAAAAATATTATATTGTGGGACAGACACCAGACAAGAGAGTTTATACTATGTGATTTCATTTGTGAAGTGTTCTGAAATTTGCTATATTAATCCATGGTGAACCAAGTTAGGGCTTGTTTGCCACTGGAGAATGGATTCATTAAAAAAAAACAACATTAAGTCACGCTCGAGTTGAAAAATTCTGCATTTTCATTGGGGCGTTGACTGCATGTACTAGGGTCAAAATTTATCAAAACTAACTTTTATTGTATGTTAATTATACCTCTACTATAAAACTACCAATCACAAACAGGCAAAAAATAAAAATTCCAACTGCCAACAAACCTAATTGAAAATAGGTATGCCATGCCCTCTCATAATTAAATGCTTCTTCCATTCTATGTTGAACTTAGTTAAAGAAAGAGATAGAAACCCCTATGATGCGGATATGATTTCTCTTCATATTGTCACAGAGTTCTCTTATAGTTTCCTCAGATTTTTTGAGCCTCTTTTCTTTTTGCTGCTGTTTCTGTGTGTTTATTTTCTTGTCCTCTAATTCTCTGATTTGATCCTCTGCTTCATCCAACCTGCTGTTGATTCCTTCTAGTGTAGTCTTTGTTTCTGATATTGTAATTGCCATTTCTGATTGATTCTCTTATGATTTCAGTGTCCTTTTTGATGCTTGAAAAAGAAGGAAATCTTACCCTTTGCAACAACATGGATGGACTTGGAGTCTATTATGCTAAGCGAAATAAGCCAGGCAGAAAAAGAAAAATATCATATGACCTCACTCATATGAGGAATCCAATGGACAATGTGAACTGAGGAACAAAAGAGAGGCAGAGAAGGGGTCAAAGAGTGTAGAGGAAAAGCGGTCAGAGGGAAAGAGGATGAGAGGAGGGGAACAAAAAAAGGAAAGACATCTGTGAAAGTATATACACATAACACAGAGAGATTGAGGGCAGGATAGTAAATAATAGAGGGAAGGGAGGAAGGAGGTGGGGGAGGGGGCAATAGGGGTATCAAGAAGAACACGGTGGGAGGAGGAAGATATATTCGGGGATACATTTGTAACAAATTAAAATCAATAAAAAAAAGAGACAGAGACAAAGGGAAATACCTATACAGTAGAAGATAAGTGAAAGTTATCTTTGTCATAGTATTATATTTATTCAAGAAAGGTAAAATAAAAATTGCCTGTATTTTTAAATCTTGTAAATTCCAATCAGTGTTATTTCCAAAATTAATTAGTTCTTTACAAAAATTGCTTGAAATATTTTTAGATCACAGTTTTTATGTATTTCATATATTTCAAAAATGGCATTTAATTATTGAGGTTACATGCATATTAAAAGTTTTTTGTTATGTGTCTTGCACTTCCAATAACAAAGTTTTGGAGAAACACTAAATATATCCACCAAACACTCTAAAGTTCACTCCAGGTTAATTGAAGAATAATATAATAACCAATTTTCTCCACGTCTGATTGTCTATATTGTTTTAGACAGAAACCACTCAGGTTATAGGAGTCATTTTAATCTTAATTTCACAAGTATTTATTGAAGCAATATAAAAACTATGCCTATTTTTTGTTGAAGCCCTGGGTTTATGCAGGAGAGACATTGCAAGTGAAATTTACCAAGATAAGGCAAATGCTAAAGTTTATTGACTATTTTTTTTGTGCCTCCACTGTTAAAATCCTTTTCTATTAACTGACACAATTCTTACACAAAGCTGTGAGGAATGGTGTTTAAAAAATTATACAAACCAAAACTGAAGCACACATAACTTTAGTCCCTTTTCAGAGGTTACACAGAGTAGAAAAATAGGAATCTGAACCCAAGAAGCATTAAAATTGTTAAGCTTTGAAGCCTATATGTAATTACAAGCCTTAGACCAGTGACTCACAAACTTGACTGCATATCACCCTTTCCTAAGGAGCAAAATCAAAAAGAATATTGAATATTGCTTTCTAGTATTGCTGACTTGAGACCTGGAAATCTGTATTTCTACATAAGCATTTAAGGTAATTATGATGATGATTTTGGGAACAACTGGCCGGCTTAAATTATTTCTGATCCTTAATCAGGATATGAATTTTCTATCAATAGAGCCAATATTCTCCCTGCCTTTCAAAGAAAAGGATGAATTTTCTAGGGGAAAATTAGAATGATTTGGTTTAAAGTACAAATCTGGTCAATATAAGATAGTTAAAAACCTATGTTTTTCTATTTGGAGCCAGGGTATATGGTTTTTTGACAGTACCTCTATTGGCATATTTCCCATTTTATTCATTTGAAAGGTTGGGCCTTTATAGGATACACCTTGTCACCTGTTCACTTGCAGTTCATTTGCATTGTTTCACATGTAAATGACTGTCATAGCCTCCAAACTGTTTTTTCCACCTCCATATTTTCCTTTTTTTTGTTTTTTTGATCAAACACCTTACAATCTGGCATATAGTTCTAAAACTTTTTTTCCCCATTATATCAGTATCTTTTTGAAAAACTTATTATAAACAAACTAAAGAAAACTTGTTGTAAAAACTACTTGTCAATTCAACTAAATCCAACACATCTGCTTGCAGAATATATCTAACCTATTCCTTTGGATAGAATTTAATATTCTTATAAAGATAAGAGATTTGTTATCATGGAGAAGAAAAAAATTTTTGACAAGTTCTCAGAATATCAATATGTTAATTGTTTCTTCCCATGGAGTATAAAGCCTTTTTCCAGTCTTAAGTGTCTGTTCCTTTAATTTATAAAGTTGACAATATACAGTTTTTGTGTTCAATTCCATTGGCTTTTCTGATGTTTCCTGTGAGCCGCCATTTAAAACTGCAAAATGTTCTTGCTCTACTATCGTCATTTTCAAAATAGAGTTGTTTAAAAATGATGGGAAAAAATAGCCCTTTCAGTCTGAGGTAAGGGGGGTTCTAAAGAATATTTTGACCAAACTTTATTTTCAGTCGTTTTGGGTTGTAACTTTTCACTAAAATTCTTCATTTCTATTTAGAAACAAAAATATCTTTAACCAAAAAACCCATAAAGCTTCAAATTGTTTCTGAAAAATGTTCTTTCATAATGCTGGAGTAACTCAGAAAGGCCTTTGGACCTCGGCTTTTAAGTTAGTTACATTGCCTAAATTATAAACCACACACTTGAGGAAGGATGTAAAAGGCTAAGTAACTTGTTACCTTAATGTTAAAAAGCAAAGTGTTCCCAGCAAAGCTTATTTTTTCTGTGCCTTTATTTCCAGTAATGCTTTCTTTATTCATATCACATTAATGAAAACTATACTTCATTTATACAATAGGCCATAAAAATAAAAGATTGTGACCTATACCGCTTACTATATCGTGCAGGTAAAATACATTACATTATGCATTTTAGTGTAAGGAAAAGCACACTTTTGTTCTATTATCACAGCTTTGATATCTGGTATGTGAGGTATGGCCCTTGTCATCATGAGATGAACTTTTAAAATATTCTGAATTCCAAATTATGAAAAATATAGCCAACTCAAACAGAGTTTCATATTTATGAGTATGGAAAGCAAACAACTCTCAAAATGATCTAAGCTTTTAATACTACTAATATAATTGTTTTTAGTTATCAATATGTACTTTAATATATTTATTGTAAATTCATCATGGTTTAGGAAACAAAAATGTATTGCTCTCACACTGAGGTGTCTAAGTGATGCTCTCAAAGCCTTTGCTTACTTATCTATTGATATTGAAAGCACCTTCTTATTTATATTACTCACCTGTCTTCTGACAAAACCTGATGTGCTTTCAACTAAACTACTTTCATATTGACTTGATATATTCTCTGGAAAACAACAACAGATTCCACAGTATGGGGAACCTAATCTGGTGTTTATTAACTATCACTGAAGTTTGTTAAAACACTTAGGTTTACCTAAGAATATTAAACACATAAGTAGTTGTTCAATCTTTGGTTTTTACTTGTACTTATTATCATGGTCTCTGTCACTAAGCAGCTTACTTTATAACTGATGAACTCTAATTTTAGTGTAAAACAATACATATTTGAGAATATTTAATTGTGAAATTTATTTATATAAACTAAATACTATACTAATTCATCAAATGCATGAATGAATGAAGACTTAATGAATGAAGTCAGGAAATGTTTCATAGGAGAGCTGGGCATCACCAAAAACATGTAGTAATGAGTGCAATAAAAATAATGAATGCAATTTAGAAGTAGAGGAGTCTATAATGTAATATTTATTAATCAGAAAGATAAACTTTACTGAAGTTAACATCAGAGATAAAAAGTTAATTTGACTTATAACATAGTGAGCCAAATGTAAGGAATAAGACAACAAACAGCAATGTTCTAACCCAGTGGTAGGCAAATTCATTAGTCAACAGAGCCAAATATCAACAGTACAACGATTGAAATTTCCTTTGAGAGCCAAATTTTTTAAACTTAAACTATATAGGTAGGTACATTGTTATCAACTTAATTAGGGTACTCCTAAGCTGGCCTTTGAGCCACACTCAAGGGGCCAAAGAGCCACATGTGGCTTGTGAGTAGTGGTTTGCTGACCACTGTTCTAACCTGTCTTTTTTAAAGATTTACATTTTTGTATTAACCTAAAAATAAAAAGCCAAAGTAAGAATCAACAAATGTTTATTTGAGATTACAGAATTGCAATTATGGAGCAGAGATTCAGGCAGAAACCTAAATTATGTCTAGATTACAAGAGAAAGAGAAGAAGTTTTATGAGAAAAGAAAAGAGGAGAAGAGAAGAGATGAGAAGGGAAGAGAAGAGAAAAGAAGCAACAAAAAGAAAAGAAAAAAGAAAAGGAAAGGAAAGGATTAAATGAATAGAAGAAAGAAATTTCTACTGGTGTTAAGAAATGAGTTACTCTTTAGCTATACATGGATTGTTATTCATTCCATCCTCTAAAGAATGTCCTTAATCAACAGTCCTTATGGTCCGTTTGTCTGCTTTCCTGATAATTGTACAAACAATTTGTAAGATAATGTTGCTTTGGCTCAGTCTAATGTTTATTTTGTTGATTTTAAACATTACAAAAGTTCAAGGAGAAAAATGTGAAAGTAGTTCTTCTGGAATGACTGTTGTTGGTTTATTTTAAAATGGCTGTACTTATGTCAACTTTTCACATCATATAGGTAATAGATAGGTTGATATAACTATAGATATATAAATATATGCATGTATTTGACTGTTTGCTAGTACTATATTTTTTAGCTACTAAGTTATCTCTATGCTAATCCACTTCAATAAAAGTAGAGGAATAAGGTAAAAAAAAATGAGAATTCTTACTAGTGATCTGTTTTCTAATTCCCAATAAAATAAACACACAGAATAGTATAAAAATGATCAGTGGTTACTCCAGCTGCATCTGGTTTTGCTGTTGTCACAGCAGAGCCCTGGATGTCAGCCCAACCAGATTAAATGTTAATCCAATGTGAGAGAGAGACCTTCTGTTGAGAGTCAGTGAGACTTAGATTTTAGAACACATGGAAATGTTTTGGTATGTGGATTTAAGAATTCATATACTCACACTATCAAGAGTATAACCACCCCATTGATCTCATGGCATTTCCAAAAGTTCAGTTTGTGTCCTGAGAGAAAAAGTTAATGACTATCTCATTTCTGCTCAGCTGGTCTTTTCCCTCACATCATAGTTATTGATATATCATTCTGATTTTTAGATTTAGTTTTAAGAATAATCTCAAGATAGGTATAGCTGAAGCTTGTTGAACAGGGTCTGTGTAGTATTACTGGATGGTTGTGTCAAAGTTAAAGAAGCAGATGGTTCTCATGAATTGTTTATATAAAAATTTCAGTTATTCTTGGGATAGAAAAAAAGGGAGGAATCATATAATTTTTTACCATTCTGGGATCAAGCATCTTAACTACTCTTAAGTTTAAAAATACATGCTCAAAGCATAGTGGTTGCTGGTTCGATCCCCAGTCAGGGTACATACAGGAATAGATTTATGTTCTTCTCTCTCTCTCCCCCTTCTTCTCTCGCTAAAATCAAAAAATAAAAATTAAAAAAATAATAACTGATGCTAAGAATACAGTTTACAAACTCTCCCATAGGCTGCTCTCTGGTGTGCATACCGCAAACAACCTCTATAGAGCCAGAAAGTAGCCTGTTTCAGACTGATACACCATTTTTCACTGTTAGAATCCAGATGGTTGTATTCCTGATACTTTTGATGAAAGTAGTCAACTTTCAAACCCAGTTTTCAAAAATTGCTATTATTCCTTTTTGCCACATGTGCTAATTAGAATGATTTAACCATTTTATAAATTGATTTTCATATTTGATTCACAAACTGCTTGGCAGTGCAACGATAGGTAGTAAAATTAAATAAATAAGGAACAAGAAGTCTGTCTTTAAAACAATAAATGTTTATGCGACACTAAGATTGTGTTTGTAGATTTTATTGTCACTCTTTTCAGATATAATTTATAGAAGTTAAATCTAATATTTCCTGTCTAATAACTTTTTCAATTTAGATTCTGTCTTGTGTCATTAAGTAGTATGTGATCTTTCATTTGTAACAAATGTAAACAAGTAATAAGATCTATAAATTAAGAAATATATTCATATGGATTTTTACTCTAGGACAGACACATCTTTCCTGGGAATCTATTCTTTGCCTTATTATCATAATTGTACATAATATTCAACAATAAAACCTTATTAATCCCCTTTATTCCTTGCTAAGATTTCAAGATTTTTTCAAGACTTATTTTTACTGGCATTTGCTATGCTCAACATCTTTTAATTGCTGCCATTTACTTTTTTGTGTGGGTGATTGAAATGCTCCCAAGAGTGCTTTGTTATTTTGATACTTTACATATCTTTCAGGTTGTATTTTTCCCTGACTCTAGTTAGTTTTAATCATGAGCAGATGTTTGTATAAAAAGATTTTCTGGACAAAAAACTACTTTGATTTTTTCCTCCTCCAGGCTATGACTATAGAAAATATTATCCATCAGAAACTGCCCAAAAACCCATTTCAAAAATAATTTAGGACTTGAGATCCAGAAGAAATGGTGTGGACTAACTTTTCATTGTTCTTTTATGCTAAATACAACTATAAATCCTAGAAATAATGCAACAGACTCCAGCATTGAAGTAAGACACAGTGGTCCAATGCCTCATGACACCCAATGTAGCAGACAGCAATGCTGTCCTCGTGTAGCCCAATATTTAATGTAGCAGCAGAAGCCTCAGGTTAGTAGAAGTACCTCTCTTTTGGAACAACAATATTCAGCAGTCTTGTGGCACCTGCAGGGGTGATTCTGTTAACAACAAATGGCTCAGATCAAAGCATTGTCCTTTTTTTAAAAAAAAATTTCTTTTTATTTGGCTTAAACAAACAGCAAACATTTTTTCTCACAGTTCTGGAGAGTGGGAAGTCCAATGTCTTTGCGAAAGGGACAGAAATTCCCTTCACTAACTTAAAAACACTAGGAGGCTGGACCAGCCTTGTGAAGTGATTTAGATTCCTGTGGGCTAGCATCTCCTTTCTCTTACCTGGAGATAGCAGGAAGGACAATTCTGAAAACAAATGGCTTAATGGAATGACTACAGCATGGAAATACGTTTAGCAATTGAGAGTCACTAGGTGCATCAGTAGCTTAAAGGAAGTGTATTAAATATAAATTCCTGAGACTAGAAGCTGCCCATACAAGTACTCTCCATCCCTGGGACCCAGTCTACCAGTCGGTGAGAAGTAACTGATAGCTCAGTCAAGAAAATCATCTCTACTGTAACTGTGCACCTGTCCAAAGCAGCACCGGAAATCACAAGAAACTGCAATGGTACTTAATAAACAAAGACCAAGAAAACGTTGAAAAGGCACTGATAGCTAAACTGTCATTGAAATTGCTATTAAAAAATGTAGTAGTGGCTAACCTTAAACAAGACGACTGCCAGCTAAAAAAGAATATTTAAATAGGATCCAGAGTTATCCCTTAACATAATATTAAAAATGTTTAAGATACAATTCTTTCATCACACCGGAACCATCAGGCCAGAAGAACTTGAATTAGAATCGAAAATAAACAGGAGATATGCAGGATAGATCAGATGTTAAAATTATTGGAAAGGATTTTAAATTAGCCATTCTAAAAGTGCATCAACCACATGCAAAAAAAAACATTGAAGAAAATAAAAAAAAAACTCTCACCAAAGATAGAGAAAATATTACAAAAATAGTATAAAAAATGATAAAAATGAAAAAATCTGTTAATTGACGTCTTAAAAAATGTTGGAGAGGCCCTGGCCGGTTGGCTCAGTGGTAGAGCGTTGGCCTGGTGTGCAGGAGTCCCGGGTTTGATTCCCAGTGAGGGCACACAGGAGAAGCGCCCATCTGCTTCTCCACCCCTCCCACTCTCCTTCCTCTAGGTCTCTCTCTTCCCCTCCCTCAGCCAAGGCTTCATTGGAGCAAAGATGGCCCGGGCACTGAGGATGGCTCTGTGGCCTCTGCCTCAGGCGCTAGAATGGCTCTGGTTGCAACAGAGCAACACCCCAGATGGGCAGAGCATTGCCCCCTGGTGGGCATGCCGGGTGGATCCGGTCGGGCACATGCGGGAGTCTGTCTGACTGCCTCCTCTTTCCAACTTCAGAAAAATACAAAAAAAATGATGGAGAAACTCAATAGTGGAATGGAGATGACAAAAGAAAAATGTGTGAAATCTAAAGAAGAATCTCAATAATAGACAGAAAACAAACAAACTAAAAAAATGAGAAAATCCTCAGGTATCTTTGGGGCAAAAACAAAAGATCTAATATACAATTTTGGCATCCCAGAAGGCAAGAAATGAGTTGGACTGAAAAAGCGTTTGATAAAATAGTGGTTGTAAATATACAAATGTAGTAAAAGAAAAAAAAACATATATTCAAAAACCCTACAAAATCCAAGACAGGATAAACACAAAGAAATCCAGGGCAAGGAACATCATGCTTAAACTCCTAAAAATTGAAGTAAAAGAAAATGTCTTAAAGGAAGTCAGAGAAACATGATGCATTACCTATGGAGAAAAAAAACATTTTAAATGACAATAGATTTTTCTTCTGAAAGTATGTAAGGAAGAAGGGAGTGACAACATGTTTTTAAATACTGAACAGAAACAGCTATGAACTCTGATTTCTGTACTGAGTGAAACTACCTTTCAGGGATAAAAGAGAAAGAAAGACATTATCAAATTAAAAAGAAATTGTGGTTTAACATATCTACTTTTTTATATAAATGAATTTGCATTAAAAGCATTAAAGCCTGACCAGGTGGTTGCTCAATGGTTAGAACGTTAGCCTGGGATGTTAAGGATCCAGGTTTGAAACCCCATGGGTACTGGCTTCAGTGTGGGCTCATCCAGCTTAAGTGTGGGCTCACCATCTTGAGTCTAAAGTTGCTGGCATGAGTCTGGGATTGTAGACATGACCCAATGGTTGTTGACTTGAAGTGCAAGGTCACTGGCTTGAACCCAAAGTTGTTGGCATGAACAAGGGATCAATAACTCAGCTGGAGCCTCCACCCTTGACAAGGCACATATGAGAAAGCAATCAATGAACAATTAAGATGCCGCAACTATGAGTTGATGCTTCTCATCTCTCTCCCTTCTTGTGTGTCTGTCCATGTCTCTCTTTCTCTTTCTCGCTAAAAACACACACACACACACACACACACACACACACACACGCACAAAGCACAAAACACAGGGAATGGGGCAGTAGAATCAGAGCAGGAGAAGGTAGAGTGTAACCAATGTATGCATCATTCAGCTCAGCCTAATTGCATGTTGAATGAACTCTAAATGCTCTATGTGTCCTTACTAGCAAGATGCATTAATTCTATTGTACACAAAACACACACTCAATTTGGTTAAGAAAGTATTTTATCACAGTCAGTCCCATCACCAAATACTGGTATCATCACAGACAGTTATAAAAATGCTGCTGTTCCTACTAAAGCTGGTTTGTAGAATTGTAGTATCACATTTTTGATGAGTCAAGGTTGTACATTTGGCTTTATGAGAATCTTCTACTTCTAAATTCCAAACATAAAGGTTGTCCACCTGACTGCCCAATACAAGTGTCTTTTGCTAGAAATCTATAGAAAATCTCATGCACCAAATGTCCCACTGGTTATAATCAAATTGCCCCAAGAATAGTCACATCAGACACCCTGGGCTTAATTTTATCTATAACGTCTTTCGTTTTGCCAGGTTTCCAGCTCACAATGACATTTTCACAAACTTGGAAAGTACCTCAATCACATGACCATTGCACACAATCGACATAACTTCTATGTATGTCTCAGGTAGAAAAGTCAGGAAAGTGAATTTCCTTAGAAATAAATGGCCTATTAGTTTTATTTGGGTTGTAATCATAAAATTCTTTGATTGTATTAATCCTACCCTTTGAATTAATACTCCTAAATTTAAGTGATTTATACCAAAGGACATTTTTTTTTACCTAAAAGATCATAATTAGTACTTAAAACTTCATCTCTGTGCCCTCTGACACCTCCAAATATTGCCACCAGGGTGTCTCTTTGGATATTCTATAACTGTAAAGCATGGTCTTTATTGTCTGATAGGGGAAGGAAGATCTGGATCTATCAGGTGGAATTTCAGGTCACTGATAACACTTCCATGGCCAACAGAGTGTTTATGCATCACATTGTTATAGGGTTAATTATCCTAATTATGCCTCTGGATCCAGCCACAGAGGATGGCTTGTACTGCTAGCATATGTCTAGTTATAAATATGTATTGTAATAACAAAACAAACCACACCACGAAGAAAACTGTACAAAATGAAATACTCAAAAGTGCTATAGATAAGTCAAGAGAGAATCATTTCAAAATGTTCATATAACCCATAGATAAAAAGAAAAAAACAAGACACAAAAGAAGCAGAGAAAGAGAAACAAACAGCAAACATAATAAAATATTAGATTTAAGATGTAACTTACTAATATTTACCATAAATGAAATGGTCTATATACAACAATTAAAATACAGATTGGAAAAGTGAATGAGTGCATGACCCATCTATCTGTTCTCTACAAAAATGTTACTTCAAATACCATATCATTAACCAGTTGAAAGTAAAAGGAGGTGAGGGGTAAGTTAGAAAAGAGTAAAATGTGTCAAATGTATGGTTACAGGAGACTTGAGTTTTGGTGCTGAACAAACAATGTAATATATAGAAGATTTATTATAGAATTGAATTAAAATTATATAATTATAATTGAAACTTATATAATTTTATTGTCCAGTTTCAGCCTAATAAATTTAACAATTTTTTTATAAAAAGAAAGTATAAAAAATAGAAAAATGTATATCATAGAAACATTTTTAAATGTTATATTAATATCAGATAAAGTAGACTTTAGAGCACACATTCCTAGAGACAGAGTGTCATTAAATAATAATAGAATCAGTACTTCAAGAACAAATAATAATCCTAAATGTGTATACATCAAAAAACAAAATCTCAAAAGGCATAAAATAAAAACTGTTAAAAACTTGAAGAAGTAAAAAATACAAGTGTAGTTGACCTCCAAAACGCAACACATTAAGTGACAGAGTTATTAGATAAAAGATTTAGTGAGGATATATAAGAACTAAAAAACACAAGTAAAGAACCAGATGTAAGTGACATATTTAAACACTCCACCCTACAACAGCAGAATAAATATTGTTTACAAGAGTCAAATGAACATTCTTCAAGATAGACTATTTATCATGTGTTATAAAACAAAGCTCAGGAAATGTAAAATCACTGAAATCATGCAGAATATATTCCCTGACTATAAAAATACCAAATAGAAAAATCAATAATAGAAAGACAGCAAGAAATCACAAACATTTGCAAAGTAAACAGGGTACTACTAATGAGTTTAAAAAAATCTTAAGAAAAATTAAAAAGTGTACAGCTAAATAAAAATAAAAATACAATATTAAAATTTAGAAATGCAACTAAAATGATTCGGAAAGAGAAATTTCTGGAACCAAATACTTACATTAGAAATAATGGGCCCTGGCCAGTAGGTTCCGTGGATAGGGTGTCAAACTGGTGTAAAGAGGTTCCCTATTCAGGGTACCCGTGAGAAGCAACCATCTTCTTTTCTTTCCCTCCCTCTTTCCCTTCTCTTACTCTTCCCATCCTGCATCCAGTGGCTCGATTGTTTGAGCATCGGCCACTGAGGTTAGCTTGATTGATACAAGCGTCAGCTACCTGTGCTGAGAATAGCTTGGGAGATTTGAGCATTGGCCCTAGACGGGAGTTGCCAGGTGGATCCCTGTCAGAGCATTTGCAGGAGACTGTCTCTCTATCTCTCTTCTTCTCACTTAAAAAAAAGGGGAATATTAAAGACTAATGTATAAATACAATACTTTGGCAAAATACTTGAATCCTTTGTTTACGTGTTTTCCAGATTTTTGTCTTTTGTTTCCAAAAGAACCCCTAATTTTCAGTTGACAAAAATGATCTCAATGCCAAACTGATTTTTACTTGCACAAGAATTAATATTTTCCTTTGGAAAAATAGATATGAAAAGGTTTTACTGTGCTGCTGAGATTTTGTATTGTGCTTAAACTCTGAAAATCTTAGGTGATAATATTTGATGATATTATTGGCATCAATCATTGACTTCTTTTTCTTCATATTGTGGCTCCAAAATGGTGTCGGTAGTGAGGTATATGCTTCTCTAGAGCAAAATGAGAAAAATAATACTGATGCTTAAAAGAGCATAAGCTCTTAAGTCAATGAACCTTAATTTGAACCTGTCTCTTTCTTATTCTAGCTATATAATACCTATCACCCAGTGCTAATACAATCAATGTTAATGATTATATTATCATCATTGTTATTTTTGTTGCTTGCTATTATGTTTGAAAAAATTTGAACACTATTAACGGTGCAGGCACCATAGTCTGTTTGTCTGGCTTTGAGTGCCTATTCTGCTACTTGTCAGCTCTGTGATCTTGAGGAAGATTCACTACCTCCCTGAGTTTCAGTTCTCTTTATCATTAATGGTGATGGTAATCATGCTTTATTTAATTTAATGAAATTTAAGTAAAATAATTACTATAGAGTGTTTATATTAGAGTCTAGCACATTATAAATGATCAGTATTAGCTAATATTTCTTATGGAAAACTACGTTTATTCTAGACTTAGGTACTTCCTTCTTTTAAAGGGGTAATGTGTGTGTGTGTGTGTGTATGTGTGTAATCATAGCAGTGCTATAGGGTAGAATTAAAAAAAGTTTTCCACACCTGTGAAAGGTACATATATTCCATCCCTTTGTTTTTAATCATAATATATCTATACAAAATTTGTTGTATAGTAAGGCCAGTGGTTTAGGAGGTGATTTTCACTGAAGAGATAGTTTATTATTTACACTTTCAAAAAGGTGAGCCCTCTCAATGAGGGGTTCCTCAGGGAGGCACAGATGAGTAAAGGAACAGAGAGAGAAGAATTAACTTTTGGAAAGAGTTTTCACTGTGGTTTCTACAAGAAAGGTTGGTTGACACAAGGTAAGCAGGTTTAGGACTGACTCTTGAATAATTTCAAAGTGCTTAGGGTATAAGGATTTTCCCAAGTTGTCTGGTACCTGGCCCTGGGTAAATCAGGGCACATAGATAGTGGGTCTGAGAGTCTAATAAAGAAGGTATTTGGGAGTGTGGACTCAATAATACTTAATTTGTACAGATATTTCTTGACGTAGGATAGGGTTACATCCTGATAAACCCATTGTAAATTGAAAATATCATAAGTCGAAAGTTCAATTAAAGCATATAACCTAAAGAACATCAACGTAGCCTACCTTATTTTAAATGTGCTCAGAACGATTACATTAGCCTATAGTTGAACAAACTCACTCAACACAAAGTCTATTTATTATGTATGTTTCTTCTACACCATGATAAGGCAAAAAATCAGAAGTTAAACTATTGTATGTCAAAAGCTGTCTGTATTTGCAAGGCATGCTCCTGGAAGAAAAATATTTTCTGAGGGTAAGAGATTGACCAAGGAGAAATGACGTCAAGACAAGGTGACTTAGGCTTGTTATGGGCTTGTTCAGAATATTGGTAAAGAAGATATCAAAGCATCAATCTTGCAGAAGCTAGAAACATGGTTAATACAATTCTCCAAACTCTAAATTTTCTTTCTTGTTTTTTATTGATCATTGAAACCCAAGTCTGGAATCCACAAGTGGCATCCTACCATGTACTGAGTTGTTCTTAAGTATGCATTCAATTATTATTTAACAAATGAGTGAATATATACTTTAAAATGTATGTGATTCTAATTTTGTTTATGTCCCTAATTCATTTTTCCTTAAATTTAAGCAAATTATAACAAATAATTCAATTCTGTGGAAATATTATTTTTTTTTCTTGTCTTTCTTGTTACCAAACACCTTTGAAGAGTTTAATAAAATAGAAAAGACCTGATGAAACATTGGTAATATAATATAACAAAGATAAATAATGCATATTTCTCTTATTGATATAAAGATCTAATACTTCATTAAAATTGTTAATTTGTCTTCAATCCAGACACTATTTTTTATATTTTATCACAAAGAGCAATAAACTCAGCTTTGCTTTATTAACAGCTTTAAAGGTGATGTTTTCAAGAAGCAAGCATTGGAAAATAGGAATATATATTGAAATAAATAGTATATATTTTATTGCAATGAGTTTTAAGTGTGTTTTTTATACCCCACCCTCTTTTTAAATTAAAATGAGAAATCTGCAAAGCCTGAAGAGAGTGTAAATAATCAAGATTCAAATTTAAAAACAGGTTGCTGTTGTTATTCTGCTGCCAAGAATTTTGCGAAGTTAATTCTTCCTTCTTAACATTTGTGGTTATGTGTGCACCATATGGTGAATCTCAATGCTTGATTTTTAGAAAATGCTTCTTATCCCATAGTTTATCATTTATATTGGATACACAAACATACATTCAGCCAGATACTTTTGGAAACATTTTTAATATACTTAAAAGTACATAAAACAAAATAATAACATTACACTCCTTGCAATAACATTTACCTATCACCGAGAGTTAACAAATGCTTCTACTGCCATATTTGCTTTAGATTAAACAAAATGTCAAATCATCTTGAAACATCTTTTGTTTTTATCCCCAATCCTGTTCTTCTCATTTCTTCTCAGGGAGCAACAAAGATTATAAAATTGGTGTGTATCCTTCTTTTCAATTGTTTTAAAATGTAGTTCTACTATATATAATAATATTCCCTAAATATAAATTTGTTCTATAACTTTAAATTTGCATCATAACATCAGCTGTCTCTTTTTGCACAAAAATTATAACAAATAGTGTTAACACTATTTGTTTTTGTATATGTGAAGCAAAATAGTAAGACACCAGGAAAATTCCTTGCCAAGTGGAATGGGGAAACTGAGACAGATAGCTGATTCAAATAGGCCTCTTCCAGCTGCTCTGATTCACCTGTGTTCTCTCTTGTACCTCCATTCCTTTAAGTCAGTGGTCCCCAACTCCTAGGCTGCGGACCGGTACCAGTCCATGGGCCATTTGGTACCGGTCCACAGAGAAAGAATAAATAACTTATTTCCGTTTTATTTATACAGTGTGTCCATAAAGTCATGGTGCACTTTTGACCAGTCACAGGAAAGCAACAAAAGACGATAGAAATGTGAAATCTGCACCAAATAAAAGGAAAACTCCCCCAGTTTCATACCTATTCAGTGCAGTTTGATGTGGGCTCACACACAGATTTTTAGGGCTCCTTAGGTAGCTATCTCATATAGCCTCTACAGACTTGGCACTGACTGATGGCCTTCCAGAACAGGGTTTCTCCACCAAACTGCTGGTCTCCTTCAACTGCTTATCCCACCAAGTAATGTTATTCCTATGTGGTGGTGCTTTGTTATAAATGTGCTGATATTCACGTTGCGCTTTGGTTACAGATTCGAATTTAGCGAGCCACAGAACACACTGAATTTTCCTCTGTACCACTCATATCTCGACTGGCATGGCCGTGGGCTGCTCCACTATATACACGGTGTTACGTCATCATCTGTGCATGTGCACATGCTGCCACATCATCCTACAGAAACTGGAAGTGTTTTCCTTTTATTTGGTGCAGACTTCACATTTCTATCATCTTTTGTTGTTTTCCTGTGACCAGTCAAAAGAGCACCATGACTTTACGGACAAACCGTATTTAAGTCTGAATGATGTTTTATTTTTAAAAAATGACCAGATTCTCTCTGTTACATCCGTCTAAGACTCATTCTTGACGCTTGTCTCAGTCAAGCGTCAAGTCATGTGATACATTTATCCATCCCACCCTAAAGGCCGGTCCGTGAAAATATTTTCTGACATTAAAGTGGTCCGTGGCCCAAAAAACGTTGGGGACCACTGCTTTAAGCATTAAGCCTTCAGGACAGTAAGATTCTCATCAACATCAGATAATCTTAAGAACAAAGCCTCCTGTCTGCTGACTATAGAGACAGAGATTTGGTCAAACTAGCGGTAACATCTAGGCCTCAGTTTTGTTTCAGCTTCAGATCAAGAGATATAGCAAAACCAGATGAAGCAATGCCACAGTTGCCTTGAGGCCCAGATGCGACTACCGATGGTCCCTACATCAGCACCAAATGATCAGTAGAAATCAAGACATTGACCTTAAATGCTCATTTTGATAAATCAGCATATTAAAGGACACACTTGAAAAGCTGATAGTCTATTCAGGTCCTCCCATGAGACCCTTCCCCCTCTGCTGTTAAATTCTGTCTTTAGAAAAGACATAAAAACCCTTAAGACAAAGGATACAGTGCACTCATTTATCTCTCTAGAGCACCCACAACTTCCCTCACTTTTTTCCTAAGGTGCATATTTTTACTTTCTTTCTTCAAGGGCCCTTCGTTTTATCTCAGTAACTTGTTTCCTGAGTCCACTCAGCCTGGGTGGTTCACTTCTGTCTCTGCGACTTTCCTTCTAAAAGGCCAATGCAGCTCTGCCAAGGCTCACTCCTGTTGCTATGATCTTGCCTCTTCTATCTTAAGCCCTTCCTTTGCTTCACTGTCCTCAGCTTTAATGAAAATACTCTCAAAATCACCTGGATTCATGTTGTGAGACCTTTCCTGCACAAAGTTAAAAATGCAAAGCCCACCTTTTGGCCAACATATGCACGTCTATCCCCAGCTGAACTTTGAGATGAGACCACAGCCTTGATTGCACTATTGTAAAGGACCTTAAAACAGAAGAGCAAGTTAAGCTTTGTCAGTGTTCTAACTCAGAGAAACTGTGAGATAATAAGAGTGTACTGCTTTGTAAAGTTCAATTTCTGATAATTTGTTATGTAACAATAGATTACTAATGACTAATATACCTATGAGCAATAAAATGTTTTTAAATATTAAAATAAATAGTTATTAAACATTTATAAACTAAAAGTAGGAATGGATTAAACACAAAAAGAACAACTCATAAAGTGCTGGTACATTCTGAATGGCAAAACATTCCATAAACAAATATGAAATGCAGGCCCTGGCCGGTTGGCTCAGCGGTAGAGCATCGGCCTGGCGTGCGGGGGACCTGGGTTCGATTCCCAGCCAGGGCATATAGGAGAAGCGCCCATTTGCTTCTCCACCCCCCCTCCTTCCTCTCTGTCTCTCTCTTCCCCTCCCGCAGCCAAGGCTCCATTGGAGCAAAGGTGGCCCAGGCGCTGGGGATGGCTCCTTGGCCTCTGCCCCAGGCTCTAGAGTGGCTCTGGTCACGGCAGAGCGACGCCACGGAGGGGCAGAGCATGGCCCCCTGGTGGGCAGAGCGTCGCCCCTGGTGGGCATGCCGGTGGATCCCGGTCGGGCGCATGCGGGAGTCTGTCTGACTGTCTCTCCCCATTTCCAGCTTCAGAAGAAAAAAAAAATTAAAAAAAAAAAACAAAAACAAATATGAAATGCATTCTGAGAGAATACATCTGAAACATATACGAGAACTCTAACATGCCAATAAAAAAATCCACGAACAGAAAATTGACCAAACACATGACCAAACAAGTCACAGAAGATATATTTAAAAATATACACTCAAAATCATTAATAATTAAGTAAATTCATATTTAAAAAAAAACAAAAACATAGGGCCCTGGCTGGTTGACTCAGTGGTAGAGCATTGGCCTGGCGTGCAGGAGTCTGGGTTTGATTCCAGGCCAGGGCACACAGGAGAAGCACACATCTGCTTCTCCACCCCTCCCCCTCTCCTTCCTCTCTGTCTCTCTCTTCCCCTCCTGCAACAGAGGCTCCATTGGAGCAAAGATGGCCCGGGCACTGAGGATGGCTCTGTGGCCTCTGCCTCAGGCTCTAGAATGGCTCTGGATGCAACAGAGCGATGCCCCAGAAGGGCAGAGCATCACCCCCTGGTGGGCTTGCCGGGTGGATCCCGGTCGGGCGCATATAGGAGTCTGTCTGACTGCCTCCCCTTTTCTAGCTTCGGAAAAATGCAAAAGAAACCACAAAAAAAAAACACACAAAAAAACCCCCATAGAATTTTACAATCATCAGTCCAAAAGAAATATTTAAAAATTAGATACTACTTAGTACCAAAGACAATAAAGATACTTGGGAAATTTCACTCACTGTTGATGAGAGTGTAATTGACACAGTCCTTTTTATATGATTTAGGAAATATCTGGAAAACTAAAATTGCATATAATTTGCAAGTAAATATTTGTTTCTAGTCATATACAGTGGAGAACCTCACACATGCCTAAAAGGAGATATATATAATATATATATTATATATATATAATTTTTATTATTTTTTTCAAAGAATGAAAAATAATAAAAATTAAGACTGTCAGAATCTCAGCTGAGCCAGAAGAGAAAGTATAGCTTTCAGATGTCCAGAATAGCCAATTAAAGCAACAAGCTGGTCCTCGCCAGCCTGTTCAGTGGGTAGCATATTGGTTCTGAGTATGGATATCTTGAGTTAGATTCCCAGTCAGGGCACACAGGAGAAGCAACCATCTGCCTCTCCTCCTTCCTCTCCCCTTTCTCTCTCTTTTCCTCTCCCACAGCCCATGGCTCTTTTGGTTTGAGTGTTAACCCTGGGCCCTGAGGATAGCTCAGTAGGTCTGAGTATTGGGCTCAGATGCTAAAAATAGCACAATAAATTTGAACATTGGCCACAAAGAGGGGTTTTCAGGTGGATCCCGGTCAGGGCACATGTGAGAATCTGTCTCACTTTCTTCCCTCTTCTCACTTAAAATTTTTTTTAAAAAAAGATTAAAAAATTAATAAGCCAGAATGAATCTTTGTTTACTTACTGCAATGATAATCAATTGAGGTCCTCAGTCCAACCAAATCTCAAGAATATGAATCCTGCCAACAATCATAACTTTTAAGAAATTGAAACCTAGAAAAGTTTGTGTTTCTTTGTGTACCACAGTATAATGTGTACTTTGAAACATAGATATATTTAAAAGAGAAATACTCTTCTAGCCATGACATTGTCTAATTCTAGTTAATACGTATTTAATAATTTATAATGAATGAAAATATATACCCTCTGTCTACAATATACTATTTTTAAGACTATCATCCAATCTAACTTGATATTACAGTATTTCAAAAGTGAACATACAAGGTTAAATTAGATCAGATATTTCCATGGGAGCATGAAGCAGCTTGAGAAAGAACTTGTATTTCTCTTTATTCAGCATCTCTGCCTATTTACTAACAACAATGAATTTAAGCAGCTACAAGATCAAGGAAAGACATTTATTTGAATAGAAATATATTAATTAAATTTTTAAGATTTTTAAATCAATGAACTTTTCTTCTCTGTTTGCTCCCTGACCTTAAAAGTAGCTCCATTAAGTTTGTTATAATGAATTCATAATTTATATTTTGTTTTAATCAATGTTTAGAAGAGTTTTTAATAAGAGTAATATTTTGTTCAAAAACAGATTTTCTAGTGAATTTACACAAGTTTGAAAAGAAATACGCAAATTCTGTGGGAGCAGATATAGCACAACAGTCCAAAACACTGCAAAGGGACACCCATGTCTTATACGGGGGTCACTTCATAGCATAAGTGCATAATTAGGTGAATCATGGAGGTTTAACCAACAATTTAATTTTTATTATTTATGGAAAGAACTTTCTAGATGATCATTACCGACACAGGGACTATAGAGCCTGTGGACAGTGCCTGCTGTTCTGAATTGCAGTAATGATTCCCTGAACTCATCTAACCTTCTTTGTTATAAGTTAAATATGTAAGGGGTAATAGAAAAGGATACTATACATAGCCTAATGTCCTGGCAGTGTGTATCCCTGAAGCACCTTCTCTTATTCAGGAAACACTCCGGGAATTAGTGGAAGGTGAATAAATGAGGACACTAAGAAACAGAGCAAAGGTGAAAACAGAATAAAAATTGCTACAGGCTTTAACCTTAAAGTATTGAAGAAAAAAATTCTGCAGAGCTTTATGGTGATATATGTGACAGAAGCCTGAAGTAAAAAAAAAAAAAATTTCCTAAGGTATCCGAAATATCGAAAGGCCAGATTAGAGGCTCCATCTTTTCTTTCTTTCAGAGTAAAGAACAGGTGCAATTCTTTAAACTCAACGGTGTGTCTAGTACTCGCGTTTGCGATAAAGCCCTTGACTGAAAATTGAAACATGCTTCAGGAGGACGCAAGGAAGCACATGAGTAAATGCACGTTCTCCTGGCCAAGGAGTTATTCTTAAAAGCTAATTTCGTCTCTAGTCTGGAATGTTCAATTGCCCATTCTGGATTTTCATCTCTGGATTTGACTAAGGGTTGTTAGACTCAGCCTCATCTGAAGCTGTGCCTTTAGAAAAATTCATAGATTTTGTAGAACAAAGAGGAAACTTAACAGAGATAACTGATTGACAATGAAAAGTACACAGTGAAATTTGTGTTTGGTTTCTGTCTTTTGTTTTTCTTTGTTTCTCTGTCTATTTCTCGCTGTCAGCACTTTTCCTAAACATCTACCACACAGGCACCCAATATCCTCATGCTGATACTAACTGCATTTGCAAATGTCACTTTTCACTCTTCTCAGACCTACCATGGTACTATTCCTTGTGTAATAGACAAGTCCTACTTGCTTTCTTCTTCCACTAGCCATATTTACCTTTGTGAAATATGATGCAAAACTAAACATTTTTTACCTTAGCTCTAACTATTTCTTCCCACCTCTGTTATTAAACCAAATTGACCAACTAGCATTTGCTAAACTAAAATCCCAAGCTTACGGTACCTATATCTTATCCTATGATTACCACAGCCTCAGTTCCCCCATACCTTCTGTGAATTTGATCAGAAAAGGAGTGTCAGAAAAAATTAAATTATGATTTCCCTGAAATCTACTCTGTGGAATTTCTAACATTTTTACTCCTCCTAGAGCAGTCATAGTTAGCTGCTCTCAATTCAACTTTTCAATGAGAACTTGAGCCAATGACTTTTAGGATTTTTTCCCCTCCTTTCCCACCTGTCTTGATCCTCCTTACCTCTAGATATAGTTCTTTACTAAACATTATAATTTGCTGAATCGATATAGATTATAACTCAATGATAACCAATGGATAAATGTGCTTTCCCACCAAAGTAAAACAAATATACTTCATTAGGTGCCAGCTAGAACCACAGAACTTGAAATTAAAATAGAATATAGAAATCTGAAATAATTTAGCAGACTCAAGAGGGGATATAATTGAAAGCAAGGAACAGTCCATATTCAGTAATCAATTATGCCACTAATGTACTACATTTCTGGGCACCTGTGCACTTATTCTAAGAATCTGTCATTTATTTCAATCTGCAACGGCAGATTCTCTCTAAAGAATTGAAGCATTTAAAAAACTAGGGCAGAGACAAGAAAGCCATCTCTTTACTTGAGCACCTTAGCTTCTCATTCCCAACTCTGTAACCTTTGAGTTATCTGTAACCTTTCCTTTTCCTCGGGGGATTATCATCACATATGTAAGATTTAAAATGTGTCACTGTAGATTTCTAATTGGATTTAAGACAAACATGGCTTCAAGACTTATAATCAAGTATATTTTGGGAACTTGTGCATTTAGTGTTCATTTTATCATATATTAAAATAGGCTCCTATAAAATATACTGCATATTAGGGTATATTTTAAAACAATTGACTCATTAAGTATAGAAAATTTGTCTTTGTGCAATTTTATTGCCTACTTCATTGTTTCCATGCCTTTTTATTTCAGCTATTAAGATTACCTTTAATCTAACTACAGAGGAATTTCAAGTTTTTATTACATGTGAAATTCTTGCCCTAACTAGTATTTAATAATACGTTCTATTAAGTTGCTTTATGGTACATGATGCAGTCTTAAAAATCTAAAAGGATATCGTTAAATTAAAGTTAAAAAGCAAATAGTTTGCAAACAATTATAAGGGAATTTCATGAAAAATCCCCTGAGCTGGAAAGCAGCTTCACAAAAGTAAAATGTTAAGTTAATATTTTAACAGGATATATTCTACTTCCACCGATCGTTTCTACAGACACACAGCAACATGAGTTCATTATTTGATCAGTTCAGAGAGGAAGCCAGTTTCTTGACAGCCACCAAATTCTCAATTAGAAATGCAAATAGCTATCATTGCTATTGCCAATGGGATGTGTAAATGTCTATATTTACTACATTAAGTGGTTTGAAAACATTGCTTGATGTTTTGTTTGAAAACATCTTTAGTAACTAGTTCTTTGATTGAATTAGCGTGCTTCTTATCAAAGTAATTGTTTTTTGATTGAATTACACTTTTTCTCTCTAAACAAATTTAGGTCTGTGATGAGCTGTTAATGGCCAGAACATATTCACTGTTTACTTTTAGCCTGTGATCAAATTTATGCCAGTGATGAAATACTAATTTATAATTTAAGTCTCTCTTTAGAGAGACAAATGTCACTTCCTACCTGTGCTTATTTTAATACCCCGGTGGAAAACCTGATGACATTGTTCATCAAATTATCTACCAGATAAATGATGAAATTAATAATTTTAATAATGATTTATTGTAAGAAATCTTTTTCATGCTGCCATCTTCCAAAATCACTCTAGAATAGTAAGTTTAACTAGACCCATGTGAAAATGAAACCACTATATAAATATAACATTAGGAGAGAACTCCAATAATTTTAACTTCTTGAGCATATTTGTTTTTCACGTTTATTGAAAAAGTTTAAAAATTCAGTGATCTTTTTTGTAGCAGGTGTTTTATTCAAAAGACTTTATAAGGCATAAAGAACACTTTTTTCAATTATTCCTGTTATAATTATATGGTATTTTAAAAAAACTCATATGAATATTAGGAAGAAACTGACATTCAGTGACACCTTTTTTTCTGAAAAATAATGATTCATTGTTCATTTCTAAGAAAAGCAATAAAGAGAAAAGGAAAACTTTATCTCAAAAATAACTTCACTGACTATAGCATGTTTTTGAAATGTTTCAACAGTAAGAAAGCATTGTGACCTGAAGAAAAATATTACAAAATATGCTTGTTAATTATTAATTGTGATTCTTAAACTCCAATTTTCCAAATTGATGACTATTTTTATTTTATTTTTTTGCATTTTTCTGAATTTAGAAGAGGGGAGGCAGTCAGACAGACTCCTACCTGCGCCCTACCGGGATCCACCCGGCATGCATCTGAGGTGTTGCTACGTTGCAGCCGGAGCCATTCTAGCACCTGAGGAGGAGGCCATGGAGCCATCCTCAGTGCCAGGGCCAACTTTGCTTCAATGGAGCCCTGGCTGCGGGAGAAGAAGGGAGAGAAATAGAGAGGAAGGAGAGGGAGAAGGGTGGAGAAGCTGATGGGCATTTCTTCTGTGTGCCCTGACCGGGAATCAAACCCAGGACCCCTACACACCGGGCCGACACTCTACCATTGAGCCAACTGACCAGGGCCGATAACTCATTTTTTAATCAGGCACACCACAACCTATAGGAAGGGTAGGGTTAACTTTATGGAACAAATTCCAAATTAATGAGAATTTTAAAGTTAGGTTATTTCTTTCTCTTGTAAATCCAGAAGGATTTATTAGTTTTTCACACTAAATATATTTGGAAAGTCCTTTATTACTTTAACGCTGGCTACACCAGTGTAATTGCACAAAACTCCACAGGGATGGTAAAAAATGTGCAAATGTTAAACCATTATGTAATATGTGCACGATAAAATACAGTGTGTCCGTAAAGTCATGGTGCACTTTTGACCTGTCACAGGAAAGCAACAAAAGACAAAAGAAATGTGAAATATGCACCAAATAAAAGGAAAACTCTCCCAGTTTCATACCTATTCAGTGCAGTTCGATGTGGGCTCACGCACAGATTTTTTTAGGGCTCCTTAGGTAGCTATCCCGTATAGCCTCTACAAACTCCTCACTGACTGATGACCTACCAGAACGGGGTTTCTCCACCAAACTGCCAGTCTCCCACTGAGTAATGTTATTCCTATGTGGTGGCACTTCATTATAAATGCCCATATTCACATTGCACTTTGGTCATGGATTCGAATTTAGGGAGCCACAGAACACATTGAACTTTCCTCTGTACCGTCCACATCTCAACTGGCATGGCTGTGGGTTGCTCCGCTATATACACGGTGTTACGTCATCACCTGTGCATGCGCACATGCTGCCACATCATCCTACAGAAACTGGGAGGGTTTTCCTTTTATTTGGTGCAGATTTTACATTTCTATTGCCTTTTGTTGCCTTCCTGTGACCGGTCAAAAGTGCACCATGACTTTACGGACACAATGTATAATCCATAGTTTTGGCATTTGAGGACACTGTAAGCATTTTGGCCTTTTTGTTTTTTGTTTTATTTTATGTACATATATATGTACATATTTATGTTATAATCATCTCTATGTGCACACTATTTTATTTTTTTTCTTTCCGTTTCTTTCATATCATTTTTATTTAAACATTAAAATACATTTAAGAGAAAAGGAAGATCCAAGTTTTTAAGATACTTCATGGAGTATGTATATAAAAATTACAGACCACAATGCTCACACATTTTTATCTTGTTTCCAATTAAAGTTTTTTGGTTTTCAGGATGATGTCTTGATGTTTTACTTCAGTGTGCTTTTCTGAATGTTTAAAATCTTAATAGTGATACTCTATTAGTTTTAAAAATCAGTAAAAATTAAAGTTTTATTATATATTTTTCTGTATTAATTTATTATGAAGCTATTGCTTATGAATATATATACCTTGTTGGTATCCATTGGTAATTTACTTCATCCTGTATTATTCCTTGAAGAAAAGAAACTAGTATGTTTATGTTAAAGTATTGTCAGCAGTTTCATTTCTTTCATTTGTCTTAAAATTAACTACTTTCATTTTATGAAGAAAACCCCCTAATTCTGGCTTTAATAATTTACCTTTTTGATTGCTTTTCTGAAAGCTTTTGCAGTTCTAATAGGATTACAATATTGACAAGAAAAGTAAAAAATAAAATAAAAGTAATTATAAACTAAAATTTAGAAATGGAGACACTATGGTTTTTCATGAACAAAGTTTAGTTCTGTTTGCTTTATGGTTGACAATATTCCTTCTTTTGGAGGAAGTTAGAATCAGCCAAAAGTTAATGTCATTACAAAATAGTCTAGGTAAACTTTAGAGTCCTGGGATTGATACAAATTAATAACTCAAAATCATTCATTTTAGAAATAATTATAGCTAAGGTTATTTTTTTCCTCAACTGCCTTTCCCTTATTGTCAAAATCAAATCATACACCTTAATATGATTATCTGTTTGACTGTGTATATATAGTTCCCCATTTAATGATCTGACTTCAAAATAATTAGTTGTCAGCTTTTCAAAATATCTCAAATCATGTTTTCTTCTTTATGTACTTCCTTTTTAGACTGAACTGAAAAATGTGCTACATTAAACATGACAGCAGCCTTAATGTCAACGAAATGGTAATGAATGTTTTGCCACAAATCTATACATAATTGTGAATGTAGAAAAGTTAGAGTACTGAGACTACTACTCACATACCCATCCTGGTTTATTATATGAAACTAAATTAAATCGCTTCAAACTTTTGCTGATGATACAATGAAGTGTTTCTCTTAAGATTGCAAAAATTTTGCTTTTTTGACTGGTTAATCAGTTTTGTGACACAGTTTGAATCCCAGCCTCTTGACAGAGGAATTACTTTCCTTTTCACTCTCCGAAGTGTTACAAAATGTCTTGCATTTTAATTTTAATGAGAAAGAAAGTTACAGTTTTTTTTTGTTTGTTTGGGGTTTTTTTTTGTATTTTTATGAAGTTGGAAATGCCGAGGCAGTCAGACAGACTCCCGCATGCGCTCTACCGGCATCCACCTGGCATGCCCACCAGGGGGCGATGCTCTGCCCATCTGGGGCGTTGCTCTGTTGCTACCAGAGCCATTCCAGCGCCTGAGGCAGAGGCCATGGAGCCATCCTTAGTGCCTGGGCCAACTTTGCTCCAGTGGAGCCTCGGCTGTGGGAGGGGAAGAGAGAGACAGAGAGGAAGGAGAGGGGGAGGGGTGGAAAAGCAGATGGGCGCTTCTCCTCTGTGCCCTGGCCAGGAATCGAACCTGGGACTCCCACACTCCAGGCCAACACTCTACCACTGAGCCAACCGGTCAGGGCCTACAGCTTTTTGTTGTTGTTTTTTTTTAATAACTATGCAAGTGTTGAAAAGAGAAAGAAACTATCACTGGTAGAATACCCTTAACACATATTCATAATTAAAACAAAGTGATTTTCTATGACACATTATACTGTAACATTAAGATTCATAATACTCTGCCGGAATATATTATTAAAAGAGAGTATAAAAAAGAATGACTCTTTTTTCATTATATATGTAGAATTTTTACATCATCATAATTTCCAAGGCAGTTAGTCCATGTCTTCATTACAAAAACTCTCTGCAGGAATTTAACTTTAGCTGTATTCTAAATAGCTAACTGAGAATTTACTTGTCTCTAGAGAATAAAGCCAATAAAACTATCCAAGATTATCAGCAAGGACAGTTTCCAGATGGAAATTCCATCTGCAACAAAATCCTCCTGAGCACAATATCAACGGCAGTAACAAAGCACGTTTTACTCTAGAGAATTTTATCCTCATTGCACTTGAAAATTTAGAGTGTCTTTTTCATGTTTGTTTTTCATTTGTTTCTTTGTTTTAATGAGAAGAATTGTTCAACTTTGTACTTGTTTGTTGTTATAAAATACACAGAAATTCAATTTTCAGAGAAAAATTTGCTTGCCTAAATAATTTTTACAAATCTAAATTCTTATTATATATATATGTAGATTTATAATTTGCCTTGAAAATTTTTTGTCACGTTTTAGGAAATTTTAACATCATTTTTCTGAGATATTGGTTCTTAAGGAAGTTGGTGAAACTATTGGATTATAATAAAAATGATGAAATCTCCCTTTACTCACTGATACATACATATAGGAAATCTAAATCACTATTAAGCTTTGATATCATTATCTAAAATTTCTTTACCTATATCTTTAATCTCTAAATGTAATCATTGCATATTTACAATACAGAAAAAATTGTAAAGGATATAAATTATTATAAAAGTTGTTATTCTCACAAACTGCAAAGCAAATTCATATAATAGTTTTATATATAATAAAAGTCTTTTACAGTTTTCTAAGTAAGTTGATCTTTCTAATGAGAAAGCAGGGTTACATTTTAAATAGTATATTAAATTGGAGGAAGAAGAACCTGGGTGAAAGATATAGGTGAGGAAAGCAAAATTTCAAACATCATAAAAGTATAGCTCTGATGATTTTCCCCCATGAGAAATCAGTGTTTATTAGAGGTTGGGGAACAAACATTTTTTTGAAAGGAATCTGAGGACTGCACCCGGATGCTCAGGAAGGAGCCCAGAACGCATCTCTCGAGCACCAAGCTGGGGCATACATCCGCTGTTCAGATTTGGTCTCAGGCCACTCCCGTAGGTGGCTATGTTTGGGCCTCCAGCTTGGCTTGGGCCCCCAGTGCCATTCCTTGACCTTTGGATGCCTCTCGTCACTGCCCAGATCGGGCCTTCACTGCTCTCACTGTTTCTTGCTTGGAGGCCTGTGGGTCGTCTCCGCTTGCCTTTGAACACAGGTCTTGTCAGGCTCCTCCCCCAAGAACTGGCAGAAATACTCAAGAGTCATCCTCCACCCCTTCTGTCTGGCCCTCTACACCTCTAGATGTGTTCCAAGGTCTTCGTATCAATATTTCCACTGGCCTCTGCCCATGGCCCTTTCATGCCTGCCAGGCTCTCCTTTCCTGGACATTCGGGGCCTGTGGGGCCTGCCTCTGGGCCTTGAGCTACAGCTTCTCCTCCTTTGCTGCCAGCATGGCCTGCTGCTCCTCCTCTGTCTTGTGCAAGAAACTGGCGAAGAGCACATTCCCCTCCCCAGCGCCCTCCTGGGTCTTGATGAGCTGCCACGACAGGCCTCCATGCTGATCTCATCTCTGTGAGCCCCGCAGGGCTCCGCTGGGTCTGCACGCTGCCACCCTTGCTGCTGCTATAGGGCTCTGCCTCGTCCTCTGACAGCTCGGCACCCATGGTCACCAGCTAGCTGTCATTCAGGAGGCCCATGTTGGGGAACGTCTCTTGGAGAAACTTCTTCATCCCACGACATGTGCCCACGGATGACTTTGATGCCCTAGTGACGGAAACCCAGATCATGGGAGTCAGGGTTGTAGTTGA
The DNA here is from genome assembly GCF_036850995.1 of Saccopteryx leptura. Taxonomy (NCBI): domain Eukaryota; kingdom Metazoa; phylum Chordata; class Mammalia; order Chiroptera; family Emballonuridae; genus Saccopteryx; species Saccopteryx leptura. The sequence continues at coordinate 92,337,147 of NC_089516.1, read as the reverse complement.
TGAGGAGGCAGCACTTGATGGTGTTCAGGTACTGTGCACGTTGATGGAGGGGACCAGGCCCAGGAACATAGCGGCCATGAACTTCACGTGCATGCCACAGGGGCCGAAGCTGATGAGCACGGGGGAGGGGGGCCTGGGGTGAACACTGCTTGTGCAGGCGGTGGCTGCATGGTGAGGAGACCACGTCACGCATGGATGTGTAGTTGCTGATCTCGAAGTTTAAGGTGGGGCATCCTGGGAGGTGCATCGGCTTAAAGTTGATGTTGGTCTCAGTTTTGCTCAGTATCAGGATATGTGTGAATGCAAGGGGTCTGGCCACTGCCACACAATCCTGCAGAGAATTTTTATTTCGTATCTGCAGGTGGGTGGCGGTGAACAGCTTCATGACCCGCCACAGGTCCAGGCTAAGCTGCTGGACTCAGCGACGCGTGGGGACCCTGAGCGAACACAAACCAGTGCAGCTGCAAGGCATAGGCCTGGAAGCTGCATTGTTGAGCCCAGGTATGCATACTTGTCTGGAGCCGCCGCCCCTCCCCACCACCATAATGAAGTGCTTCTACTGTCTGCTTCCAGCTCTGTGCTGCTCATTCCCCAGCTCTGCTGATCTTAATATTGAGGTCGATTCTGCTGCTGCTGATGAACTTGAATGACACTCCTATTCTTAACACACATAGCCATAATCTGCCCCTCATAGCAGGGGAGGAGGTAGAAGATAAGAAAAAAAGAAAACAGAGAAAAGGTAATAAAAGGAGGCAGTGATTTATACATGCTTAATTTGGAGCAAGAAGTGAGTCAGCAAAATAAGATTTAAGGCTTTTCTCATCATTAACCCTCATTCTTATCCTTATCTCTTTCATTTACACTAGTAGAGGGACAACTACCTGTTGTCTCTGGCACTATTGTAGGGAAGTTATAGGGTGAGCAGTTTAAAATTTAATATATACTGCTCACAAAAATTAGGGGACATTTCAAAATATAAAGCAATATAAAAAGAAGCATTTGATTTTTTTATTAAATAAAAAGAACATCAGAAGAACAAAGGACAAGTCAAAGAAAGTTATTTGATTATGCTAATGAGATGCAAAACCAATTTTTATTTCATTGGTGAAAATGCAAAGGGTGAAAGAACTGGAATATCTGCACGTTCCCTGATCCCCTAATTTTTGTGAGCAGTATAATATACTCTTTTCTAGGTTTACAATGCGTGTTAATATACAGATAAAATTATCATGATCAAAACAATCAATTTAAATATCTATGAAATGTGTAAAGCAAGTATTCTAAGTGCTATTGTGTTCTCATTGTTTTGCCACAATAAATCACCCAAAATGGTCCTTCCAGTGGAAAAAAGGAAGTATTCTTGATCCAACTCAAAAATCATAGGAAATTTATAATTAAAAGGATAAATGTCCTGAGTTGCATGGATAATCATAATATAAAAAAAATAATAAAAATTTCAAAAGTACATTGATCAACGTATTCTTTACATATGTTGCTTTATTATTATGTTTTCATCTGAATAGTAGCATATGTTGGGAAAATACACTTACAGTTACTTCTTTATGTTTATCATCTGGCTTGTGTTTAATAAAAATCAGATTCTCCTTTTACTGAGCTGCAAAATATTAGTGCACTCTTACAGGTCTGTGCCACTTCCTCAAAACGCCAACTTTTTGCAAACCAGGGAAACTAAAATCAGATGCATACTTTATAGAACCCTGTGTAAAATGTATATATGAGGTTCCTTGGTCAAAAGTTAAGAATTTCAACACGAACAGCATAGCATTAAATCATGCTGAGGGCCCTTGTGATTGTGAAGTCTTGGGTGTATACACAGGTTGCTTGCCCATAAAGTCAGTCCTGAGAGGAGAATAAGCTTAACAACTTTTTTTTTAACATTTTATTTTTGAATACTTACAGGTTCACAGTTAATTGAAAAATACTACATGGAAATCTTATGTACTCTTCACACAGTTTCCCCCAAAGATTTGATCTTTTAGAATGATAGATCATCAAACCCAGGAAACTGACAGTTGTGTAATATGTGTTTTATAACATTTATTACATATGTAGATTCAAGTAACTATTGCTGCAGTCAAAATACAGAACTGTATTATTATCACAAATATGTCACTTGGGCTCCCTTTTAGAGTCACACTTTTCTTCTTGCTTACCACTATCCCTAATTCCTGGAAACCACTAATTTGAACTCTATTTCTGCATTTTTTTCTTTTCAAAAATGGTATATACCAATTAAGAAATGGGCAGTGGATCTGAATAGACATTTCTTGAAAAGAGGGCATACAGATTATCAATAAACTTATGGAAAGGTGCTCAATGTCACCAATCATCAGAGAGATATGAATTAAAACAATAATGATATATCATCTCATGCTAATCAGAATGGCTATCATCAATAAATCAAACAAGTGTTGGTAAGGCTAGGGACAAAAGTGAACTCTCCTGTATTGTTGGATTACAAATTGCTGTAACCACTATAGAAACAATATGGGGCCTGACCTGTGGAGGCACAGTGTATAAAGCATTGACCTGGAATGCTGAGGTCACTGGCTCGAAACCCTGAATTTGGCTGGTCAAGACACCTATGGGAGTTGATGCTTTCTGTTCCTCCCACCTTTCTCTCTCATTCGCTTTCTTTCTCCCTCCTCTCCTCCCCAAAATGAATAAATAAAACCTATTTTTTTAAAATAAACAATATGAAGATTTCTCAAAAAATTAAAAATAAAACTACCTATGATCCAGCAACTCTACTTCTGGGTATCTTTCCAAAGAAATCTAAATTACTAACTCCAAAAACTGCATGCACCCTTATGTAGATTACAACATTATTTACAGTAGTCAAGATGCAACTTAACTTAAATAGTCATCAATAGATGATTGGATAAAAAGAAGTGGTGCATATATACAATGGAATATTACTTGGCTATAAAAAATAATAAAATCTTACCATTTGTAACAACATGGATGGTGGACTTAGAGGATGTTATACTAAGTGAAGTGAGTCAGAGAGAGTAAGACAAATACCATATGATTTTACTTATATGAATAATTTAAGTAACAAAATAAGTGAATAAGTAAAACAAACAGACTAATACATACAGAGAAAAAAATGATGGTTGCTGGATAGGTGGGGTGTTAAGAGGGTGGGTGAAAATGTAGGAAAGATTGAGAAATACAGATTGTTAGTTACAATATAGTCATGGGGAATGTAAAGTATAGCATAGAGAATATAATCAATAATATTGCAATAACTACGCTTGGGAACGAGTGGGTACTAAACTTATTGGAGGTAACCACTACCTAAATTACATAAAGCCTAACAACTATGCTGCAAACCTGAACCTAATATAAAACAATACTGAATGTCCATTTTAGTTGAAAAATAATTTTTTAAAATATTTTTCTGAAGTAAGAAGGGGAAGGCAGAGAGACAGACTCCCACATGCACCCAACTGGGATCCACTCGGCAAGCCCACCAGGGAGTGATGCTCTGCCCATTTGTGGTGTTGCTCCATTGCAACCTTAGACATTTTGGCTCCTGAGGCAGAGGCCATGGAGCCATCCTCAGTGCCCGGGACAACTTTGCTTTAATGGAGCCTTGGCTGTGGGAGGAGAAGAGAAAGAGAAGAAGGAGAGGGGGAAGGGTATAGAAGCAGATGGGCATTTCTCTTGTGTGCTTTGTCCAGGAATTGAACCCAGGACTTCCACATGCTGGACCAATGCTCTACCACTAAGCCAGCTGGCCAGGGCCAAAAAAAATTATAAGAAGAGTTGAAGCAAGGAAATCAATTAGGAAACTATTGCAATACTTCAATAGAATAAACAATAATAGATTTCATTGGCATAATGCTTGACATATAGCAACAATCAACAAATATTTGTTGAATGAATAATCAAGTAAAATTAAGTTTCAAAGATTATTCATTTCTTAATGATTAATGACATTTATCCTGTCTATAAGTACATTTCTTTTTTTTTTTTCTTTTTTAGCATGAGAGGGAAAGACAGGGATAGATAAGAAGGGAGAGAAATGAGAAACCTCAACTCATAGTTGTAGCACCTTAGTTGTTCATTGATTGCTTTCTCATATGTGCCTTGATGGAGGGGTGAGGGGCTCCAGCTGAGCCAGTGACACCTTGCTCTAGCCAGCAACCTTGGGTTCAAGCCAACAACCTTGGGCTTCAAGCCAGAGACCTTTGGGCTCAAGATATAAACTATAGAGTCATGTCTATGATCCCACGCTCAAGCCAAGGACACTGTGTTCAAGCTGGTAAATCCACAGTCAATCTGGCGACCTCGAGGTTTCAAACCTGGGTCCTCAGCATTACAGGACAACACTCTTTACTGCACCACCACATGATCAGGCAAACATCTTTCTTATAGGTACTTACTATACAACAAAATAACTAATGTTTATTTATTTTGAGAGAGAGACAGACAGAGAAAGAGGAAAGGAAAGAGAGAGAGAAGCATTAATTCCTTGCCCTACTCAGTTGGGACATTGATTGCTTCTCATCATATGTGTACTGAGTAGGCTTGAATTCGCAACATCAGGGGTCAAGGCAGCACTCTTGCGATCAAAGCAGCAATCTCAAAATCAGGGATCCTGCAATCCAGCTGATGACCCCGGCTTGAAGAGATGACCTCTGTTCTCTATCCATTGTGCCACCAGCCAGGCCACCCTAATAGTTATCTTTTATATTTTTAATTTTTTTTTCTGAAGCTGGAAGCGGGGAGATACAGTCAGACAGACTCCCGCATGCGCCCGACCGGGATCCACCCAGCACGCCCACCAGGGGGCAATGCTCTGCCCCTGTGGGGCGTCGCTCTGTTGTGACCAGAGCCACTCTAGCGCCTGGGGCAGAGGCCAAGGAGCCATCCCCAGTGCCCGGGCCATCTTTGCTCCAATGGAGCCTTGGCTGCAGGAGGGGAAGAGAGAGACAGAGAGGAAGGAGAGGGGGAGGGGTGGAGAAGCAGATGGGCGCTTCTCCTGTGTGCCCTGGCTGGGAATCGAACCCAGGACTTCTGCACGCCAGGCCGATGCTCTACCACTGAGCCAACTGGCCAGGGCTTTTATATTTTTAATTTAATTTAACCTATAAAATGTGCTTCTGAACCTAAAAAAAATTCTATATAAATGGAATCATTATATATATATATATATATAATGTGATCATTATATATATATATATATAATGTGATTTTTTGAAATTTGCTTTTTTTTAACACTCATCACAGTTCCCAGGAGATTTATTCAAGATGTTGCAGATATAAAAATTTGTTCATTTTTATCACTGAGTTACATTTCATATTATGGAGGTATGACAGTTTAACAATTCAGTCACTGAAAAACACCTGAATCTTTTCCCAGTTTTGAGATCTAACAAATAAAGCTGTTATGAACAGGATTTTATGTGGACATAAGTTACTATTTATTTAGTATAAATTTCCAAGAATAAGATAGCTGGATCATATGCTAAGTGCATGTTAAGTTGTAGAGGAAACTAAAAAACGTTTTTTTTCAGAGTGTCTGTACCATTTTACATTCCCAACAGCCATATATAAGAGATCAAGTTTCTCCACATGCAAGCTATTATTTGGAATGAGGTCAACTTTGAGGGGAAATTGAGAGAACAGGAAACTGTGAACTTGGCAAATTAGTTGAGTTGATTAAATTTTGTATCCAGAACATTGAAATCTGAGGAATTATTCAAGAAAGAACATGAGGTGCTTGCTTCGGCAGCACATATACTAAAACTGGAACAATACAGAGAAGGTTAGCATGGCCCCTGTGTTAGAATGACACGGAAATTCGTGAGAAAGGAGAGGAAGAGAGAGTTATGAAAAGTAGAAAATAACAGGGGAATAAGAAAATGTCTCAAACTCATTTCACCAAAAATTTTTCTCCAGTTTCAGCTGAAGCTTATGGGCTTACCCATTGATGCCATGGCTTAAGCAGAGATAAGTGAAAGGCATGAGGTACTGCATTGGCTCCAGCATCATGAAGTAATTTCTTTACAGTATCTTTTTCACATTGTATTTTTTTCTTGATAAAAAAGTACTAGTTATCCTCATGGTTAATAATAATCATTATTCATTCTTTTTATTTAGTTTAGCAATCTGAGAATTAACAGTCTATTATGCAACTAGTCACCAAATCCAATCAACTTTCCGTCCATCATGCTTAGGTAATCAAGGATCAGCTACTATTGCCTCAGCCTCCTAATGTTTCTAGGTCCTGATTCTGAGGACTATTCTACTCACACTTTTACTATAGGTAACTTTTTAAAGCATTGAATTGTTCTGCAATTTCTATGCTCAGAAATTTTTGTTGATATCTGAATGCAAAATCTGAACCATATTATATAGAATTTAAAATCTAAATTTGACACTAATTTGTTCTGTTTGTTTCTATTTTCTTCTCATAATATGATATTTTAAAACAATTAGTTGTAGATAACCAAACATACTCTACAAGATCATGCTTTAGTTCTTCCAGTACTTTCTTTTCTCATGTCTCTTGCATTAAGATCTCACTTTTCCATTAAGGATTTCTTCAACTGTATGTTCTTCATGGAAAGCTCTTGGTAAAATTAGCAAACTCTTTCTCAAGTATTTGTTGATATCCCATTTAGGATACTTACTAAACCATAAAATTATAAAATCACTAGTAATCTATATATGCCTGTTATTTCTGCACCAGATTATAAAACCTTTGAGAGCACAAACTGTGTCTTCTTAAATTCCATTTATTCCCTACCTCCCCACTTCAAGCTTAGAACACAATTTTAGTTAATGGAGACTGAATTAAATTATAAGACAGAGTGGAGAAAGAGTGTCAGACAATATTTCCAAGATTACTAAAATATATCTAAAATTGAATTGTCAGGCCAAAAGAAGCCAATAAAATATAATATTTATTATACTTCTATAAAAAAATGAAAAAGTAGACAAAAATGATGTGAAAAGAGTTCCAATTCAATTAATTAGATAATTGGCTCCCTACTTCCTTTTTATCTAGTTAGTGTTGAAAATTCATTGCATAAATTAATAAATTATGAAAAAAATTTAACTTGATAGTACTATAGTAACAGGAAAAAAACTCTCAGAATATTTAATTGTTTTTAGAACTTGTTGAATTTTATAGATATAAAATGTTTTTTTGAAATGTTGAATTATTCATAGGTTTAAATAGTTTCCATATTTCTTCAAGTTAATTAATCAGTTAATGCATTATTCAACATATTTCCAGTTAGCATATTAATTATGCCCAAACTTGCTAGGTCTTAGAGAGTAGCTTATGAATTTCATCTCAAAGGCAAGGGAAATAAAGGCAAAATAAATGAATGGGACTATATCAACCTAAAAAGCTTCTGCACAGCAAAAGAAACTGTTAACAAAACAAATAAGCAGACAACAAAATGAGAGATTTTGAATACACATAGGAACATCTACAAAATTAACAACCTTGTAATGGTATAATACGGTGTCAGGTAAAAAATAGGCAGGTAACACGATTTTAAATATAATATGGTCAAATTGTCCAAAGATTACTAGTTAGAGTTCTCAATATTTGATACTGTTTTGTTAATTCCCTAAGTGTTTTAGATATTTTACAATGAAAATGTATTGGTTTTGTAAACAGCAAAAATGTTAATATTTTTTAAAAATCAAATTAATTTATTGCATTGCTGGCATTTTATTTGCCAAGTTGTAGATGTGGGAAATTTTATGTGTATTGAGGAATCTTGATATTGTGTCTTATGTGACTGTTTTATAAGTTCTGTTCCTCTTTGTCTCCCATTAAGATGGATAACTGTAGTGGGAGGTATTCTCTGCAGATAACTTCTTATTGGATGAATACCAACATGCAGGTGAAATTTGGCAATGCATTTTTAAAACTTTATATATATTTAAATAATGCTTGTTTTCTTCCTTTTATTGGGTTATGAAAATGAAAGTAAATCCATGGCACCTTTGACACAAGACGAAAAGTCTTATCAATGAAACACTTGTTTAAAATATTCTTTTCAGTAATTCTCATTATTTCTATTGTTGTTGTCATCAAAATAATAAAATAAAACTTCTTTTCCTTAAAACTGACTTCATTCTCTATTCTTTTTGCATATGTAGTTTGTGACAGAAATTTTCCAATTTAATTCAAACTATAAGAACAAGATAAGAATATGGACCCAGTGTAGTAGAAAGAATGAACATATTTTCCTATGTGACTTAGAATTCTCCAGATTCTTTTTGAGCCATTATTTTACTTTTCTTTTAATATCCAATGGTTTCAAAATCAACTATGTAAGAAATTCCTAATAAGTACATAAAAACATATGTATAACAGCAGGATCTTAGAAAAATATCCTTAGATTTATTGATTTTTAGAGAAAGAGGGGAAGAGAGAAAGAGATAAACAGAAAAAACAACATATGTTGTTCCACTTATTTATGCATTCATTGGTTGATTCTTGTATGTGCCTTAACCGGAGATCAAACCTGCAACCTTGGCATATTAGTGTAGTGCTCTAACTAACTGAGCTATCGGGCCGGGGATTCTTAGACTTAGTGTAGCTAAAATTTCCTTGCTACATATAAAAATATATATAAATGGAAGAAATATGTGCCAGATTACCAAGAAAGAAACTTCATTATGAATCCTTTGACTTCCTGTCTGGGTGTCTCTGAATGATACAGAAGTAAAAAATCGTAACTTAATTCAGAGTCTTAAGAAAAATTTAGCTAAGAAACATAGCCAAAGCTTTTACTAGCTAGTTAATGTATTCTGAGAAAAACAATGGTAAACAATAAGTACGTTAGATTTTTTTTATGTATTTCCAGATAACAAAAACTTAAATCTGTTGTTCTTCATTGTCTGAGAGCTTATTCATTTCAGAAGATTATCTCACTTCATAGGTAACTAAAAAACAATTATTTATAGTGAAGTTAATCTAGTTCAATCTTACCAATAAAAAATAATGTTAAAAATTTTAGGGCAAAAAGACAATATAAATATATAGTTTGATAATATGATAGGTACCCATGCTACGACATTAATTTGAAAATACTTAATGTGGTCTTTTTCAAATATAACAAAAGCAGATGAATAGACCAGTTTTGTACTTTCATTGCCTCTGCTTTAGTGATACAGAACTCTCAAAGCAAGCTTCCAAATGTCATTGACTTTTTGGCCCAATGAGTGCAAAATTGGAAGCAAAACATATCAAATGCTTCCTCATATTTCCATTCTCATTCTTCTTGTTCCTGTAAATAAATTATTTTCAAATTTACCTTGGAAATATCAAAGGTCTTTAAATAAGAACTTATATACTATTGTCTCCAACTAGTAGAATATAATTATTTTTATTATTTTTACTATTATTATTAATAGTTTAATTTGGTGTTCTTGGAATTCACAAAAATGTTCTTTACAAAATTAGATCAAAGTGCTTCTTTTTTTTTTTAGCTTAGTGCTACATTTTTCTAACTGTCTTTCTTAAAAAACACTGAGTGTTTTAAGGAACACATATGTTAAATTTTGTGATTGAGTAATTCTTTAATTAAAATATAATGTAAGTTAAAATAACTGAAAATATAAATACTCTCTTGGTTCAGTTCAGTATTAATACTTCAAAGGAGATCTGTGTATTTTTTTTAAAAAAACAAAAAACATAATTATATATGTACATTTAATTATAATCAGAGTGTATATCCAGTTCATAAAATTTTAAAAAATTGTTTGTTTTCATTTTTTTATAGTACAATAAAGTAAAACCTTAAAATAGGAATGTGAAGTTTGTACACTGACTTCATAAAACAGATTATGCAGAAATGTATTCTTCAATTAAAAATATCATAGTGAACTATATATTTGAGTACAACAGTCAAAAACAAAAAAATGGGCCCTGGCCGGTTGGCTCAGTGGTAGAGCGTCGGCCTGGCGTGTGGGGGACCCGGGTTCGATTCCCGGCCAGGGCATATAGGAGAAGCGCCCATTTGCTTCTCCACCCCCCCTCCTTCCTCTCTGTCTCTCTATTCCCCTCCCGCAGCCAAGGCTCCATTGGAGCAAAGATGGCTCAGGCGCTGGGGATGGCTCCTTGGCCTCTGCCCCAGGTGCTAGAGTGGCTCTGGTCGCGGCAGAGCATCGCCCCCTGGTGGGCAGAGCATCGGCCCCTGGTGGGCGTGCCGGGTGGATCCTGGTCAGGCGCATGCGGGAGTCTGTCTGACTGTCTCTTCCCATTTCCAGCTTCAGAAAAATACAAAAAAACAAACAAACAAACAAACAAAAACAAAAAATGATTGCCTTTTTGTAATATATAAAGATGTATTATTTATATAAAAATACCAAAAATTGAATGAAATAAATTATTTACAAATTGTATACCTGATAAGGATCTAGTCTTCATAGTATACAATTCATCCATTAAAAAAAAAAATGACCCAAATAAAAAATGGCAAAAATGTTTGAATAAACAGTTCTTAAAGATGACATACAAATTTCCACTTAGCACTTTAAATGTCATTAGGGAAATACATCTCAAAACCACAATGAGATACCATTTCATACTCATTTGGATGGTAATATAAAAAAAAAAAGATAGACAATAACAAGCATTGGCAAAGATGTGCAGAATTTGGAACCCTCACGCATTGTCAAAAGGAGTGAAAAATGGTACAACTGCTGTGGAAGATAATTTGGTGGTTCTCCAAAGTATTAAACATAGAGTGACCAGCGATTCCAAACCCAAGCATATCACAGTGAAATTGAAAATATGTGTTAATGCAAAAGCTTATACATGAATATTCATAGCAATGTTATTCATAATAGCCACAAGTTAGAAATTATTCATATGTATGTAAAGTGATAAACAGATAAACAAAAAGCATATTCTTTAGTCATGCAAAGTAATAATGTTATGATTCATATTGCAACCTAGCTAGGTGAACCTTGAAAACATTATGCTAAGTGAAAGAAGCCACAAACTAATGTGCATACATTGTATGCTTCCATTTATATGAAATATACAAAATAGGAAAATCCAAAGAGATATTTTTTTTTCTCATCAATTTTACAGAAGTTATACATTTGTCGTGGACATAGCACTGGTTCCTTGTTGGGCTTTTTTGCTTTTGGGAAATTGGCATAGAAGCCAGCCAGTTCTTCTATTGTAATAGAGTATAAGTCATAGAAGAATCACCGTGCTTTTAAAATAAAACTTTTAGCCTGAGCAGGTAGTGGTGCAGTGGAAATAGTGTCGGCCTGGTATGCAAACAACCCAGGTTTAAAACCTCGATGTCACCAGCTGAAGGTGAAATCATAGACATGATCTCAAGGTTGCTGGCTTGAGCACAAAGTTTCTAGCTTGAGCAAGGGGTCACTGGCTTAGCTGGAGCCCCTGGGTCAAGGAACATAAGAGAAAGCAATCAGTGAACAGTTAAGGTGCCACAGTGAAGAATTGATGCTTCTCATCTCTCTCCCTTCCAGTCTGACTGTCCCCTCCCTCTCTCACAAAATAAATAAACACATAAATAAATAAATAAATAAATAAATAAATAAATAAACCTTTGAAAAATTTTGCTCAATTTTTTTCCAGGAGCACTTATTTTATCTTGTTTAAGGTTGAATTAATGTTGTGAAATGGATGAGAAGTAGTACACAGTTTCCCAAGTGTTCCAAGAATATAGTAAAAAGAAAGAATTGGTATCTTAAGAGTTTAGTTGATTGCATTAAAATACCTTTCTGGTTATCTGTAAATTGGTAGCATTTTGAGGGAAAAAAAATCCATTTTACCTGACCAGGCGGTGGCGCAGTGGATAGAGCATCGGACTAGGATGCAGAGGACCCAGGTTCGAAACGCCGAGCTCACCAGCTAGAGCATGGGCTCATCTGGTTTGAGCACAGCTCACCAGCTTGAGCCCAAGGTTGCTGGCTCGAGCAAAGGGTCACTCAGTATGCTGTAGCCCCCGGTCAAGGCACATATGAGAAAGCAACAATGAACAACTAAGGAGTCACAACGAAGATTGATGCTTCTCATCTCTCTCTCTCTTCCTGTCTGTCTGTCCCTCCCTCTGACTCTGTCTACATCACAAAAAAAAATCCATTACATTTCAGTGTGTTCAATCTCAGAAAGATGTGACTCACATCTAAGTGTACTTGGACACATTCCATATGTTGAAGGTTCTCTTTGACCAAGCTATAGACAAACTCCTGTGAGACTTCTTTTTAACTAGGCCTTTGCCCTGCCTCCCACCTCCCGTCTTTCTGCCTTGCCTACCCTAGTTTTATCAAGAATCCTGCTAAATCTGCTTGGTGTGATTCTTCCTACACTTGATACTGGATCATATTAGTTTACCATTTTCATCAAGAATCCTGTTATGTCGGTTTAGCAAGAATCCCTCTACCCCTGATATCACTTCTTACTAATTTCTAGCCACTTACTCCTTCACACTGCTTCTTGGCTGTAAGTCCCTCATGGACATTAGTGTATTCAGAGTACAGCCTGCTATCTTTGTCCTGTTGTGATAGTCATGGCACTTATGGTAAATAGTCTTGAATAAAGTTGTCCTTACCATCTAAGAAAAAAGTCAGAATAATTTTTTCACTAATAGGTATTGCAAAGACTATCGTATTTCCCAATGTATAAGACACACCTTTTCTCAAAAAAAATTGTGGTCTAAAAACTGAGTGTGTCTTTACAGTGGTTGTAGATATTTTACTTGCATTTCCTGCTTTTTCACGCAGATGAGGAGTTACAAGAATTTTATGATGAATTAAACATAAGTTCAATAACTTTATGTAATACATTTTTTTTTCAAATTTTGTTTCCCAAAATTAAGATGCATCTTATACATAGGATTGTCTTACACATGGGGAAATATGGTAATATCAGAAATCGACAAAGATGTACATAGTTATCTAAAATGCAATTTGACAAGTTTGCGTTTCTTGAAAAATGAGTTAGTGTATCTCTTAGTGACATACTATTGCCATGTAGTTTACAGACAATATTTTGAAACTCTGAAATGGAGAATACCAACCTGTGAAGGAGAAAGTAGAGACATATCTGATATGGGGATATTAAACCCTCAGTCAAGGCCAAAAGGCTCTGGGGGTAGAGACTACGTGCTGGTCTAGAGAGGTAAGTCTTCCTCGGAAAATCTGTAGGAAAGCCAGTAAAGAGGAAAGACAGGAAAGAATAAGAATCTCAGTTCCAAGATTAAAGATCTTGAGATCCCTAAATTTGCATTTTTAAACAAGGGCATTTATGACTTTGTTGAAAATGAACAAATCTGTAAAGCACTCTTCCTCTTTTTATGGTATCACTCAGCAAGCATAAAGTTGATTAATACTTATATACAGCTGGTCCTTGAATAGTCTTATCATTCAACATTATTCTCTAAATCAGGGGTCCCCAAACTTTTTACACAGGGGGCCAGTTCACTGTGCCTCAGACCGTTGGAGGGCCGGACTATAAAAAAAAAACTATGAACAAATCCCTATGCACACTGCACATATCTTATTTTAAAGTAAAAAAACAAAACGGGAACAAATACAATATTTAAAATAAAGAACAAGTAAATTTAAATCAACAAACTGACCAGTATTTCAATGGGAACTATGCTCCTCTCACTGACCACCAATGAAAGAGGTGCCCCTTCTGGAAGTGCGGCGGGGGCCGGATAAATGGCCTCAGGGGGCCGCATGCGGCCTGCGGGCCATAGTTTGGGGACCCCTGCTCTAAATGTTGATGAGAAAAGAAAAAGAAAAAGCATTCCTGGGTGGGGTCACTGTTTGTGTGGAGTTTGCATGTCATGTTTGTATAGGTTTTCTCAGGATACATCAGTTTCTTCCCACTTCCCAAAGATGTGCATATGAGAAGAACTACTGTATCTAAATTATCTCAATCTGAGTGGGTGTGAATGTGTGTGTTTGAGTGCATCATGTAATGGACAGGTGTCCTGTTCAGTGTGGGTCCCACCTTGTGCTGTGAGCTTTGGGTAGAGGCTGTGGCCTCCCCAAACCAGGAACTGGAATAAATGAGTTGGAAATAATTATCTTACTTGTTTTTATTAAACTTTCCTATATGTGTGCACAGTTCACATTTATTTCAGTGTTTAATATTAGGAGAGTTTTGAGTTTTTATTTAGAAGTTTGATACTGATGTGATCAGAAATATGCTCTAGGTACTTAACTCTTGCTTGTTTCAATTAGTTTATGGCAAAATTATTTTTCTTGTTTTCGTTGAGTCATTTTGCTTGGAAGTCTCAGTTTCTGAGAAGTTATCGACAACACTGAGTACTTACTGTACTTTTATATTGCCTCAGTTCTTTAACAAAATATAAGCTCCATAAAGGTAAAAACTAAGTTACTTAGTTACTGTGTTTTTGGTGTTTTTAAGCTTATCCATAATATGGAAGAGACTCAATAAATATTTCTTGATTTGATATATTAAATAATGTTTACATATATGTAATAAACAAACTATTCTTAAAAACTTTTGGATTTGTATTTTGGTTTTTAACTTATATTATATAAGTCCAAAAATGCTTACTAAGTTGTTGTATTTATGCTGTATATCAATATTGATATGAATACTTCAACAGTTCTTAGTTATATAAGATGTTGGTGAATTAATGTTTTGTGCTTTTTATGAAACAATAGTACATACATAATAATAACTTCTGTCCCCTTGTTTATAAAGTGAGAACCAGAGTGACTATATCAGTAGGGTGCATGAGAGTACCACATGACAGAGAGCACTGGTCACATAAGTTAACTCACAGGAGAATGTGTCTGGCAGGTGTAGGAATGGAGAGTCTTTGGTTGGCAAAGATGTAGTGTTTTCTTCATCTCCATAAAGGTGCTGTTAGAGCCAGATTTTTTAATTCTTAATTTCTTTTTTTATTTTTTAAGTGAGAGGAGGGGAGATCGAAAGACAGACTTCTACATACACCTCAACCGGGATCTACATGTCAACCCCTGTCTGGTGTCAATGGCTCAAATCAAACGAACTATCCTCAGCACCCGGGAGGAAGCTTGAACCAATTGAGCCACTGGCTGTGGAAAGAGAAGAGAGAGAGAGGGAAGAGTGAGAGGGGAATAGAAGCAGACAGTCAATTCTCTTGTGTGTACTGACCACGGATCGAATCCGGGTTGGCTGCATGCCAAACCAACACTCTAGTGAGCCAACCAACCAGGACCAATTTTCTTATTTTTAAAATGAACTATTTATTAAGTATTAGATACAACTCAAAAGTATTGGAACAAAATAAATGTCAGTTTTAAATATGATTCACCGTTATTATTTTTTATCACTACACCTCATCCAACCACCGTTCTTCCCCCAATAGCTGTCAGCCTGCTTTCTATGTATGTGTTTCTATTTTGATTTTTAGTTATTTTGTTCATTAGATTCCACATGAGTGAAATCATGTGGCACTTTGTCTTTATCTGACTGGCTTATTTCACTTAGCATAATGCTCTCCCAGTACACTTACGCTGTCACAAAAGGTAAGATTTTTTTCTTATTTATGGCAGCATTCACTGTTTCTTAATATGGAGGCCCTACAGTTTATTATCATAAGACCAGCTAGTTCAATGTCAAGGAGTTGGGAGTGAAAAAAGAGAGGAAAGGGCTGAATGGCAGAGAATAGAGTAAGGTGCCAGACAAGGGGAGGGTTGTGCATTAATCCAAAGGCTTCTTGAGTTTTACAAATTAGAGAAAAACAGGGTTAGATATGGTTAGATAATTCAGAAAACTTTCTACCAAAAAAAAATCAGACAGCCTGACCAGGAGGTGGCACAGTGGATAGAGCATTGGACTAGGATGCGGAGGACCCAGATTTGAAACTCCGAGGTCACTAGCTTGAGTGCAGGCTCATCTGGTTTTAGCATGGCTCACTAGCTTGAGCCCAAGGTCACTGGCTTGAGCAAGGGGTCACTCGGTCTGCTGTAGCCCCCAGTCAAGGTACATAAGAGAAAGCAATCAATGAACAACTAAGAAGACAAAGGAGCCACAACAAAGAACTGATGCTTCTGATCTTCTGATCTCTTTCCCTTCCTGTCTGTCTGTCCCTATCTGTCTTTCTCTCTGTCTCTCTTGGTCTCTGTCACAATAAGTCAGATGTAAACAAAGACTGTTGTCATTATTGTGCCAGTTTTATTATATTTGCGTTTGAGTTTGATTTTAATTTTAAATAATATGATCTTTATCAGTATATTAGATCCTTAACTCCAGTTGTCATTTATTTTTTCTTTTGGTGTTGATAGCACTGGTATTGTTGTTACCTAACCAGGAGTATGATAGCTCTCACCCACTAAAATGGAATTAGAAAAACACATACTTTATAGAAAATTTCAAACATATGTAAAAGTGAGAAGAATGATACAATGAGCCCCTGCATATTTCAACAATTAACTCAAGGGCATTTTTGTTTTGTCACTCAAGTTCTCACTTTCCTCCATGGATTGGCATTAAACCAATTCCAGACATTGTATCACTTTATCCATCAATATTTCCTCATGTATCTGAAAAAGATAAAGACTGCTCAAGAAAATGTAACCACAATAACATAATAAAAAATCATTTAAAATATTATTTTAAAAATTCTTAAAATTAAAATTTGTAGAAAGATCTCCTTGTTGAATTTTGCATTTCTAAATGGTAAAAAGTATGTGCTCTGTAATTCATTAATTATTTTATGTGATTAAAGATCATTACAGTGATACTTGCATTATATAAGGTCTTTCTTTAAAATACAAAAAAACAACCCTTTATAGGGAATTTATTATCGTTATTTTTTTAATGAGAACACTGGAAATGGCTTATAGTTTTCTTCTCGGCACAGCATTGCAAAAATTAAAGAAATACATTTTGTTAAAGTGATAGCATTCAGGATAACATGCAATAATGGGCTGTCAGTTAATCCAATAAATTTCTTGTATATAATTGGTCCAAAATGTCTTACAGAACCACAGCAAAACACTTTTTCATTTTAATATTGAAATTTCAAGTGTTGTATTACTCAAATTGCAACACACATTACCATAGAGTTTTTACAAATGGAAGCTACGGGCATATTTTTACGAGACTTTGTGAACAATTTTCCATTACAACCTTGAAAAAACTTCAGAAGCTATGTGATGTCGATTTCTATTTGATGTTTTTGTGACTGTAAGGTATAGAAACCCCTCTTAAGAGAACTGTAAGTGAACAAAATGTTCAAGTGTGTTCAAATTGTCTAGAGAAATGTCACATTGAAGAGAAATGACTCCAAAGTGAATTAGCTGTCAATTGTGTAACGTTCTGTGGACCACTTCTTCTTTACACATAGAGGTGAATTCTTATAAATAATTGATTAAGCTTTAAAGATCAGAAGGCACTTTTATGGAGCTATTTCACTATAAAGTGAATTGATTCAATTAAAAGGAAATGTGATAAAATGATGGTTGATTCTTTGGAAAACCTTAAAATCTCTTAGAATGTAGACATAAGTTTAAGGAAGTGCTCTAACATTAACAGTTAAAAAACCTTTATACTCATTATTTCTCCCCAACCTAAAATATGTCTATATAATAGTACATAGAGTGGAGACATGCAGAAACACAGATACAAAGGCACATAAGCACAGACATACACATATACTGCTCAGAAAAATTAGGGGATATTTCAGAATGAATATGAAGGGATAAGCAAATGACAAGTCAAAGAAAATTGTTCAATCATGCAAATGAGATGCAAAACCAACTTTTATTTCATTGATAAAAATTCACTATACAAAAGGCTGAAAGTACTGGAGTATCTGCACATTCCCTGATCCCTTAATTTTGTAAGCAGTGTATGTTTGTGAACAGTTAAATTGTTGTAACTGATGTATTTTGGAACTCCAGTTTACCATACTTTTTGATATGTACCTCAGTCATAATTGTTGGGTCATCTTTGATTTAAATGCATACATCTATAATTTGTGACAATTATCTCTACTGTGTAAGCTAGCTGTAAAGAGATTAAGAGAAAAAGAAGAGAGAAATATCTTCTAAGTGTTCATAATAACATCTAGGATGATAGATTTCCTGTTAAACAACAACAAAAATCTTAAAAAGCAGTGTTTTTGAAAAATGTAATTATCACTATTAAACTTTTATATATAAAGTAAAAGAAAAATATTTTTTGTGACAACGATGTTATTATTTTAATACACTGAATATTTTTAGATAACCATTCTATGTCTCTTTAGATCCCTGAGGCAGAGAATATTTCTTCAGTGTCTATTTAATTGAATACAATAAAGTAATCCTTTTTTTAATTTTAATTTTTTTTTTTTACAGAGACAGAGAGAGAGTCAGAGAGAGGGATAGACAAGGACAGACAGACAGGAATGGAGAGAGATGAGAAGCATCAATCATTAGTTTTTCATTGCGTGTTGCAACACCTTAGTTGTTCATTGATTGCTCTTTCATATGTGCCTGGACTGCAGGCCTTCAGCAGACTGAGTGATCCCTTGCTCGAGCCAGTGACCTTGGTCCAAGCTGGTGAGCTTTGCTCAAACCAGATGAGCCCGCACTCAAGCTGGCGAGCTCGGGGTCTCGAACCTGGGTCCTCCACATCCCAGTCCGACACTTTATCCACTGTGCCACCGCCTGGTCAGACAGTAAAGTAATCCTTGAGTCGATACATAAAATTTGTCCAGAACAATTCCTCTGAACTAAGTAAAATCCTATGAAACTTATTTGTATCATTTTTAAAATTTCTATAGTTTTATGAAAATTGCATAGGTTACAGATATAAAATGAGATAAATCATTTTGATTATAACAAACAAGAAAAATATAAAGGTAATTTACATATTCTTGAAGGTTCATTTGTTCTATACAACAAAATAATAAAAAGAATAGGCCCAATTATGATGGAGAGGTGTTGTATACTAGGAAACATATACACTGTGTGGAATTGCTTTAAATGAACATGAGAACCCATAAAATAATGGTCCCTATGGTCATGTAGGATTGCAAGCAGATGGGTTCTCTTTGTATTTTTAAAGGCGATATCTAAAAATAGGAGTAACTTAAAGGCATATTTTGTACCTTCATTCCTTATATAGATGGAGATAAAAGAAGTACTTGTAAGTGAAAGTTAAGTCTTAGAAATGTCTATGGTGTTCATGAGTATAGATGGCAAACAAGTCTGTGGTAGACTGACTAGTGGTCTTTTAAAGTTGGCTATATCCTAATCCTTAAAACCTACTTAGATATTAACTTATATGGCAAAAGGGATTTTGCAAATATGACAAAGTTAAGAATTTTGAGATAAGTGGATTTTCTTGGATTATCTGGGCAACCCCAATGTAATCACAAGGGTCCTCATGAGAAAACAGAAGATCAAAATCAGGGAAGGTGATGTGACAAAGAAAGCAAAGAAAGAGACATCAACAGACAGAGACACAGAGAGACAAATAGAAATAGAAATTGAATCATGCTGTGTGTGCTGTTGGATTTGAAGATGGGAGAAGAAGCAAGCAACAAAGGAATGTGTGAAACCTCTAGAAATTGGCAAAGGCAAAGAAGCAAATTCTCTTTTAGAACCTCCAGAAGGAACAAGCCTTCTTAACACCTTGATTTTAGCCTAGTGAGACAAAGTTTGAGCTTTTGATCCACAGAATTGTAAGATAGTAAATGTGTGCTGTTTTAAATCATTAAGTTTGTGGTCATTTGTTATAGCAACAATAGGAACCAAAGTCTTACTTGAAATTCTGTCCAAATGATATAAGAATAGAAATTTATAATGTTCAGGAATGTACATGTCTAGGTTCCAACTAACTGTACACTGATGGAAAGCTTTGTGAATTGTTAAATTTTGTAATGTTCTGGCAGTCATTCACGTGGCTGATAACATTCTATAAGAATGAAATATTATCTGGAATTTATTATGTTTATAAAGTAGAGAAAGATTGATATGAGGTTACTTGACTTTAAGTTGAGATAATTAAATTAATTAGAATTAAGAGCTTAATGTATTATAAAACCTTTTAATTGTAATTTCTATCCCAACTTACTGACAAGGCCTTTTAAGGGTTTGTTTGATGTGAGGTGCTTAAGACTAATTTTTAAATCTCAATTTTTTTCATTTACTTATTTTTAGATTTTTTTTGGGGGGGAGAGAGAGAAAGAAGGGAGGAAGAGCAGGGAGAATCAACTCCCATATGTGCCTTGACTGGACAAGCTTGGGTTTTGAACCAGCCACCTCAGCATTCCAGGTTGATGCTTTTATCCATTGTGCCACCATGAATCAGGAGAATATCAAATTTCTTAATGAGATAAAGGTTTTCCTAAAAACATCTGGTCAGCCTATTTAAAGAAATAACTACAAATCAGGGAATGTATTCACAAGCTAAGAAAGAAAAAGAATTCATTGTTATCATTTTGCCTGAACCTTGAAAGCTCTCTACTAAAGTATATAGATGTTGCTTCTTTAATGTCATAACTGAATAAGACATATATAATTTGATGACTAATGATCACTGTCAATGAGCAAAAAAATGTATAGAAATAACAATCTCACTTCTGATAAATTTTTTTACTGTAACTTCAATGGTAAATATCTTGAGTGGGTTCTAACCAATGAAGTAATAGCCAATACCTATGAAAAGGCTCAAATTTATATCTAAAATAAACATATCTCCACTGAGCTATGTTAAAGAACTGACAGGATTCAATATTAACATTTGTGGACAAGGCCCACCAGGGGTTAGGATGATGGAGATGCAGAGACCAGACTCTGGGGACCAGGTTCAGTGATGCAGATCCACTTTATTCAGGAAGTAAGCTAGCTTATATACACAGGTTCAGGCTATAGGGTATTATAGCATGTCCTTCATAGCCAATGGCTGAAAAGGTCAGGGAGCTGCCTGGTTAGCTCTGAGTCACTTCCTTATAGTGGGCGAGCTCCCTTCTGGGTGTGCCTAAGAGGGTTTCAGGTGCTGGAGTGTTCTCACAGCATTGCATCAGCCACAGCTGCTAGGTAAATGCTCTGCGCTCTACCTACAATCATTCAAAATATTATTGGGTATTCGTAAAAGAAAGTAATAAAAGTACTTTTATGGGAACATAAAGTGAAATTTTGCCTTGAAAAGCCTATAGAGATTGTCCCTTAATGACACTTTTTCAACTTATGATTTTATGATGTTACATTGGTTAATGGTATCTTTCCATCTTTCCTTGGGCTAACATGATGCAGTAGGATACTCTCTAAGGAATTACAGCTTCCTTCCATTCAACACATGATCACATGGGTAAACCACTGGTACCCTTCAGTGTACCTCTACAGTGCACTGTTTTGCTAGAACTCTTCGAATACTATGTTTTTAGCATATTTAAGGTATGCTAAGCCAAGCTATGATGTTCATTAGGTTAGGTGTATCAAGTGCATTTTTAACTTTACAATAATTTCAACTTACAAAAGGTTTATCAGGACATTAACCCATCGTATTGTGATGAAAATTTTTCATGCCTACAAGGTACAACATCTACTCACAAGGCTTTGAGTAACTAACAAATGAAAGCAAATCTCCAATGGCCTTGTATGAAAAAATATGTGCCAGGAAATGACACAAGTTTCCAATGTGATTTTAAAAATTAATTCATGTGTCATACTTCAGCCGCATTTATATGGCATGTGGTTGTATAATGTAAGGAACCCTACTGAGAATTTGCTCTCTGCAACAAACTTGAGGGTCTTTTATGGAGTTATGAGACTTTAAAATGAATTTATTTTATTCAAGAGACTCCAGAGGCCTTCGTAAACAACAGACATATTTTGGCAGAATTTGTAGCAATTCAGGTTGATAGTCCTTGTTAAATGTTTGGTTTCAATAATGTACTAGTAATTGGATTTTGAAAATTGAATTAATTGAAATGACAAAAGTTACTAGGAACACATATAAACCTTCAGTTTTGGAGAGTTCAGTTTATGTAATAAATGTATTATGTTTAAGTTTAGGAAAGTTTATCTTGACTAATATCTTTCCAGAATATGAAAAATAACTAATGAATGGATTTGTAAGTTTCATTTTGATATACTAAACAAGAAAATGTATTTTTCTTACTCTTTTATACTTTGATATATAACATTACATTTTATTCACATTTATATATTATTCCTTAAAATTTGAATTTAGTGATATTCACAGATCATAAGTGTACAGTTCAGTGGGTTTAATAAGGACATATACTCCTGTAATCCAAAATCTTAATATAAGATACAGAATTTGATCACCCTAAAAAGTTCTGCTGTGTATGCTACTTCCTAGTCAATCTCTGAAACATCTCCCCTAGGAAACCATTGTTTTGATTTTTATTAAGATATTTGATACTGTTTATTTGATACTTTTATATAAATGGAATCATATATTATATACAATTTTATGTCTGGCATTTTTTATTCAGTATAGTATTTTTTAAGCTTACTTATATTCTTACATTAATAAGTAGCTTATTCTTTATTATTTTACAGTATTATCCCACTGTAGGAATAAGCCACTATTTGCTTATGCATATTATCTCTTCTCTTTGCAGTTATTGCTCTCTTAAAAAAATATAAGTTGTGATTTTAATTTGTATTTCTCTGATGATTAGTGATAGTGAAATTATTTTCATATACTATTTGTTTATTTGTATGACTTCTTTGGAAAAATGTTTACTCAGGTTCTTTGTCAATGTTTAAATTAGATTATTATTATTATGTTTGCTATTAAGTGATATGAGTTCTTTATATATTTTGGATATTACTCCTTCATCATATGTGTGGTTTATAAAATTTTTTTAGAGGACTCAGCTGGAGGGATTTGGCTTTTAGTATTATTATTATTATTTTAATTTGTTGTGTTGACATGGTTTCAAGTGTCTCACTCAATATAACACCATCTACATATTGCATTGTACAAGTCTTTTATTTTTTTGGTTAAATTTATTTGTAAATATCTTAATTTTTGAGTGCAACAATTGTGAATGGAATTTTTTTTTTAGTTTTTCATTCTGATAGTTCATTATTAGTTTATAAAATGCCACTGATTTTTAATATTAACTTTTTATTCTACTTTAATAAATTTATTTATAAGTTCTAGTACTTTTTGGTGGAGTTTTAAGGTTTTCTATACACATCATTATGTTATCTGTGAATAATGTAATGACAGTTTTACTTCCTCTTTTCCAGTTTGGATGCCTTTTCTTTCTTCTTTTTGTCTGATTGCTATGGTTAGAATTTCTAGTACTATTTTGAATAAGAGTCGTGATAGGAAATATCTCTATCTTGTTTCTGATCTTAGGGGTGACAGTAGTTATCTGTTCAGGAGTCTCTGAGTGAGACATGCTCTGAAAGTCTCAGCTCTGCGGGAAGCTCCCTTCCACCCACAGAACTGAGCTCAGCTAAACAGCTTTACCAAGACTTGCAAAAATAGATCAATGGAGTCATTCATTGGAGGTGGCGCCTGCTACACTTGTGGGAGGGATAAATATTGACCTCCATTTCAAAGCCACACAGCTTATTGAATGAGTGCCAGCTAATAGTTTCCCTGGAAAACAATTTAAAACCCATAACATGTCCCTTTTGGGTGCAGCCAACAGTCTTGTCGGCCAGACTCAACTTTGGCAGAGTGCTGTCAACAGTCTCTGGAAGTCTGGGTTAGTGCATTCCCCAAGCTGATAAGAATAAGAATGCTTACCATGGCAGATGGTGCCTGAGGGCTATGTGAGATGTTGCCTCAAGACAGAAACCTCAATAGCTGATTCTCCAGATTTCTCTCCAGAGTCACACCATCCAGATCTTCTCTTTATGACTCCTCTATGCTCTAAGTCACCTTTCTTCTACCAGAGCCCCTGGTGAGTGGCCAAGAGCAAGCTTCTGTGTGTTGGCCCTTTAAGAGAGCACTTTGGATTCTAACAGACACCCTAGTCTTCCCGGGATATCTCTTAGGCTTCTCAACTGCCTCACCTAAGGGCAGAGATCATCCTTCTCCATGTCTCTGCCCTTCTTACCAGTCTTTGTATAACTTTCTTTATAAATCTCTAGATATAATACTATAATCCAGCTGTCTTTCACTTGATCATTTAGGTTGATTGTTCTATAATATAGCTTTAAATCTGTGCTGGTGCCTGGAACAGATGTATGTAGCTTCCACTTACACCAAAGTCATTTTGTATCCTTCTTAAAGTCATATTTTATATATTTTTAAGTATCACTCAACTAATTATTGTAGATATAGAGGGCTTTTTCTATTTTGTCTTTTAACCTTATACTAGCTTTATAATTAGTTGATCCATTAACTTTATTAAATGCTTTTATTTATCTGTAATATTTTTTATTCTTATTTGTATCTGCCTTTCTTTTATGACTTAATAAATTCACTGTAACATTTCTTGTAAGGCTGGTTTAGTGGTGATAAACTTTTTTAGTTTTTGCTTGTTTGGGAAATTTTTTAATTCCTTTTCAATTCTGAATGATAACCTTGCTGGAAAGACTATTTTTGACTGCAGGTTTTTTTTCCCCTTTGAACAATTTGAATATATCATGCCACCCACTTCTGGCCTGCAAAGTTGCTGCTATAAAGGTAGCTGGTAGTCTTATGGTGGTTCCATTATATTACTTATTTTTTTCTTTCCGCTTTTAAAGGTCTCTCTTTCTCTCTTTTATTTAAATTTGACCTTTTAATTAGAATGTGTCTTATTTTGAACATTGTATCTTATTTATTTTGTGGGGTTTTTCTTCTTTGGAATGTATTTCTGCACCTTCATTTGCCTAATTTTCTGTTTGAGCCCATTTATTAAGTAGATCAGCTACATATCCCGCCCCTCAAGGAGTGTCCTGTGGGACCCAGCAGTGCAATCTTCCCTGGTCAATGCAACAAAGTGTTCCTAAGGTGTCCCTTTTGTGGGCTGTATTCATTCTTCTGTAGTGACTTATGCAACTGTTGGGTGGGTAATGCTCTTTCAGCAGAACATGGTGACTGGTTCAAGAATGCTAGAGGAAGATTTTCAAAACAACACTTCTTTCTGCCAGATTCAACCTGCAGAAAAATGATCTCAAAAATGGCTGCCCCCAGTGTTTCAGTTTCCAGGGAGCGTCTCAGCTGTATCTGACCTCTTTAGCGGGCACTTTAAGATAAGTAAGTCGGTCTCCTTGACCTATAATCTATTTACTTTACTATCTGGTGTTTTTATGCTGGTTTTCATGTTGAGTGTGCCTGTGCATGAATCTTTTCAGAGTAGGTTTTTCTTTACCTGGAGTTTTATAGCTTTTTGGACTTATTCCCTTTAGGTTTTAGAGCCTTGTATTTTAGTGGCTTGTTTCTCCTGTGTAGGAACTGATAACTGTGGTGCCTGACATGAGACCTGGATACCTTTGAGATCTTCACTGTCCATAAAACACCCAGCTGGAGTGTGGTAGGGTCATATTTCTGCTTATTCTATACTTTTTTTTGTGCCGTTCCTTATTGTAGACTCCCTGATCATCAGATGACAAATCTCCTTTAAATGTAATTCTTTCCTATGTTATTGAAGATCTGTTGTGTTCCTGGGAGGAGGTAAGATCAGTACGTTTCTACACTGCTATCTTGAAATTCTCTGAGTAATTTTTTAATTTTTTGTAATTTGATAGGTCCTATTAAAATGTATATGGTGATTAATATTATTTATGAAACTCTATTTAAATAAAATCAAACTCTTCAACTTTTAGGTTTAAATGTCTATAAGAGAAATGTTATCTTTTACATGAATTTGTATTCCTTGTTTGTAGTGATAGTTCATAAACAAAACAGTGAATTTTAGAAGTAGGTGGATCATTTTCTTTAAATATTAGTTTAATATGACAGATGTATTCTGAAATTAATTTCTGATAACTTATTTTGAAATAATCCAGACCCATTTATTTCTGTGGATTTCCTGTAAATTGTAGTGATAAAAATCATTGGGTTTCTTATGTGAAAGGGCAGGTAAGGCCACAGAGTGATCTGTTCCAAAAGATTGCAGGGAGCAGCACCACTGTGAGGGTATGTCATTCAGTTAAAGGCAAGCTAAAAATTTCATTACTTCGGATGGTTTGAGAAGAACAGAAATATTTTGAGACCCCTGGATTGAGAAACTCAGTGGTATCTTTTCAAAATTCTATCATATGTCTATGATGAAGAATAATTATTTACCATATTCTGGGTACAAAAAGAAATCAATGTTCTAACATCTTAAATATGTAAAATATATCATCTAAGTCCCATGCATCCTCAAACTAAAGAATGGCCCCATTGTCGATTTGTTCTTCAATACCATCCTGGGGGCTCTACTTTCCATTGGAGCCATAAATACAATTATTTTATTGTCAGTATAACCTAAAAATAATATAAGGGATATTCCTTCAATATACTAAAAAAAATATCAGCATGCATAGAACATTTCTTTTGTTTTTGCAGGTCATTAAGATTCAGTATAGTCACTTTAAATGCCTTAATATGTTAGTTTGTCTTGGTCAATGTATTGAATATGTAGGTGTTCCCTCTGTTTTCAAGTACATATCAGTCTCTTGTCAGTCTAAAACACTGCAAATATTCTTCTTCCATTGTCTTATCTGTGTTAATGTTGGATACAATGTATTTTATAGAAGCAAAATCGCCAATTTTATATAATTATTTCCTTTATTTGTTTATTTTATATCATGAAATTTATTTTATAATTTTTTCTTAAAAACTTCTTACCTATGTCAAACCAGGCAGTGGCACAGTGCATAGAGTGTAGGACTGGGATGCAGAGGACCCAAGTTCAAAACTTTGAAGTCACCAGCTTGAGCATGGGCTCATCTGGCTGTAGCGCAGGCTCACCAGCTTGAGTGTGGTGTTGCTGGCATGAGCGTGGGATCATAGACATGACCCTATGGTCGCAGGCTTGAGCCCAAAGGTCACTGGCTTGCACAAGAGGTAGCTCACTCTGCTATAGCGCCGTCTCCCATCATGGCGCAAATGAGAAAACAATCAATGAACAACTAAGGAGCCACAACAAAAACTTGATGTTTCTCATCTCTCTCCTTTCCTATCTGTCTATCCTTATCTGTTCCTCTCTCTGTCTCTGTCACAAAAACAAACAAAAAACCCTACAAAATAACAACAACAACAAAAACTTCTTGCCTATGCCTAGGTTATATAGACAGTATCTTAATTCAACAAATTTTATGGCTTAGTCTTTCACATTTAGGTGATTAATTCTAAGGGAATATACTTTTGTATGTGATGTTAATTAGAGATCTGGATTTATTTTTTTCTATTTAAAGAATCAATTATTTCAATACCACCTATTCAAAAAATCTCTCCTTTTAATGATTAAATTTTTCTCAATCTATCATCAATTAAGTTTTTATATGTGCACATTAGTTTGCCTTTGAGGTCTTTGTTTGATTAGGTTGTTCTATTTGTTCACTGGTTTCAATAGAATTTGTAATATTATGAATTTTTAAAATGTCTTAATTTCTTTTAATCTTATTTTTCTAAATTGATTTAGCTATTTGTTAATTTTATCAATCTATATGAATTTTAGCAAAAGATTATTAAGTTCTCAAAAAATTCCAAATGAAAATTTGTATGGAATTTCATTGGAATTATAGACTAATTTTTGGATAAACAATATTTTTATAACATTAAGTTATCCCAACAAAGATTATAGAAAATATTTTTAAGGTAATTTTTATATCTCTCATTAGCTTTTAAAATTGTCTCTATATAGTTTCTTTTCTTTGCAAAGGAGATTGAGAGGGAAACAGAAACAGAGACAGACAGGAAAAAAGAGAGATGAGAAACATCAACTCTAAGGTGTAGCACTTTTTAGTTATTTATTAATTGCTTTTCATATGTGCTTTGAACAGGGGGCTCCAGCTGAGCCAGTGACCCCTTGCTCAAGCCAGCAACCTTGGACTCAAGCCAGAGAAATTGGGCTTCAAGCCAGTGACTTTTGGACTCATGCCAGTGACCATTGGGTCATATCTGTGATTACATGTTCAAGCTGGCAACCCCATGCTCAAGCGGTGAGCTTGTGCTCAAGACAGCAACTTCAGGGTTTCGAACCTGGGTCTTTGGCACCCCAAGTCAATGGTATATCATCTGGGCCACCACCTGGTTAGACTCCATGAATATTATATGCATTCTTTAGACTGTATATTCAAACTATATGTTTCATATATATATATATAATTTTAGATTCTTTATAGTTGTTACCAAATGAATACCTTATATTTTTAGTTTGTTATCAGTTAAGAAGTAAAATGCTATTGATATTAAGTTAACCTTATATCTACTAACCTTTGTGAATGTTCTTACTTTAATAGTTTGCCTATTGATTTTATTAGTTTTCTTAAGTTGATGATAAATCCACAGATAATGACAATTTTGTTTTCTTTATTTTAATTCTGGCTGGATTTATTGTTTTGTTTATAATACTGTTTGTTTAAAAATGTTGGTACTGATACTACAACAAAGCATGCCAATAGAGTCTTAAGACTGAGATACAGCATATAAAGTAACTCTTTTTATAATAGGTGAATGAAAACAAAATGAGAAATTTAATAGTTATCAAAGCATTTTGCTTGACTATGTGTCTTTATTGGTGATATATTAGTTGAAGAGTGAATATCTACTAAAATTTAAAATGTCATATATTGCTTATTCTTAGATGAAATTCTAAAATAACAAAAGCCTATAGATTTTTTTTGGCTGCTTTACAAGAAGTTTGTTTTCTTTATCAGAGAAGGTATAACATTTTTATTTTCTTTGAAATATGTTTGCTTGGGGCAGTATTTAAATATCACAGTGAACATATTAAAGTAAGCACTGATTATTTCAACAATAGCTTAACAACTCATTCTATTATGCTTTTTTCCATTTATTTAAATATTAATTAAGTGTTACTTCCATGTAAAAATTGCACAATGAAAACGTGATATCAATTGAAAGAATTTACATAAATCAGAGTAAAAGATTTAGATTTTAAAATATTTAACATAGAAGATATCAGATCTCTCAGCAAGTAAATGTGAAGAGAAGAGAACAGAAAGCCAAAGATTGATCCTGTGCACATCAGAAATATAAGATTGAATTATCTTTTTTTCCCATAAGAGTTTCTCTACCAATCTCTTTATATCAATAAATCTCAGTCCGTGACACTATCATCCTCCCATTTGCTCAAACCAAAAGCTCAGGAGTCATCCTTGATCATTTTATTGTTCTCACCGCTTCACTACATATATTTCATCAGCAATACCTGTCAACTTTACCTTCAGAACATATCCAAGACTCGTTCATCTCCTTCCATCACTAGTGCATTTAGGATATCATCATCTCTCTTCTAGACTTTTGCACTATACTAACTGTTCTCTAACTTGATGCTGTTAACAAAGTAAAATTTCACACAGCAGCCAGAGTGATCTTTTATTATGTGAATTGTATCATATCAACTCATCTCATTCCCTGACTTAAAAACCTCCAGTGATTTTTATTATAAGAAAATTCATGTTCCTTACTATAGAGTATGGAGACATAATTGGTATGCTGCTGACCTCTCTGATCTTATTTTCTACTATTTTTACATTTGCCTATTTCAGCTGGCCAAATTTGTCTTTCAGTTTTTACCTTGAGTCAAGTTATTCTCACCTTGGCATCTCAATTTTCTCTGCTTGGCACATTCTCACAAATCCATATTTGGAAATTGCTGGTTTCTTTTAAAACTTTTAGTCCTCTATTGAAATAATACTTTTGTAAATTGTTTTCTCATGAAAATTAAACTTAAAACAAAACTACCATTACCTCCAATGCTTGTGACCTCTCCCATATTTATTATCACTTTCATCTATATCATTTAGATTTATTATTTTTATAAGACTTTTATTAGTAAAAAATTATCTTGTTTCATTTTGTCTGTTGTCAGCCCTATATAAAATCAAAGCCCTACCCATCTTATATCCCCAGTTGTATTCTCAAATGTTTATCTAATATAAGATCTAGGATTCAAAAAACATTTGCTTAGTGAACAACTGTAGGGGACATAGCAACAAGAAGGAAAAAAATGACAAGGAAGCAGGGAAAATAAAATATGTTATTGAATTATTATTGAATCTGAGAGTAAAGAAGAGTTTTAGGTATAGGATAATCAATAGTGTCAAGTAACATGGAGCATATGAAAAGTATTTGGGTTGATGTCATTGAATTTGACTAGAAAGAAGTCACCGGTAATCTTGGAAAAAGCAATTTATGTGGAACGGTAAAGAAAAATCAGATTTGTAGAGAGTTAATGAGGACATGAGGAGTGAGGAGATATAAAGTGCAGGCAGAAACCATTTATTCAAGTTTAGCTGTCAAAGAAATTCAAGATAATGGACATTATGTGGAAGGAATATGATCAAGTAGAGGTAGTCACTCTCCTCAGGCAAACCTTAAGAAAATCAGAAAGGTATCAAACAGAAGCCTCCCCTAACTGTACTGAAATTGAATTTTGCTACATCATGATTAGATTAGTAGATGAGTCACTATTGGAAAATAAGATGACAATTGATATTGAGGAAATTACCTGCCCTTTGGTAAACTGACCTTCTGTTTAGCAACAACAGAGAACTAAGTTATGTGGGCTATTTTCATTTTCTGTGTTATTGTGAAACCTTTAACAATGCTTCCTAATATTTTATAGACACTAAGTGCTCAATAGAAACTACCAAATATTAAATCAAAGTTCCAAAGATGAAAAATACAATGAGTATTAGATTAGAAAAAGGCATAGGCATATTTTACTTTACAGATTAGTCAGAATTTATGTCAGTTTAGTTTAAGGTGGTATACAAAAACTACCAATGTAGTGGAAGACTTTTTAATGATTTTTGAGAAGTAATGGACATTTTTGAAAAAATATGAGCATTGCAACAAATTGCAATACTCATCACTTCTCTCCACACAAAAACATCTAATTGATGCCTCGTAAAAAGCGGGAGTTTTTCTTAGCAATGCTCAATTCTATTTACAGGGCTTAACAAGTCCTATAAGGAAGAAGTAGTTCATATAAATTATTTCAATTTACTGATTTTTCTTCTAAGACACCATATTAAGAACTTTCTTTAGGAGATAAAAAGAAAGCACTCAAATAATTCCTACTATTAATAAAATGTGTTTCCCAGTTAAGAGAAATAACAATAAAAGTTTAATGTAGATCAAATAGGTTTTAAGTAATGCCTTAGTCCATTCGGTCTGCTATAACAAAATACCACAGACTGGGTAGTTTATAAATAACAGATATTTATTTTGCCCAATCTGGAAGCTCGAAGTCTGAGATCAAGGTGTGAGCATGGTCAGATGAGTGCTCTCTTCTCACCACAGATTTTCATTGTACCCTTGTGGGAAGGGTCAAGAATCTCTGTGGGGTCTCTTTTATAAGAATATTAATGCCATTCATGAGAGCTTCACCTTCAAGAACAGAGGAGCACCATCCTGAATGCCACAGCTCCTTAAACTATCATTGAATCGGGTTCAGATTTCAATATATGAATTTAAAGTGGACCATTCAGACCATAGCAGGCATTGTAGTTAAAACAATGATCAGAGCACAAAAGTTTTTGGAAAAAAACCAGTATTGACTTCTGTGAGTTTTATTTATATTGAGATAATAGTTTATTTATTATCACATAGTCAAGTAAATTTTATATATAGCCAGGCAAATTTTTTTCAGCATAGTTTGTGAGAGACTTCAGAGAATCACCCAGTCAAGCTAGAAAAATTTGTCCTAGTAATACACTAGAAACATTGTGCCAACATGAAAGGTCTTTTTAAATTAGAAATTCTCAAGAAAGATTGAAGTTGTAGAGGCAGTCTAGCTAGTTTTAGGTGTGATGATGTAATATGGGATTTGTTCACATGACACTTACAACCTAGTCTTTCTCTTCTAGTAGTTTGTCAGTCCAAAAAAATATAGTGATATGAATATTATTATTATTATATATTGTATATGAATAATAATTATATATATGCATATCTCAGAATGCAACCTTATTTGGAAATAAGGTCTTTTGCAGATGTAATTAGATAAGATGAGATCATTCCATATAAAATAAGCCTTAAATCCAATGCTATTCTTATAAGAAGGCCATGCAAATTCAGAGACACAGGGGAAATGCCATGTGCAAAAAGAGGCAGAGATGGTAGTGATGTGTCTATGAGCCAAGGAATACCAAGGCTGGCTAGCACCTGCCAGAAGTTAGGAGGAAGGAAAGAAAGATTCTTTCCTAGAACCTTCAGAAGGAATATGGCTTTGTCAACACCTTAATTTTTAGACTTTTAGTCCTCAGAACTGTGAGAAAATCTCTGTGGGTTTTTTTGTTTTGTTTTGTTTTTTGAGAGAGGGACAGCACACAGGAAGGGAGCATCTATTCACAGCTGTGGCACTTTTAGTTGTTCATTGATTGCTTTCTCATATGTGCCTTAACCAGGTGGCTCCAGCCAAGCCATGACCCCTTGCTCAAGCTATTGACCTTGGGCTTCAAGCCAGTGACCTTTGGGCTCAAGTCAATGACCACGGGATCCTGTCTGTGATCCCACACTTAAGCCAGTGCCCCCAGTGCTCAAACTGGTGAGCCTGTGCTCAAGCTGGCAATCTCAGGGTTTTGAACCTGGGTCCTCAGCATCCCAGGCCGATGCTTTATCCAGTGTACCACCACCTGATTAGGCAAAATTCCGTGGTTTTAAGGTATTAGTTTTTATGTTCTTATGGCAGCCCTAGTACACTGATACAAAGTCACTTTAAGAATGTGTTGGCAGATAGGGTTATATATATTTATATGTGGTTGGCAAAAGTAAGTTTACAGTTTTACATATGAAAACAATATAATAATAAATAATAATGCAAGAATAAATTATTTTTTGTGTACTCATAACTGTAAACCTATTTTTGTCCCATCCTGTATATAGATTCAGATATGTGTATATATTTATGCATATTTATATATCTAAAAAATAATAAAAATCTATGAAAAAATATTTTAATAATAACATTTTGGGGATGGAGTTTAGAAGATGAAGATCTGGAATATTCAAAATTACCTTTCAAAATGTGTTTTATCACCTGTAAAGTACAGAGGCTTTTGTGCATGTAGCCAGGGTAGTAATTCTTACATACCTGTATTTTCCCATGTATAAGATGCTCCCATGTATAAGACTCATTTCAATTTTGGGTCTAAAATTTTAAAAAAAGATATTACATAAAGTTATTGAACTCAAGTTTTATTCATCATAAAAATCATATAACTCTTCACTCTCAAATGAAAGTAAAAATCTACAACCACTGTGTAAGACTCACCCAGTTTTTAGACTCCAAATTTATTGAAAAAGGTAGTGTCTTATACATGGAAAAATATGGTACCCTAAAGTATGACATCACAGATTTAGCCTATATATACATATATTTAAATAATAATAAAAGTCCATGAGAATGCAGTGACAGATAAATATCAGATATTACAGAAAGCTGGAAAAAGAACTAAATTCTGTTTGGGTGGAAGAAGGGTGGGAGTTAGAAATGAGAACATATTATGGAAAAGTATCTGTACAAGGTGATGACTGAGCTGAATTATAACATGAGAAAACTTATCCAGGTTAAGGGGCGAAAGGTAGAATTAAGAAGAACATTCCAAGACAGGAGAAAATATGAACAAAGATACAGAGCAAGAGGCAACATGGCATGTGCAGACTGCCACAGTGGTTTGGTGTTGCTAGAACATAAAATATTGGGGGAGAATAAAAAAAGTATTCAACTGTCAGAGTAAAAAAAAAAGCAGATCATGGAGAGCCATTGTTACATATTAAGGAAGCATAAATTACAGTTTAAGAGCTAGAATATCATTCAAGTTATGTTTTACAATAATGAATGAATCCAATTCTTTAGAAAGATAAAAATAATACATATAATACATATTATTTATTGAATACATACTCTATACAAGGAATTTAGCTAAGAGGATTA
Source organism: Saccopteryx leptura (assembly GCF_036850995.1). Lineage (NCBI taxonomy): Eukaryota > Metazoa > Chordata > Mammalia > Chiroptera > Emballonuridae > Saccopteryx > Saccopteryx leptura. The sequence goes on along the minus strand of NC_089516.1, from coordinate 92,303,110 downwards.
AATTATTCCTAAATTTTTACAATAACACTGAACAGGCATTATTTTCCATCTTTTACAGATGAGAAAAACTGAGGCTTTGAGATGTACAATGTCTAGTTTATGATCAAACAGACAGTCAAAGCAAACCTAAAATTTAAGCCCAGGTTTTTGGATTTAAAGCTGAAACTCTAGTCATTAAGAGCAGTATGAAGAATTTAGTCAAACAGAAATAGAAGCAAAGAATATTTCAGAAACAATTGGTCAATACAAAAAAAATTATAAAGTTCTGAATTAATTAAGACAGTGGAAGAAAGATTGGAGAAAATAATATAGATGTGAAAAAAAATTTAGAAGATGAAATTGGCTGCATTTATTGATTGACTGTGTGTAAAGAAATTGATTTGAGAGAAAGACAAATGTTAATATTCCCAGGTTTCTAGCTTAAATGTCTGGGAGAATAAGATGCCATCAACTGTGATACAGAATAAAGAATTAGGGAATTTTGCTTCTATGCAAATTGAATTTAATTGCCTATGGGTGGTACTGATGGAGGTTTTGTGTATATAATTATGAAACACCCAAGAAAAGCTGACCTAAAGAAGTTGATCTTGCCTGACCAGGTGGTGGCACAGTGAATAGAGCATTGGACTGGGATGTGGAGGACTGAGGTTCGAGACCCCGAGGTCGCCAGCTTGAGTGCGGGCTCATCTGGTTTGAGCAAAGCTCACCAGCTTGGACCCAAGGTCGCTGGCTCGAGCAAGGGGTTACTCAGTCTGCTGAAGGCCCACGGTCAAGGCACATATGAGAAAGCAATCCATGAACAACTAAGGTGTCGCAATGAAAAATTGATGATTGATGGTTCTCATCTCTCTCCGTTCCTGTCTGTCTATCCCTATCTATCCCTCTCTCTGACTCTCTGTCTCTGTTAAAACAAACAACAAAAACAACAAAAAAATTTGATCTCAGTATTATCAGCATTTCAGTTACTCTTAAAATAAAACATGTAGACAAATATTTATAGTGTAAAAGAGTAGATTGAAAATGGAGTTGGAATAAGATATTAAAGACACTAAAGAGCTGGCAGAGAGAAAGAGAACTAGAAGCAATTGTAAAAGTTAAGAAGTTATTTAATTTCAATGAACTGGAAACAATGATTTTAGTGAAAAATTAAGTTCTTTTATAGAAAAATTGAAAAGGGCTCAAAAGGTCAACAGTGATTTCAGTGAAGAGAGCTTTAGTGCAGGGGTCAGGAACCTATGGCTCGTGAGTTAGATGTGGCTCTTTTGATGGCTGCATCTGGCTCGCAAACAAATCTTTAATAAAAAAAAAAAATAACGTTAATAATATAAAACATTCTCATGTATACAATCCATTCATTTCCTACTGCTCATGTTCATGGTTGCAGGTGGCTGGAGCCAATCACAGCTGTCCTCCGGGACAAAACCAAATTTTTATTGGATAATGCATAACATACACAGGTTAGTCGTTGCATGGCTCTCATGGAATTACATTTTAAAATATGTGGCAGTCATGGCTTTCTCAGCCAAAAAGGTTCCCGACCCCTGCTTTAGTGTAATGGGATTGATCCAGGTTGAGGACTGAATAGAACTTTTATTTCTTTCTTTTTCTTTCTTTCTTTCTTTCTTTCTTTCTTTCTTTCTTTCTTTCTTTCTTTCTTTCTTTCTTTCTTTCTTTCTTTCTTTTTCTCTCTTTCTTTCTTTCTTTCTTTCTTTCTTTCTTTCTTTCTTTCTTTCTTTCTTTTTTTCTTAATTATAACATTAAAGATAGAGAATTTTAAAAGTTTGGATGAGCATAGAAGGAGAAATTTAATGTGACATGAAAATACAGGGTCAAAAGAGAAATTTTTGCCGGAAGGTGTTAGGTAGTAATTCAGAGTTGTGGGAAAATTGAGTATGTTTGTAAGTGCAAGAGCAGTGGCAGCAGAGATAGGAAGATTGAAGATGAGGGAGGGATAAAAGAATTCTTATCTCAAATATTTTATTTGTCCACAATTTCTTTGCTACTATCCCATCAACAGGGGAGACTAATTATCTTTCTTTTTTTAGGGTCTGAACTTAGTGATCAACTTCTGAAGAATAGAATGTGCGCCTTGGACAGTTGGCTAAGCAATAGAGCATTGCCCGGCATGTGGAAATCCAAGGTTCAATTCCCAGCCAGGGCCGCAGGAGAAGCACCCATCTGCTTCTCCACCCTTCCCCCTCTCCTTCCTCTCTGTCTCTCTCTTCTCCTCCCACAGCCAAGGATTCATTGGGGCAAAGTTGGCTTAGGTGTGAGGATGGGTCCATGGTCTTCACCTAAGGTGCTAGAGTGGATCCAGTTCCAATGGAGCAACAGCCCGGATGGGCAGGATTGCCCCCAGTAGGCATGCTGGATGGATCCCAGTCAGATCTATCTCTCTGCCTCCTTGCTTCTCACTTAAGAAAAAAAAAAAAACAAAAACAGAATGTGGTAGAAGAGATGCTATGTAATAATTTACATGGTAAGTGTAGAAAACAAAGTACCGCTTTTCCTGGTTCTCTTTCTTGAGACAGACCTATTGAAATCCAGCTAATATGGTGGGAGGATGTCCACCCACATGGACAAGACACCTGAATGTGTTCCTAGTGAGGTCTCTGGTAACAAACAACCAGAATTGACTGCAAGACACCTAAATGAGGAAGTATTGAAGATGACTCAGCCAGCTTTATCACAGTAAAAACCATCTAGTGAATCTATTCACTATTTCAGAACTATGGGGTAATAATAATAAATAGTGGTTGTATTCCACTTGGTTAGGAAAGCTTTATTATGTATCAATGGATAACTAAAATATTTTTTTGTGTACCTACAGGAACTTTGTAAAGACTGGGCATATAAAGGTGTTCAACATCAGATCTGTTCTTTCTGTCCTGAAGAAAGTTTAAATCTAACAAAAAACATTAATTTTATAATCCTACAATATGAGTACAATTTAAACAATAAATCTCTCAATGGATGAGATATACATCTTTAATGGGGGATAAATGGTGATTGAAGGAGGCTTGACTTGGGGTGGTGAACATGGTAAGGGAACTCAAGAGTTAGAAATTTAGCTTTAGTAATAGTAGCTTTTAGTTATGGTCAGTAGGATTATTAATTTATGTAGTAAGAGCTTTATTCCAAGATCTGGATACATGAACAAGACTAAGTGACTGCATGAGGCTACACGCAATCTACTTTTGTGCCCTGGACCCAGGAGCTACACAGGCAAGATGGTATCTAAGCCTCCCCCAACTCCCTCCCCTCTGCCATGTTCCAAGAATGGAACTCCCACTGACAAGGATGCAGGTAAAGAAGTACTGGTCAGCTGATGAAGAAACACTAAAAGAATCCCTGGACTGCAACTTTTATATAATTAATGTATCCCTAAATTCCAAACCCCTTACCTATCCCTTTTGATAGGGTTCAAGAAGCAGTGAAAATCATGATTACATCAGGACAACCTTGATATCCCAGAAAAGTAATTATGATTCTGGGAACCAGCCATCCTGCTTTATGACCCCTATAGGATTAATTGTATGTAGTCTATTGTACTAACCTACCCTGAAGGAGTATATATTCAGTCTTCACAACCGAGGTTGTAAGGAAGGATTTGGGCTAGGATGTGTGCCCTATCCTCTCAAGTTACTGGAAATTTTGATTAAAGACACCTGTTTCCTTCTCAGACCCAATCTCTTCTTATTGGCTATTGTGGGAGCAGGTGACCCAAACCCGGAACCAGTTGTAGTCCAGTAATAAACACACAATACTACATGCAGACAATGGATTATAGAATTGTACAGCTGAAACCTATATTATTTTATTAACCAATGTTTTCACACCTCCCAAAATTCAATGAAAATAAAAGAATGAAAAAAAAAGTGTTTAATGGGACATTTGATCTTATCAGGGAGGCAATGTAAGAATTCTTTACAGAACATTTTAAGTGAGACATAAAATGGTTATCAAGAATCAACTAATAAATAAAAAAGAACAGAAGTTTCTCAGAGAAATGAACAACTTGTGCAAAGGCTCTGTGGTAGGAGGGATGTGGCTGTTATAGTCTAACTGAAACAGAGAACACCTGGGTTTTCTGGGGCACAATGAGCACAATGAGAGTGAAGAAAGCAGGTATAGCAAACTAAAAGGATCAGGATTATATAGATAAAAGCAAGTAAAAGGACATAATTTACTGGTATCATTATACTTTTATTGTGAAAATATCACTCCATTTCCAATATAAACAATGGATTTGAGGAGAGCAATAGTCAACCTAGGTAGTCTCCCTATGAAGTTGGTAATCCAAGAAAAAAAAGTACAGTTTAGATTAGAGTAGTGGTGGTAGAAATGCAGTGAAGTAAAAGAATTTATGATAAAGTTAAAATGAATGAGATTTGGTAAAATATTGTTCTGGAAATGCTGAGGGATAAAAAGATTTCAGGGATGATTTCTAGGATTCTGTTTTAAAAATCCTGATCATTGGGATTAGAATTAGATGAGATAGAAACCACCAGAAGAGTGCCAGTTTGGGAGGGCTAGTTCATAAATTGAGTACTTTTTTATTTTTATTTTTTTTCAGAAACATAGAGAGAGTCAGAGAGAGGGATAGACAGGGACAGACAGACAGTAATGGAGAGATGAGAAGCATCAATTATTAGTTTTTCTTTGCGCGTTGCAACACCTTAGTTGTTCATTTGTTTTCTCATATGTGCCCTAACCGCGGGCCTTCATCAGACTGAGTAACCCCTTGCTTGAGCCAGCAACCTTGGGTCCAAGCTGGTGAGCTTTTGCTCAAACCAGATGAGCCCACGCTCAAGCTGGCGATCTTGAGGTCTTGAACCTGGGTCCTCAGCATCCCATTCTGATGCTCTATCCACTGCACAACCGCCTGGTCAGGCCATAAATTGAGTTTTAAAAATATTAAGTTTGGGGTCTGATTAAGTCATTTAAAAACATTTGTCAATTAGACCATTGAATATACTTGACTGTAGCTTAAAGAAGAGGCCTGGCATGTTGTTATATATTTGTTAGACATGTGTGTATGTGATAATTTAACTTATAGAGGGAATTGAGGGAGTTGAGTAAAGAGTAGCGGTTGGGCAAATGAGTTTGTAAAATTTGTGTTTTTTGAGTTTGCTCACTTTTATTGTTAGAAAATGAGTGCTGGACAGCTCCAAGTATATGTGGTCTGTGAAATTGCAAATTACCTTCTTGTTTGGGAGGGGCCATTGTTTTGCTAATGTTTGCTGGAGGAGGGGTTTTTGTGCCAGAAAGTTTTGAGAAGAGGCAATAAGAAGTCATGTTTGCAGAGTGTGAGAGAGAGAGAATGCAGAGTGCTGAAAAAGAAGCTAGTTTTATGCCGAGAACAGAAAGAAAAGGAGAGAGAAGCCATGGAGAGAGAAGCCATGTTGGCAGGGAAAGAGGTGTGCAGATGGGGAACCAGATGTGAGGGGCTTTGGGATCTCTGCTGAGACTGGTGAGGCCTTTGATTCTAGGAGGAACTGGAGAAGATTTTCCTGGTTCTGGAACCAGAGGATGCATCTGTAGCTTTGGGAACCCTGAGTGAAAGGAAAGTGTTTTCCCTGTGTGTTTGCTCATCAGCCTGTGGGAGATTTTAATAAAGGAATGGCTCAACATTCTTTGGCTCCACTGTTTCTTTACCATGTGTCCAAATTCAATGAGAACCTGAATGAGAATGGTCATGACCGCAGTGGACTCTGGCCCTACAGTAGCAAAATAAACCATCTTAAAAAATTTCCGTTTAGACTTGAAGATTATTTAGAGCTGAAGGCAACTGAGAAAAAGAAACATATAAGAAACCTCTCTACCTGCCATGAACCGGTGAGGCTAATAATTTCAGGTCCTGAGGGAGAACAATGCAGAATGAAAAAATAAAATTAAAGAAAAAAATGATGGGATTGGGAGGTCTCTACAAACTGATAGCAAGCCAGAGAAAGCTCTCCACCCCAAACTGTGCTTTATTTATATGGCAGAGCGAGTCATTAGCAAATCAATTATATATCTGATCACATTTCCAAGGCAACCCAAGAATTCTCCCAAGTGCAGAAAACCCCCAGCATACATAACATCTGAACTTCACAAAACAAAGAATAAAGAGAAAATTGCCTCCAGTATCTCCGAGGGACATGGAGGATAGGATGAGTACAAACAATCCACCATCACAGCTAACATGGATGTGAGGAGAAAAACTTAGCCTTTAGCAATTTAACCAAGCAAGTGAGGTGGGGGATTGGGCAGATTGTCAGTTTACTGCCAGTCCCCTACACTTCTGTTCTCCAAATATCTAAACTGCAAAGACCCTGTAAACTTGAGGTCTCCAACATCCACCCACTTCCTATTTATCTAAAAGCTGAACATATATTCATAAAGGTGCCCTTCCTCCCCCTGAACCAGGAATAACAAAGGATAACCCCCAGAGCCAACTTTAAACCCATATCATTAAAGAAAACATTAACTTAAATCTGCGTAACAAACCTTACTCTTAAGTACCTTTCTTTTCTTGGTAACCTCCACACAACTGGCTCCTCACATCTTGGTTTCTTTTGTCTTTAGCTGAAGATAGAATTTAAATAAGACTTCTGAGCCATATTGGACAGTTACTCATTCTTCCTGAGTATCTCCCATGTACACGTGGATGAAAAAGGGGACCATACACTAAAACTGACAACCTCAGGGATGACCTGTGTGGTGAGCCTTACAAACTCAGAGATCTAAAGTCACCTCCTAGGGTGATCTGGACATAAAACTACCTAAGAGTCATGATGTATAGCTATGTCCTAGGCCTGTATCTTCTTTAAAACAGTCATTCTTTACTATAACTGAGAGTGTCTATTGTCTTTTTGCATCTAGGATAACAGATCCCGCTGGGCAAATTTTCATACCAGAGCACCAGACCACAGAATCCCTCATTGTTACCCTTTCTCTTGTGTACTATCTCTATGTGCTATAAATGTTTATTGTTAATTATCCTGTATCCACCAATGTAAAATAAGTATATATCTCTCCAGTTTACTCTTTATCCAGTCTCAGAGATTCCCCTGCTTTGCTTTCTCCCGCCTCCCTCATCTGCTACCAATGGATTTCATGTCACCCTCCATAAGACTCCTCTTTTGATTGAAACATAAAATAAACTGCAAAACCGCCATTCTATATAGCACTGCCTCAATCTGTTGAGATTTGGCTTCCCAGTTATTGTCATCAGTTTGGCTGAAATAAACTCAAAAAAATTTCTCAACAAGTTTGGATGTTTCTTACATTGACATACACATGAGTTATACATGTTAATAAATTTTTGTTTGTTTTTCTCATGTTAATCTGTTTTTTATTAGAAAGCTCTCAGCCAAGAACTAAAAAGGGTAGAGGAAAAATTATTTTTTCTTCCTTACATTAGAGATTAAAAAAATAAATAAGTGAAAGTGACACAAGAAGAGAGGCTAAGCCAAAGATTGCAGGGATTTTAAATTATAATGAGAGCAGAATATAATAATTCTTCAAATTAAAAAAGATAGTCAGACAGTTGATGAAAAATCTAAGAGAATATTGTGCCATAAAAATCAAGGGAAGGAAGTGTTTCTAGCAGAACAGAATGATTAATAATATTGTGTTCAGTAATGCTGACAAGCCAAATTAAGCAAGAACTCTTAAAGTTCTTGCTTCTTTTAGTGCCATGGCAGTACAATTTATTTATTTATTTATTTATTTAAATTTTGTGACAAAGACATAGAGAGAAAGAGAGAGACAGATAGGAACAGACAGATAGGAAGGGAGAGAGATGACAAGCATCAACTCTTCATTGCAGCACCTTAGTTGTTCATTGATTACTTTCTTATATGTGCATTGACCAGGGGGCTACAGCAGACTGAGTGACTCCTTGCTCAAGCCAGTGACCCTGGGCTCAAGCTGGTGAGCTGTGCTCAAACCAGATGAGCCCGTGCTCAAGCTGGCAACCTCGGGGTTTCAAACCTGGGTCTTCCACGACCCAGTCTGACACTTTGTCCACTGTGCCACCACCTGGTCAGGCAGTAAAAGTATTTACTTGAATCAGAAACTAATGGACATAATCAAATGTCAAAATACAGTGATACCTCGGTTCTCGAACATAATTCGTTCCGGGAGAACGGTCGAGAACCAAATTGTTCGAGAACCGAAACAATGAAACCCATAGGAAATAATGGAAACTGGATTAATTTGTTCCAAGCCCCAAAAATATGCCTATTTACTGGTGCTTTCTCACAAATAACGACTTCATTGATGCTGTCACCTGCTAACTCTTTTTCTTTAATGAAAATAAGAAGCAGCTTCTCCATTTCCTCCATTATCTGAGGCCTTTGCTTTGTTAACAATGTAACACCTTTGGCAACATTGGCAGCCTTTATAACAGCTTTATTCTTAAGGAAAGTTGAGATAGTAGATCTTGGCATGCCATACTCAGCAGACAGATCTGAAACACGTGTGCCCTGTTCATATTTGGCAATGATTTCTTTTTTCAGCTCAATCGTTGTTCTCACAGCTTTCCGCTTACCTTTGTCTGCATTACCACTTCTGGCTTTCTTTGGACCCATGTCTAAGGGTTAAATTCAGTGTACAAAGCGTGCACAAAGCGTGAGTCTCTCCACAAAGCGTGAGTCTCACCACAAAGCGTGACTCTCACCACAAAGCGTGACTCTCTCCACAAAAACGTGATTCTCTCTCTCCACAAAGCGTGACAAAGCGTGACTCACACTGATGACGCAGGCAAGGCGTGCTCGGCCGAATGAACGCCATTCGGCTCAACTCGGCTAATCTCGGACGTTCGAGTTCCAAATATTTGTTCGGATTCCAAGACAAAATTTTCTCGAATTTCCTGGTCGAATACCGATTTGGTCGAAAGTCAAGGCGTTCGAGAACCGAGGTATCACTGTAACCTGGAGATGTTTTCTCTGAACCTATGTGCCCTGATTGATCAATGTTACCCCATTAAAATTAATTAAAAAAAAAGAAGCTAATGGGGTGAGGGAATTCAGGAAATGGAGGGAGTACTAATAATTTTTATAAACAATTAATATTAAAGGGCAGTTAAAATTGGGTCATAGGTGAAGCAAAATGGAGGGGTCTAGTGAAGAATATAATTTTGATTTGTTTTTAATGTTCTTTTTTTAATGCAATGGATTTATCTGTGTTTAAAATACAATATAAGACTTCTATTTCTGCCAGTATGGAAGACTGCATACTCTGAAAGTTAATATTTGTAAAGTTGGCTGCTGACTTGAAGGCTTTTGCTAAAGTCTCAAGGTCTTGACAGTTTGTTGTGATCACATTCAGGGGATGGAAAACAGAAAATAAAGCGTAGGGCCCTGTTGAGCAAATGAGTTTGTAGAATTTGTATTTTTTGAGTTTGCTCACTTTTATTGTTAAAAATGGTGCTGGGCAGCCACATGTGTGCTTGCTCTCAGAGCAGGGCAGTTGATTGCAATTTGCTGATTGCATCCCCGCTTGGGAGGGGCCATTGTTTTGCTAATGTTTGCTGGAGGAGAGGTCTTTGTGGGCCCAGGGAATTTTGCAGAGAGAACCAGAGCTGAGGGGCTCTGGGAGCCCTACTGAGGCTTGTGATGGCCTCTGATTAAAGGAGGAATTGGAGAATGTGTCAGGCCTTTGGGAGTTCTGAATGAAAAGGGAGGTGTTTTCCCTGTCTGTTTACTTGATGGTTGTTGTAAGACTTTAATAAATGGAATGGCCCACCATTTTTTGGCTCCATTGTTTCTTTACTGTCTGCCTGAATCTAATGAGCACCTGCATGGCCATGAAGGTGGCACCACTGGCCCTACAGGCCCTCAGAATAGAGAATTACCAGGCAAAACTGCACAAAACTGAGATGTGTTAATGGTGAATAGAGAAATAATTGGCACACTGGCTGTCACTGGACTGCTTTCACACCAGGACCTCACCCTACCCAGCATGATCCAAGACCTTTTGCATGTCAGGCAACATCCATGTTATTGACTCATGTAGAAAAAATTTCAAGACATAAGTCCAGGTGAAAGTGAGAGTAAGTTTACTAAAGCTTGGGATAGTGAGGCTCAGGAAAGACCCCTGGTGAAAAAATGTGGTGTTGGTAAACTGGGGATGAGCTTCCACTGCTCAATGTTACTCTGGGCGCAATGTATCAATACTTAGCAAGGAGAAAAGAAGCAAATGCATGCCTCAGGAAAAAAGGCTGTGGGTGTGCTCAAAGAAGAGTGTGCACTGGCGTCCTTGGTCTTGAGGGTTTTATCTATTTTCTATAGCTGAGAATTTTAGGGGAGGTTCTCAACAGAATATTCATTAGCTTTCCAAGTGTGTCATTTAGGATGCTGATCTATCCATATGAGCTAATTGGTCAGGGTTCATTCTCTGTTTAGTTTCAACTTTATCTTGGATTAGTCTGGCTCTAATTAGTTTCTTTGTGTTATCTCCCTGACTAAAGTGATTTAAACCACCTGCTCTCATGTGTCTTTCATTAGGGAGAATAGATGGAGACCACCTGTTCTTAGGTATCTTTTGTTAGGGAGGATAAAGTCCTGTGATTTATCAGCTGGATGTATTGCTCAGTCATTCCAGCTATGTGTCCAACCATTTATCTCAGTTTCCTCACTTCACTTGCCAGGGAATTTTCCCAGTTTCTCACTACCCTGCCTCATGACAAGGTGAGAGGGAAAACTTGCCTATCTTGACAATGAAAATGGGGGAAAAATACTCCCCTAAGAATTCCTAATCATAGGTTGACCCTCAGGATTGTTCTTAGTCACAAATATTATCTATGATATGTACAGTACCATCTATACAATTTATTGGCTCCAGTGTAAAATAACAATATGATGTCCCTGTTAAAAACTTAAGACAGTTATGGCAAGCATTAAAGCAGACATGGGATTCCTTTAAACACTGGTCATCAGTAACTGCACAGGTCTCATAATTCATAAAGCTGGCAGTATCTATGCATTTTGAAAACTCTCAAGTGGAAAATTTAATTTAATGTGAAGATAGGTAGTTTTCCAAGGCACCTGGTAAAAAGGAAATACTAAATTTCCTGAGGAGGACTATATGAATACCTTGGAGATATTGCAGGATTGGTTCTAGAACACCACAATAACATGAGTATTGCATTAAAGCAAGTCATAATCTTTTTGCTTGCTGAGGGGATTGTTTTCAATTTGTAAAAACAAATACAACATCTGTGAATTGCAATAAAGCATAACACCATAAATAAAGTATGCCTTCACATTAATACAGGCCTCAAAAATATTTAGTAGATAAAGCTTTTCATAAAAGATACATTTCTCAGTCAAAACACACATAGCACATAAGAAAATAAAACTGTGAATTAGAACATCTAGAAATAATATGCAAGTTAATCAAACTTATGAGATATCATATATTATAATTATATGGTATACTATACAAAATATCAATGTAACATTTTTAAGAAATCAAAGAGATGTTAGAAAATATGAGAAAGGTTCATAAGAGTATAAATAAAGTCCAGTGAGTATTTTAAAAGATCTAGTAGAAACTTCAGATAAAAATTAAACTGATTACAATGAAAAAAAAATTAATAGACACAGCAATGGTTTAGTTAGAACTGAAGAAAGAAATTATGACTGAAATATAGTTAGAAAATAAATATTTGAAAAATGTATTTCAGAAAGACAAAGAAATGTAACTATGAAAGATAGGTTATAGAATATAGAAAATGGAGTTAAACACCTAATACTCATGTCATAAGAGTTGCAGAGGATAATAAAAACAAAGGCCAGACAGCAATATTGGCAGGAAAAATGTAAATAATCTCCAGTATTACTGAACGACACCTGGTCTGGGATTTAGGAGGACATATTTCAACCCAAACATAGAAATAATATAGTGAAATTATAGGACCCCAAGGAAAAAGAAACAAGATTGTAAAAGCAGCCAAAGAGAAATAATAAATCATATACAAGGCAGTCAAACACTTTTGTCTGAACTTCACAACATTAATAATAAAAACCAAAAGATAATGTCATGTATCCTTGTTAATGAGGTCAGAGAAAGTGTATCAATCTATGAAAAATATTTTTCAGGCAGAAGGTTAAAATAAAGACTTTTTCAGTCTTTACTTTCACTATAAAAATAAACTTGTTCAAATAAAATTTAATGATTTACTTTGAGTAAAGGAATAAAATGTGCAAAGATGTTAACTAATACGTGAGTAAAATTAACACTGTGTATTACTTAGGGTAACATGATTAAAATGAAACCACCAAGACACAGAGGACCCGATGCTTGAAGCTCTTCTGCTTAACAAGGTTATTGAGGAAAATTGATTTCTTATATATTGGCTTTGGGCATATCTGAGGTAGTGTCCTCATCCATGTCATTGAATCTGGCTTAAACCATTACATTATCACATATATATTATAGCACATACATCCATGCACATCACACACAAACACACACATGTGGTGTTCATATACATACCCAAACCTCTCATACCTTAAAGGTTAAAAAATTAAAACGAAACTGATAAAATATATAAACTAAGTAAAAATAAAAAAATACGTATATTAAACTTTGTGTGATCCAGCTAACGTGCTACTTAAAAAGAAATGTGTAGTCTTAGCAAAGATGAAAGGCACAAATTTAATAGATGAAACATTCTATTCAAACTTAAAAATTGAAATAAATTAAATGCTCTCAAATAGAAGAGAAGTCATATTAAAGATTGGAGAAGTAAATTAGTCAATTAGAGTCAATGAAGAATAAACAAAGCCAAACACAAATGCTTTGAAAATTTTAATAAGTTACACTATCCTCTAGCAAGATTAATAAAGAAAAAAATGAGAGAATCTCAAAAATACAGTGTTAAGAATAAAAAATTATAATGTATAATTCAGATATAAGAATATTACTATATTATAGATGAATTGAGAACCATAAACTGACAGCAGATAAAAAGGATGCATTTCTTGATAATATAATTTTCTAAAACTGATTCAAGGAGAAATAAATACTCATGCAATTAAAAATGTATATCAGAGTCCTGATCTGTTGGCACAGTGGTAGAGCATCGACTCCGGGTGTGGAAGTCCTGGGTTCGATTCCAGGCCAGGGCACACAGAAGAAGCACCTATCTGCTTCTCCACCTTTCCCCCTCTCCTTTTTCTCTATCTCTCTCCCCCCCCCCCCACAGCCAAGTCTCCATTGGAGCAACGTTGACCTAGGTGCTGGGGATGGCTCCATGGCCTCCACCTCAGGTGATAGAATGGCTTCAGCTGCAATGGAGAAATGCCCCTGATGGGCAGAGTATTGTCCCCTAGTGGGCTTGCTGGTTGAATTCCGATCTGGTGCATGCAGGAGTCTGTCTTTTGCCTCCCTGCTTTTGACTTAAGAAAAAAATAAAATAAAGAAAAAAAAAGGAAAATGTATATCAGTAGCTGGGAATTCTCAAACTTACAGAATGCACATATACACATCAGACCTCAGTGATTTAGCATGAATTTCAGAAAACTTTGTTAAGAAAGAGATATTGCCTGCCCTATGGTGGCACAGTGGATCTAGCAGTGACCTGGAATGCTGAGGTCGCTGGTTCAAAAGCCTGGGCTTACCCGGTCAAGGCACATATGGGATTTGATGCTTCTTGCTCCTCCTCCACCCTCTATCTCTCTCTCTTTCTTCTCTAAAATGAATGAATAAATTAATTAGTTTAAAAAAAGAAAAAGAAAGAGATACCCTGGCCATTGGCTCATTGGACAGAACATTGGCCTGGCATATGGACACCCTAGGTTTTATTCCTGGTCAGAACACACAGGAGAAGTGACCATCTGTAATTCCCCACTTCCCGTTCTCCTTTCTCTCTCTTTTCATCTCTTGCAGTCATTGGTTTCATTGGTTCAAGTGTGGCCCTGGGTGCTGAGGATAGCTTTATTGGAGTGCATCAGCCTCAGGCACTAAAAATAGCTCTGTACTCAAGCATCTTCCCCAGATGAGGTTGCTGGGTGAATCCTGGCTGGTGCTCATGCAAGAGTCTATCTCACTATTTCCACTCCTCTCACCTAAAATGAAAGAAAGAAAGAAAGAAAGAAAGAAAGAAAGAAAGAAAGAAGTAAAGGAAGACAGAAAGTAAGAAAGATAAAAAGCAATGTTTAATTTATGAGACAAATTTAACTTAGATATCAAAAAGATTAAGCATAATAATACAATGAAAAATATATAGTGCATTAAATTTAGTAGTATATTAAAATAGAGAAAATATTAAATGATCAAATTAATTTTCTCGCACAACTGCAAGTATGATTTAGCATTCACATTTGTATTACATATATAAATATATATAAAATAAATATATAAAATACATTCATATATATGCATTTAGAAATACAAAAAATTTACTAATTTCAGATTTAATGATTATTTAAGTAAAAATTCAAAATAATTGGAGATGAATTATAAGAATTGATATGAGAGGTTAACATTATTGCTGGATACAAAACTTTTGTACAAAAATACATTGTATTTCTATGCACCTAAGGGAAATTATTAAAATATACTTAAAAATAAAAGCTAATTTTTGTAATCAAACACTGCTAATGAGTAGAAACATTTCACATAAAATCAGCATTCAGTTAATGGAAAATTATAAATATATATTAAAGGTAATTATTTTAAAATATTTATTCATTAATTCATTCATTCATTCATTTTAGTGAGAAGAGGGGTGTCAGAGACAGACTTCCACATATGCCCTGACTGGGATCCACCCAGCAAGCCCATTAGGGGGCGATGCTCTGCCCATATGAGGCCCTTGTTTTGTTGCAAAGGGAGCCATTTTTTAGTGCCTCAGGTGGAGGCCATGGAGCTATCTTTATTCCCAAGAAAACTCACTATAATTGAGCCATGGCTGCAAGAGAAGAGGAAAAGAGAGAGAGAGAGAGAGAAGCGAGAGGGGAGGGTGGAGAAGCAGATGGGCACTTTTTCTGTGTGCCCTGACTGGCAAACAAATCCAGGACAACTACACACCAGCTGAAGCTCTACCACTGAGCCAACCATTCAGGGCCTATAAAAATATATTAAGGGGGTCCTGGCCAGTTGGCTCAGTGGTAGAGTGTCGACCTGGCGTGCAGAAGTCCCAGGTTTAATTCCCGGCCAGGGCACACAGGAGAAGTGCCCATCTGCTTCTCCACTCCTCCCCCCTCCTTCCTCTCTCTCTCTCTCTTCCCTTCCCACAGCCAAGGCTCCATTGGAACAAAGATGGCCCGGGTGCTGGGGATGGCTCCATGGTCTCTGCCTCAGGCGCTAGAGTGGCTCTGGTCGCAACAGAGCAACACCCTGGATGGGCAGAGCATTGCCCCCTGGTGGGCATGCCAGGTGGATCCTGGTCAGGCGCATGCGGGAGACTTTCTGTCTGACTCCCCGTTTCCAGCTTCAGGGGGAAAAAAAAAAAATATATATATATATATATATATATATATATATATATATATATATATATATATATATATATATATATATATATATATATATATATATATATAAAGGGTAATAGTAATACTTAAGTAAATAGAGAGTGATGACAGGCTTGTAAATAGCAAGGCAATATTTTCCCAAATAGTATATTCAGACTCACTATAATTTGAAACAAAATACTTTGTTACTTGACAAATTGATCATTAGTGTTTATGAATATCTAAGACCAAGATATTCTTAGAGAAAAAAAAATGTGGAGGGTTTGGCTTATCAGATAGTAATTATATGCTTAATTTCTAGGAATTAAGAAATGTGATATTGGCATAAAAATAGTAGAATCTGGAATATAATTTGCATGTATAAAGATATCTGATTTATGTTAAAGTAGTTCAATGTAGATCAGTAGAGATAATGGACACATCTTTAAATGAAAGCACTTGCTTGTATGAAGGAGGACAGAAATTGATTTCCATTTTATATCTTGGAAAATTCAAGTTAAGAAGGTGTGAAGATAAATGCGAAAGGCAAAGACATAGGTAGGGCAAAAGTAGGTTTATAGTTGCTTATATAGAAAATAATAAATAAATAATACAAGAATAAGTTCTGTGTTTCACATACTCACAACTGTAAGTCTCCTTTTGTCCTACCCCATAGACACAATTTTTGCAAGACAGAATACACTATATATGGAATATTACATAGCAGTGAAAATTAATCAACTAACAGTACACTGTTCTCTTTAACAAAGATGAATTGAAAAAAGTAGTTGAATAAACACAAGCAAAGTTCAGGAAAAAAATATACCTAACCAAGCCAAATTAAACTATATAATAATACATATATGATATCTTTTAAGGTTTCTCTTAATATTATCATGCCCTGTGATAAAAAGCAATAAAAAATTACAGCTCGGCCCTGGCCGGTTGGCTCAGCGGTAGAGCGTCGGCCTGGCGTGTGGGGGACCCGGGTTCAATTCCCAGCCAGGGCACATTGGAGAAGCGCCCATTTGCTTCTCCACCTCCCCCCCTCCTTCCTCTCTGTCTCTCTCTTCCCCTCCCGCAGCCAAGGCTCCATTGGAGCAAAGATGGCCCGGGCGCTGGGGATGGCTCCTTGGCCTCTGCCCCAGGCGCTAGAGAGGCTCTGGTCACGGCAGAGCGACACCCTGGAGGGGCAGAGCATTGCCCCCTGGTGGGCAGAGCGTTGCCCCTGGTGGGCGTGCCGGGTGGATCCCGGTCGGGCGCATGCGGGAGTCTGTCTGACTGTCTCTACCCGTTTCTAGCTTCAGAAAAATGCAAAAAAGAAAAAAAAAATTACATCTCAATTTAGGTAAGACTATTAACTTTCTAGGCACTTCAGGAATGACGGTTTGGATCAAACCGCCCGGTAAGAAACAGGAGCAACCGTGGTGCCTGCTGAAGCAAGAAGAGTATGAAATGAATAATAGAAAAAGGTGGTTATATAGTTATGAATATTTGACCACATACAGAAATGAGGGGTGTATATTCCATGAAAATTAATTTTTATCTAATTTTCCTTATTTTAATATAGATACGTTTGTGTGTGTTAAGCAAATACTTTTGTTTTCTTCCTTTATCATACAGTGTAAAAATGTTTATTATTTTATGCTGTAAAAATGGCTTTAGTATACCAGTTTAGAATAGACTGCATTCTTATTCAAATTTTGAGAAGTAATTCCATTTTAACTTTATTCAGGGATGATTACAAGCAAGACAGTAGATAAATAATATTAAAGTGTATCTAAGATTAATGAAGTGAGGTCAGAAACAATGCTGAGTACAAGTATCTCTTGTACAAGCTAATTAGATATAGAATTATTTCTAATATTTTTGTTTTGAAAATATTTGATTCAGAAGTATTTGTAAAGAGTTAATAATGCTATACTTGTTGAGAACAATGAAAAATATCACTTGAAGTTATATAAACCAAAATAAAATAAAAATAAATTTGAATTTTTTAAATTATATGCATCTCAATTATTTTACTTTTCACTAATTTCCTTGCATGCTCTTATTGTGTCTGCATAAGAGGGACAATTGAATACTCAAATTTAAAATTCAGTTTTGCGTACAGTTGTCAAGAAGGCCCTGACACTCACCCCCTTAATGACATTGTAAGTTTGAATGCAATTGCTTAATTAGACTCACCTTATATTTATAAATAGTCATTTCCTATTCATCTGATTCAAACTGTGGCCTTACGTATGACCTTCTCATTAACAGGGCACCTGTGCATTGACTTCGCATTGCTTAGTTATAAGCTATAATCATTGTTCTACAAAAATTATTCTTGATTACTTCTAATCATCCAAAGTATTTCATATATTTACACACTTTTGTTGCAGAAAAATACATATTTCTTGTATTCTAACAAACTTTTCTCTTGATTTTCTTTCTTACACTTTTGGAGAATAACAAATGTCCACATTAAAAAGTTTTATATATTTGCAACTTAAAGTAATTAATCTTTGACAGTCCCCAAAACGATATTTGTAAAAACATGACTAAGGCTTCTTATATTTGAAAAAAAGAGCTTTATTCCCCAGTAAAAGTTAGTTTGGCATTTATTGCTGGATGCAACAGTATGCTTATGAAAGCTTTCAATGCAAAAAGTTCACAATTTTTCTGTGGTTGTTGTGGTGTTCAGCTGAAAGTAAATTTATTCAATATTTTAAACTTAATAAAAATATAATAAGAAAGGTGTGGACATAATTATTTTAAAAATAATAGAAATTATAACTGACAATGGGTGAGGTAGAGCAATGAAAACAGCTGGCATTAGTTATTGTTTACTTTATCTAGCGAGACATCTAGCCACCTCCCCCTCCTGCTTCCAGAACTAAAGAAGACTTCCATATTTGTCCCAAACAATGAGGTTTATCAATAAAACTGAGTTATTCACATGTTCGTTCTGGAGTGAGAGCTATAACTTGAATAGAATGCTTCCAAAGATTTTAAGTGCCTTACTCTGAAATATGAATGGATTCTGGGTTCACCAGATATTTGAGAGAAGCATACAAGATGAAAGAGTGAACCAAAGCAAATAAGAAGCAAAATAGTAGAATTAGAGTTAATTTAGGAAACAGACGGCATCATGAAAAAATAATATACACAGAGAAATAGAAAGATTTTTTTATTATACATATGGAAAAATAAAAAATAAGTAAATAGCCCCTGGACATAAAAATATGAAAACATTAAATAAAAATTTAATAAATATCTTGGAAATACAGTTAAGGAAATGTTCCAGAAACCCAAACAAAAAGATAATCCAGTAGAAAAAGAGAGGGGGAAGATAAGCTATTTAGGAAATCGCAACAAAAATTCATACATCTTACAAATACTAATAACATAAAGAAGAGAAAATACTTTTAATTTCCAGATTTTAAATATCTACCAGTATATACAGCACAATGAAAGGAAATTGAGTCACACACCAAGGCACAGTATCATGAAATTTATGAATCATAGGTAAAAATATTTTGGAATCTTCAAGCATTAAAATTTAAAAAGTCAATAAAAATATTAAGAATCACAGGCATCAGATTTTCAATAGCAAACTTTTAAAGGTAGCAGAAAAGTTAGAGACACACACCTAGAAAATTCTGGGAGAAATGTTTTCCATGTAGAATCTTATACAAAAGAAACCATTAACTAAATGCAAGGAAAGAATAAAGACATTTTTTTTTCTTTGTATTTTTGTGAAGTTGGAAATTGGGAGGCAGTCAGACAGACTCCCGCATGCGCCCAACCGGGATCCATTCAGCATGCCCACCAGGGGGCAATGTTCCGCCCATCTGGGGTGTTGCTCTCTTGCAACCAGAGCCATTCTAGCGCCTGAGGCAGAGGCCATAGAGCCATCCCCAGCGCCCAGGCCAACTTTGCTCCAATGGAGCCTTGGCTGCAGGAGGGGAAGAGAGAGACAGAGAGGAAAGAGAGGGGGAGGGGTGGAGAGGCAGATGGGCGCTTCTCCTGTGTGCCCTGGCCAGGAATCAAACCTGGGACTCCTGCACGCCAGGCTGATGCTCCACCACTGAGCCAACTGGCCAGGGCTTAAGAGACATTTTTTAAAACATGAAATTTACCTCCTCACACAGGTCCTTTCTTAACAACCTGCTGGATAATGTGCTACAAAAAGGAGGGACGGGTGAATGAAGGGAGAGAGAGGGAGTGAGAGAGAGAAAATGAGAAGTAGGTCTCTGAGAGAGAAAGGCACAGATTTCAGAAAAAAACAAAACAAAACAAAGAACATTACAAAAGGCAAAGTGAAAGCTCACAAAGGACCCCTATGGAACATGCCCACAACATAAGTTCACAATGAGCCAGAAAAATGAAGAGTTGAGTGGATGATACCTCTCTGAAATAAAATTAAATGTGATATATGTTATGCTTGGCCATTTGGTATATAATAGTAATAGACATCTGACAGTTGATAGATCTTGTCTAAAATGATCATGTAAAAAAAATAACTAAACAAATGAAAAATATCGGGACACTGATAACAATAGAGGATGCAACATCTTGTTTAAAGTTAAAAGCATAAGTATTGTGAAACTCTTGGCTCAGGAGTTAAACACTAAAAATATTGATTTTTCTTTTTAATTGTGGTATCACAATATTGCAAGACAAAGGTGTGTAGGAAGAACCACTCAAAATAATACCTTTATCTAAAAGAAAAAGAAGTTAATGAATACTATCTTCAATTAATAATTCAAGAAATATCATTGTTAAGAGATGTGGGTATACAGAAGCAAACACCAAAGTAAACGGCTCAATTTGATGGATGCATTTGACTCTGAGAAACAGAAAGAGCAATGAATGCGTGATGTTGAATGCTGATATTTTTAGTGTTTTGGTAGTATTTGATATTTTAGACTGAGCTATATAATATTTTGATTAAATATTAATAAATAAATTAGAAAATAGCCCATTAACTATAGAACAAAATAAATAGGAAAGTGCATAGAAGAAAATATAACATTCATTTTATTTATTCATATAGGCTGATGTATCATCTTTTAGAATCTGGAAATTATCTGTATAGCTAGTCTCCATCCCATGTACTGCAATAATGAACATGTCTTTTGTCCTCAAGAAAGAGGCCCATTTTTCTTTTTTCTTTTTCTTTCTTTTTTTTTTTTTGATATCAGGTTATCTTAGGCTAATGGAAAAGTGATGTCCTTTAGCCACATGGTATACATTACACTTGCAAATATACCACAATTTACCTGAAGCCTTCCATAATCCTCATTTCTCTCATAGACTAAAATAGTCACTTATTCACCTTAACCCTGAAAATCTGTTTATTATTTTTTAAAAAATTATTTATTTATTGATTTATTTTTATTATATTTTTGGACAGAGACAGAGAGTCAGAGACAGGGACAGACAGATAGGAAGGGAGAGAGATGAGAAGTATCAATTCTTTGATGGTAACACCTTAGTTGTTCAGTGATTGCTTTCTCATATGTGCCTTGACCAGGAGGGGAGGCTACAGCTCAGTGAGTAACCCTTTGCTCAAGTCAGCAACTTTGGCCTTAAGGCACTGACCTTGGGCTTCAAGCCAGCAACCTTTGGGCTCAAGCAAACAACCATAGGGTCATGTCTATGATTCTGTGCTCAAACCAGGGGCCCTGTGCTCAAGCTGGTGAGCTTGTGCTTAAGCCAGCAACCCCAAAGTTTCAATCCTGGGTTCTTTATATCCCAGTCTGATACTCTATCCACTGCACCACCACCTAGTCAAGCTTATTTATTCTTAACCATATTTTGATTGCTCTGTCTTTTTGACATACTTCTCTCTATACATTAATGCTAAGAGGAACAGAGCTGTATAGGGAACTCACCTTCCTAGTGAAATCAACTGTTACCACCCTATTTAATATTATGACCTCCATCCACCCTATTTCATATTGATCCTTTAGTTACTTTTACTCTGCTCAATTTTTCCTATTGTACTTGACAACTTGATGTTTTACTTATTAAAAATCTTCAGCCAATAGAATGTACGTAATTTCTGTGAAAACAAGGAGTTTTGTCTTTTGATTGGTTATGTATCCCCAGTGCACATTTAAAAAAATGCCTGGTATAGAAAAAGTGCTTAATACATATCTTTGAGTAGCTTAAGTAGCACATAGCCTGTATTTCCTGAAACTGGAGGGGTATTATTGTGACAGAATATAGAGGGTGTGCTCATTGAACATAAGCAAGTTATTTAGGTTTCATCGCCTCTTTTTATTTTAATTAGTTAAAATCATATTAATTACGTTCTCCATCTCTTGGCAGCATATTAAATAGAGGAGTTTGAGACTATGAGAAGGGTGACATCTGGGTCCTCAAGATGTTTACAATCTGATGGTGGAAGAAAACACATGCAAAAATCACTACAATAAAAAATAATACATGATGGCTCAGGAAAGGTCATAGCTAGGTAACAGTGACCAGAAGATCTTAGTAGTTTTGTGTGTGTTAAGAAAAGGAGATAAAAAGAGAGAGAGAAAGAGAGAAATAAATTTTGCGATTGGTGATTTTGTCCACTTATTTTGTTCAATTTTTTTTATTCAACATGTGCATGTTTGTATACATATTCAGTCCATCTATAATTTATTTTCGGTTACTATAATTTATTTTTGGTTACGGTGACAGGTAGGGGATAAATTTCCTGGTTTTGTCCATATGGACATTTAAAAAACTTTAGTGGCCCCATAAAATTAATTTCCCTTTCTCCTTCTTTGTTTCTCTAGAAGGTATGGAAAGTTCGTGGCTTATTTAATGAAAAATTTGGAGGGATTCACTAGTAACTATGTTTGCTACTAAAGTTTTCCTTATGGCAAGGGTTTTAATTGACAAATTAATTTATTTAATAGTCTAATTTCTTAAATAATGCATTTAATAATACAGTAGTATTGATATTGTTTATTTATCTTATATCAGTTTTGGTAATTTATGGTTTTTAGAAATTTATTAATTTTATGTAAAATTTTGCATTTACTATTATAAATTTTTTCACTGTATTCTGTTAAAATACCCATATTTCCTGTAAAATGTATAGTGATAATACTTTTGAACCCTTGTATTTTTAAATTTGTGACTCATTTCTTTTATATATTAATATATCTATCAGTCGATTTACTTATTTTAAAATTTCTCAGTCTTGAACAATATCAGTGAAACATGAATGAGTCTTTTAAAGAACTTTTTTTAGCCTTGATAATTATTTGTATTTCAGTTGTGAATTTAATTAATATCTTTATTATTTTCTTCCTTTTTTATTATATAACATAATGTCATTTACTCAAATGTTGAAATGGATAGTTGGTTATTATTTAGTAGTCTATCTCTTTTTTAATATATAAATTAGCAATATAAAATTTCTCTGCATAGATTGGCTGCATTCCACAAATTTCGATATGTTGTATGTTCATTTTGTTTTTCATAAAAATGTTTTCTAGTTTTCATTGTAATTTCTTCTTTGATTGATGATTTTTTTTGCGTATATTGCCTAATTTCTAAATATGTGGACCTTATTCTATTTTTTTATTTATTTTATTTTATTTTTTTATTTTTTTGTATTTTTCCGAAGTGAGAAGTGGGGGGCGGCAAACAGACAGACTCCTGCATTTGTCAGACCGGGATCCACTTGGCATGCCCACCAGGGGGCGATGCTCTGCCCATCTGGGACATCACTCTGTTACAACCAGAACCACTCTAGTGCCTGAGGCAGAGGCCACAGAGCCATCCTCAGTGCCAGGGCCAACTTTGCTCCAATGGAGCATTGGCTGAGGGAGGGGAAGAGAGAGATAGAGAGGAAGGAGAGGGGGAGGGGTGGAGAAGCAGATGGGTGCTTCTCCTGTGTGCCTTGGCCAGGAATTGAACCAGGGACTTCCACACATCGGGGCTGACACTCTACCATAAAGCCAACCGGCCAGAGGCATTGGACATTTTTTTATTTGTTTTTTTTAATTCTTTTATTTATTTCAGGCTAAATTCCACTGGTCAGATAGTACACTTGGACTGATTTCAATGCTTTAAAATTTGTTTTGTTTTATGCCTCATAATGTGCTCAGATTGAGTATAAGTTACATGTACATTTAAAAAGAATATTCTCATTCAATAGTTGTTTGCATTGTTCCAAATATGCAAATGGGGTTAGTTTTGTGAATTTTGTTGATTAAATTTTTGAAGGCAATGTTTTTTTCTGCTTGTTATGTCACTTATTTAGTGTGATGTGTTGAATTCTCCCACTATGATGATAGATTGACCCATTTAATTTTAATTATATCCAGTATGCTTTTCTATTTTGAAGCTGTTTTATTTGGCGTATACTGAGGGGAAGCAGAATTTGGCACCCCAAAATATGCCTTTTGAAATATTGATGTTAAATTGGTTATCTTTAAGAAAAAACAAAAAGACTCAGGAGAAACGTCTGACCCTCTCTTTAACTGCCTAAAAGGAATTTAAATACCTCTATCCCCTGCTCCAGGAGGGGAGATATCATCACAGACAACTATAATTTAATAATATAAACTGTGGACAGAGAGAAATCTAGCAAAGCTCATTTGTGCATTTGTTCCAAGTCCTTGCTGTGTCCCTTTTCTTTCTTTCTTTCTTTCTTTTTTTTTTTTTTTTTTTTGTGAAATAGAAGGAGAGAGAGGGACAGACAGAAATGGAGAGAGATGAAAAGCATCAAATCTTCATTGCAGCACCTTAGTTGTTCATTGATTGCTTTCTCATGTGTGGCTTGACTGCGTGGAGGGCAGGTTCCAGCTCAGCCAGTGACCCCTAGCTCAACCAGCAGCCATGGGGTCATGTCTATGATCTCATGCTCAAGCCTGTGATCCCATGCTCAAGCTGGTGAATGCATGCTCAATCTGGATGAGCCCACACTCAAGCCAGTGACCTCGAGGTTTTAAACCTGAGTCCTCAGTGTCCCAGGCTGACACTCTATCCACTGTGCCACAGCCTGATCAGGCTGTGTCCTATTTTTTTTTATGATGGCCCAGGAAACATTCATTTACCAAATACTTGCTTTTCCATCTCCATGCCAATTGCCTTCTTATCCTTTGAAGTCTCAAGCTACAACTACCACTTCTCCTTAGCTCAAGATGGCATATAAGCCTTAACTGTCTAATGTGGCCTGGGTCTCTCGTTTTCATATCACCCACACTTAGATATGTGTCATAAATTTTGGACATTTTTCCTGTTAATCTGTCTCATGTTAATTTTACTATTATCCTAGAAAGAAGAACTTAAAAAGGTAGGAGAAAATTAATTTTGACCCCCCAAAATTCCCTGAGTCACCCAGAGAAATTCACTGGCTAAGACACTGCTAGCTCCTTGTAACTGATGCAGCTAAGAAATCATGGACAACTGAATAAAGTTGGCAGAGGTAAGCATTTTTTCTTAATCTGCAATCCTCCCTGGTCTGTCTGCCAGGTTCTATGGGAGTTAAAAATGGTGAGCCCATTTCCTCTCTTTAATTTGATTATTAGCCAAGCCAGAAGAACTTAGAAAGGTGAAAAAAAATTATTTTTGCATTCTTACAACACAAATTTAGTTGTTAATATTCTCTAGTTATTGACCACTAGAGTAAATTTTGAAAATTTAAAATTTAAAATAATAACAATATTTTCTGACCAGGTAGTGGCACAGTGGGTAGAGTGTTGGCCTAGGACTCAGAGGACACAGATTTTTAACTTTGAGGTTTCCAGCTTGAGTGCAGGTTCACCTGCTTGAGTGTGGGTTTGCTGACTTGAGCATTGGATCATAGACATGATACCAAGGTCGCTGGTTTCACCAAGGGGTCACAGCCTTGAGTGAGGCTCCCTCGTCAAGGCACATATGAGAAAGCAATCAATGAACAACTAAGGTGCTGCAACAAAGAATTGATGCTTCTCATCTCTTTCTTTCCTTTCTGTCTCTCTTTCCCTCTCTCTGTATGTCTCTGTTGTTATAATAAATAAATAGATAATAATAGCAATATTGGTAAAAGATAGGAATGATTGGAACTCTCACATAGTACAGAGATAAACTTGTACAACTATTTTGGAAAACAGTTTAGCATTATCTACTAAAATTATATAAATGTATATGCATATCCTGTCACCACTGTATTTCACTCTTATGTATTTATATACCAATAAAAATTTTATGATAATATAAATTAAGTTACATGCAATAGTATATTAATTGCAGTGTTATTCATGTAGCTCTGTATGGCCAGGGACCACCACTGTTGTGGCCATGCAGGTTCACAATTGATTCGGGCAGACAGTAAAGAAACAGTGGAGCTAAAAAATTGTGGGCGTTTATTAAAGTCTTGCATCAGCCAATGAGCAA
Organism: Saccopteryx leptura; assembly: GCF_036850995.1. Classification (NCBI taxonomy): domain Eukaryota; kingdom Metazoa; phylum Chordata; class Mammalia; order Chiroptera; family Emballonuridae; genus Saccopteryx; species Saccopteryx leptura. The sequence goes on along the minus strand of NC_089516.1, from coordinate 92,277,284 downwards.
GCAGGCAGGGAAAATACTCCCCTTTCTTTGAATGCTCCCAAAGTCCTGAAGCATTCTCCGGTTCCACAACCAGGAGAATCTTCTCTGGTGCCTCCTAGAATCAAAAGCCCCCACAAGCCTCATGTAGGGCTCCCCAAACCCCTCATCTCTGATTACCCATCTGTACTCCTCTCTCTCTACACGAACTGGCCTCTTCTTCAGCACTCTGCATTCTCTCTGCTCTCTGTATAAAAACTACCTGGGCCCACAAAGACCCCTCCTCCAGCAAACATTAGCAAAACAACAGCCCCTTCCAAGCAGAAATGCAATCTACAATTTGCAATCAACTGCCCTTCTCTGAGGGCAAGCACACATATGGCTGCCCACTGTCACTTTTTAACAATAACTGAACAAACTCAAAAAAATAAAATATTGTAAACTCATTTTCTCAACAAGCCCAAACTGTAAACATCCAAAATATCCAAAAGTAAAATATGCACATGGATTTTGATATATTTATTTTATGGACTACAGACGGCAAAGAAAATGAACAAAATATTATTACATGTAAAAACATGGGTGAATCTCACAAACAAAATTGACCCAAATAGCTAGGCAAAAAATAATGCATTTTTGTTTTTGTTTATATAATTCTCACAAAATGATAAAACTATACTGATTTTAGAAGTCAATATACTGCATACTTTTATAAGAGAAAGAAGAGTTTTGGGATAAGAAAGAATGTAAAAGGGTATTATTGGGTGCTAGTAATACCTTTTTTTTTTTTTTTTTTTTTACCTTTGTGGTGGTTAAATGGGTGTATTCCATAATAATTCATCAAGCTGATATATTATACATATTTTTCTATGTGTGTGCTATACTTTGACAAAGTTTTTTTTTAATTAAAAATACTAGTTATAATCTCAGTGCTATTTACTTACTGTGAAGTGGTTATTTGAGATGCACGCAATATTTATCTCGTCGCAGGAAGGACTTTTTTCTCCTCTTTTTCACCTGCGAACTCTTTTTAAAAATCCTTCAAGGGCTGTCTGTTGCTGTTGAATTAGGATGAGCATATTTAACTTGGGTTTTAAAGCCCTGTGTGTTTTCATTCCTTCCTACCACTTTAGCATTATTTCATATTATCTTTGGTCTTTATCCTAAATCCCGTGTGAGTAGTGCTGAGTCTTTTGTTGTTTACTATTAAAGAACCAGAATTCTGGAGAAGTAGTGCTTCATATAAAGATTTACTGAAAGGAAATAGAGAACTGACACAGAAAATCAGTAGACAAAATTAATGGGACATTAAATATTTCTAGCTTGTTCTTGTTTTCAAAGAAAAGAAAAAATATGACATAATGAGAAAAGTCAACTCATGAGTTCTATACATGTTAATTTTAGGAAGCTAAAATAGCAAGCTAAATTTTGATACCTAGTCTGGCCCACACTCAAACAGTCCATTCTTTAGTCATTTCATATCAATGGCTCATTAATATTTAAGGATTAAAAAAAAGGAAAGGATAGAGAGTAAAATATTTTTATTCCATATGGAACAATTTAATGCCATTGTCATTTGTCTAGTATGTTTATTAATAGATAGCAGATGTTATCTATCCCCTGAAAATTATAGACAGAAACTCTGCAAAACAAGGGCTCAACCTTGTCCTTCCTCTGAAATGTCTTCCCAACACTTGTGTTTCTGTCATATTTTAGACCTCATGTTTGGATGTCTTATGTTCTTTCCTAATAATGTTTAAATATTCTAGAAAAACAGTGTAATTCAAGGCCGGAGTGGTAGCCTTGAACTAAAAAAATTATTGGGATTAAATCACATACCTGTTACCATATGACCATTTGAAAGTTACCTAATTTTTCTGTAACTTTGTTTAATAAGAAATTTAGAAGGAGTTATAATTCTATAAATTCTACAGCATTAGTTTGAGGGAATATATTGAAGTAGATGTAAATATGCTTTGAAAAGTATATTTAGGTACCAATTTAAAACACTATTTAATAATAATTTTATTATAAGCAAGAAGTACTGAAAGCAAAACAGATTCTTCTTTGTTGAGAAATCTTATATTCTCTGTATGTTTAACATACATTATCTTATTTAATGTACAAAAACAATTTTGAACATTAAGTACTTAACATTACCGGAAATTTATGTCAGGAAACCTATTCATGTACAGTTTAAATCATTTGTCTAAGGTCGTATAGCTGGCCTTTCTTGAGCTATAGTTCTTTCTTTACCAATAATAATATGCAAAAACATGTTGACTCTCAAAAAATATAATGAAGAACATTGAAGCAATTCCATACAGTTCTAGACACTGTTACTTTTTCCAATATTTTGAGCAACATTATTTTTTTCTACAAATTTATTTAGATATTAAATTTAATTGGCTGACATTGATCAATAAGACTACATAAGTTTGAACTGTTGATTGCGTTGTTTCCATCACCCAAAATCATCTCATTTTCCATCACCATATAATTTTTATTTGCAGTGTTCTAAATACAGATTAGTATATCTTAATGTCACTGAGATATATAACTTTACAATTTTAAGGACAGGAAATTGTTTTCTTTAAGAGTAATTGCTTTCAAAATTTGAAGTTGCAGTGCTCCCCAAAAGACTAATTCCTACACAATTTCACTTCCAGGAAAATAAAGAATGGTGGACACACTTCAAAACACTGGAGGCAGTGTTACCTGTGCTAATATAGCCCTTGGTTACCTAGTATGCTCAATGCATGATTAATTCTTCAAAAAATGTCAATGGTTCAAAACAGGAAAAATCCAACTTTGAATGAAGCAAACATGGTATTCATTATTTTTACAAGAGCTTAATTTCTTTCTTCTTTATTTTAAAATTAAATTTATTGGGGGAGAGTCATTAACATTATTTCACAAGTTTCAGGTGCACAAATATACAACACATCTCTGTACACCATATCGTGATTTCACCTCTCAAATCAAGTCTTAGTCCATTACCATTTATCCCTCCTATACCCTACTCCACCCCTCAACCCTGGAAATCACCACAATGTTGTTCTTTTCTATGAGTTTTTTTCTATCTATATATTTGCTAAAATGACATCAATAAAAAAATAAGTTGGGGATGCAGCAAGATGGCAGTAGAGTAAGCAGACATACCAACTTCCACCTCCCAGAATCAAAGTGGATTACAACTTAATTTAAGAACCATTATCTGGAAAAACCAACTTTGGACTAAACTAAGAGGACTCTTTAACCAAGGAACACCAAAGAAACCCCACTGAGACTTGTAGTAAAAGCAGAAACATGGAGAGGGCTGCCCAGCTCCCTGGAGTGAATGGCAACCCAAAGAGACTTGTGTGGTGGGAAGTGAGTTTAGCAGAGAGGGGAGGGTCCTAAACCCCAGGAACAAAACACCAGCCTGTATCCCCAGAGTCTAGAAGAGGCGTATAGACAGTATTTAGCTGGAAACAAGTGAGGATATTGTTTGTGAGAAAGAGACTGATTTCTCAGACCCAGAATTCTTCTTAAAGGGACTGCACAGAATACCTCTCTCACAACCACTCACTTGGAGCTCCAGGGGAGGGGGAGAGAGGAGAGGACCAAAGTAGCAGGAAGAGAGTGTAATCTATAAGGCACAGGCAGAAACACTTTGAGGGAAAGCCACCCTAACCCCTGGGCTGAGCCACTCCCCAAATCTAGAGTGAATATTTCCCCTGGAACCAGCAATACCAGCAAAGGGAAGCAGCACACCAGCCAAACAAGCTCTCCTGCAGCACACAGAACAGAATTGCTTAGAAGGAGGAAGCTTTTGGGACTACAGTATTGAGTGTTAGGGTCTGAACTGCAGCACCCCCACCCACACTGCTGAGGGCTTGCCAGAGGGTGGGCAGCAGTGGGATGTGGAAGCTGATCCTATCAGCAGGGGAGGAATCCAGGCCGGACATGACTGAGGCCTGGAGTGAGCTCAGTCTCACCAAGTGGGGGTGGAAGGGGTGAACAAAATTAGTCCGACTGGCTGCAGGCCTGCCTGCAATCCCATCTGCAGGGGAAAGGCAAAAGCCTGGGAACTGCAGAGACCCACAGCTGAGTAGGGGCACACAGCCCCGCCCAGTCCTCAGGGCCGGAACTTGCAGCCCAATGCACAAACACAGCTCCACCTGTGGGGGCAAGGCAAAAGCCCAGAAACAGGTGGAAACCCGCAGCTGAGCAAAGGTGCTCATGCTCACCCCTGCTTGTGGTGATGAAGCTTGTGGCCCCAGGCACAGTGCGCAGTCCAACCCATGGGGTGGGGCAATGACTGAAGCTTGTAGACTTAGGCACAGGAACACAACCCCTCCCATATAAGAGAGACGGAAACCTCAGTGTCAGCTGCAGCCAGCAGGTGCTGGCAACACCCATACCGAAACGCTGAGGCAGCGGCGGAGGGGGTGGATGGCCTGTAGACAGACCACACCTAGGGAACACAGAAGCCACACTCATTGGACTCCAGTGGCCACACCCTTCTTATACACAGACAAAATGGGAAGGCAGAGAAATGCAACCAAATTGAATCAAGAGAAATCCCCAGAAAAGAACTTGAATAAGTCAGATATAAACAAATTACTGAATGCAGAGTTTAAAATAATGATTGTTAGGATGCTCAAAGATCTTAAAACAACAATAGATGGTCATAACAAACAACTAAAGAAATAGTAAATATAAAAAAGGATATTGAAATAATTAAAAAGAATTAATCAGAAATGACAAATACAATATCAGAAAGGAAGACCACAATGGAAGGAATTAAAAGCAGAATGGATGAAGCTGAAGATCGAATCAATGAGTTAAAGGACAAGATAAATGAAGGCACGAAAGCAGAGCAGCAAAAAGAAGAGACTCAAAAAGTTTGAGGAAACTCTAAGACAGCTCTGTGACAACATGAAGAGAAATAACATCTGCATTCCTGAAGAACAAGAGAAAGAACAAGGGATAGAGACTTTGCTCAAGCATATCATAGCTGAAAACTTCCCTCAATTAAGGCAGGAAAAAGTCACACAAGTTCAATAAGCACAGAGAATTCCATTAAAGAGAAACTCAAAGAAATCTACACCAAGACACATTATAATTAAAATATCAAAGCTAAGTTATAAAGAAAAAATATTAAGAGCTATTAGGGAAAAAAAAGCTATCACCTACAAAGGAGTTCCCATAAGGATGACATCCAACTTCTCAACAGAAACACTTGAGGCCAGAAGGGAATGGCAAGAAATATTCAAAGTAATGCAGAACAAGAACCTATAACCAAGAATACATTATCCAGCAAGGCTATCATTTAAAAATGAAGGAGAAATAAAAAGCTTCCCAGACAAGAAACAAAAACAAAAACAAAAAAAACCACTCAAGGAATTTATTACAACCAAACCAATGCTGCAAGTAATGTTAAAGGGCTTGTTGTAAACAAATCAAAATGAGAAAAGACTATAGCAAAAGAGGAATACAGCTTTAAAGAATAAAATGGCAATAAACAACTACATATCAATAATAACCTTATATGTAAATGGATTAAATGATCCGATCAAAAGACATAGGATAGCAGCATGGATAAGAAAACAGGACCCATACATATGCTGTCTACAAAAGAGACACCTTAAAACAAAAGATACACATAGACTGAAGGTAAAAAGATGGGAAAAAATATTTTATGCAAATGGAATGAAAGAAAAGCTGGGGTAGCAATACATATATCAGACAAAATGGACTTTAGAACAAAAGCTATAGTACGAGATACAGAAGGTTACTACACAATGATAGAGGGAGCAATACAACAAGAAGATATAACCATTATAAATATCTATGCACAGAATATAGGAGCAACTGTGTGTGTGTGTGTGTGTGTGTGTGTGTGTGTGTGTATAAAACAGACTTTGATGGATGTAAAACGTGAGATCATCAGCAATACTATAATAGTAGGGGATTTTAATACCCCACTAACATCACTAGATAGATCCTCAAGAAACAAAATTAACAAAGAAACAGCAGACTTAAAGGACATACTAGATCAACTCAATTTAATAGATATCTTCAGAACCTTTCACCCTAAAGCAGCAGAACATACATTCTTTTCAAGTGCCCATGGTACATTCTCTACTATAGACCACATGATGTTAGGGCACAAAAGCGGTCTCAACAAATTTAAGAAGATTGAAATCATATCAAGCATTTTCTCTGATCACAATAGCATAAAACTAGAAATCAACTATAACAGGAAAACTGAAAAATACTCAAATACTTGGAGACTAAATAGCATGTTATTAAATAACGAATGGATTAACAATGAGATCAAAGAAGAAATTTAAAAAAATCCTAGAAATGAATGATAATGAGAACACAACTCAAAATTTATGGAAAACAGCAAAAGCAGTCCTGAGAGGGAAGTTCATAGCATTACAGCCATACCTTAAGAAGCTAAAGAACGCTCAAATAAACATCTTAACCCTGCATCTAAAAGAACTAGAAAAAGAACAGCAAGTAAAGCCCAGAGGTAGTAGAAGGAAGGAAATAATAAAGATCAGAGCTGAAATAAATGACATAGAAGCTAAAGAAACAATACAGAGGATCAATGAAACAAGGAGCTGGTTCTTTGAAAAGGTAAACAAGATCGATGAATCTTTAACCAGACTCACCAAGTGAAAAAGAGAGAGGACTCAAATAAATAAAATTAGAAACAAGAGTGGAGAAATAACAACTGACATAGCAGAAATACAAAATATTGTAAGAAAATACTATGAAAAACTGTATGCCAAAAAACTAGACAACCTAGATGAAATGGACAAATTCCTTGAAACATATAATATTTTAAAAATCAATCTGGAAAAATCAGAAAACCTAAGCAGACCGATTACAACAAATGAGATTAAAACAGTTATCAAAAAACTCCCAACAAACAAAAGCCCGGGACCCGATGGCTTCACAAGTGAATTCTACCAAATATTCAAAGAAGAACAAACTCTTATCTTTCTCAAGCTACTTCAAAAATTCAAGAGGAAGGAAGACTTTCAAGCTCCTTTTATGAGATGAGCATTATTCTGATTCCAAAACCAGTCAAAGACAACACAAAGAAAGAAAATTATAGGCCAATATCCCTGATGAATTTAGATGCTAAAATCCTCAACAAAATATTAGCCAACCGGACCCAGCAATATATGAAAAAAATCATACATCATGATCAAGTGGGATTTATTCTAGGGAGGCAAGGCTGGTACAACATTTGGAAATCAATCAATGTGATTCATCACATAAAAAAAAGGAAGGAGAAAAACCACATGATAATTTCAATACATGCATTGAAAAAGTGTTTGATAAAATCCAGCACCCATTCATGATCAAAACTCTCAGCATAGTGGAAATACAGGAAAGATTCCTCAACATGATAAAGGCCATCTATAACAAACCTGTAGCCAACATCATACTCAATGGGAAAAAATTAAAAGCAATCCCCTTAAGATCAGAAACAAGGCAGGGGTGCCCCCTTTCACCAATCTTATTCAACATAGTCCTGGAAGTCGTAGACAAGAAGAAGAAATAAAAGGCATCCAAATTGGAAAAGAGGAAGTAAAACTATCATTATTTTATAGATGGTATGATATTGTATATAGAAAACCCTAAAGTCTCAGTCAAAAAACTACTGGACCTGATAAATGAATTCAGCAATGTGGCAGGATATATACATAAAATTAATACTCTGAAATCAGAGACATTTTTATACACCAACAATGAACTGTCAGAAAGAGAAATTAAGGAAACAATCCCCTTCACTATTGCAACCAAAAAAATATAGTACCTAGGAGTAAATTTAACCAAGGAGATTAAAGACTTGTACTCAGAAAATTATAAAACATTGATAAAAGAAATCAAGGAAGATACAAACAAGTGGAAGCATATACCGTGCTCATGAAAAGGAAGAAAACACATCATTAAAATGTCTATATTACCCAAAGAAATTTATACATTCAATGCAATACCAATTAAAACACCAATGACATACTTCAAAGATATAGATCACATATTCCAAAAATTTATATGGAACCAAAAAAGAACACAAATAGCCTCAGCAATCTTGAAAAGGAAGAATAGAGTGGGAAGTGTCACACTTCCTGATATCAAGTTATACTATAAGGCCACTGTACTCAAAACAGCTTGGTACTGGCATAAGAACAGGCATATAGATCAATAGAACAGAACAGAGAACCCAGAAATAAAACCACACATTTATGGTCAACTGATATTTGATAAAGGAGATAAGAGTATACAATGGAGTAAAGACAGCCTCTTCAACAACTGGTGTTGGGAAAATTGGACAGCTACCTGCAAAAAAATAAAACTAAACCACCAACTTACACCATTCACAAAAGTAAATTTAAAATGGATAAAAGACTTAAATGTAAGCCATGAAACCATAAGCATCTTAAAAGAAAACATAGGCAGTAAGCTCTCCGACATCTCTCGCTGCAATATATTTGTGGATTTATCTCCACGGGCAAGGGAAATAAAAGACAGCATAAACAAATAGGACTATATCAAACTAAAAAGCTTTTGCACAGCTAAAGAAAATAAGAATAGAATAGAAAGACAAACTGAACAATGGAAGAACATATTCGACAATACGTCTGATAAGGGGTTAATAACCAAAATTTATAAAGAACTGTAAAACTTAATACCAGGAAGACAAACAATCCAATCAAAAAATTAGCAAAAGAAATAACTAGACACTTCTCCAAATAGGACATACAGATGGCCAATAAGCACATGAAAAAATGTTCAACATCACTAATGATTAGAGAAATGCAAATTAAAACCACAATGAGATATCACCTCACACCAGTCAGAATGGTGCTCATCAACAAAACAACACAGAATAAGTGCTGGCGAGAATGTGCAGAAAAGGGCACCCTCCTGCACTGCTGGTGGGAATGCAGACTCGTGCAGCCACTGTGGAAAACAGTATAGAGATTCCTCAAAAAATTAACAATCGAACTGCCATTTGAACCAGATGTCCCAGTTTTAGGAATATACCCCAAGATCACCATAGCACTGTTTCAAAAGGAGGAATGCATCGCCATGTTCACAATAGTGAAGATCTGGAAAAGCCCAAGTGTCTCAGTGGATGAGTGGATTAAAAAGCAGTGGTACAAATATACAATGAAATACTACGGGGCCATGAAAAAAAAAGAAAATTTTACTTTTTGCGACAATATTGATGGACATTGAAACTATTATGTTAAGTGAAATAAGCCAGGCAGAAAAAGAAAAATATCACATGACCTCACTCATTTGAGGAATCCAATGAACAATGCTAACTGAGGAACGGAATTGAGACATAGGAGGGATCAAAGGGAACAGAGAAAAAGAGAACAGAGGGAAAAGGGAATGATAGGATGAGATAAACCTGAAGGGAAGGGGGGAGGGCATTATGGGGGGGGAAGGGAGAGGTTGAGGTTAATAAAGGGAGGGGGGATGCATTCGGGGCAACACTAGAATCTATGTAAAGACAATAAATTAAAATCAATACAAAAAAAAGTTGCCCCTCTACATGGATGACAAAGAGAAATGGAAAAAAGATGCAGGCCAGTTCAGATTATTAGGTGTTACATTTAATATGCAAGGGAATTTACACACAAGGCTTGTTTGGGCAGCCATGAGATTAGTAGATCATGCTGTATCATGCTGACCACCTGAGCTTTAAAGAGTTTACAGAAAGGTCTCAATGGGGCTCAGTTATGTGAACTAGATGATCTCAAAACTCATTGCTCTTTCAAGCTTGTATCCTTGAAATGGTTCCAGCTGCGGAATAGTGGGCAGAAACTTCATTCCATGGTCAGGGGCAGGGATGAGAAGCCACCTAATGCTTGAGTCCAGCTCATGGGTTAATTGGTGGTTATAGCCTCTTGATCATCTTCTCAAACAGCAATGCTTAGTACGAAGATTTCTTTACTTAGTCCTAACAGTACTGACATTTATGGGATGATTGCAGTGTCTATGATAGCACCTCACTTCTATTATCTCAACTAATTCTCACAGCAGCGTTATGTAGTAGAGAAATAAAAAAAAGTTTTTAATTTGTTAAAAAACTATCTGATCTTATGGCATTTGACAAAGAGACTTGTAATACAGCTCTTTTTCCATATTTTTATAAATACTTTCTCATTCTAATTTATTTTTTATTTAGGTGTCACAAAATTTCCCAGAGTGTATGCCTGCTAGTCTTCTTAATAATATTTTATTTACAGAGAACACATTTTAAAAATTCAAATGTAAATTTGTAGGATCTACAAGTAGAGCTTCTATATTAATAATTACCAAAATATAACAGTATTTTTAAAAGGGGATAAAGAAAGGCCCTGTTCAGTTAGGTTAGTCAGTTAGGAGCATCATCCTAAAACGACAAAAGACCAATTAGATCCTTGGTCAAGGCACACATTGTGAGCAACCAGTGAATGCATGACTGAGTGTAAAACAAATAAATGCTTCTATTTCCCATACTCTCTCTCTCCCTCTCTCAGTCTCTATCAATGAATTAAAAAAAAATTAAGCCTTGGATGGATAGCTCAGTTGGTTGGAGCATCATCCCAGAGTGTAGATAGAGGTTGACAGTTCAATTCCCTGTGCAGGACACATAGAGGAGCAGCTTGATGTTCCTGTCTTTCTCTTCTTGCCTGTATCAAAAATAAATAAATAGCCTGACCAGGTGGTGGGACAATGGATAGAACATCAGATTGGGACCAGAGCTCCCAGGTTCAAGACCCCGAGGTCGCCGGCTTGAGCATAGGCTCACCAGCTTGAGCAAAGGTTCACTGGCTTGAGTGTGGGATCATAGACATGACCCCATGGTCGCTGGCTGAGCAAGGGGTCACTCACTTTGCTATAACTTCCTGGTCAAGGCACATATGAGAAAGCAATCAACGAACAACTAAGGAGCCGCAATGATGAATTGATGCTTCTCATTTATCTCCCTTCCTGTCTGCCTGCCCTTATCTGTCCCTCTCTCTGTCTCTGTCACACACACATGCACACAAACATACACAAATAAAAAATAAAACTAAAACGGGATAAAGGAAGGTGTAATGCACACATGCTTGTTGGGTGGAAATGGAGGTCTTTCATGGAGTTGGGAGAAAAGCATTTCAGAAGACTCACATGTAGGGCGATCGAGGTGGTATTGTGGTAAGATTCATTTGGGTTGAAATGTCAGTTAAGCCCAGGTTCCCAATGTCTTATCTCCATACATCCTACTGTGGAAAAATTTCAACCTTGTCTTCATTAGGCCCAGAGCAAGGGGCAAGGTCCAGAGAGTTTGTTTCATTAGTTCAATCCAGTTTAGTTTAGTCTCTGTCCCATCTGGTTAACCTAGTCTATTTTCAGCTTCACTTTAGATGGAGCTATGCCCAACCTTGTATTTGGAGTTTAGGGGCTGCCAGACCCAGGCTGCTATGGCTGCACGGCAGTTATAGAGAAAAACATACGAGTACACAAGGACAATCATGTGTCACCCAGAGAGAGAAAAAAAGGTCTTGTCTTTGCTAAATTCTGATTATATTATCTCCAGCTTGGGAAGAACCAGGTGCCCTTTCAAGCTAACCAATCAAATTCCCAATCTTTTGCACATATTTGGGTGAGGAATCCTTTCAATAACAATATCTATATTGTTCTTAAATTTACACAGTATCTCTGGAGATAGTCTTTAATTGATTATTAAGTGGTTTCATGGCTGTATTTCCTAGATCTTCTGGAGGTTCTGTGTCTCCTATCCAATCTGATCCATTTCCCAGACTAGGCTTCACTCCTCCCTTTAAGGTGGCTATTTTAGTTCTTACTACATATATCTTAAAGTAGAAGTGCCCCACCATGGGCCATCTTGACTTCTGCGGAGCATGTATTTAGCAGGGGGAACCTTTCCCTACACCAGTCTGGCTTCAACCAGGCATGCCCCCCAGAAGAGGAATTGCTCCTGTTATTTTTATTTTCCCCCCAGTGATGATCAATAACAATCCTCACCCCATTGTTGCCCACTTTGAGGATTAGGTCCCAAAGGCAGAGAATGCAGATATACCTTGGGGAGCCTATGAAACTATAACTTCCTAATACAGCAGGTTCTTTAATGTCTGATTCCCTTTGCTTCCTTCCTTTATTAATATCTAGCTGCTTTTGCCAACTTGACCATTTTGTGTTCTACTTCCTTCTCTTTCTTGTAGAATTTACTCACTGTTTTGTTCTGATAATTGCTATGGGAGTTTGGGTAACTTCAGACACTTGGAATATTTGAGATGGGAAAGCCTAAGGGGAGTTAAAGGGTGATTGCTAAGTAATGCCAGTGCAAATGAAGTATGAGTCATTCATTTGAAGCTTAGCTCAAACTCATCTCTCTCATAATAAATACATGCACCATTTCATGATTTTTTTAAATCACAGAGTGCATATTTTATATAGAAGTGCTGGAGAAAATCATTTGGAAGTGACTGGTAGATATGCACGTTAATTAGACTAGCAAAACATAGTTTCTGGGCCATCTGTCATGAATAACTTTGTATTTCAACTCTGTACAATAATATCACACTAACTTTAATAAAACCATCCCCTATAATATCCAGTTAGTTAAAAGTGAATATCTATATTGTTCTTAATTTTACACAGTATCTCTGGAGATAGTCTTTAATTGATTGTTAAGTGGTTGCATGGCTGATAAATTCAGAAAATTGCAATAGATTATATTCTGAAAATGATTCTTAAGTTGTTAGCTTTTAGTGATTTAGCTTCTTTGGATCAAAAGCCCTGCTCTTCTTTGCCGTAGAAACAACATATTTTGTGATGTTTAATGCGTTCTATTGAACAGTAAAACTATTATTTATAAAGATGACTCAATATTGTTTTGAAATCCTGTAATATTTGAGTACTCTTTAGCATAGTTAATTTCAATTCAGATATTAAAATGAAATAAATTTTATTATGAATGTGAAACTTTCTAAAATTACTCAAATTGTTAAACTAATTTTCATTGTTCAGGAATTACTCTTTCTTTTTATTTCAAATGTCACCTATATCTATGGACATCAAAAATAAATATATATGTAATTAAAGATATCTTACCTTGTAGTAAAGGCTGTCTTTGAATAAAATTTTAGTTGTTTACTAGAATAAAATATAAAATTTCCAAAGCAAGCAAAAATTATGCTGCAATTTTTTATTCTTAAATTTATAGTGCACATTTCTTTTTTTCTTTTGTATTTTTCTGAAGCTGGAAACGGGGAGAGACAGACAGACTCCCGCATGCGCCCGACCGGGATCCACCCGGCACGCCCACCAAGGGCGATGCTCTGCCCCTCCGGGGTGTCGCTCTGCTGTGACCAGAGCCACTCTAGCGCCTGGGGCAGAGGCCAAGGAGCCATCCCCAGCGCCCGGGCTATCTTTGCTCCAATGGAGCCTTGGATGCAGGAGGGGAAGAGAGAGACAGAGAGGAAGGAGGGAGGGGGTGGAGAAGCAAATGGGTGCTTCTCCTATGTGCCCTGGCCGGGAATCGAACCTGGGTCACCCGCATGCCAGGCCGATGCTCTACCGCTGAGCCAACCGGAGCCAACCGGCCAGGGCCGCACATTTCTTCATGTCATTTTTCCATATAACATACTTCAATTTTTATTTAATACATTATGTTGTTAATATTTAGGTATTATTAAATGAGGCTTTTTTTTCAAAAGTTTATTAAAAGTTGAGAATAATTGTCACTAATTTAAGCACTCAATATCAGTACTATGAGTTACGAACTGTTTTAAAGTGGAGATTAAATACCATCATTCAGCTTTCTTAAAACATTATTAGTCGTGTGATGAATGTTTAAAATGCAATTACAAAATTTAAGTGTTGCCCTGGCTGGGTAGTTCAACTGGTTGGAGGGTTGACCTGATTTGCATGGTGTGGGATTGATCCCCAGTCCGGGCACATACTAGAATCAACCAATAAATGCATAAATAAGTGAAAAAACAAATTGATGTCTGCCTCTCTCTTTCTCTCTCTCTCTCTCTCTTTCCTTTCACTCTCTAAAATCAGGAAATTAAAAAAAAAATCTTTGGTGCCTAAATATACTTTAGTCATCATCTGTGGTACTTCCTCTCAATAAAGATAGGGACTGTGTGTTATTCAATGATGTATCTTTCCACAGATATCCTTAATTGACTATTAACACATACAAAACATTCAATAAACATTTGATAAATTAGTTAGGACACAGTCCAAAGTAGTTAGTTAGCTCTTCCAAAGTCTCATAACTAGTGCGTATCAAAATTAGTTTTCTGTTACTGCCATAATAGATAAACACAAATTTAACTGTTTAAAATAACACACTGTTTTTATTTTTTTTTTAAATATCAGAGTTTCTGAAGATCAGAATTATGGGTAGACCTAACTATAATCTGCTCAGGGCTTCTTAAGGCTCTTATAACGGTGTTGCTAGACCTGTGTTTTCTACTGTAGGACCTGGGGAAAATATACTTTGAAGAACAGTGAATTTGTTGGAAAATTGAGTTTCAAGTTTCTTGAGTCATATGATTAAGGTCCTCATTTCCTTGCAGGCTGTCAGCTGGAATGAATTTCTCCTACCGGATTCTTTCAGTTTTCCATGTGGCACCTTTCAATAATAGTGGGAAAATATTTCTTATGATTTTAATTGCTATGATTTCTCCTGCTGCTCTGTTGAACCTCAGACTCCATATCAAAAATGTTCTTTGCTTTTGAGGGATTAAGTGAATAGATTCAGCTTGGTGGAGTAATCTCCCTTCCTTAATTACATCTACAAAGCCTCTTTGCCATGTAATGTAAAATATTTAGAGATTCCAGAGGTTATTAGAAGAACATCCTTGAAGTTTATTCTTTCCACTGCAGAGTCATAGTCCAGTATGCAATCTATACCTTTCTCACTGTCTTCTTATGATAATTCAGCTGTAATTTGCTCTAAAGAGAAAGATGAACTGGATAAGACCATCATCTATGATGAAGAAACTCATTTATATTTCAGTGTAAGAACATAATATAAAGGAAAACTATCTTTTAGAAAATGACTTTGCAATCCATGGTCTATTGATATGTTAGTATAGCATAGAATTGGCACATATGTGAAAAAAACTACAAAATCTGGAAATTCAAGAAGCTTCCCATAATGAGACCATAACTCTAACTTGCTCAGAAGGATACTTGTGATACTAACAGTTAACATCAAATTTAGATTACAATCAATTATTTGGACAAATGATGACTTTGTCCTGTATTTAAATTATTTTATAGAGTGTTATGGCTTCAGATGTCAGAAGATGAAAGCAATTTTTTTTATGTGTTAAGAAAAGGAAAGTATGCCAGAAGTAATCATGAAGAAAGACTTAGTTTATAGGGGGGGGGGGGAAACCCTGCAGATAAAACCCCACATTATTCTAATGAAGATGTGAAGTTTGGCTAAAAAAAAAATTAAAAGTTATAAGAATAAAATTTCATTTATGGAGATAAGATTTTGGAGAAAAATATTTTTAGTTTAACATTCATAAAACTTAATACAGTTATAACACAGTTGCAAGGAAAAAAAAAACCTAGAAACACACAACTTACCAAATGGAATCCTGAAGAAATAGAAAATTTAGACAATAGAAATTAGGAAGGAGACTGAATTTGTAATTGAAAATGTTCCAAAAAGAAAAACCCAAGAACATATGGCTTCACTAGTAAAATTTAACAAACATTTAAAGTATAACTAGCATTACTTTTCTAATAACTCTTTCAATATTTATTTACTTATTTATTTATTTATTTATTTATTTTGAATGTGTTACGCTGACATAAGTTAATAAAATTATATATGCTTCAGGGGTATAATTTACTAATATATCACCTGTATATTGTATTGTATCTTCACAACCTCAAGGCAAGTCTCCACTTATCCCCCTTTACTTTTTCTTCCTACTCTCCACCTTCCTTTTCCTCTGGTTATCACCATACTGTTGTCTCTCTATGATGAAGTTTTTCTTTTTTTAATTTAAGAGGTGAAAACAGTTACAATTTTTTTTTATGAAGCCAATATTACCCTGATGTCAAAATTAGAGAAAGAAACCAGAAGGAAAGAAAACCATAGACCAATATCACTTTTGGATATTGATGAAGAATAATCATCACAATCTAGCAAACAGAATTGAATGGCACATTAAATAATTATACATAATGAGAAATTTGAATTTATTCTTGGAATGGAAACATATTTTACTCTGAAAAAAATCAATAAATTTTAAGTACTACATTAACATAAGAATAAAGAATCACAGAATCATTTCAACATATGCAGAAAAAGAAACTGACAAAATTTAGCACCATATTATTACAAACAATTGTAAGAACCTAGGAATAAAAGGAAACTTCTGTGACATAATAAAGGCCATATGTAAAAATCCCCAAACTAAAATTATACCTATTTGTATGAGACTGAAAACCTTTCATCTAAGATGTGGAACAAGACAGGGATTCCAGGTTTTTTACATTTATTAAACATGTACTGGAACACCTAGCCAGACCAATTAAACAAGAAAAAGAAATAAAAAGGTAAAATTATCTCTTTTTACAGTAACATAATTTTGTATGTATGAAAAGCTAAAGATTCCACAAAAAACTGTTAAAACTAAGTCAAATTAAGGAAATTTGTAGCTACCAAATCAACACTTAAAATTTAGCTGTGTTTCTATATACTATCAGCAATCTGAAAAAAAAATTAAGAAAACAATTCCATTTGCAATAGCACTATAAACAATAAAATATTATGATTTATTTAAACAAGGAGTCAAAATACTAAAAACTATAAAATGTTGCTGAAGGGAATTAAAGAAGACATCAATAAAAATATATATTTTATTCATAATTTGGCAGTTCTCATATTATTAACATGCCAATACTACCCAAAGGGATTTACATATTTAATACAATCCTTATCAAAATCACAAAAACATTTTTTTCAGAAGTAGAAAAATTCTTTTTAAAGTTAAGTTTCAATCTCAAGTGACCCAGAAAAGCTACAATGACTATGAAAAAGAATAAAGTCAGAGATCTCACAGTTTCTGATTTCAAACTTACTACAAAACTACAAGAAGAAGAAAAGAAAAACAAAACATTGTGGTAATGGCATAGAGACAGACATAGACAAGCAGAATAAAAAAGAGTCCAAAGATGAATTGTTACACATGATCCAATGACTTTTAACAAAGGTGTTAAAGTCATTTAATAGAGAAAAATAGTCTTTTCAACAAATAATATTATTAAAACTGGAATTTCACATTCAAAATATTGATATTGGACCTTTAACTTAAACCACAGAAAATTATGCCAAAATGGATAAAAACTTAAATGTAACAGTTATAATTATAAAACTCTTACAAGAAAACATAAAGTGTATAAAATTTGGCAATGATTTCTTGGATATGACACCTAAAAGGCAGGTAATAAAATAAAAAAGATAAATTAGAGTATATTAAAATTAAGCTTTTCTATGAAAGGATACATTCAACAGAATAAATATTTATATATAATCCACATACAGTAGGTGAAAGTATTTGCAAATTATATATGTGATTTAAGGTCTGTTCCTGCTGTCATTACAAAATACCACAGATTGCATGGCTTAAACAATAGGAATTAATTTTCTCATAGTTTTGGATGCTGAAAGTCACAGATCAAAGTCAAGAAGGGTCAGTTTCTGGCATGGGTGCTCATCCTGGTTTTTAGATGACTACCTTCTTGTGTTTTCACAATTGAAAAACAGAACTCTTTGCTGTTTCTACTTATAAGGTCACAAATCCAATTGAACAAGGACTCCACTTTTATGATCTTTTTTACCTTTGCCTCTTTATGGGCCCCATCTTCAAACACAATTGCATTGGGGTTTAAGGCTTCAATACATAAACAGAGAGGGTTTTATAAAAGTTAATCCATAACAGAGGATAATAACTAGAGTATATAAATAACTTAAAGACAATCTGATTAAAAATGAGCAAAATACTTAAATTGTCATTTCTCCAAAGAAGAGTTGAAATGATTCTCAAGAGCTTCACATGAGCAATCATTAGGAAACTGGAAATCAAAATCATAATGGGATACACATCACGCTCATTAAAATATCTACTACCAAAAGTATATAGAAATAACAAGTGCTTGCAAGGACATATATAAATAGAGACCCTCGTGCAATTTCGCAGAAATTTAAAAGGGTTCAGCTCCTGAAGAAAACAGTATGGTGGCTCCTGAAAAATTAAAGTAGAATTACAATAATCCCTCATCTATCTTGAGGGTTAGGTTCCAGAACTCCCCTCAATAGGTGAAAATCCATGAAGTAACCACCTTATAATTATTTTATTTATATATATGTTAAGGCTTTATAAACTTTTCCCACACTCTTATAAACCTTTATCACACTATTATGGACCCTCCCCACAGTTATTTTGCTTATTTTACAGCAAAAATAATTAAAATAGTAAATATATAAAATACCAATATACCACAAATCCCACAATATAGTGAAAAACACATGATACAAAATTAGATATATACAATTTAAAAATCTGTGATACAGAGAGACCACGAAAAGTGAACCGCGATATGGCGAGGGACAATTGTACCATATAATACAGTAATTCCATTCTGATTGTATTAACCTAAATTAATTGAAAACAGGGTTTCAAAGAGATATCTATATACTCATGTGTATAGCAGTATGATTTACAATAGCCAAGAGATGGAAGCCACCCAAGTGCCATCAATGAATGAACAAACAGAATGTACTATATACATACAGTAGTAAAAAATTTCTGACACATTCTACAACATAAATGACCACTGAAGACATTAAGTGAAACAGGCAGTCACAAAATGACTAATAATTTCACTTACATAAAGTACCTAGAAGAATCAAACACATAGAGACAGAAAATAGAAAGGTGGTTGCCAGAGACTGATGTGGGGAGTAAATGCTGAGTCATGGTTTAGTGCAATGTTCTCAAAGTGTGTGCCAGGGCACAGTGGTGCGCCCTAGAAGATTTCCAGGTGCACCCTATGGTATTCCAGAGAAATATGTGCCTGTTGGAGACCAAAAAACCAACATGGTTTTTGCAGTTTAGATTTTTGGGGGACAGAAGTGTGGGGAATTGACTGTAAACTGACAGTCTGCCCAACCGCCACCTCACTTGCCTGAGTAGGTTACAAAAGGTTGTTAAGCTGTGGTGCTGGATTGTTTATACAACCCTCCATGTTCCTGGGAAAGACTGAAAGCAAGTTTCTTCTATTCTTTGTTTGGTGTAATGTTAAGATGATATGTATGGTGGGGGTTTTGGATTGATGATTAAACCTAAGGAATTGTCTCTTGAGGCCTTTTGGATTTCTATAAAAGAAGAATATGTGACAATATCTAAAAAGCTTTGAACATTTTACTACAATTTTCAACATCCTATTTATGTGAATTAAGATTTTCTACCCTCAACACAATTAAGAGTAAAAAGAGGAATTCTTCAATGTATTGACAAGGAAATGAGAATTCACCTTTCAAATATATGTCCAAACATTGAAGAAATCACTAAGACACATCAGGCTCATGTTTCTCATAAACACAAGAATAAATAAACTTACCACATTCATGCCAGGACATGCCGAATTTACTAAATCTTACTAAAAATGTATTTATATGTATAAAAAGATAACATTTTTGTTCTTTTTTTTTTGTTCTTACGAATTCTTTTTTATGAATTCTAAAAAGTATAACTCGCCCTGGCCAGTTGGCTCAGTGGTAGAGCGTCGGCCTGGCGTGCAGAAGTCCCGGGTTCGATTCCCGGCCAGGGCACACAGGAGAAGCGCCCATCTGCTTCTCCACCCCTCCCCCTCTCCTTTCTCTCTGTCTCTCTCTTCCCCTCCCGCAGCGAGGCTCCATAGGAGCAAAGATGGCCCGGGCGCTGGGGATGGCTCCTTGGCCTCTGCCCCAGGCGCTAGAGTGGCTCTGGTCGCGGCATTGCCCCCTGGTGGGCAGAGTATCGCCCCCTGGTGGGTGTGCCGGGTGGATCCCGGTCGGGCGTATGCGGGAGTCTGTCTCTCCCCATTTCTAGCTTCAGAAAAATACAATAAATAAATAAATAAATAAATAAATAAATAAATAAATAGTATGACTCAAAAAATGTTACATAAAAATATTTTTTAATGTCAAAATAAATTTAGTTTTGTCATATGTATTTCATTTAATTACCATAAAAGCATGCTTGGACTTTATATTTTTTTCTTTAATATTTGACTTAATTATTATAACATATTTCTCAGAAATTTGTATATAGTGCACCTACAATTATTTGTAGGATTTTAAATGCGCCCCAACTTCAAAAAGTTTGAGAACCACTGGGTTAGTGAGTACACAGTTCCAGTTTTCTAACATAAAAAAAGTTCTGGAGATGGATGATGGTGATGGTTACATCACATGCAATATAATTAAATATAATATGAGTGTATTTAATGTTACTGAACTAGACATTCAAAATGATAACTATGTTAAATTTAATGTTACAAGTATTTTACCACATTTTAAAAAATAATACCTAACTTAATTACTTACTTAAATTATTTAATTAATAACTTAAATATTAACTTAATTACTTAAAAATTATCAGGGTGGGGGAGGGCTTATTTTAGTTCATATTACAAGATAAATTAAATTAAATAGGTATTTGGGGGTAGAATGAGTTAAATGCATATATAAAAAGCACTTTCTCGGATGGAGTTTTATCCCAAAGAAGCCATCTGTTCACAGACTTTAAAATTGTGTAATTGTTAGTTTCTAAGCAATTCTCACACTTACATGGATTCTAAAGGCAAGAGCTTAACAATAAACAACTAAACCAATTAGAATGACAGAAGTTACATATTAGGTACCATTTTTACAAGGAAAGAAAGCTATTGAAATAATAAGATCCAGATGTTACCTCAAATTAAAGCTTATTCTCTTCAGAAACCTTCAAATTGTGTTTCTCCCAAATGATGAGTTAATGCATAAATGATTATCTTGTTTCTGTACTCTAAAAGAAAACTACACACTTCTGAAGAAAACCTGCCTTCCAATGGCATTAGAATGATAGTTGTGTAATATAAGGGTGTGGGAAATTTATAAATTTGATATAAATTTCACACCAGGCTCATTCTGGACAATTTTATTTTTAAAATACTTTGAAAGAAAATATTAAAACTCGCTAATTTACTTTTAAAGTAATGGTCTAGATAGAATATAATTTAAAAGTATGTAAGACACATAAATAACCGAACTTATTTAGATCATTAACATCTATTTTCAAGTCATAATTTGGCAATTATTGAGTGATGGCAAGTAGCTTTTCTAAATGTAACTTTATTATCTTTTTATTTATTTTTATTTATTTTTTTTACAGTGACAGAGAGAGAGAGAGAGAGAGAGAGAGAGAGAGAGAGAGAGAGAGAGATAGGGCCAGACAGACAGGGACAGAGAGACATGAGAAACATCAATCATTAGTTTTTCGTTGTGACACCTTAGTTGTTCATTGATTGCTTTCTCATATGTGCCTTGACTGTGGGCCTTCAGCAGACCGAGTAACCCCTTGCTCAAGCCAGCGACCTTGGGTCCAAGCTGGTGAGCCTTGCTCAAACCAGATGAGCCCATGCTCAAGCTGGTGACCTCAGGGTTTCAATCCTGGGTCTTCCGCATTCCGGTCTGACGCTCTATCCACTGCGCCACCGCCTGGTCAGGCTAAATGTACTTTAGTGTAAATAGTTATTGAATGATATATGCTAGTTAAAATATCAAATTTAACATTCTTCACTAAAACAAATAAGATTTTAAATCATATTCATTATAGATAATATCGGATGACAGAATTTTTCTGCTACTATGTTAGGAACCATGATTGGTCCACGACTATAAAAATGCAAGAAATTCCTTGTGGGGTGTGTAAAATTAATCAGGGCTTAGAAGCCAGATAAACCTGGGGACAAATCCCATTTCTACCATATAGGCTGTGGGAGCATAAAATATTTTTCCTCTCACCTTTCTAAATTCTTCTCGGGGCTAGTAAATTACCATGGCACAGATTAACAGAAGAAAAGGTGAAAATTCAATATGTGTGTACATACAGGGGTGCCACAAGAATATGAAACCCCAGAAATATTGAGCAGTTGAGGTTTATATGCCATTCTAGAACTAAGAAGGGAGTACTGTGGTTTGAAACTTCAAGGGCAAGAAGGTAATTCACATGGAAATAGAAAAAACAAATTTTTGGAAAATAAGGCTGGACCATCTTTAGCAATGGGACTTTGAACAAATGGGCTTTGCTAGGTTCTTCCTTTTATATCCCACTTAGCTATCTATGGTGAGCTCTCCTTTCCAGGATCAAGTCTTCTATCTAAACTCTTTAGGTAGGTAAGAGCGGAGGGGGAGTCCAAGATTCTTTCTGAATCTTTTGCTTTTAAATAACTAGCTTACAATTAATATTCTTACATATTTTGAGATGGCAAAATTTTGCTTCTACTTCAAGAAACCTCTTTCTAAACTTTTTTCTCTGTAAGCATGGTTTCTTTGTATTAACATGATGATAAGATGATTAATATATATTATCTAACACAGTGCCTAGAATATAGTGAGCGCTAAATAAATGTTAATGACTATTTTTTATTATTATCATTTTTGTTTTATTTATAAAATTTTCACTTTAAAATAATTTTAAAATTTTTGCCAAAAATTTTGTATATTCTTTACTCAAATTCACACATGTCAACATCATTAGCTTCTGATATGATACACTGAGAGAGACACAACATCCCTTCTACCTTGTTCTTGCCATAGATGTAAAATGTAATCATGAAGAAATATATGTTACATTAAGAAATGTTCTATGAAATAGCTGCCCAAAACTCTTCAAAAATATCTTCACCACTTTAATGAGAATTTAGTAAAGTTTAAATGGACCCCAGAAGTGCACTGGGACACAGTCTGCTTAATTCTAGTTACACGTTGTGCTTTCTTTCCAGTTTGTCATTTCACATGCAAATTTTGTTAGAGTCTAATTATAGCCTCACCTCTTTCTTTGGCCCCACTGTTGAATGTTCACATTAATTTTCTGTATTCCATTCATTCAGTAATACTTACTATCAATCTTTACTACTTCAAATTTTACTGGCTTTGTTAATGACTTATACTAGCTACCAAAATTGAGGAGGATAGAGGGTATTATAGGCTTGGATCAATTTTGATCACACTTGTACCTGTTTTTTAATAATAGTATTATTAAGATATAATTCACATATCATACAATTCAATGGCTTTGAGTAGATTCACAGAGTTGTGCCAACAAAAGGAAACCTAATAAACTTAGTAGTCACCATCAATTTCTACATTCTTCCAGTGTTAGGCAAACAATCTACTATTTGTCTACATAAATATGTTTATTTTGGATACTTTATATGAATGGAAACATACAATACAAGATTATTTGTGCTATTCTTTCATTTAGCAAAATGTTTTCAAAGATTATCCATGTTATAATTTGCATCACTACTTTATTACTTTTTTTTTTCTGGAACAACATTCCATTGTTTGGATAGTCTCAATTTTATTTATCTATTCATCATTTGATGGACAGTTGGGCTTTTTCATTTTTTGGCTATTCTGAATGACGCAGCTCTGAAAATGTTTTTACAGTTTTTTTGTGAGTACATATGGTTTCATTATTATTTTTTTGTGGGGGTATATACTTAGAAGTGAAATCATTGGATGATAGGGTAACTGTTTAACCATGTAAGGAATTTCTTGACTGTGTTCCAAAGTAGATGCACCATTTAACATTTCTATCAGCAGTGTTTGAGGATTCCATTTCTTTACATCTCAGGCAGCACTTGTAATTATCTGTTTGTTATTATGTTCATTA
Source organism: Saccopteryx leptura (assembly GCF_036850995.1). Lineage (NCBI taxonomy): Eukaryota > Metazoa > Chordata > Mammalia > Chiroptera > Emballonuridae > Saccopteryx > Saccopteryx leptura. Next base: position 92,253,336 of record NC_089516.1, on the reverse strand, counting down.
TTATTACCATCTTGTTCGGTATTATATTATGTGATATGTTATTCTGGTTTACTTTGCTTGCCTTATATGGCTAAGCATGTTAAATAGCTTTTAATGTGATTATTGGCCATTTGTGCATCTAAATTAGATGTTTATTCAGACTGTTTGCCCATTCTTAATTGGGTCAGTGTCTTTTTATTATGAGTATGAGTTCTTTATTAATTTTTCATACAAATACCTTTTCATATATATTATTTGAAAAAAAATCTGCCATTTGTGATTTGCCTTTTCACTTTCTTAAAAATTATTTGTTGAAGTACAAATGTTTAATTTTGATGAATTCCAGTTTAATTATTTTATTTTATTTTCTTGTTGTTGCTTGTACATTTGATGTCATATCTAAGAAACCAATGCATAATTTAAGATCATAGATAGTTATGTCTATATATTTTTCCCTCTAAAAGTTGTAGTTTATGCAACATGGTTAATGTTAGGAACAAGAAGAATCCTTGTAAGATTAAGATTTTTTAAGAAACATATTCTAAGAACAATTTTGATTTTCTTTTGAGACTTTATTTTGTTTCATCATTTTGCTTGTTTGTTTTGATTTGAGGAAAAAGAAAGACTGCACTGCTCTGATAAAGGACCATGCTATGTTTTACAGGAATCTTTCAATGGTGAAGATTATTCAAGTAGAGAAAAGCCAAAGAAACAGGTACAAATGGTTTTTTCTGAAATAATCAAAAGCAGTATGGTCTATGGAGAAAATAAAGAAGTGAAGGAGTACCAAACTAAAGAATTGCAAATATTTAATCTAAGGAATTACACCCATTAACTAAAAACAAATGCAAAGAGAATTGTCTAGATTTCATAACAATTTAATTGTGTCAAATCATAAAGTGTTAACCTGAAAATAAAAGGCCAAATTGAGAGGTAACAAGCATTTATTTCAGATCCAAAAAAAAAATAGCTATTCTGGAAACACTGATTGAGTCAGAATCCCAAATAGTGTTTCAATTAGGGAAAGAAAATAATAGGTTTTTATTAAAAAAAAAAAAAGGAAGGGGAGGGAATTAATTACATGAAAAGAAGAAAGAAGCTTCTATTGGTTAATAAATCATGGAAAGAATTTCTATATGTACAAAAAACTAAGTTATTCTTTAGCTATACATAATGATGCTAATTCTAAAGAATGTATTTAATTTTCAGTCTGGTGTTCAGAACGTCTGCTTTCCTGCTAGCATTGCAAACAGTTGTTTGGGACATAATGTTGTTTTAGACAAAGTCCAAAGTTTTTTTCTCCCATTTTAAACATTCCAGAGGTTTGAGGAGTAAGACATGCAAGACAGTATTTGTAGAACAGTAACTCTGACTCCATTTGCAAATGGTTCTATTTATATTATTTTTCAAAAAAGAAAAGAAATGATGGAATGTTGAAGCACAGAAATCACACTGCTCACAAAAATTAGGAGGTATTTCCAAAATGAATATGAAGAGATAAAATATCTCCTAATTTTTGTGAGCAGTATATGTAGTGCTCCTGGCAGGGTAAGCAGACAAAAGCCTAGGTGGTGGAAGAGAGGTATAACATCAAGGGCAGAGCTAATTGTTACCTGAGATAACCTATCTACATGGAACAAAGAGTAGGCAATACAGAGAAATAACAAAAAACAGAAGGATTAACTGAGGAGAAAGAGAAGCTTGGCTTTATAAAGTCAAAGAAAAATAAACATAAAAATGAGACAAAACAACCTGTAAGAAATCTAATAAGAATTATAAAAGTTTGTGCAACAATGCAATTTATACCTTACCTTTCATTGCACTCAGTAAACAGTGACTGATTAACCTACGTCTCAATATGAATAATAGTCAATTGAAAATGCAATTTGCTCTTCTCTATGAGAACTATATTCTCTTAGGGAGTCCCCATGGTTCTGGATATATTTCTTGTTGCCTGTTGTTTTATTTATATTTATGATAAGTTTGTTATCATATAATTGAAAGTTATTAATTACTCTTCATGAGCTTTTCAAAGGTTACTCAGCAGCCTTAGAGTTGCTGTACTTACTTATTCTAAAAATGGAAACATTCATTATTTTTCCTATAACTCATTAAAGGAAAATATTCTAACAGTTATTGAGTTCACGATGTAGGGACTAATCTAATATAAAAAAGGTGAAGAGCAGAAAACACAACCTGGAGCAAGAGATTCTATTCATAGCAAGAGTGATTAATAAAACGAATTTTAAAATGACATTTAATACTTTGCAAATTACTTGTGATTCATCATAAGAACCAAAAAAGTGGAAAGTGCCTCAAGGCAAGAGGATGACATTGGAGTAAAATATAATGGTACTACAGAATTTTTTCAGTTAAGCCCATCAACTTTTTTAGGGTTTTTTTTTTGGTGTTGTTGTTGTTGTTCAGGTTTATGGCAATTAAAAGAACTTCCTCTTGTAGCATGTTACAGTACTTTTCTTCTCATTTGGCCTACCCTTGAATTAGGAAAATAACTCAATTGGTGATCCGTGATTTCACTCATTACTAATTACTTGATTTGTAATCAGTCAATTGAAATATAATAATTATTACTTATACAGCTAGTGCTTGACTTACAACCACGACTGGTTCCGACAGATCGGTCATAACACGATTTGGTTGTAAGTTGAGTAGGCTATATGTACAGTACTGTGAAATGATGTTATAAAATCTTTAAGTCATATTTTATCATAATTGTCTTTCATTATTGTTATAAATCATAATTTTTTTGTTCATTTTATGCCATTTGTATCATCTCTACACCATTTTGTTTCTTATTTTTACATTTGTCAGGTTTAAGTAAAACACTGCATTACCAGTAGAACTGGTTTAATATTTTCAAAGACAATTTCTTCTTGGTAGACATCTTGGGAGGGGTTTGATGAAAAATATCCAAGACACAAAACACAAATTGCTATACTGAGTCTGGGATAACAGTTGAAATGGTGCATGTGGAGATGGTAGTGCTGTCGGAAGCTGATCTGCACTGTCATATGCCCAGTTGGGCATCGCTTGCGCTGCCAGATGAGGAGCAGTTGTTGCTAGCGATTGTGGTCGTAAAGTCAAATGGTTGTAAGTTGCATAGGTTGTAAGTCGATCAATATTTGTAATTCAAACCACAGTATGATATACTGAATACATGTACTCTTTGGAGTAATTAATAAATCTAATAAGGCTATTAAAATGCCAGAAATAGCTAATGGTCTTTGACTTTCAATAACTCTGAATTTCTTAGTTCATTACAAGTCAGATAATTCTTTTTTGTTTTTATAACAACAAAAATAAATATGTGGTCATGGAAAACATTAAAAATATGATCAAGCTAACAAAATAATAAATCATTCAAAATGCTGATTCCCAGAGGTAACCAACAGTGATATTTGTAGTATATTCTTTGGGTGTCTTTTATTTACTAATAAAATATTTTAACGAAATTACCATATTTCCCCATGGATAAGACGCACCTTTTTTTGAAAAATTTGTGGTCTAAAAATGGTGCATCTTATACAGTGGTTGTAGAAGCGTGTCATTTCAAATGCCCTAGATAGAACTGAGGATGAGGCAATATATGAAAACAGTGATTAGTCATCAAACACAGATGAGGATAAGCTAATGGATAAGAGTTTTGACAGTGATAAGGAGTTGTATGAATTTTATGATGAATAAAACTTGAGCTCAATAACTTTATGTAATTTTTTTTTCAAGTTTCAGGCCCCCAAATTAAGGTGCGTTTTATACATGGGGAAATACGATAACTCGACTGTAAGCAGCTTTGAAAGTTTAGTTCTTCTTTCACAATAACTTACAAATATTTTTTGTGTATGTAAAACTTCATCATAATTTTAAATGGTTACAATGTATTCTAATATATGCATCTTGTAAATTTGTTTTACCAACTCTTCTTTAGGAATTTTGGGGCTATTGTTAAATTTGGACTTTTGTAAATAAGGTTGTGATGAACACCTTTCAATTTACATCTTACGTTTGTATTTAGTATTTTCCTTTGATTAAAAAAATAATTTAATAATCTTGGGTAAAGATTTCTTTTATTTGTTTAAATGAAAAATCCTGAACATTTTAAAGTTCATTTTTAAGTATACTGTAGTTAAAATCTAATCACAAACAAAATTCCTTTTCAATTATATTTTGTAATTGTTTATTATTATTGTATAAAAAACAAATTATTATATGTTGAGCTTATATTTAACTATGTAGCTGAACTTCATCATGATTTAGGATATTTTTTAAATTTGTCACATAATTTGTCAAAAACTGTTAAAAGTTAAACTGAATCATATTACAAATATTTAGTTTATTTGAGTAAATATTGATTCTAAATAGGCAGCATCCAATTTAACTGATTACAAGGATCTACAAAGACCATTAAAAATATAAAACAAAAGACTTTTATAGTCCAAGGGAATGAGAACAAAGAAGTTATAGTAGGCAAAACAATGGGTTGGTTATTTCAATGGCAGAGTTCTATCAGGCAGGTTACCTAACTAGTATTGTTCAGGTGATTCCTGGTTAACTGATTTAAAATTTCTGTTCAAAAGCTGTAATTAAACTAAATCTTGGCTTGGTGACATGGGGGTTAGCATAAGCAACTCCATTGTGGGCCTAATGCCTTTTTCCCTTCCCACAATTTTCTCCTTTTCATCAAAAATTCAGCCTAACTATGTTGATTTTGTAAAATAAGGCATTATTACTACTCCCAGCTATCACACTGGTGATCTTGCAGTTTTTGCTGAATCTCTGTGTAATATTTACAGGTCACAGATTCAGGTTCACATTCTTTAAGTTGGTTATTATCTTTGTTACCTTTGCAATGTTCTATTTTTAGGGAAATTATTTGCTTGTTGATTAGCAGCTGAGAACATGCATTTAAAGCTTTTTAAGAGAACACTACACCAGAAAGACTTCCATGATTATTATAACAAGGATAACCCCCAATGTGAACAATGGAGCCGTGGTGCCTGAGATCCAAATCAATCAAAATCATAAAATAAGTCAAAGAGAGACCCTTTTGAAGAATTAACTTTCTTAGGGTTGTTCGGTAATACTATATAGCTGACTCTCAACTTCCCCAGAAGTGTTAATCCAAGTGCAACAGGTGGTGTTGGCCATAGCACAGACACCTTTTTGCTCAACTAAAAAGTTATTCAAGGGCTATTCTATTACCCAGAACAACTTTGGTCAGAGATTCCAGAGACTTTTGTTGTGCAGCTATGACATTAGCAGTAGATTCAGCAATAGTTGCTAGAGTTAAAAGCCATTGTCTTCCTGTGAATTAACCAGGAAAAAAAGCAAAGAGCAAACAACAAAGGAATAAATGTTTTTTATTGGTGATAAAATTATAGATTCATTATCTTGGGAGAACAGTCTTCATCACAATGCTGTATATTTCTGGAGAGGGACCTCCCTAGTCAATTTTAATTTATGATCCTCAGCAGGTATGCATTTCCAAGAGTCTGAAGAAATCCTTTTAAAATAGGAGATGTTGACTCAAGGTCCAATTCTCTGAAATTTGGTTGCTGTCTGGGTGGTGAGTAGTACTTGGTGTGGTTTCTTCCAAGGAAGTTCAGGGCAATTTTGGTTCTTAATGATTTCAAATCAGAAGTGTAGGAGAAAATTGATGATGTTAGTTTAGAGAGTTATAACCAGATATTTGAGGTAACTAGAAAAATTTAATATCTAGTACAGTTGACAGGTATATAACAAAACCTCTAAGACAATTAACAAAACTATAGTATAATATCTATAAAGGTGAAAACATAATTATTCTCTCTAAAATCACCCCCACTGTCACCAAAAATAATCAAACAAAACTAATTTGTTTGCAATAAATTTGGGCTGGTTATTTATAATATATACTAGAAAGCCCGGAGGTCATATGAAATGACTGCTGTTCTAGATATTATAAATTGTAATTAAAATGATTTGTGCAAAGGTGTCTGCTAATTCAAACTGAATTACCCAAGGCAGGCGGCGAGGACGCCCCTTTGCTTACTGCCCCACGGGTTTTCCCCCTCTACTTGCTTAATTGCTTAAAGTAGAGTGCAATGAAGGAAACCACTGGTGGTACATTTCTTAAGAGCCACTGCTAGCTCAATAAATAAAAGTGATTTAAATAATAAAATGTTAATTCACATGTCAAAGATCTCTTTGTACACAACATTTCTTGTGTAGATCTTTCCATCATTTTTAAGCTCGCCTTGCAGAGGACCATCAATTATTTTTAATTTTACGTCAATTCTTTCACGAACTCTTGAACAGGCAACATAAAGTTGACCATGACCAAATGTAGGCTCAGGTAAAAAAATGCCAACACGCTTAAGTGTTTGGCCCTGAGACTTATTGATGGTCATAGCAAAGGCAAGTTTTATAGGAAATTGTCTACGTCTCAATTGAAATGGCAACCCTGTTTGAGATGGAGCCAAATCAATTCTTGGAATGACATATATTTCACCTTTAGAGGAGCCAGTCAAAGACTTAGCTATTATGACATTATTTTTCAATTGGAGAACCTCTAGTCTTGTACCATTGCAAAGACCCCTTCTGGTGTTAAGATTTCTTAACAGCATAATAATTGCTCCAATCTTTAACCTCAATTTGTGAGGTGGCATGCCAGAAGGCAGGACTATTTGAATGCCATGGCAACTTCACCCCATTGGCTAGTACAGTTACGCAAGCAACCAATAAGCTATTGGCGACAAACAGACACTTAAGCCGCAATTAATAAAGATGTGCAGCAAGAGTAGTGATTGACTATAGAGGCTTTTTTTTAAAGTATATTTTGATGGAAATTTTCATAATAATCTCAGATTGAACTCTTAAAAGCCTCTCAAGTCTAGGAAGTCAAACCAAGAACTTGACATCAGATTCATCATCAGATTTTATCTATATACAGTACCTATATATTTGAGTGGATGTCTAACTTTGTAGGGTTCCCCAAATATCTTGAAGATCTTGGGTTAGCCAGAAAGTGACTGTCTCATTCATCTGTTAAGGCTTCTGGGAATCCAGTAAGTAAGGTACTAGGCTGGTTTTCCAAAGGGCTTTATTGGCTCCATAAAATCAAACTTAGTTCCTTAAAATTCTCTGGTTATATCTAATTCAAATATTACATATTGTCAAAGCCTTAGTAATACAAACAATATTTTAATTCTGTCCTGTTACAAAAATCTAATTATTGATGAACTTATGAATATGACTACATTGTCATTAAAAAAAAAACTTACTATGAATTTCTGATTTTAAAATAAATCAGGTAGAGAGAAAAAGATGAATGTTCTTTTTTTGCTTATAAAAGTATACCTTACCAAATGGCTATAATTATAGATACTTTAAAAAATATTTTCTTAATTTAGGAAAACAGAACGTTAAGGAATCAGCAATGTTTCAAACAAAAAGTCATAAAATTATAGTCATTCTTGTTAGTTTCTTTAGTCCCAAAAATTTATTCTTATTATCTGATATGTTGTTAGCAATTTTATGAATCCAACAGTTCTTCCATTAGAATTGTATAATTCTTAGCCAGGTCAGTGGAATGATCTTCAAGTTATCAGAAGCCTGTACTTTTCAGTGTGTTTTCCATGAATCTCTTTGAAGATAAAGCATTTTTGAAAAAGCATCAGTTAAACAATAACTTTCTGTAAAATACAAAAATCTTAAAAATGCTTATGGTTAAATACCTGGAGAAAGTTTATTATAATATACTGCTGACAAGAAAATTCGATAATTTCTTTGACATACTACATATAAGATAACTGACCTTATGACTGATAACACTCTATCCGGACATGCTAAAATTTTAGGAAATTTATACAATTTCTAGAACACATATTAATAACATGCACTTGTACAAATATAACCTCAAAAGACTTGTTGTTGCTGTTTTCGACATGCAAATTACATGATGTTTCCATGTAATTTAATATACCAAAAACCTAATTAGTTTAACATCTTTTTTTGCAAGGGAAGATAAAAATTCTTTCAGCTTTTCCAGCAGCCCTCTAGAAAATCTCAAAGTAAATGTGAGATTCAAAACAACCCAAAACACTATTTTTCGTTGGGAAGTTGTCAAAACATCAAAAGGTTTCAATATTTGACTGAATAGGCTAATAGTTAGTTATGAAATAACATTTAATTATCTACTTAAGTAAAGTGATAAAATTTTTGGAGAAAAATAAAGAAGTTTACATATTTTTAAAAGAGAAATAAAACTTAGATCTTTTAATATTGAAAAGACTGGTTTTTCTTCAGTAATCAATGACCTTATAAAGACAACATGAAACACAGTAAATTACTTTGGTAAGACTAAATCTTTGCTGTGCAAATAGACAACCTAAAAAATAACAAAATAGTACAAAATCTTTTACAATTTCTTATATATAATGAACCAATACTCCAAGAAAACTGCTTTATTAACAGAGAGGAAAAACAAATTTCAATTTTCACCAGTGTGCTTTTGATATTAACATTTATTTAACAACAACAAAAAGAACAATTTTATTCTAATCTTAGTGTGACCACATGTAAATCTTTCCCAAGATTTCTTATCTGAAAATGTTCTAAAATGTTTTATGTCCATTCAGATTTTATCATATTTATACTTTTCCTTTTCTCATTCTGGAACAATCAACCATTTTATTGGCCTTATCAACTTTTTATTCAGAGTTGCTCTATTTTACCATTACTATTTATAACTAGTTTTAATAACCTCCATTAATTTAAATTCTTAACCAATAGAATGCTTACTTTCCAGAGAAAACTAAGAAGTAAACAATTTTGTGCTGTTACACTAGCATTCTGTGGATTTACAAATTTAAGATTACATATTATAAGTTCTAGAAGTATGGTTTTTCAGCGTTGCACAAAAGATGTTTACTAATAGGTCCAAATATTTTTAGTTTATTTATGACAGGTCCAAATGTAAATAAACCTATATTTAGTAATTCTTGTTTCAATATTTGTATCTTCTTTGGAAATAAATTAGATATTTATTTACTGTAAGAATTAGATACTGTATTTCAATATCCAATGAATATCTACAATTTAACTTATCTCAGTATAACTTTAAGGTTTCAAGTTAACAGACATATTTTGGAAATAATTTTTAAGTATACAGAGCATAAAGCAGAGATATTGTTGAACAATTATTTATAAACTTTTATCTAACATCTATTTAATTCACTGATTCTTAACAATTATGGTTTTTTTTTTCAATTTATTTTCTTAGGAACAGGAGACAAAGCTTCAAATATCCACGTATCCCTTCAAATAACATGAAATTTCCAAAATCATGTCGGTCATAACTTCACATGAATTTATTTGGTTACCACCAAAACTTATATTTCTCTTGTTTAAAAACAATCCCATATGTCAATAGTAATACTTCAGTGAATTTGGCCAAACCATTTAATTCAATGAGTCTTAATCATCTCATTTTTAAAATGGGAAAATAACAACCTCGTTTACTTGCTGGGATTGCTTTGAAACTTAACACAGGATAGTGCATGTGCAAAAACTTTGGAAAGTATAATTCATGACATGAGAGTGAGGAGTGTATTTACACCATCAAAAATTCTGTTTTTTGCCCTGGCCGGTTGGCTCAGCGGTAGAGCGTCGGCCTGGCGTGCAGGAGTCCCACGTTCGATTCCCGGCCAGGGCACACAGGAGAAGCGCCCATCTGGTTCTCTACCTCTCCCCCTCTCCTTCCTCTCTGTCTCTCTCTTCCCCTCCAGCAGCCGAGGCTCCATTGGAGCAAAGATGGCCCGGGCGCTGGGGATGGCTCCTTGGCCTCTGCCCCAGGTGCTAGAGTGGCTCTGGTTGCGACAGAGCGATGCCCCGGATGGGCAGAGCATCGCCCCCTGGTGGGTGTGCCAGGTGGATCCCGGTCGGGCGCATGCGGGAGTCTGTCTGACTGCCTCCCCTTTCCAGCTTCGGAAAAATGAAAAAAAAAAAAAATTCTGTTTTTTGCAATTTTTATGTGTTAGACACTATTACAAGAACTGGGGACCCAAGGCTGAGACATCGCCTGCTCTAAGTGGGCTTGTAATCTGGTAGGGAGAAAGTAGGCTCTAAATAATAAATAAAAAATAATTAGCACAATGTTAAAAAATAATTTGTATTATAACAACAAAAAATACAGCCACAACAACAACATATAGATATGTGGGGCATTATCTTCCAGGTTTAAAAAAATTTAAAAATGACACATTCAAATGCCCCAAGGTGAGAGTGTGTTTACTGTGTTCTACACTAGCAATGAAGTTACTGTGGATAAATTAGAGTGAGGGAGAGGGAGAGTATTGGAAGTAAAACTCGAGTTGAAGAAAAGACAAAGTAAGATCTTGTAAGTCAGTGTAAGATCCTATAAGATCCTGTAAGTCAAGATCCATAAATCATGAAAATTTAACATTAAACAGCTAACCCTGTTAAGTTGTCTTTCTTCCTGACAAATCTTGTAACAGAGACAACATGATCTTACTTGATTTGAAGTAAATCTAGGTAGAATAAAAATAATATATTTAACGGTTGGAAATTTAAAGAAATACTTGTTTTAGTAAACCAAAAGTCTTAAAACTATCTTTTATTTACCAAAGGTTATCTTAGATAAATACATTTGAAAAACATTTGGGTTCATTTCTATATTTCAGAGAGGAGATTTGATTGATGTAATGTTTTCCTGGCTTGAAACTAATTCAATACAGCTCTTTACAAATTAATTTTGGAAATACATTCTGGAGGTAGAAAAAATACATGTTTATAGCATACATACATAGACAAACATAAATGTGCATGGCAGATGCAAACAGATATTTTACAATTTACATTGTTACCATGGAATAGGTACAATCATGCAAAACTCACTAGTATATAAGAGAAGAGTTAGATAAAAAATTGTGTCTCTGGAAGATGAACTAAGTTAATATACCTGGGCTAACATTTTTTTATTGATATTTGCAAAAAAAAATGGGATTTTTCATAAGCCTAGTTTTCATAATAGCATGTCTTTTTTTCTCTCCTTTTTTTAGAATTATCTTGGCTTTTGAAAATGCCAGATAGAATACTTACATGTCCAAATGTACAGAAAGAAAGAGTTCAAGTTTCTACGAAGGAATTTTGCTTCCAAGTCCAGATCTTCTATGATATCTGCAAGCATTTTGAAATAAGATAAATAGGAGTGATTGTGGGATTATTATAAATAATAGGCAGGCTTTGAACTGTTTATAAGGCCACATTATTTTCTTATAAAAACTCAATTTTTTAGAAGCAGCGGTCATTGGGACTTGGACGTGAACTGCAAAGTATAGAATTGTGACAACAATTCCGGTGCCATGCGGACTGGAAGAAGGGGGGGGGGCACGAAGAAAACTAGATAGAAGTTGATGGAGGACAATCTGACTTTGGGTGATGGGTATGCAACATAATTGAATGACAAGATAACCTGGATGTTTTCTTTGAATATATGTACCCTGATTTATTGATGTCATCCCATTAAAATTAATAAAAATTTATTTATAAAAAGAACAAAAAAAACCCCTCAATTTGTAAGACAAGTATAGTGTTTTTAATTTTTTGAAGAATTGGATTACAACCTGAACAATATGTAGGCTGACTTACTCATCCAAACACATCATCTTCAATTTGCTTTTTTTTTACACCAGGGAGATCATCAACTAAGATGGAAATAAAAGGATTCTTGGTTCTAGATTTAGAGTTGTATGTTTTTTGAATATTTTAGTAAATTCTTCTACAAAGACTTCAGAATGTTCTTCTTTCTCTCTGGGTACATAGTTTTATTCTGGCTTAGGGGAGAAAACTTAAAATGTTTCTATCAGTCTCTGAATATCAATTTACAATTTGGCCAACCTCTGATTATAAAGCTATTAAAAAACAAACAAACCGTGTTGAATATCTCATCAGCTTTCACTTGGGACAAACAGTAAACTTTTGCAGCAGTAACAAACAACTACAAGAATGCTAGAGCTGTCCCCAAAAATGATGCATAAAATACTGCCCTCCCAAGATCCATAGCCACTCTCAAAATTAACCAAAAGAATGAAAGACTCCAATATTAGGGTCCCCGACAGTTAGACCCTAGCTGCAAATAAAATGCAGCCCACATTTCCATTCAGCCACATCTAGTTGCAAATTATGTGAAACTGACATTTCTGTCTGGCTATATTTTTGAGAACCCCAACCTGATGTTTGCCAAACTAAGTTTTCAGGACACAAAATGAAACAAGCAGTTACTTGAGAGGGAAGATCCAAACAGTTTATAGAATGGGGATGGGCACTTCTTCTTCTTGGTGTAGTGCAGGCTGAGCTCATAAGGAAGAAAAGAGTGTCTCCCTTGCTTCCCTGACCCCTGAGATATAGCTACAGAATCCAGCACTTTCCCATCCGATTCCTGGACAAAAGTTTCCCCGAGAGACACCATATGAAAGTCTCAGCTTTGTGAAGCACTCTAATCTGTGCACTCAAGATGGGGAAGACTAGTCCCCTTTCCAAAGCCACTCAGTTTAGTTATCGTCTGACTCCACCAAGAGCCTCCCCAGAAAAAGAACCCCGGAAGTCACTGCTGGATGCAGCCAACAGTCCCCTCCACAGGACCTGAGCAAGGCAGAGTGCTCTCTTTCATCAGTAAGGGACTAGGCAGTGCACTCCCCAAGCTAGTTCTATAACAATAAGAACGCTCGTCCCTTAGAAGATGGCATCTGGGTTCCCCAGAAACACTGAATTCCCTCTGATTCTTACTACCTGGTGCTGTGTGGGCTTCCCTTCTGGTCTTGCTCCTCTGGGTTGGGGATCCCAGTGTGGGGTTGAGAGCCCTCAGTCTTGATGGAAGGGAGTTTTGCAGTGAGATATATTTTCCGGCTTCTCAGCTGCTACACCTGTGTGAGATAGCTAGACCTTCTGCATCTCCACCCTTCTTACCAGTCTCTGTGGTTTCTTTTGTAAATCCTTGGTTATATATTTCAATTCAGATAGCCATCAGTTGGTTACTCAGGTTGATTGCTCTATGATTTAGCTGTAAATACATTCTGGGACCAGAAACAAGTGCGTGTAGTTTCCACTTACTCTGCAGCCATCTTCGAATTCAAAAATATAATTTTGATTTTGAAAAATACATGATTTCAGTTATTATTTTATTTTATTTTTTATAAATAAATTTTTATTAATTTTAATGAGGTAACATCAATAAATCAGGGTATATATATTCAAAGAAAACATGTCCAGGTTATCTTGTCATTCAATTATGTTGCATACCCATCACCCAAAGTCAGATTGTCCTCCATCACCTTCTATCTGGTTTTCTTTGTGCCCCTCCCTCTCCCCCTTCCCCTCTCCTTCCTTGCCTCCTCCTGCCCCCTGTAACCACCACACTCTTGTCCATGTCTCTTAGTCTCATTTTTATGTCCTACCAAAGTATGGAATCCTGCAGTTCTTGTTTTTTTCTGATTTACTTATTTCACTCCGAATAATGTTATCAAGATCCCACCATTTTGTTGTAAATGATCCGATGTCATCATTTCTTATGGCTGAATAGTATACCATGGTGTATATGTGCCACATCTTCTTTATCCAGTCTTCTATTTTTTTTTTACAGTGATTAAAACCTTTAAGCAAACTCTTGGCCAATACAGCAAGAATCCATAAAAGAGTAGTGTCCTTAATATGTTCACCAAGTCCAAGTTGACACCATCACCATGCCAAATCCCTGAAAAATGCAACCCAACCCCAGTTCAGTCTGTTAGGAGCTGTCACAAGGAGCAGGAGTCCAGGAAAAGTCCACATCCAGGAAAAGTTCGCATGGCACTGGCACAATGTTATACATGTATGTATGTGCATATGTATGTGTATATGTACCTTTGCCTTTATTATTGGTCATGGATTTTTATTTTTATAATTATTTTATGTATTACTAGTATAAAAAACAAGAGCCATCATTTTTATTTGAAGCATCTATATAAGCATATTGTTTGATTTCTAACCAATTTTCAGTGTGTGAAAATAAAATAATTATCACATTTACACTAATTACAAAGAGTTTTCCCTCTTACTTTAATTGTTTTAATTCATAAGTTCTAAAACTATTGAAGTTTTATATTTACTGGGTTTCAAACTTTTACTTCCTCTGGCTTAAAAATAATATGAAACAGGTCAATAACTAGAAGCTGAGCTTTGTTCCCATCTAAATAAAATCAGCAAATTAGCTTCAGCTTCTGATTCTATCACAAAAGCAAATTAAAAGTATGTGGCAATATTTCTCCAAATTAATTAACACTAACTAGCATACTATTAAAAAAGGGCATAACAATGTAATCACATAAACAAAATTCCTTTTGTACAATTACTGCTTCAGTGAAATACCTATTTAAAGCCTAGAATTTCATTAAATTAAAAGATAAAATGATGAAAATAAATTCTGTGACAAGTTGACTGTTAACAATGCAAATAAAATAGACTTTATTTGCTTTAAACTTAATCCTAAAATGAGTCACTATTAGGAGAATAAGTAGTGTACATAAAAGAATACCAAAAAAATGTATGAAGTATATTGTTTATTATTTTTTGTACAAATACCATTTACTTCTTAAACATTCACTAGAAAAATATATAGAAAGGACTCTGTTTTATTAGTAATGTGGTGCTTATACAAATTAAGATAAAATTTATTAAAACACAGATTTATATAGATAATTTAATAAATTAATTATTGTTTTATCTTTTTTATTTTTTATAGTTGACATACAATATTATGTTAGTTCCAGATGTACAGCATAATGATTCATCATTGCTCTACCTTACATAGTATAGTAACCATCTGTTAGTGTACATAGTTATTATAGTATTATTGACTCTATTCCCTATGCTGTACATTATATCCTCATGGCTTAATTTATAAATAGAAGTTTATCCTTCTTAATCTCCTCTCCTTTATCTGTTTTATATTGATAATCTCTTGTTTTATTTTGATATTTAGAGTTCAATAGGAATTGGGAGTTTGGCAGTTTCTAATTAGTAAATTATATATTCATAACATTCTCATCACTTATGAAAGCATAATTTATGAATTAGTATTTAGATTTATTCTAATATTTGTGCAGCTTAAATTTCACATAAAATATAATTCACAATGTACATTAGTTATAAAAATATAAAATATCTATTATTTGATATCATATAATTTAATGTATTTTGATATAGTATGCAAATTACTGTGTGCTTAGAGAAATGCATTTTAAGAGATATTGATGAATAATAATTAAAACTGCTATTACACAGGACAGTATCTTCATTAATTATTTCTAGGGAGCAGCTGTTGTTCATATATTCACTTTTCTGGAATACTTCCTGTGTTTCATACATATCCACATAGTTCTTACATCCATTATATATTAATGTTAGTTAAAATTCAAGTGATATTCTTAATTAGACACCTTAGACAAAATCTGTATTGATAAAAGAAAAATTTTACATCTTATTTGTGGAGATTATCAGCAGTATGGCATAAATTAAAAAATGATTCAGGTTTCAGTCTCACTTAACCAAAAACTGTAATCAATCAGAGATTTGAGCTTTAAATATAACTGAGATTCTATTAATTCATAAATTTTATCCTTATCTGGATTTCCCAAGTAATTGAATAAAAGAAATATGCACTAATCAATCTTATTTTGCTATACTAATTTCCTAAGGTTAATATTTAAGAATTTTTACAGTATAATATTACTCAGAGATAGTTTAAATAAGTCAGACACATTATAAGACCTTTTAGATTATCCAATTTTTATTACAAAAATTCTTAAACCAAAAACATCAAAAAATATTAGAGAAAATGAAACTATTTCCTAAACAACCAACTTTATAGATGAACACAGAAATAAATTTTACTATGAGTGAGCACTGTAGTCTCTCTGCTTATCAAAAACAATCATTGCGTAATTGGTGAATACCAAATACAGTGTCAAGTAAAGGGAGAGAGGAAACGGTAAAGGACATTGAAACAATTGGACAGGGAAATATACAGTGCGGTCTCAGAGAAATGTAGTATACATGCTCCTCATACTTCTGACTTTCTGAAATGTTAAGACATTGAAAAAATACTGTTATCAATTTACTTTTTAATAATTACATTATTCAATAATGCACATATTTTTTCAAAGATAAAACTATAATAAGTAATCTTTTCTTAGTAGCCATTCAATCAATAACTGATGAACTAGGAGGATTTCTTTAAATAACTTATTAGGACTTAAAGTTTCACATCCTTGTAGAAAATATAGCATATATTGGTTTTGTTTGATTAGATGATTCTCTAAAGATGCTATGAGACTATTCTATTTTGGAAAAACTTTCTATTTTCTTTTTATTTGTTTCTGTTGCTCTCCCACTATCTCTTCCATTTTTGACATCTGGCTTTAAAACAAATATCAAAACATATTAGAGCAATACATTTCCATTTGTTATTCATCACAATATAAGATATTGGTACATTTTTCCAGTAACATTTTATTTTATTTATTTATTTTTAATAAATTTTTATTAATTTTAATGTGCTGACATCAATAAATCAGGGTACATATGTTCAAAGAAAACATGTTCAGGTTATCTTGTCATTCAATTTTGTTGCATACCCATCACCCAAAGTCAGACTGTCCTCCGTCACCTTCCATCCAGTTTTTTTTGTGCCCCTCCTCCTCCCCCTCCCACTCGAGTAACATTTTAAATTACATTTCTTGAGTTTGCACTAGAAAACATTCTTTGTTTCTTTGCAAATAAAATGTCTTGTCAAAATCTAAATTTTATATAAAAACAGAAATCTATGAAGAAGTACATTTATTCACAATTTTTTCTATAAAATATAAATATACCTATGTGTTTTAGTGATATTAATATATCTAGAACTTGACTACAGCTTTGCACTAAAAGCTGGAATGTTGAACTAATTTAGCTTCATTTTAAGGAAAACTTATCTATTTTGTATTGAAACAAGAGATGATATCAAAAAAGCCCAGTGGAACAAATTTTGCTATTACTGATGCTACAGGTTCTCCAAAACTATAAACTTAAAAATAATGCTTGATTATATTCCAATTCCTGATATATTACATATAGGCATATGTCAATAAATTAATAAAGTTTGCAGTAAACTTGTTCTAATGTGCCCCCCCCATGATCTGTCTCTTGGTCTTCAAATCAAAGTGTAACCCACTCTTCTTGAGTATGGGTGAGACCTTTGAATTGTTTCTTACCAAAGAATATAGCAAAAGTGATGTGCTGTGGCCCTTATATTACATTATAGAAATATAAATATACTACCTTCCTAGCAGACTTGATGGTTTGTTGAAGAAATTGCCATGTTGAGAAAGCCTACCTGATAAGGAATTGTGTAGTCTCTAGCATATGAGTGGAGCTTCCACTCAATGGCCAGAGAAAAAGTCTCTCTGTCCTACAAAAGTGAGCAAATGAATTCTGACAACCCAAGTTAGCTAGGAAGTGGGTTTTCTGCCCTTTCAGGCCTCCAACTACAAACTCAGCCCAGCTGATACCTTGATTGCATTCTTGTGATACCCCAGGGAGGGGACATGGTAATCCATGGCCAAATTCATGACCCACAGAAATTGTGAGGTGATAAATGTTTGCTGTTTTTAGTTGATAAATATGTGGTAATTTGTTCTGAATCAATATAAAACTAATGTAAATTGTTAATAAAATAAATCAAAATTTCAATGACGCTGGCTTTTGGCAAAGTACTGAGCAACTTTGCATTACTGTTTTACCAAAAGAGTTAAACATTTTATTCACGTGCTAAAATTTTAACAAGCCTCCGTCAAATGTATATACACACAAATATCTACAGTACATGATCATAAATAAACATCACAATTCACCCCTTACCAAACTTTTCTGCTACAACATAGCTTCTATTTGCTATCTTATCAAATAACTAAGAGAGTGAGTAACTTCTCTTGAAAACGTTGTTTCATTAAGATAACAATATATGTTGTACTTTTCAATATTTTGTTATATTTTTCTCTATTAGCTCTGGCTTTAACAGGTTATTTCTGAAATAATAATATGTGATTTTAGAAAGATCTCTAATTCTTATTAAAGAGTAAAATAAACCTCTATGTCATTACTACTTCAATTTTTAAAGGTGGTGCTCAATAAAAATGTAGTTTTGAAAGTAAGGATGTTTAAATTACTCTGGGATCATTCTTTCTTTCTTACCATATGCTTATTGTAATGAACTTAAATGAAAATCCAGAAACATTGCCAGACTTTCTGAATGTAGCATATTGGATTGTTTTTCTAAAATCATTCTTCTACTGGGAAATAGAAACTGAACATTTCCCCCTCTTTTCCTACTTAAAGGCCAAATTTTTAAAAAAGAAAAACACTGAAAACAGAACTAGTTGAAAACAGAAAAATTCGTAGTTCTGATATATTATATAAGGCTTTCTGAAAACATTGAAGACCCATAAGAATGGTACTATACCATTATCCTCTGCAACCCAATTTCCAGAGCCTTTAGCTAAGGTGTGGTTGTGTGTTTCCCTATTGCATTATGGAGCTTGTTTCTAAGATATCAAACAGATTTTAATCTTCTTCACTGTGTTATCTTTTCTTTTAACTAAATGTCCTTCTTTATTATCAAATGGATATATTTATTTGAATGTTTAGGAAAGCAAGAACATCAACTTGAATCTTGCTCTTTCATTCACTATACCTTCACTGTCAGTATAAATGAGCCAGGATTCAGGCATTACACCAGTATTTACTGTCCTATACAAATGGGTTTGTTCTTACCACATAATTGCATCACAAAAAAATCAAATAAGTATAAAATATTATTCACTTGTTTCTTATAAATCCAGGAAAGGATTATGAGGAAAGAAACAACAACTTTATTTAGAATTACTTAGACATTTGTTTGAGTCATCTCTTGCAACTATATTAATTGTATTACTTTAAAAACTGATTTGCCCTGGCCAGATAGCTCAGTTGGTTAAGAGTGTCATCCTGAAGCTGAGAGGTTGCTGGTTTGATCCCCAGTCAAGGCACATACAGAAACAAATTGATGTTCTTGTCTCTCCTTCTCTCTTGCTCTCTTTGTCTCTTTCTCTCTCTTTCTTACTAAAATCAATAAATAAAAAAATTAAAAAAGAAGAAAACTGATTTATCACTATGACCTCTCGTACCATATTTGTTGGGAAGTTTAAATAAAACAATCAGGCCTGACCTGTGGTGGCGCAGTGGATAAAGCGTCTACCTGGAAATGCTGAGATCGCCAGTTCAAAACCCTGGGCTTACCTGGTATGAGAGTTGATGCTTCCAGCTCCTCCCCCCTTCTCTCTCTCTGTCTCTCTCTCCTCTCTCTCCCTCTCTGTTTCTCCTCTCTAATAATGAATAAATAAATAAAAAATTTTAAATAAAACAATCAAAACTGATGTTAATTGTTGTATGCATTATAAATTACCATTATTTAAAATAACATATGCATATAAATCATGTATCATTTAGAGAGATGTGTCACACATTTATATGATCAATGTAATACCCCTCTTTCAGTACTTGTGGTTCCATAAGCTCCATTTCAAGCTTTCTTCTTGATTTACTTGTCAAGGGGCATTCTCATAGAGTGTGCCTTATCAGGTCTATACCAGTTATAGAAATAATATAACTTTTTACATGTCTTTCTCTGTTTCCATACTACTAAATATATTATAAGAAAGAGATACCTCAGTTATTTCACTGAGATATGGGTATATATATATATATATATACACACACACACACACACACACACACACTTTTCTGTTTCTTATTATCTACTGTTTACTCATGAGAATCACTGTTAATCAATTTCATCAATGTGGTTACTCCGTCCTTTATTTTCTGATCTACCAGTAAGAGGAGACTAAACACTGACCAGAACATCATCTTCCTTTAAAGTTCAGAATTACTTTATTGTGCATTCGGATAGAAGTGCTTCCAAATTCTTCCAGAAAATAGGACTACTGACACACAACAGGGTAAGAATGTATGGACAGGAAAAACACATTCTAGAAATGGACAATTAAAAATAATGTTGAGTAAAGCCAATACTGCTACCATACCTCATTTTCCAGACCGTGTATTTTACTTTTATTTTTTGTGTGAGTTTATTGGTGTGACATTGATTAGTAAAATTACATGAATTTCAGATGTACAATTCTATAACACATCGTCAGTATATTGCATTGTCTGTTCACTACTGCAAGTAGAGTAAGTTTTGCAGAACAGATTATTATATTTCAATTATTGGTTCAGTGTACCTATCATATTGTGGGAAGAAATGCACTAAATATAAAGGATATTGTCCCAAAGTTTTCACTGTAGCTGAGCTCTTAATGATTCAACTTTTTCTTTCTAGTACTATAGTATACTGTGGAACCAAAGATTCTCTTGGCCATATGGCCTGTTGTTATATATATATATATATATATATATATATATATATATATATATATATATATATATATATATATATATACAATATACAATTGTATATATGCCTATTGTTATACTTCTTCTGCCCTAAAAAGAGGTCCGTTAGCCTGAGGTAGTGTTATACAAGATTGATATAAAGCTTTAAGATGATAGTACTTGCTGAGGAAAAGCTAACAGAAAAAGCAAAACTATATTCATAGTAGGTGCCAAATACCTGTAAGGATGACTCTCTCCTTACTCCAGAGTGAAAGGAGTGTGATATAATCAATCATCTTTTAAGTAGCTTCCTAGTTTCCTTGAGTGATATTGTCATAACGAGGACTGAATTCTTTTCTCTATTGCTGGATGGCTTGACACTCAATAATATCAAAATGTATTAGACTTAGAGAAAACTGAAACTGTTTGGACAAATATAGTCTCCATTTCTTTGAAGAATACAATAATATGTCATGCCAAAGTATGTTGCTTTAGCATAAGGAATATTTTGAGCTGAAGAGAATTGAGATAAAGAGATAAAATATGCTTTTTGCCTTCTTCTTATTTGATTAAAACCAAGACATAAATTTATAAAAGTCTCCCATCTCCCTTACGTACCTAGAAGAACAAAAGGTAATCACTACAGCAAACTTTAGACCTTATCAGCCTGGAGATAGTACCAGAAAAATATGCCAAATAAAATTTATTTCTACCTTTGGGTTGGTCCTTGGAGGTCTAAAATTGCTTTTCTTTGCCCTGTCATTTCTTCACAGATGTTTTGCTCTTTGTTGAAGTTACTATGTCAGTCAGAATTCTAAGCTATGTCTTTGAGGTAATTATTTTTCCCTGGGTAACTTCCATGTAGAGGGGTGGCAAATGTAGGTTAATAATAATAATAATAAATAATACTACAATAATAAATAATAATACAAGAATAAATTCTATATTTTGTATACTCACAACTGTCAAACTACTTTTCCCCATTCCTGTATATACGAGGTATAATATGTTGATAAACTTCTGTTTGTATTTTTTATGTTAATCTGTCTTTCATTAAAGGAGTCTCAGCCAAGAGCTTAAAAGAATAGAAGAAAATTGTTTTTTTCTTTTCCTATATCTTCCACTATGTCTAATGTGTTCATGGATTCACTAGGCAATCATTGGAGTAGCCGAAGACACTAGCTGTTTAAACTGCATTAGAAAATGTCATGGTTCCACCTAATTTCTAAGTGCCTCTTTGACAGTAGATGCCCTGATGAATAGTAAAATAAGACACAAAGATTTTCCTATTTTTGTGCCCAATCTTACATATGTATCCATATGTTTTTTCTTTAAAACTTCCAATTTTGCATCCTCCAGGTCTCTGCACATTCAGCCAAAACCTTCATCACTGTTTGGAAATTCATGATTATCTGACTTTTAGACTATTTCTTCCTCCATTCAAAGGAAGCAATCAGGTCTATTTCTAGAGCTTCAGGTGAATGAAGGTTTTCATTCACCACTGCTCAGACCATACCCGACTGTATGTCCAATGAAGTGGCAGACTACTTTCGGGTAACAAAAGTCTCATCCATCCATCTCTTTCATCTGTTCTTAATCTTGTCTTTAAAAGTATGGATACTTCTTATCAAAGATTACTGAAAAAACACATATGAGAACTGTGCTCAACAAGGTAAATATATAACTTCTTATCAATGTTGATTAAAAAAGACAATAAAAATTTTAAATATGAAAACATTTACCTATAGGAGATAAAATTTAATAAACTATGTGTCATTGAGAAATAAAATATATGACAGTATTAAAACTGTCTAGAAACATTAAAGAACATAAATTTCAGAAAGCAATGTGAACAGGTCCAATCCTATACCACAGAAAGACTCATCATTGGAATCCACTGATAATATGCGTAGTATATAATATATAGATTTAGAGATGATAACCTTCCCTGTTCATTAAAGTTTGCCCATATTTCACTTAAATAGGCACTGGGTAGCTACAGAGATAAGAACATAGGTCATAAAAATGATTGTAGATCATTACCACTCAGTTTTTATATTCAAAACCAGTTGAGCAGATTATAGATAAAAATTTTATAAATTGGTGACTCATTATAAAGATATTATTTCTCTCAAAGTGGTAAGTCACACTGATTCTGCTCAAACCATCTTGCTCATGTTATTTTATTAAAGAAAAAGCCTGAAACATCACATTAGCAGAAAATTCTACTGTAAGCTACTGTTTCTGATAAACTGAGAAAACCCTGCTTGATTGTATGATTACAATTGATCATCCTTATTGAAAAACAAAACAGAGCAAAACAAACAAAAAGGGTAACACTCTCAAGATTATTTGTAGTGTTGATTATTCAAATTCATATCATTCTATAAGAAAACTTTGGCCAATTTCTCATAAAATCTGTTAATAATCAAAGCAGATATCTGAATAATGTACAATATGAAACTTTCAAAATATTATCTTACAATGCGCTTTCATAGTATAGAGTGGGTTATTTTTAAAGTTCTGTTAAAACTGTAATAGAGGAAACTACAGATTGAAGTCAGAGCAATTCTGTGGGTCCTTGCAATTTATCTGCATGATACTTTACTAAATCTGCAGTCATTACATAAATATGCACATTTTTGTACTGGGTCTGATCTGGAGGATCACCCCTAATTTAAAAACTAAATGTATTTACTTGCTGCTATTGACAAAAATAATCAGCTACTCCTTCTCATTCTTTGCAGCATTCCCACAGAGCAAGAAAATTTATAACTATTTGTTATAAGCACATATTTATATTGTAATTTTGGAAGTATGAATTTGAGAAAACCATTAATTTGTTTCTCCTAAGTTCAGAGTTCTTTTACTAGAACATTTTATTTTTACACAACCATAGAAAATTACTGGGAGCATAATTATCTATACAAAACTCAATAATAAAATGCAATTTCTTATTTCTTTTGGCCACAGAGTGAATTGTTCAATAGCTCTTTAAAGCAATCTGACCATGTGCCACCTCCACTGTCGCTTTTTCATAAACATTGTGCTGCCAATTGAGGCTGAGTCAAAGAAAGTATCTTAATGGTAAACACTTTCAAGTGTACTCTGCTTGGGAAAATTTTAGTATTGCAACAAGATATTTAGGCTTGCTTTCTGTAACCAGGGCCTCATTTCTATAACTGCTTTTACCTGACCCTCCTCAATCAAAACTTTCATGACTTTAAAGTATGTGTTACGAAGAAAGCAATGTGATGAAATGTAGTGAAATTCAGAATTTGCTTTTATGCTGCTTTTCCAAGACTATTTGTATTTTAAATGTTCTTTAGTCAGAATAAACATTTTTTAATGTGGACGTATTTTGTAAGCTTATGGCGATTCAACAAAAGGGACATGGATAGGGAATACCAAGTCTCATCCAGCACTCTTCAAATCATTCCAACTAAGTAGCTACCTACCTACTCATCCCATATGAAAGAACTGATATTAATGTTATAATTACTGAAACCACCTTCAGGATAAGCTATATCCAAATGTTCAAGGGAAAAGTAAAATAGAATTATCTAAAAAAATATATGTGTGTGTGTGTGTGTGTGTGTGTGTGTGTGTGTGTGTGTGTGTGTAGCTCCAGATGACAGGATGAAAGGGAAACACAATGAAGGCACAAATCTACAGTGAAGCTGATGAGACTTAAGCTTCAGGGCCTCTGGTGTGGAGGGCCAATCGAAGAACCCAGAAAGGGTTGGATCAATGTGTTCACATGGTCGTGAGTTTTGCAAAATTTGCAACTAAAAAAAAAAAAAAACCATTATAACTTTAGTTAGTTAATATCTCTGTATTTTTTCACTTCCATTTGAGTGGCAGTGGATCTGCCATGGGCAGATTGAGAATCGTTCTAAAGAAAGTTGACTTGGGATACTTTAGATTTAATAGGATTTAATTCTGTGTTTTGCAGTCATTTTTATGCATTGTTAAAATTGTTACCAACTGTCCTAATACAAGAATGACTTCATGACTATATCCAAGTACAGTGACTTAATACACCCAGCATTGTGGCATGAAGCAACAGGACAGGACGTTTATATTGATATGAACTTGTCTACAACATGGACAATGTGACAATAATGGAGTAGAAATAAACTGGTAAAATGCAAGAATATGTGTGAAGTTCACATGTTTGGTGGATGCTAATGTAGTTAATCTGGGTCATCTCCTGGTGAAGTCTGGTGGAGACAGATAACATGGCAGGAAGAACATACTAAAAGCTAAGAGAAAAATAAATTTTTCTTAGAACTAATAAAGTTCTTGAATTTAAAAATTTTAGCTTAAATACAGTTGGTATACAATATTATGTTGGAATTTTATTGGTTATATTAATTTCACTTGTTCAATATAGCAATCCAACATTGTTATCCCTTACAATGTGATTTACCTACTAATTCCATTAATCATCTGTCAGTGCAAACCTATGACAATATCCTTTTCCTTTTTTACCTATTATTCTACCCTTTTCCTTCTGGTAACCATTACTTTGGTCTCTATTTCAGTGAGTCTAAACCATATGACTCAGCAATTGTACTTGTGGGTATGTAGCCAAAGAAAACAAAAACACTAATTTAAAGAGATATAATCATTCTTATGTTCATAATCAAATATGGAAGTAACCTCAATGTCTATCAATAGATGGATGGATAAAGAATATTATGCAGCAATAAAAAGAATATATTCTTCCCAGTTAGAACAATTAACATGGATAGAACTAGAGGACATTATGCTAAGTGAAAAAATTCAGGCAAAGAAAAACAAATACTGTACGGTTTTACTTACATTTAAAATATGAAAATAAAACAAAGAAGAATAATTTCTTGGATTTTAAAAATAATTTAATTAATGATTGATATATAAAAGAAAATCACATAAACATAATGGGTAAACATACATATCTTGCTCTATATGCAAGAAATACTATTTGATGTCATATATATCCTACTAAACACTAATAAAATTTTATAAAACTACAATATAGATTAAAAGACAAATGAAATATTTTAAATTTAAAGGAATTTACAGTGAGTCACTGTACAAGAAAACTTGAAATGTCCTGAAATCATATAGCACATGAATGCAGTTAAATAGAGTTTTCACCAAATTTGGCAACAACCCTAAAAGTTTACTTGGCATTACCAGAAACAAGTCTTAAAAACTGAAAGAATCATTCACAAAATATTGATAATGTACAACTAGTTTTGATCACCCATGCTAGAGAAAGGCAGATGTGTATTCCTAATCTTTCTATTGAAAATACTATTAAAGTATTTTTTACAAGAAGAGCTGATAAAAAGATTATTTTTTTCTCTATCTTGTCATGTTTGTGGTATCTGCAGGTTTTTAAAATTTGTAATTTCATGTTTTTTCTTTTCTTATTTTACAGTAATATTTCCTTTCATATCTACTTCTTCCTGTAATTTTGTTTTCTTTCTCTTGAAGTAAACCCAAAATGTGTAAATATCAAGCCCCTCAAAATCTTGATCTGCTTTAGCAGAACTGCATACTGGAAGAGGACAAGATAAATTCAGACCTGGTTCTAGTCTGTTATTAACTTACCATTTAGTCCATTATTCAACTTAACTAGACCTCTTTTTCAATATCTTCAAAATGAGACCATTGTTTTGGAGACTATTCTTTTTAAAAAAAACTATTTTTTTTATAATTTTGTTTTTAGATTTTATTTATTCATTTTTAGAGAGACTGAGAGAAGGAGAGGGAGAGAGAGAGAGAGAGAAAGAGAGAGAGAAGGGGAAGGAGCAGGAAGCATCAACTCCCATATGTATCTTGACCAGGCAAGCCCAGGGTTTTGAACCAGCAACCTCAGCGTTCTAGGTTGACGCTTTATCCACTGCACCACCCAGGTCAGGCAGGACTATTCTTGTTTATGTTGACACCATGTAGGTTGAAGAATCCTCCACCACCACCATCTTTTGTTGGAAATGGCTTACTGTCATTATTTTATGACTTTTTTAAGATTCATGGATGCCTCTTTATTTAACCTATGACAAATTTAAACTCAAAACTTCAAATTCCCAGTCTTTGCCTTATAAATGATGATTAGCTGAACTGTTTATATGCAACTATCAATCAAAACAAAATATTTAGGGCCTAATTGTTGATTAAGATTCTCCCCTATTTTTCCTCCAGACTCTAGCATTTTGGCTCATTCGCAGACTGAGCCAGCACATAGACCCTCCTGTAAACAGTATGGCCTCAAGGAAAAAGTATTTTCTGATCTTTTTTTTGATCATGCCATCCTTTCCTCTTACTTGACCATACCCAGGTCTTTCTATGCTTGTTTACTCTTCAGTATGAAAGGAATCTTTTTTGCCTGGTTCTAAGTTGTTTGCAGACCACATGGTTATAACATCCTCCCTGTTGTATTAATCCTTCAACTTCTACTATGTAGTCTCTTTCCTTTCATTGTAATAATCATTTTGAAAAAAAGCATCTCCTTACTTGGTTTGGATTTATTTTTTTATTTGACAATGCAAAAATGTGCCTGTTAAAGAGTTAGAGAAGTGGAGAGCTTATATATTTTCTGTAATTCCAAAATTCTACTTTATTTATGAGTAAAGCTACTGAAAAAAATGTACAACATAGAAGTGCCTTTAAAACTGACCAGGAAATGGCACAATGGATAGAGTATTGTCCTGGGATGCAGATGATCTAGGTTTAAAACCCCAAGGTTACTGGGTAGATCGTGGGCTAATCAGCTTGAGCATGGGGTTACTGGCTTAAGCGTGGGATCATAGACATTACCGCATGGTTGCTGGCTTGATTCTAAAGTTGCTGGCTTGAGCAAGAGGTCATTGGCTCACCTGAAGACCCCTGGTCAAGGCACATATAAGAAAGCAATCAATGAACAGCAAAGGTACCGCAACAAAGAATTGATGCTTCTCATCTTCTTCCGTCCTGTCTGTCCCTGTCTATCCATCTCCTTGTCTCTCACAGAAAAACACACACACAAAAAAAAGTTCCTTAAAAATTCATATTCAATCACTTTATGCACTTAAAAGGTCCCATTTATGGCTAAGTCCTTTGTAAAGCCAACCATCCAATGAATGTTCATCTAAATACAATATACTACTCAAAGAAAACTTTATCTGAATTGTAAATGCCATGAAAGCCTGCTGTGCACTATTTCTAACTAATGTAACATTTGGAACAGATAGTGAAATTTCTTTTTTGACAAAATCCATGTGTTGAAATGTTTTAAATTAAAGAAATAACTTCAGGAGTGTAACACTATTCTCTGCCAATTTCTCGTGTTTGTGAAATTCCCTGGAGTACCTGCAAATGGCACTTCCAACAGCAAATGTTTTTAAAAACCCCAAGGACCCCTGAAAAGCCAGATTATAAAACATACAGAAGGATATTAAAGCCAATTTAGAAATTTATTAGTGTTAGAAGTATATTTTTTAACTAGGTATTTGCTCTGCGGTACCTCCTCCACATACCAACTGCAAAATGTTCACATCGCCTCCAGTAACCATGATTGAAAGGACTTGATGCCAATTTATAAAAGGAACTATCTGACTTCATTTCTCTAGGAAGATATTATATGCTGCCCTAATCTTTGTTAGAAAGTACACAAAAACATAGCATTTTCCATGTTTGTGAACCTTTTGTTTGCTGACTAGACCAAGAGCTGCTTCTGAGGAAGAACTAATTCTAATTTCTCTCTGTGACTTAGTATTGAGTAGAGACTGATTTATGTTTGGGACAGAAGGACAAAGGATATTGGTCTGTGTGCATTTATTCTCTTCCTATTTCTTTCTTAGTCTTTTTGAACTCTTATTGCTGTTTCTTTTTTCCTTTGTAAAATATTTCCTGGACACAAAGGAGTATTCATTACATATGTACCCAGTTCACAAAACACAAATAGAATAAGGAATTAATTATACACTTATCAAAGAGTAAAATATAGGATGAGCTGTTACATCCAAAGATTCTAAATGTCCCTCTTTGTTTTCCTTTAAAGTTTCTTTGATATTTCAATACATCCTTAAATCATATATTGCTTCATTTTGCTAACTTTTACAGTTACATATGTAGAATTATACTGCTTATAGTCTTTTATAATTTGATCATTTTACTTAAAGATTCACTTAATTCCAAAACTATTAAGATTTATTTTTCTTTTGGATAGCCTACCTATTCAAAGCATCTTATTGTTTCCTGACCAACAGCATTAGAATTACCTGAAAGCTTGTTAGAAATACAAAATCTTTGGCTTTACTACAGAA
The DNA here is from genome assembly GCF_036850995.1 of Saccopteryx leptura. NCBI lineage: Eukaryota > Metazoa > Chordata > Mammalia > Chiroptera > Emballonuridae > Saccopteryx > Saccopteryx leptura. The sequence goes on along the minus strand of NC_089516.1, from coordinate 92,224,537 downwards.
TCTATGAACCAGAAATTGCATTTAACAGTATCACCAAGAGATTCATATGTTAAATGTTAAGAATTACTTTATTGATTATAGCCCAATATATTTAAACTTTTTCTTATCTATAGACATTTGGATGATTTCCATTTATGAACTATGCTACATTTTTAAAATTTGCTCAGTTTGCCTGTGAAAGTTTTCTATATTTTCCAGCCTCTTGAAGTACTTCTCTATTTATTAGATAGGAGGTTGTCTGATTCATAAATCATTTAATAAAGCCAATTAAACATTCAAATTTACTGAATTGAATTTTGTTTTTTAACAGTAACCGGGTAGCAAGTTGAAAAATATCTCTTTTTAAAGAACATATCTGTTTGAATAATCTTTAGTGTTACAGCAAAAATGAAAAACATAAGATTCAGCCTATTAAGAAAAAAATCATCATTCTTAATTCTATTCCTCCCAAGAAGGTAAATTTGCCTAAACTGCTGTCTCAGTCTCTCAAGAGAAAGCTAGAAGAAATAATTAAAGTGGTTGTAAAGACTTTCCTGCAAAGTCAAATATCAATTTTGAAAAACTTCCTAGGGAAATGGAACCCATTTTTAATTTATGAAAGTTTGTGTTTTTGTGTATGTGTACTACTGGAGGGGGTGTAGAGTTGAGTACATTTTTTAAAATCTAAATTTGCTCTTTAATCTCTCTTGCCATTGCCTTGGGTAAATAACACCTGTCTTACTATGAAACTCTGTTGCAAAGATCCATAACCTTAATTCAGGTATCTATGTGGGTAAAACTGTAAAAGTTTTGTTCCAGGGAGTTTGACTAGCCTTGAGCAGTTTTTTTTTCTTTCTTTCTTCTCCAAATGTCCAGATCTTTTGTTCGTTTGTTTTGTTTTTTTTTATGTGGTTGTGTATGTGTTTTAGGGTAAGAAAACCTTTTTTTTAATGGGCCAGATAGTAAATACTTTAGGTTTTGTGGTCCACACAGGTCTCTAGCCCATTTTCTATCTTTTTAAACAACTCTTTAAAAAATGTACAAATAATTCTTAGCTAAGGGCATGTGTAAAAATCAGGTCAGGCCTTGAGTGGATTTGTTCATTTATTTATTTATTTATTTTAGACTGCTGATATAAGGCATACATGCTCCAAATGCTAATTTTCCCTCAGGTTCCAGAGGCTAGGCATTGTCTTAAACAATGCCCAGAGGGAGGTATAACCTAGTGACCAGGAGATATTTTTCTTCACTCTAGGGAAGCATGACTTCCTTCCCTTTGAGTTTACCACTAGAGAAAGGATGAGACTGACATGGACTGGAACATGGTCAGCCTTTGATATATAACACACATTGCCATTCAGTTTTGCAGAAGTGTCAAAAACTGACCAGGCAGTAGTGCAGTGGATAGAGCGTCGGACTGGGATGTGGAGGACCCAGGTTCGAGGCCTCAAGGTCTCCAGCTTGAATGTGGTCTCATCTGGTTTGAGCAAGGCTCATCAGCTTGAGCTCAAATTCGCTAGCTTGAGCAAGGGGTTACTCAGCTGCTGTAGCCCCACGGTCAAGGCATATATGAAAAAACAATCAATGAACAACTAAAGTGCAACAACGAAGAATTGATGCTTCTCATCTCTCTCCCTTCCTGTCTGTCTGTCCCCCTCTCTGACTCTTTCTCTGTCTCTGCAAAAAAACAAACAAACAAAAAACAAACAAACAAACAAAAAAACAACAACCCAGAAAACAAAAAACTAAAATTGAAACATTAAAAGAATAATAACTACCATATTTCCCCATGTATAAGATGCACCATTTTTAGAAAAATTTGTGGTATAAAAACTGGGTGCATCTTATACAGTGGTTGTAGATTTTTTTACTTGTATTTCCTGCTTTTTCATGCTGTTGTCTTTGCACTCATTGTTTTGCACTTGTTACAGGTATATCATGGTAGGTTACGTTTGCCATGTTATGCCCTGAAATAATTCAGAAAAGATGTTTGTACAGTGCTGAATTCAAGTTAAAAGTGATCCACTTTGCAAAAGTGAATGAAAATTTTGCTCCTGAACGTAAGTTTGGTCCTCCTCCAACTGAGAAACCAATCTGAGACTGGCTATTGGAAGAAGAAATCCTACTGAAAACCCCAAGCAGAAGAAGGCCATCAGAGGCAAGTCAGAAAAATCACCTAATTTATAGAGGGAATTGAAGATATGGGTTAAAAAGCAAAGGGCAACTGGAATTCCTGTGTACACAAAGATGGTTCAGCATGAGGCAAGAAGAATTGCTGATGAAAAAAAAAGTTACTAGTTTCAAAGGAGGACACAATTGGTACTTCAGGTTCTTCAGGTTCATGAAATAGAAAGGAATAAGCATGCATACGTGCACCAGACTTGCCCAAAAGATGCTTAAAAGCTATGAGCAGAATGTCCTTGAATTTCATCATTTTGTCACTCAATGTCGAAATACACATCAGTTTGAGTTGGGACAGATTGCAAATATGGATGAGGTACGCCCCCAATATGATGTCCCAAGTAACAGATCTGTTGATAAGAAGGAGGTGAAAACTGTAACTGTAAAGACAAGTGGACATGAAAAGAGCCATTCTACTGTTGTTCTAGCTTGTTGTGCTGATGGAACCAAGCTGCCTTCTATGCTGATTTTCCAATGCAAAACAATGCCAAAAGAAGACATTCTTCGAGGAGTGATTGTCCATGTTTATGGCAAAGGTTGGATGGATCAGGATGAGATGAAGATCTGGTTTGAGGAAGTTTGGAGAAGGAGACCAGGTGGGTTCTTATGCAAACCTGCCCTATTGGTGCTTGATCAGTTCAGGGCACACATAACAAAAAACACAAAGAAGATTGCTGCACAGTAAAAAACAAAACTTGCTGTTATACCTGGAGGTTTGACGTCCCAACTCCAACCACTTGTTGTCAGCATTAACAAACCTTTCAAAGCTGCCATCAAAGACAAATGGAACCAATGGATGAAGTCTTCTGGGGACAATTTGACACCAGCAGGAAGAGTGAAGAAACTAACTATAGGAGAAGTTTGTACGTGAGTGAAAGATCCTGGCATAATATCAAGATTGAGATTATTCTCAAATGATTTAATAAATGTGGCATTTCGAATGCCATTGATGGAAATGAGGATGAGGCAACATATGAAGACAGTGATTCATCATCAGACACAGATGAGGACAAGCTAATAGATGTCAGTTTTGACAGTGATGAGGAGTTGTATGAATTTTATGATGAGTAAAACTTGAGTTCATTAACTTTATGTAATACCTTTTTTTTTTCAAATTTCAAGCCCCAAAATTAAGGTGCATTTTATACATGGGAGTGTCTTAAACATGGGGAAATACAGTACTTTAAAATTAAATTATGCTCTAAGAAGAAGAGATTTTTTATTATATTTGGCATTTAAAGTGGTTATTTGAACATATGATAGACCTAATAAACATACTGAAAACTATAGAGGGAAATTTTGTCAATAAAAAATAAATACAAAAATTTATAAATAAGTAGCAATTTTAACCACAAAACTTATAATTGTTGAAATCAGTAAAGTTGCAAAATTAACTGGAAAGTTCAGAAAACAGATTGACAAACATTCCCAGAGGGAAACAGAAATGGTCTAGAAAAGGGAAAGAAAATCTAAAATAAACAAAATGTAAAAACTAGAAGAATAATAGTAGATACATATAAAACTTTTTAATATGGATCAGAAAGAGTTAATACAACAAACTGTTCGGTCAGTTCTATTATCATCATTCTCCTTTTGAAAAAGTACACTGATCACAAAAATTAGGGGATGATAAGACCTACAAGTACTCTAGTACTTTCAGCCTTTTATATAGTGTACTTTCACCAATGAAATAAAAGTTAGTTTTGCACCTCATTTTCATAACCGAACAACTTTCTTTGACTTGTCATTTGCTTTTTTGATGTTCTTCTTTAATAAAAAAAAAAAATCAAATGCTTCTTTTTTTATCACTTCATATTCATTTTGAAATATCCCTTAAATTTTTGTGAGCAGTATACCTGAGATACAAAGAGATTTAGTAATTTGCCAGTCAATGAGAGAACAAAAATGTGATCTCAGATTTATCAGCTCCAGAGGTCATACTTTCTGACTGCTATTCTTTTTTATAATGTGAGTCTCAGAAGGAGGAAATGGAAAATTTACAAGAAATAATAAATAATATCAACTAGTAGCCAAAAATTGATGAAATACATCATATTGAACACCCAAACAGGCAAATAGGAAGAAAAAAAATAACACTTACATAATTAGATAAATAAGATAAAAGACAAAGAGAACAACTTAAAAACTTCCAAATAGAAAGAGACTAACTACAAAAAGTATAAGAATAAGCTTAAAAAACTTTTCAAAACCAACACTACATGACAGAAGATAGAGTAATATTATGTAAAGCAGTGTTAGAAAATAGTTTTGAAGTAGAATGTTTAAATCTTCCTAAATTATCATGAAAATATGAGCACATAATAAAAAATATACAGCACCACAGAGGCCTCACAAAATTTGCAACACAAGACTCACTTTTCAAACATTTTGAGGAGATTTAATCAAATAATGAACTAAATAAAGGAGATGCTGCAAGATATATTCAAAGTAATATTGATTACATACCTTGATAAAGTTTGTTGTCTAAAAAATATAGCCAATACCAAAAAAAAAAAAAAAAGAGAGAGAGAAAAAACATATTATATCCATAGTTACATAGAGTCAAATTATACAAAATAACAGCATGATATTGGGGGTATGGGTTGTTGGGAGATCAAGGGGTATGAGAACATCCAACATTTTTCTTCAATTAGTAGAAAAGCATGAATCTCTGCTATAGATATTGGTGCTTTTTTGTTTGTGTGTATTGTGGACAAGAAAGTGTTCAGTGAATGAAAGTAACCTCACAGGGTGAACTGATCATACAATAATAAATGAGCAGCTCATGGTGGGTAGTCACTCCACAAGCTATGATTTCTTTAGCAAAAAAATATTTAAGCAAGCCCTGACCATTGCTCTTATGCATCTAGGTTAACATACTTTTGAAATGCCAGAGTAATCCTCTTCTCCAGTCCCCTGGAAGGCAGAATAACTACACTCAAGGGAGTACATAATCTGTTAAGTATCCTGTATTTCTCTTTCACCTTCAAGAAATCTTCCTTATGTTTCCTCAATTCCAAATATATGAAAGAAACTGCGAAACTGTCATTCTCCGAAGTACTTGAGATCTTGCTTCCAGGCATGTCATCAATTTAGCTCAAGTGAATTTTTATAAAAATTCTCTACAAATTTGGACATTTCTTGTTGACAGTATGTTTAGTAAAAAAAGATAAAGAGATACATTATTCTTAAGTATACATTATCCTATAACACATATTCCAAAGAACACATTGAGTTAAATTAAAATAAAAAAATTAGTTGGTAGAAACAAGCACAAATATTTATATGCTTCAATGTATACATTGACTTGACCAGTTCAAAAACAGTAATTGACAGGTAGAGTAGCATTAATCATAATAATAATAAAAACAACACCATAATAAAAACCAAGTATATATTTTATATTAAAAAAAAACACATGAGAGGGAGAGAGAGAGAGAAAGAGAGAGAGAGAGAGGAAGAGACAAATGTTTGAAAACAAAAGAATGGTCATTAATACATCATAAAAATTAAAATAATTGGCCCTGGCCGGTTGGCTCAGCGGTAGAGCATCGGCCTGGCGTGCGGGGGACCCGGGTTCGATTCCTGGCCAGGGCACATAGGAGAAGCGCCCATTTGCTTCTCCACCCCCCCTCCTTCCTCTCTGTCTCTCTCTTCCCCTCCCGCAGCCAAGGCTCCATTGGAGCAAAGATGGCCCAGGTGCTGGGGATGGCTCCTTGGCCTCTGCCCCAGGCGCTAGAGTGGCTCTGATCATGGCAGAGCGACCCCCCGGAAGGGCAGAGCATCGCCCCTGGTGGGCAGAGCGTCGCCCCTGGTGGGCGTGCCGGGTGGATTCCGGTCGGGCACATGCGGGAGTCTGTCTGACTGTCTCTCCCTGTTTCCAGCTTCAGAAAAATACAAAAAAATAAATAAATAAAATAAAATAATCCAGTTTGTCATTTATAACATATGACATAGAGATATTTTTAAATGTATAATTAGAAAAGAGAGATTAATTACTTAATGATAAAGATTTAATTCACCAAGACAATATTACAATTCTAATAATGTAGGTATCTTTCTGTCACCTTTGCTGGGTTAAGGAGGATCCAGATAGCTCAAACTCAGCATAAATGACCTAAGAACTTCTAAGTTTGCCTTGAAAGAGGACTTTATCTACTGCAGGACCAAAATTGATAAAAGTCAAGTGCCGAACTTAGTCCTGGATTGGTTGAGTTATAGTTATGTAATTTGAACTCCTATCTTTACAGGGTGTCTATGGTTAAAGTGAGGGCACTGATGTGTGGGAAGACTGTAGTGAAGTTTGGATATTGCCCCCTGTATTCAGATGAGTCTTCTTTGCAAGTAGGACATAACTCTACACCCATGCACACCCCAATGAGAAAAGTTTCTCTCATTCCAGTGGGAAAGACCTTTCTACCACCATCTGAAAAAATTATCCCTACATTGTCTGAGAAAACTTTAATGGCCTCCCCTGAGTAAGTTTCTGTACAAGACAATGGTGGTCCTTCTCAGGATCTACCTTTACTGCTCCACTTTAACTGGACTCAAGTTCCAGCAGGGCCCTTAAGCTGTAATACAAAGTGTGACTCATTAGAAGTTGTGTTATACCCTGGTAATTTCTCCACTGGTTAGGGCATCTGTCTGAAGCTCAGAGGTTGCCAGTTCAATTCCTGGTCGAGGCACATACAGAATCAGCTTGTTTTTCCTGTCTTTCTCTCTTTTCTTCTCCTTCCTTTCTGGATAAAATCAATAAAGAAAAACTAAAAAAAAAAAAAAAAGAATGTTGTGATACATTGAAAAGAATGACTTGAATTTTCTAATTTATACAGACAAAAATCTTGGGAACATGTATAGAAATGGATAGTAAGAGTGTGTGATAATAGTGAAAGATACATAAAATGTCACTGGCTTAAAAATATTGATATGGGCTCATTAAGCAGATAATCTACATTTATTGTTGCTTCTTGGGGAGTTAAGGCTCTCATAGTTTGTTCAGTTCATTGGCTAAAACATGGATCAAAAAATGGCCCACTATGAATGATTTGAAAATGCCCATCTCTTTTGGATTAATGCAGAGCCAGGGATTAGGAAGTTTAGGAAGATTTGAATCTTAGAGTTGGTTTCTCATTTAAGACCTATTCACCCACACTGAGAGTGCTCAGAAGATAACTTTGGACCATACCTTGAGAAATATATTTTTGAGGGAACCACCACGATTTTTGAAGATCTTAGTGACTTCATTTCTCTGTAGGCCAGACCTTACAAGGGGAATCACAGCTACTCAATGGAAAACCTAAATGTAATTGTAATAATTGTGTACCATGGTAGCAGAAGCCAAGTGGCCGCATTCAAACATCAAAGGTCAGTTACACTGTATGTAGTTACCATGATGGGTAGCCATATCAAAGCAACAATCAGAATAGTATGACTTGCACAGAGCTATGATGTTGGCTAGTTAGGCATGTTGTTCTTAGAAGTGAAATAGATAGGGTCCTACTACATTCTTACTTGACCTGTATAGGCAGAAGATCTAAGTAAAAGAAACAAAAATGTAATTCAAATAATAAAAACAAAGAGTTATTGCCTCTCAATCAATTTCTAAACTTAAGTCAGTTTACAAACTGAAAACAACATTGAATGAGAGTGAAGTCACTGATACTTGAGAAAGTATACTGGTATAGTGTTGAAAATTCATACTGTTTATTTTTCTCTCAGCCTGTTCCAAAGGGACACACAGCTTTCTATTAAGGTAACTGTACATAAGATAAAAGGAAATAATCAGAACTTTTGGGAACCGCTGACACTGGCTCTGAAGTGACACTAATTCTAAGAGACCTGAAGTGTTACTGTTCTGCCATTTGGGCCATATGATTCACCAGATCCCTTGGTGTTTGAAGTGTCAGTGACAAATAAGATGTTGTTTGGAGCCCTTGGTTGGCCTTTATAAAATAATTGCAGCTCAGGTCTTTAAAATTTTGGAACAAGGCCCTGTCATCTTCTGCAGTTATCTACAGAAGTCCCTCTTTCTCTTCAGTTTTGCTCTTCACAGTTTCAATTGCCCCCAGTCAACCATTTAAAAATATGAAATGGAAAATTCTAGGAAAAAATTCATAAGTTTTAAATTGTGTGCTACCTTGAGTAGCATGGTAAAATCTTGTGCTGTCTGTCTTTATCTCAACTAGATATGAATTATCTCTTTATATAATGTACCCATGGTATATATGCCACCTGCCCATTAGTCACTTAGCTGTCACCTCAATTATCACATAACTTGATGCGGTATCTCTTGCTTGTATTCAAGTAACTTTTAGAGTAGCCTAATGCTACATCACAATGCCTATGTCATTCTCATCACTTTATATCATTAACTTGCCTTTATATATAAAACCTCACATCATCACAAGAAGTATCAGTATAGTACAGTACAATATTTTGAGAGAGACCACGTTCACAAAACTTTAATTAGAGTATATTGTTATAATTACTCTATTTTATTATTATTTATTGTTTTTAATTTTTACTATGCCTAATTTATGAATTAACCTTTTAACATAAGCATGTAAACATAAGGAAAAAGAGCATATAAAATATTCGGTACTATGGGCAGTTTCAAGTATCCAGTAAGGTTTTTTGAATAATTCCCTGCAGAAAAGGGAGACTACTTACTGCACTTCCCTTTTGAGAAATAGCTGTTAGCCTGCTACTGGAACTTAGTAGAGACTAAAAACTTTACCATAGGCCAACAAATTACCATGCCAATTGAGCTTATTGTCATGAACTGAATGTTATCTGATCAACCAAGTTATGAAATGTGGTGCATGTGACAAAACTCTTATAAAAAGCAGGTTATATACACATGACTGGTTCCAAACAGGTCTTGAAAGTTCAAGATACATGAAGAAGTAGCCCAAATGTCCATGATACCCACTCTAGTTACACAGCCTTCTCTCTTCCAGCCTCCATTTATGGCCTTTTGGGAAGTTCCTTGCAGTCAATTGACACAAGAAGAAAAGCTTCGGATACGGATTATAGATTGTTTTGCCTGATGTGTAATCACCACCAAAAGTCGACAGTTAAAGTACTACAATCTCTTTTTGGGACATTCTTCTTATACATATATACATGTGTCCTATTCATCTTTATTCTGTGAAGAACCTTAGCTATCACAACATTTAAAAATATCAAAATAGAAATGGCAAATTTTAACAAGGCAAAGAAAAATAAAATCTTCACTTTTATTGTAGGAAATTTAAACACAGTTTTGTAAACATGTAACACTTATAAAAATAAGCCATAATCTGAGAAATACATTGGCTAAATGGTAGAGTAGGAAGAACAACAAGACCTTGTTCTTCTGTGTAGACATCAAAATGTAACCAAAAGCTGGCTAATGTGACTTTGGGGAACTTTAGAAGCAACCAAATATTTAAAGCAACATAGCAAACACTGTTTTTTTAAAAAAAAAGCCATGTTTGACAAGTAGAACATTTCATAGTGATTTTGTTTACTTTTGCCTAGGGTTAGATGGTCTGGTGAGGTGAAGGAGGTAGCCCAGTTCCAAATGCCCTCCCTAAGTCTGGAAACAACAGAAAAAGTATTTTTACAATTTTGCAATGTGTTTGTGCATCTGCCTAAATGAGTAGTTTCTGTTGATCCTACCTTAGAGATCCAGCAGAGAAATTCAGCTGAAATTGTTGAAAACTGTTCATAAATGTTCAAGAGAGACAAAGAACCACAAATACCTAAGCTTAGAGAATAGAGAATATACAATAAAAAATTTAGTAACTTGACCTGGCTAGTTGGCTCAGTGGTAGAGCGTCAGCCCAGCCTGTGGAAGTCCTGGGTTTGATTCCTGGCCAAGGCACAGAGGAGAAACACCCATCTGCTTCTTCATCCTTCTCCCTCTCCTTTCTCTCTATCTCTGTCTTCCCTTCAAACAACCAAGGCTCCATTGGAGCAGAGTTGGCCTGAACACTGAGTATGACTCCATGGCCTCCACCTCAGGTGCTGGAATGGCTCCAGTTGCAATCAAGGCAACACCCCAGATGGGCAGAGCATTGCCCCCTAGCGGGCTTGTCAGGTGGATCCCAGTCAGGCACATGTGGGAGTCTTTCTGACTGCCTCCCCGCCTCTAACTTTGAAAAAAAATAAATTAGGATCTTGAAAAAAGGCTATTCTAAGACTCTTTAAGACATAAAGATAGTTAAAAACGGTGATCTTACACTGTCAGAAGGTGGGGCATTGGCAGTCTGGGTGAACTAGGTGAAATGATTAATAAAAAAAAAAAAAACAAAAAACTCATAGACACAGACAACAGTATGGTGACTACCAGAGAGAAGGGGGTGGGGTGGGGCAGGTAGGAAAGGGTAAATGGTGACAGAAAAATTCTTGATGTTGTATGGAGAGCACACAATGCAAAAATAGAGATGACATATTATAGAATTGTACACTTGAAACCTATATAATTTTATTTACTAATGTCACCCCAATACAATTAATAATAAAAATGAAAAAAGAAATGCACACACACAAGGCACTCACAGTCCCAGGCAAGACTTATGTTCAGAAAAACCCTAAGAATACATTCAATTTCCATTTTGGGCTGATTCCAAGGCTCAAAAAATGCCCTGATAATTAGTGAAGAACCTCCCTGGCCCAAAACCAGTTTGCAAAAGCCGGGAGAGGAAGCTCAATTTTCAATAACAACAAAATCACAAGGGATACAAAAAAATAGAAAAATAAAAAAAAATAGGAAAACATGGCTCATATAAGGGCAATTAATTAAGTGGTAGAAATCATCCTTGGAGGAACACAGGCACTGACTTAATAGATTTGACTTTAAAATTACTATTTTAAATATGCTCAAAGAGCTACAGGAAAATGGAAAGAAATAAACAAAATCAGGAGGACATTATAGGAACAAAATGTGAATACCAAAGAGATAGATATAAGTAGAAGTCAAAAAATTTTTGTGCTGAAAAATTTAATAACTGCCGTATTTCCCCATGTATAAGATGCACATTTTTCAAAAAAATTTGGGGTCTAAAAACTGGGTGTGTGTTATACAGTGGTTGTAGATTTTTTTCTTGCATTTCTCACATTTTTTTGCACTCATTCTTGTAGACAGTGATTTGTCATCAGACACAGATGAGGACAAGCTAATGGATGGGCATTTTGACAGTGATAAGGAGTTGTATGAATTTTATGATGAATAAAACTTGAATTCAATAACTTTATGTAATACATTTTTTTTCAAATTTCAAGCCCCAAAATTAAGGTGCATCTTACACATGGGAATGTCATATACATGGGGAAATATAGGGAAATTGAAAAATATTCAAGAACGGTTCAAAAGCAGACTCAAGCAAACAGAGGAAAGAATTAATAACCTAAAGATAGGTCATTTGAAATTATTAAATATGAAAAGAAATAAAGAAAAAGAAAGAATGAATAAAATAGAACAAAGCCTAGTGGATTTATAAGAGACCATAAAGTACAAAGTATACAAATTGTAAGAGCCCAAGAAGGACAAGAAAGTAAAAAAGCAGCAGAGAAATGATTTTAAAAAAAGGCCAAGATGTTCCCTAATTTGAGGAAATACATGAATCTACAAATAAAAAAGGCTCAATCAACTCCAAAACAGGAAAAACCCAAGGTGACTCACACTGAGGTACATTACAATTAAACTGTCAAAAGAGAAACTTGAAATTATCAAGAATAAAGTGAGTCATCATGAGCAAGGAATCTTTTATAAAAATATCAGTGGATTTCTTAGCAAAAATGTTTGAAACTAGAAGGCTGTGGATGATATATTTAAAGTGCTAAAACATAAAAATGTTAACAGGAAATTCTATAGCTGTTAAAAAATGTCTTTTAAAATGCAAAAAAAACAAATTAAGAAAATATTTCCACATAAGTAAAATCTGAACGTGATAGAAACCTTCACATTTGCAATCAATCAAGAATGTGGAAGACCTGAAGAGTCCCTGAAGTTGGCAGGTGTCAGAAGGAAGGGCAGTATTGTGGATGACTGACTTAAATATGTGGAGTTCAACACTAACTCCAGGTAGCTAGTGTCAGAATTAAAATGTGGTACATTTAGCTAGGAATGAAACAAAACGATACCATAATGGTGATTACATGATATATATATTTATCAAAGCCCACTGAATTTTATAGCTTGTTACAAAGAGTAAATAAGAAGCCATGGATACAAATTTAAAATATATATAAGAGATTAGGCTATCCAATGATAAAATGCAGAATATGACAAAACAGTTTAACTCATTAAAGAGATATGGCACAACCTCATTAAGGAAAGTAGAGTAAAATGTGCTTACCTATGTAACTTTGGGACATAGCACTGTACTGTAGTTCACAAAATGGTTTTGATCAGGGGTATAAATAAGTTAACAATTGTGATATTGCTATAAATGTATACTGAAAATTACAAGTAAGTAAGTAGGTAGGAGATTAAAATAAGATTTCTAATTATTGGAGTGGATTTATAGTTAAGCAAAGGGTCAAGAATATAATAATCAATGTGGTAATAGATTAAAGTTAGAGATGCCAGTATAAACTTTTATGTAATTTGGTTTAGATGTAGTAATTATATCTAGAACTACACACACACACACACACACACACACACACACACACACACACTTTTGCTTTTTCAGCTGAGGAGGCCAAAAAGAAATGATTTGCCAGAAGCAAAGGCTATGTTTAGTGCCAAGTTCTTAGTTTCTAATATCATTCTCCAATAAAAGGGCCAAGGTTTCTTAAAGAATTAGCTTATTCTAGGAATGAGGCAGGAAACATACAAAGTGATCCTGAAGCATCTCGTAGGGCCAGAAAGTAAAGATGTGTTCAATATATATATAAATCACATTAGTGGGAATACATCAAAGGGACACAAAAGTCAAATAAAAAAGTTCCCAATTATATGCAACAATAAAAACAAAGAAACAAAACAGTTCCCAATGGCAAATTTTGGAGTGATTTTAGTAACACAATGTCCAAAATAAGAATAAATTGTAAGGTAAAATATAAAAGAAGTTTATGAGTCCAAACTAATATAAATAAATGATTAAATGAATGAATAAATCAGAGAGATAAGACAAATCTTCTCCACAGAAAAATTCCAAATAAAGTATAGTAATGATCTACTTTAAACAAGGGGAATATAATTCTCTGTCAAAAGGCATTGGTGGGTTTTGCATAGTGACAGTTTTCCAAATAGTAAAACATGGACGGAGGTAAAGAGTACCTCTAAAGTGGTAAAATCTAACATACACTACTTCAGTCAGATGATCAATAGCAACCGTCATTGGCTATATATTGGTAGTATCTACCTTTGATATGATGTGATAACAATGACATTTTATATCTGTTATCTTCTTTCCCAAAACATATTATGGTATTTCTGTTTAATAATGAGAAACATATCGGACAAATTCCAATTGAGAGGAAACTTATAAAATGCCTGTTCAATACTCTTTAAAACATGTTATCAAAAACAAGTCTTAAAAACAGTCACAGCCAATGGTAATTACGTGTATTGTAGTATCTTGAACAGAATTCGCAAATTAAAAAAAAAAGAATATTAGAGAAAAATGAGGAAACCTGAATAAAATAATAAAGCATCAATGTAGGTTCATTAATTGTGACAATGTACTATAGTAATGTAAGATGTTAATAATAAGAAAAACAAATTCATAGAATATGGTACTTCTCTGCATTATATTCATAACATTTTTTAAATATAGATTTACCTAAAATAAGAGATTAATTATAGAAAGTGTGTCCAAGAATTTAATGAAAGTCACTTTGGATGAAAGAAAAAAAATAGTAAGCAGTATATTCTTCAGGAAAATACATGGTGGAACAAAAGTGGTTTACAGTTGTTCATATGGACAAGAATATAAGTAATAAATAATAATATAAAAATAAGCTTTATTTTGTATACTCATAACTGTAAAACCACTTTTGCCCCACCTTGTATATAGATATAGATGTAAATATCTACATATGTAGATATGAAATTATGTTTTTAATAAAGCAAGGAAACTGTGGAATAATAAACATTAGACTAGGAAAATGTTCATCTCTATTGGAGGAGGCAAAGAAATGTTGAAGCTTGCCTATAAGTAGATGAAAGATATTGTTATTATTTTACATTTCATATATGTAGTGGATTCACAGGTTTTCAGTTTATTAGAACTAAATATATACATTGGTAGATGATAGATACATGTATTCATGTATACATAAATAGATACATAGATAAATGTATAATAAAAGATCACACACAGATCAATGGTGAGAGAGTAGCATGAACAACGAAGTATATAATTATTTCAATCTGAACAACTTACGGCAATCACTAAATAAATACAGTGAGATATTAGGCATACATAAGGTCACCAGGGCAAAAGCTGATGTATGATCTTTGTCTTCAGACTTGTTATGGCTCTATCATGAAAGAAATGAGAAAAATAAGATTAAGATATTAAAGTTATAAAAATATTTAAAAATTAAGAGGCAAGATTTTGAAGGTTGAGTGGAATCAAAATAGGTTTTCAGGTATGCATTGCATGCAGGAATGACCTTTAAGTGTTTCTGGAGTTAAGTTTCAAGCTCTTAATAACAGTAGTATAGTAGTAATTCTGGAGATTGAATTAGAAGGCATTTAATAGCTAGAGATTCTTTGGGAAAAGAACAGCTGTTGGATGTTGCAAGAAAAAATATGACTCAATCATCACAATGGACTTTTCCCCCAGGAAGCTTTTGCTTTTGCTGCTGTTGAGGAAAGTTAAGCCAGAGGAACCAAAGAACAGCTGGGCCAC
This sequence comes from Saccopteryx leptura, assembly GCF_036850995.1. Taxonomy (NCBI): domain Eukaryota; kingdom Metazoa; phylum Chordata; class Mammalia; order Chiroptera; family Emballonuridae; genus Saccopteryx; species Saccopteryx leptura. Next base: position 92,209,526 of record NC_089516.1, on the reverse strand, counting down.
CGTGTACATACAATGAATCATACCAGATACAAAGTTCTCTTGAGATGGATCCAGGATTTTATGAATCTGCAAATTTTGAAAATAATTGTAGCCTGTCTACTCTTCCAAGTCCTTCTTAACCTTTTATCTAAATTGATGAGATTTTGGCATTTGGGAGGGGTTTAACTTAGTTAGTTTCTAAAAAGGAAAGCTAGATGCTTTAAGTGTCTGTAATACCTGTGAAACCACTGACCCAAAGTTGAATAAGGAAGATGAAAAGATTGAAGTCTGTGATGAAGATCTGAGATTTATGTTACACGTCTAAACTCAACTCACTGAAAGTCTGATTTAAAAATTATTACCTTAGTAAAACCTAAAATAATTTAATTATGGGTCTTATGAAATATTCAGCAGATTTTAACATCAAAATTATAAAAGAAAAAAAAAACAATAATTACTTTAGCAAAAGTCTGGAAAGAATACAAAGTCGTAAAGAGTCAGCTAATTCTGTATATTGTGTCAGTCATAATTCTATCTTTGAGTGCTACTTATATAGTAGAAGCTTACTAAATATTCATTAAACCATTCATTCTTTGAAGTTTCAATCACAGAGCTAAATGAAGAAAGACTCATTTGTCCTTATATGTACCCTACTTTTAAGTGTAAGATCTTTTCAAACCTGTCATGCCTGCTGGTTCCCCAGCTTCTAGATAATGCACATAATACAACATGGGAGCCCGAATCCTAATTATTAGTTTAAGTGAACATGTTTCCTTCCGCAGAATACTTGTAACTTCTTGTAACTGGAATGTCTACATTCTAATTTGAGACAGGCAGTTTAATTGGCTCAGTTAACCCTTACTAATTTAAAGTGTGGATATGCCCTAAACATAACAGTGTCTCTTTATAAAAAACAGATATTCTTTATTAAACTGAAGTACTTTAGGTAAAACTTGCTAAAATAGCTATTAAGTATGACTAAGCAGGCCCGCAAATTTTCACTTAGGAAATTCCATGTATGAAAGCAAAAGAAATTTTCCTCCAACCACTCCCACTTGCAGCTTGTCTATAGTCAACACTGCCAGAACTTTAGAAGTGTTTATTTTGTCACAGTTGATTACAGATGGTTAGATCACAGTATTTGCTAGAAGTGTGTGGTTTAAAACTCTATTATGTCCTGGGGACTTCAGCCACTTAGAGGGCATGAGTCAGACTCTTTCCATTTGCGCTTTGACTAAGGAGGCCCTAAAGTGAAACTCGAAGGATGACTAATCTAGATTTAGTGGTTGCATAAGCAGAGGTTGCCCTGTGAGTTTTATATTGTGACAGGAAGCCAAGAAGTACTTACTTAAAACCTGGCACATTTTGATCTTAACTAGCTCTGAATGGTATAAAATTTTGTCAGCAGTTTCATAATCTTAAACATAAAATCACACACTAAAATCACTCTCAACAAGGGCTTTTTCTTTCAGTTTTTTTTTTCTACACCAACTACCAATTTAGCATGGGAGAGTTGTGGCAATAAATTGTCAATTAACCTGTCAAAATCATTTGTAATATTTCATGTGGCTCTGATTTTAATAATGTACAGAAATTTTCCCTTAAAAAGCCCAAAAAGGAACAGCAGATTTTTTATTTTTATGTCTTTCTCAAAGGCATGGCCTATCTAAACAGAAAGATTGAGAAACCAAAAAGAATAAAAAGCAGAAAGGGACTAGATATATTTCGGTATGATATATATTATGCCTAATACTTCTTTTTCAATCACTCTGCTAACTTTTCTGAGTTGGCCATTGTATTAATTTTATATTGCTGTTCAACAAACTAATATGTGATGGCTTAAAACAAGACTCAGTTATTAGCTCACCATTCAGTAAGTTAGAATTTCAGACACAACTTTTCTGTGTTCTCTGCTCAGGGACTCACAAGACTGAAATCAACATGATGGCAGAGTTGTGGTCCTGGCTGCAAGCTCTGGGGAAGGATCTGTCTCTAAGCTTATGCAGGTTGTTGGCAGAATTCAGTTCTTTGCAATCATAGGACTAACGTTCCTATTTTCTTGCTGGCTATTGCTATAGGACTGCTCTCAGTTTCCTGAGGCTATGCTCAGGTTCTTGTATGTGCCCCCCCCCCCCATCTTCAAAGACAGAAATGGTGTGCTGAATTCTCATGCCTTTAATCTTATTTTCCTTTCTGCTACCAACCAGAGAAAACTGCTTTTCAAGGGCTCCTGTGATTAGATTGGGTCTTTCAGGTAACTCAGAGTCAATAATTAGTTAACTGAATTGCACCTGCAATATCTCTTTTGCCATGTAAAGCAATGTAATCTTGGGCATAAAAGCATATTCACAGTTTAGGACAGGTAGGTGGGATTATAAGGGGTTTATTTTGGAATTTTGCTAACCACAACTACCTACATTGTTTCTGGATGACTGCCACCGAACAGGACTCCTTTGCTGTGTAGCTAACTCGACTCACTTCTTTGCCAAATAACACACTCTTCTTTAAAAATACACTATTTGGCTAACAGACATTTAATACCTAAAGTGTGGTGAATAATTTTCAAAGGATTTTTTTTCCTGACAACTAAAATATGAACACATCACTTCCTAATACTGTATCTGCTTTAATTTATTTTCTAAACTTCTTCACTGCTTTATATAAGCACTTTACTATCATATTTAAAACTAGTTATTTGTAACTGATTTCAGTGAGAAATATTTTCAAAATGAAGATGAAATGCAGACACATTATATATTTTTGTAAACCTATCATCATTAGTATGAATAAAAAGTATGCATGAGAATATGTAAATTCATTTTAATGCATTTCATTCACAAGCATGTTACCTATGTATGTGAGATGTACTTTAGTGCTTTTCAGTTGCAATAATTAAGAAAAAATATTTCTTATACATATTCTTATTTGAAGATGTCAGTCATAAACTTGGGAAATACATGGTTAGTTCAATAGTACACATTTCCTGGTGAGCCTGTCCTTCTTCACACAACCATAATGATAGACACACAAATACCTCGGCTAACCACCCCCACCCATTATGATCTACAGGATTCACAGTGGTGAAAAATAATAATAGTGCATTTTTGGAAAAATAGAAAGTAGTGTGAATCACCATAAAAATATTCCCATGCATATCTGGACATACTTTTATTAAACATTATTTGTTCTTTATCTGGAATTCAAATTTGTGTGTCTTGTATTTTATCTGGAAATCCCCCCCAAAAAAGATTCAGCAAAAATATGTTACCAACATCATATTATCTTCTTTCCTAGCTTTTTTCCACTCCAAACACATACTGTGAAGGCCGAAGGGTTTTATGATGGTGCAAGTCTGAGAGAGTCCATAAGAATGCCAATTATTTCAACTGTAGTTTTAATTTTCTGTATAAAATTACTGGATAAAAAGTTAATTGTGAAGTACTACATTTAGAGAGAATGTACTCTTTTATGTGTATTAGATACAATTTAAAACAGCCATAAAATATGATAAAAGGCCCTGGTTGGTGGCTCAGTGGATAGAGCATCAACCTGTCATATGGATGTCCCTGGTTCAATTCCCAATCAGGGCATACAAGTGAAGCAACCATCTACTTCTCTCCCCCTTTATATCCCCATTCTCTCCCTTATTCCCTCTCACAGCCAGTGGTTTGATTGGTTTGAGCATGGCCCCATGCACTGAGGATAGTTAAGCACATCAGCCTCAGCTGCTTACAATAGCTCAGTACTCTAACATTGGCCCTAGACGGGATTGCCAGGTGGATCCTGGTCAGGTAATATGCAGGAGTCTGTCTCACTATCTCCCCTGTTCTCATTTAAAAAAAAAAAAAAAAAAAAAAAATATATATATATATATATATATGTCAACTTGTCTCTGTTCTTGCTTCATTGCAAAAAGTTTTGATCTATATAATATTTTCATTATCATTTATCCTTTTGTGTTCTTCAATCTCTCATTTTGTTTCTTCTTTGACCCAATCATTTTTAGTAATATGTTGTTTAATTTTCACATATTTGTGGGTCTTTTCTGCTTTCTTTTTATAGCTTATTTCTAATTTCAAACAACTGTAGTTAGAAAATATGCTTGATGTGATTTCAATCTTCTTAAATTTGTTAAGGTTAATTTTGTGTCCAAAAGTGGTTTATTTTTGAGAATTTTTCATATGCACTAGAGAAGAATGTATAATCTGATGCTTTTGGATGAAAGGTTCTGTAAATGTCAGTTATGTATATTTTGTCTAATGTTTCACTTAAGGACAGTAATTCCTTATTGATTTTCTGTTTAAATAATCTACCTAGAGCTATCAATGGGGTATTTATGTCCTCTTCTATAATTGTGGTTTTTTCAGCTTCTCCTTTTTGTTCTGTTACTAGTTGCTTTGTATATTTTAGTGCTTCCTGGTTGGGTGCATATATATTGAGAAATGTATCTTTTTTATATAATCACATTTGTCATTATAAAATACCCATCTTGTCTCTTGTTACCTTTTTTAAAAATATATAATGTGCCTTGAAAAAGACCTTTTTGGATTAATATAATTAAGTGTTGTATTTACTTCTTGGATCTGAGTATCTAGTTCTTTCTATAGGTTTGGAAAATTTTATCAGCTATTTGTTTAAATTGTCTTTCTGTTCCATTCTTCCCCCTTCTTCTTCTTGTATATCCATTATTCATTTTATTTAAATTTTTATTGAAAATATTGGGTGACATTGGTTAATAAAATGATAAAGATTTCAGGTGTATAATTCTATAATACATCATCTATATATTGTATTGTTTGTTCATCACCTAAAGTCAAGTGTCCTTCCATTACCATTTACCTCCCCTTTATTTTCTTCTGTCTCCAATTCTTTTTACATTGCTTTTTATGATGAAGTCAGAAAGTTCTCATAGACTTATTCTATGTTTTTCTTACTCTCAAATGTCTCTGATTTTTTATTTGCATCATTTTTAGATTTCTTTCTTTGATATCACTAATTCTTTTCTACATTAATCAGCTCTATTCTTAAACTTGGTAGTTCATTCATTATCTCCTTTATTGACTCTTCATCTCTAGAATTTCTATTTGATTCTTTTTTTATATTTTCATTTCTGCAGAAGTACTCATTTTGTTTCTTAATTTTATTTCTGAGTTATTTAAAATGACTATCTGTGTTTTCATGTATCTCATTGATTTATTTTAGAGCTGCATTCTTAAATTCTCTTTTATTAAATCACATATGTCAATATCTTTAAGTTTATTTTCTGGATATTTTTATATTTTCTTTCTAAGCTGCCTTATTACTTAGTTATTCATGGTATTTTGAATTTTATCTCTGTCCAGGATTCTATGCATGACACTTCTCTAAAAAGAAAAGTTTGATTAAAAAAAAGTCTTTGTTTTTCAGTAGTGACAGCAAACTACAAGTCATTTTAAGCTTCTTTTTTTCTTTCTCACTGCTCTCACTTCTCAAATCTCTGTGGAGTGAAGAAACATATCCTGTATTCCCTGGGGAGATATGCATATTTTCAGTGACAAAGTAGCCTTGGTCTCAGGTAACCAATCCTGTAAGAAAATATGGTGAGTGATGGGGTTCCAAATCTGTCAAACCCCAGTGTTGTACCCTGTAACCAGACACTGCCCATAGTTTAGCTCCAATGAATGGGTGGAGGGTGAACTGATAAAGGCTGGCTGGTACTTTTGTGGCTTTGCCAAGTAATGGCAACTGGCAGATATCAGGGGTCCCACCTCTATAGCTCTACCTGTCCTTGAAATTATCCTTAACACATGCCTACTATTCAGGTAAAAAGAATGATTTTGTAGCTTCAGTTCTCAGGGTTGCAGATAATGTGCTCTGCAACCCAACACTCACTGCTACAGCTTCTTCTGTGGACCACTGCAATATCTGAGAGTGTGAGAGGAGGTGGCCAGGTTCCATGGCTTTGTTTTTCTGCCTGGAAATGGCAGCCATCTGATAACCCAGCAGCATCTCTGGGCTCTCTCTCTTTCTTCCCAGGCCCCTGGGTTTAGGTGCAGCACACACTGATAACTTCTGTAGGAATGTTCACTGTGTCTGCTCCTCCTTGTTCTAGAGAGTGCTTATGGCAACCTGATTCTTCCCTTTTCCCTGCAGTAAGCTCTGTTCTATGTCCTTGACACTTGTCTTTATTTTTCTCCCCTTCCTCCTCCTCTTCTGACTTTCACTTGCCCACCTTGAGATTTTAAACTCACAGATCTGTCAGATGTGTTTGTGTGTTAAGCAGGCAATTTTTTGTTGAATTATAGTTGTTCAAATTGTTATAACTTCAAGGGGAAAGACCTGGAGACCTCTCACACCTCTTTTTTCTCTGACATTTTTCTCAGTATATTTTCAAGAAGTAATAATTTCTTTAAGTCCTAATTTTCTTCACATAATATCGTGTGAGGTCTGTGCTTCGTAAAAAACTAAATTGTGCCCCATAGTTTCAACATACCATAATACATATTATTATTAAGATAAAATTTCAACCAGAATATTAAAACAGTAAAAGTTTTTCTATTACCTTATTATGTTCCACTTCTAATGATTATTCTGATATTCATATATTGGAATAATTAATACTGTTAAATGTATATACTATACAAAGCCATATTCAGATTCAAGCAATCTTTATCAAGATTCCAATGACATTTTTTATAGAAGTAGAAAATGAAAATCTTAAAATTCCTAGGGAACAACAAAAGGCCTGAATATACAAAACTATCATTAGAATGAATAACAAACATGGAGACATCATATTTTCTGATTTCAAACTATAAAACGAAGCTCTAGTGATCAAAACAGTAAGATACTGGCATAAGAACAGACACATAGACTGATAGAGTACAATTCAGGGTACAGAAATAAATCCATGCATATATGGTTAACTAATATTTGAAAAGGGAACCAAGACTACTCAATCTGGAAATGTATACTTCTTCTCATCTCACGGTGCTGTAAAATTTTGATATTTAGATGTAAAAGAATAAAACTGGACCCCTATCTTACACCACTGACAAAATTAACTCAAAATAGATTAAAAAGTTAAATATAAAACCTAAAACCATAAAAATCTTAGAAAACATAGAGAAAAAGCACCTGTCATTGTTCCTGGCAATGATTTCATAGATATGACACCAAAAGCACAAATAGCAAAAGTAAAAATGAACAACTGCTTGCACATAAAACTAAAAAGCTTTTGTGAAGTAAAACAAATGATCAACAAAATAAAAAAAGCCAATGAAATCGGAAAAGTATTTGTAAAGTATATATCAGATAAGGGTAAATATCTTAGTTATATGAGACAATCATACAACTCAATAGAAAAAAAAATGAGCTCAATAAAAAATGGGTAAAGGAATAAACAATTTTCTAAATAAGATTTGAATGGCTAACAGGTACATGAAAAGTTGCTGCAAGACCCACAATAACATACCCCCTCACAACTGTTAGAATGGTTATTATCAAGTACAAGATATAATAAGTAAGTCAAAGATGTAGAGTAAAGGGAACCCTTTTAACACTGTCAACAGGAGTGTAAATAGGTACACCTACTGTGGAAAATAGTATGGAAGTTCCTCAAAAATTTTTAGTACTACCTTATGATCCAGGAATTCCACTTCTAGTTTTATATCCTATGGAAATGAAAACATTATATCGTAGGGATATCTGCCCCCCAATAATCATAATATTATTCACAATATTCAATACATATAAACATCTTAAGTGCACAAAGCAATCAATAGTTCAAATGCTATGTAGATGTTCACTTGAAATCTAAGTACTCTTATTGTTCACTGTCATCCCATTAAATTTAATTTCCTTTTTTTTCTTTTTTTCCAAGTGAGAGGAGGGGAGATGGAGAGACAGACTCGCACATGCACCCTGACTGGGATCTACCTGGCTACCTCTGCCTAGAGTCAATGCTCTGCTTCTCTGGGGCCATGCTTGCAATGGAACTATTTTTTAGAGCCTGAAGGGGAGACTCTGTGGAGCCATTCTCAGTGCCTGGGAATGATGTGCTTGAACCAATTGAGCCATGGTTACAGAAGGGGAAGAGAGAGAGAGAGAGAGAGAGAGAGAGAGAGAGAGAGAACGGGGAGCAGGAGGATTGAAGAAGCAGATGGTCTCTTTGTCTATGTGCCCTACTTGGAATAGAACCTTGGACTTCTACATGCAGGGTCGACACTATGACGAAGCCAACCAGCCAGGGCATAAATTTAATTTCTAAACAAAATTTAAAAAAGGAGTAAAAGAAAACATACTAAGTCCACAATGATGACTGAATAGATGAACAAAACAAAATAAACAAACTATATATATAAAAGGAATACCATTCAACCATTAAAAAATAATAATCTTGCCATTTCCTTGAGGTCATTATGATTAGTTAAAAATCAGACAAAGAAAGGCAAATACTGTAGGATCTCATTTATTGTGGAACCTAATAAAACCTAACTCATAGAACCAGGGAATATATCTATGGTTGCCATGGTAGGGCCAGGAGAATGATAGGAGAAATGTGTAAAGTTGATTAAGGGGCACAAAATTCCAATTATAAGATGAATAATCACTGGGGATGTTATGTACAGCACGGTGACAATAGTTCACAATACCACGTTGTATATTTCAAAGTTACTAAAAGAGATTTTAAAAGCTTTCACCAAAATAAATATAATAATAATTTAATAATTCTAAATATGCAAGGTGATAAATATCTTAACTAACATTATTGTTGCAGTCATATCATATGTCAATGCACTGGAAAAAACAACTTTTTGAAAAATATCCTGTACTTTTCAACATTGAAATATCTACCAAAAGGATATGAAATTGTAGATACTTTTAAAGTATACAAGGCTCCCTGCATTTGGAAAATGTGTGTTCCAGTCTTATTTTATGTACAATTTTGATAAAATTTATCCTACAAATTCTTTATATATTATCTTTTTATAAATGTTCCTTTACTCTGCAAACGTTTCACTCAATTTCTATAAAGGGATATTGTCTCATCTTAATGATTGCTCTGACAACTTAGTACTTTATTCTTTACCATACTAAAAACAGGTTTTATAAACTAGTTAAAAACAAAAGCAATGTAAGGGTTTTTGGTGGTTTAAGGAAAAAGGGAAATAAGGATGCAAAGCAGAGAAAGAAGCTTCTCAAAACTTAAGTAGAGTCCTGTTTTGAACACTGAATTGCACTCCATGCCATCAGCCTCAAAAATACCTAGAGAATACAAACTGCATTGAGTACTTTAATGCAGAAGGTAAAGGGCTGTTGTTAGTTGAAGTTTTTCCAGAAGAAAATTTTGTCTCAAACAGAGTTTGATTATTATTATGAAAGGTTAACTTCTCGGCACGCATATGACACTAAGGAGTTAATAATCAGTTTTCTTCTTTTCTGAGGAAGCTTTCATCCACAGCTGAACTTTTTTTTATTTTTTGTTCAACCTACAGTTATAGTCCCTGTAGGAAAGGCAGATCCCTGTTGATTGTCCTCAGCTCAAGGAGAAGAATGTGTGAAATACTCACAGGAAACAGCAGGTGCAGGGTCTTAGCTAAGACCTAAGACCTCTCCAAGATATATAGAAATAAGGCAAATATTGCATCTCAAGAAACTTATATTCTAAAGACTAGACCCAATGCTCTTTGAAATTGTAACTTCTCAAAATAAAAACTCAGAGAACAATACTTGAGAAATGAACAATTGACAATGCATTAAATCTGTCTACTGAATAGAAGCCTAGTACTGTGGTAACTTACAAGGAAACATACTCAGCCCAGGTTGTAGCAATTCTGAACTTGTATTTGTCCAGTTTTGAAAAGAAATAGTACTCAGCCTTGATTAGCATCACCTGGAGAACTTTAAAAACTTGGTATTATTATACCTACCTTGAAGAAATAAAATCTCTGGGATTCAGGTTTCAGTATTTTTATTTTTAACTTAGCAGGTGATACTAATGTGTATTTAAGTTTGAGAATCAGTATTGTAAAGAATATCTGCTTCATACAGTAAGAAGTACATTGAACAGTTTAGTCAATGTATGACAAAAGAAACAGTCATGTCAGTGGTTAAATCATCATAACCTCACCAATTCCTTGACAGTCATTTCATAGACTTTTAATAGTCTCATAAGCTAGTTTATAATTCATCATCTGAGAGATTTATAAAACCTAGTCATAATAACAAAGTCAAATACTGGTCACTCAATTCAAAATTTGGGGAATAACCTTACTAAACTTGTTAAAGAAGGAGTAATACCTTTTTCTCTAGTTAAGCTAAATAAAAAGTATTAGGATAAGAGCAATTATTTTATTTTTATACTAATACATGTTCAGTGGTCCTTCATCAATCAACAGACCATTTATAAGGCCCTGGCCAGTTGGCTCAGTGGTAGAGCATTGGCCTAGCGCTTGGAAGTTCCATGTTTGATTCCCAGCCAGGTAACACAGGAGAAGCGACAATCTGCTACTCCACCTTCCTCCCTTTCCCTTCTCTCTCTCTCTTCCCCTCCCACAGCCAAGGCTCCACTGGAGCAAAGTTGGCTCGGGTGCTGAGGATGGTCCCATGGCCTCTGCCTCAGGCACCAGAATGGCTCCGGCAGAAATGGAGCAACGCCTCAGATTGGCAGAGCATCGCCACCAGGTAGGCTTGCCAGATGGATCCTGGTTTGACGCATGTGAGAGTCTGTCTCTCTGCCTCTCCACTTCTCACTTCAAAAAAATATCAAATATAAAAACAAATAAATAAATCACTTATATCTGAATTTCCAAGCATGTAGGCTAAACTTGAAAATTTGTTAGACTTGCTAAATTTTAAATTTCTGGAATAGCCCAAAGATCTCTATTATTTACTAATCTCCCAGATAATTCTGATTTGCACTGAAGCATAACACTTTATGATTAACAGAAATAACAAAACAAGGCATAGTAAATAGGAAAATTCAAATTTCCTAAAATCTGATCTAATAAAAATAGTACCAAATTAGTCTTTTTACAATGTGCAAAACAAATTTTAAAATATTAAGCCCAAGAAAAACAGTGCATTTTGAATTGGCCTTTTTCCTAGAAATTTAGGTGGAAAAGGAAGTAACGAAGATACATTATCTTCATTGCAGATTTTTATTTTTATCAGTAACAGTCATGCATCAACACCATTTTTAAATAAGCTAATAATAATGACTTAGAGGTACAGTTTTCTTTGAAAAATTTTTTTCTATTAGAAAAACTGGATGAAGTATATTATATAGTTTACAACAGGGTTGAAAGCACTATAGATTTGTTCCTAGTAATTAAGTACAAATCCAATAGAATTGCATGACATATTTTTTAAAAGCATATTTCAAACAATAAATTTTTCTTTTTAAATAGCATGAATGTTTATATACATAATGAATTTTCACTGTAAAAATCAAAATACCAAATTACAGTATCAAAAAAAACCTAAAAATCACCAGAAATCTCGGTACTGTTACAAAAAAACAAGCAATGTATATACAGGAGTTTACATAATAGAATTGATGGGCTGTAACATTTTACTTTACTCAATGAATGATATGATAGGTAAGATTTCCAGGAAATATAACTACATATTATTAATGATGGTACACTATTTATATACCAGAATTATTTTAATCAATTTCCATCAAGGGGCATAAGGTGAATTTTCAAGTTTTCACTAAAATGAATTTTGTCTTAAGATGTGTACATATTTTCAAACATGGAAAATTGTCCCCTTAGTGCAGTGGTTGGCAAACCGCGGCTTATGAGCCACATGTGGTTCTTTGGCCCCTTGCGTGTGGCTCTTCCACAAAATACCACATGTGGGCACTACCTCGATAAGGAATGTACCTACCTATATAGTTTAAATTTTTTAAAATTGGCTCTCAAAAGAAATTTCAATTGTTGTACTGTTGATATTTGGCTCTGTTGACTAATGAGTTTGACCACCACTGCTAGTGTAAACTCGTTAAATTCAGTTTTTTTTCTATATTAAAAGTAATGGGGCCTGACCAGGTGGTGGCGCAGTGGATAAAGCTTTGAAATGGGATGTGGAGGACCCATGTTCAAAACTCTGAGGTTGCTGGTTTGAGCGCGGGTTCATCTCTTTGAGCAAAGCTCAGCAGCTTGAGCTCAAGGTCACTGGCTTGAGCAAGGGGTTACTCAGTCTGCTGTAGCCCCACGGTCAAGGCACATATGAGAAAGCAATCAATGAACAACTAAAGTGCAGCAATGAAGTACTGATACTTCTCATCTCTCTCCCTTCCTCTCTGTCTGTCCCTATCTATCCCTCTCTCTAACTCTTTCTCTGTCTCTGTAAAAAAATATGAATAAATAAAATAAAAGTAATGGACACTTTACATGTTAATTCGTATTGCTAAGAAACCCTAGAAAGCTTGCATCATAATATCTGACATCGTCCTTTCTTTTATATATTCAACAAGCCTGAGTGTTGTAGAATTTTTAATTTCTTTTCTTTTCATATTTTCAATGTTATCTTATCATTGTTTTATTTTTTAATTAGTAAAATAATATTTACTGGGGTTTTTTTTTTGGCCTTGGTGAAAGGAAGTCTAAGATTTTCAGCTCCTACACAGTATCAATCCCTGCCACCAGAGACACTTGGTTAATGATGTTGCTGCATAAGTGCCAGTGTGGCTAGGGAAGACTATCTGGCATTCAAGATAGGTCAAGTTGGGTCCTGGACAGTGGCTTAGAGGATCAGTCTGGCATATGGACATACCAAGTTTGATCTCCAGTCAGGGCACACAGGAAAAGTGAGCATCTCCTTCTTCCCCCCTTTGTCTCCCTCTTCTTTCCCTCTTCCTCTCCCACAGCCACTGCATTAGTTGGTTCGTGTGTGGCTCTAGCCACTGAGGATAACTCAACTGGTCCCAGTGTGTCAGCCTCAGGCACTTAATATAGCTCGGTACTCTAGCATTGGCTACAGATGAGGGTTGTTGGGTGGATCTCAGGCAGGTGCATACAGCAGTCTGCCTCACTATCTCCTCTTTTCACACATTAGAAAAAAAAAGATAGGTCAACTTGTCCACCTTATTAAAGACCATGTTCCACAGTAGATGTCTTCAAGCGGACTGTTATGTGGTTCATGTATGTATTTGCACTATAGACATATTCCAAAACATCCATTCCCTTACATAACTTGCTTGTCATTGCTCTTCTAATTACATTCTTTTTAGTCCTTGACCAACTGGTCAAATTATTAACCATGGCCTAAGCATTTTAGATCCATACCTGAGGTAATCTTTCCTTCCATGTAAAATATATAGCTAAATTCTCCCCACTGGAAGAATATCTGTTCAACACTATCTTTCAAGGCCATCTCTTAATGGGACTGTAGTACATTGTCATCCATGGTGTTATTGTTATGAAAATCTATTTACATCTACTTTAGGCTCCCATATCATGTAAATCTTACATTAAACAAAGCTGTATGCTTTTCTTCTGTTAATTTGTTCTATGGCAATTTAATTATCACACCAAACTGAAAACCTTAAAAGGGTAGAGGTATTGGCCTTCTCCAGTTGGCTCAGTGGTAGAGTGTCGGCCTGGCGTCTGGTAGTCAATTTGGTCAGAGCACACAGGAGAAGTACCCATCTGCTTCTCCACTTTTCCCCCTCTCTTCCTCTCTGTCTCTTTCTTCTCCTCCCGCAGTCAAGGCTTTATTGGAGCAAAGTTGGCCCGGAGGCTGAGAACGGCTCCATGGTCTTTGTCTAAAGTGCTAGAATAGCTCAGGCTGCAATGGAGCAACACCCAAGATGGGCAGAGCATTACCCCCTAGTGGGCTTGCCTGGTGTTTCCTGGTTGGGCACATGCGGGAATCTGCCTCTGTGCCTCCCTCTTCTCACTTCAGAAAAATACAAAAAAAAAAAAAGGGTAAAGGTAACATTTTGACTTGCTTAACTAAAATTTTTGTTAGAAAATACATGTCAGTTTAAAAAGGTTTCTTTATTTTTCTATTTTGCTAAGAGTTTTTGACATGCATTTATGTTAAATTTAATCAATGAGTTTTATAAAAAATATTTAGATGGTCAAATGGGTTTTCTCTTTTAATCTGTTAAGGAAGTTATAATATATACAGCTAAACTCTCTTTGGATTCTTAAAGCAAACATTACCATAATGTACTTAAACATACGCTTACATTTTTATAAATACACACACACAGATGTATGTGCATGTTTGTTCCTATGTAATTGGTTTTAGTACATTAATTTCTGTTTAGCTTTATTGCCTCTGTTATCATAAATTAAATTGTATATCAATTTCCATTATGGTATCTTACTCTGTTTAGATATCAAGATAACATTGGCCTCATAAAAGAAAGTGGAGACTATTTCTTCACTTTACATTCTCTAAAAATAATGTATAAATTTGAAATAATGTGGTTTTAGAATCTTTGGGGAAATTTACCTGTAAAACCACATTTTTATAGTGTTCTATTCTCATTATACAAATATTTTTAATATCTCATTTTTTTAATAGTCTTAGGTCTATTCAATTTTTAATTTTTATAATTAGACTTTTTATAAATATATGTTTTCTAGGAAACTTCATATGTAAAAATGTTCAGGCCCTGGCCGGTTGGCTCAGTGGTAGAGCGTCGGCCTGGCGTGCAGAAGTCGCGGGTTCGATTCCCAGCCAGGGCACACAGGAGAAGCGCCCATCTGCTTCTCCACCCCTCCCCCTCTCCCTCCTCTCTGTCTCTCTCTTCCCCTCCCGCAGCCGAAGCTCCACTGGAGCAAAGATGGCCCAGGTGCTGGGGATGGCTCCTTGGCCTCTGCCCCAGGCGCTAGAGTGGCTCTGGTTGTGACAGAGCGATGCCCCGGAGGGGCAGAGCATCGCCCCCTGGTGGGCAGAGCATTGCCCCCTGGTGGGCGTGCCGGGTGGATCCCGATCGGGCACATGCGGGAGTCTGTCTGACTGTCTCTCCCTGTTTCCGTCTTCAGAAAAATACAGAAAAAAAAATTAAAAAAAATAATAAAAATGTTCAAATCATTTGTATGGAGTTATTCATAATATTCTGTTATTAACTTTAATCACGTTAGTATCTCTAGTTATGTCCCCATTTTCCTCTATTTTTTAAATTTAAGTGAGGGGTGGGAGATAGAGAGACAGACTCCCACATGTCCCCCAATAGAGAGACTTCCACTTGTCCCCTGACTGGGATCCACTCGGCACCTCCATCTAGGGCCAATGCTTGAATCAACCAAGCTATTCTCAGTGCCTGGGACCAATGCTCAAACAATCAAGCCACTGGCTGGGAGAGGGGAAGAGAGAAAGAAGAGAGAAAGGGAGTAGAAGAGAAGCAAATGATCTCTTCTCATGTGTGTCCTGACTGGGGATCAAACCCTGGATGTCCGCATGCTTGCCCAATGCCCTATCCACTGAACAAACTGGGCAAAGCGCTCTTTTTTCTTTTATAACATCATTTATTTGTACTTACTTTTTCATTTGTCTTGACCAAACTTTCCATTACCCTGTTCCATTTAAAGGTCTCTCTGAAAAAAAAAAAGTTTTTGCTTTTGTCATCATTTTCATTTTTTTCTCTACTAATATCTACCTTTTGTTAAGTCTTCTAATTTCTTTGTTCATTCTGTTTTTATTTTTTGAAATTCTAAAATTTTTTCATTAGATTATTAATTTTTAGCTTTTAATCTATTCTAATACAGGAGTTTAAGCTTATTAATGTGTAAGTACTGCATTCATTATTTCACAAAAATTTGGAAGGTATTTTATCATTATTATTTATTAAAATATTTAATATTTTTATTGTGATTTACTCTCAAATCATATGTTAGTTAATGGTCTTTATCTTAAATTTCTATATACTGTTTTATGATTAGGAATTTATTTTACCTTATTTGAGACCTGAATTTTGTTTTCATTTGTCTCACCATTTCTGTTTTATTTTTATACTCATTTCTTGCCTTTTGAATTTTAAAAAATTTATTTATCTTTCTAATTCTATTTCCCTGATTGACTTGTTTTCTAAATTTTTGATGTGGTTAATGTATGTTAAGATAATACTGCCTACTGTGACAAGCTCAAAAATTTCAGTTGCTCAACACAATGAAAGATAAATTTTGCTCATCTGACAAGCAAATTTGTGTATTCAATGAGAAATTTTATACTATGTGATGATTCAAAGACCCAAACTCCTTCCTTTTGCCTTGGTGGCTTTATTAAGCCTTAGAAACTCACATTTCTCTGCATTTAGTCAGTGGATAAGAAAGAAAAAGCATCTCAGGCTTTTAAAATTCAAACCCAGAAATGATATTTCTTCTGAGATATCACTTAGTTCTGCTGAGGACTATTCCCATGACTACATATAAGAAAGACTGAGAATATTCTCTGGCTATGTTGGTGCCTCTGGCCACATTCTTGGACAAAACAGGACATATTTTTGGTGGACAGTTACATTTTAATGTTACATTTATCTACCCTTGAAATGTTATGATACATACTTTAGTGACCTGCAGCTACTACCTTAATCTACTTCTTGTAAAAACATAAAGAATTTAGAACATTTTCATTCTAATCATGACTTCACAATTCAGTAATCTTTCCACCCAGCATTTATATATTTCTCACTTTTAAACACCACATACCAGACATTTAAAAATTATTACTTTGTAATTACTTTATTATAATTATTTTCTAGCTAAATAGCTAGCTGAGCTAAATAGACATATGTTCATCATCATTCCTTTTTTTAATAAAGAACTTTTAGAAATCTTCCCAGAGCGCACCTGTGGAAAGTTATTTGAATGTATGTGTATGGATGCTTAACATTCAATATTTATGAATATATATGAACATATGTTTATTTTGCTGTCACTTTTGAAAGATAACTTTGATGAGTATACAAATCTTGGTTCAGAGTTGTTTTTTCACATCACTAGAAAGATATTATTCCATCATCTTCTAGATTTTATTATTGTGCATAAGAAATCTGTCTTCATTCTGCCATTTCTTTGTATATTATCAGTCATTTCTATCCAACTGCTTTTGAGAGATTATGCTTTGGTGTATTAGTACAGGTATAAATATATGTTTATTTATGCTGCTTAGTATTTATTCTGCTTCCTACCTCTTTTTTTAAAAGTATTATCTTTATTTATTTTTATTCATTTTTTTAGGAAGGAGAGAGAGTGAGAGAGAGAGAGAGAGAAAGGGGGGAGGATCAGGAAGCATCAACTCCCATAGTACAGGGTTTTGAACTGGCGACCTCAGTGTCCCAGGTCAACGCTTTATCCACCGCACCCCCACAGGTCCAGGTGCTTCTTACTTCTTATCTTAATATCTGTTCTAATTTCTGGAGACTTCTTAATCATTAGTTTTTTATTTTTAATTAAAAATATTAATTTAACTATAATGTTCAGACATAAATGTGTACAAATCAAAGAAAACTTTATAAAACTTGGCAAGTATTCAAGAAATAAACTGTTCCATGTAGCCATCACTTAGGTCAGCAATCTTCAACTATTGTGCTGTGGTGGTAGTATACTGGTGAGCTGCAAGAATTTTTAAAACATGCAATACCTGATTATTTTGTCAGAGGCACTAACAGATTTTCCATAGATTGTCAAATAAAAAATGACAACAGCTAGCAAACACAATAGCCGTCTTGTGTGAGTGCCCTGTTTTGAACCGTAAATGTATAAGTTATACAACAAAGTTGCATCTTATTGGTTACATCTCATAATAAGGTTGTGTCTGATTGGTTAATTCTTGGTACCAGAAATCCTTATATACAAATATAGGCAACTAATTTTTAAAATGTCACTTTGGTGCAAAAAATGTAGATAATTATTATTATAGTTTTTTGTAAGTAAATCAAAACTATACCTATGTTTCTGAAAAGTCAGAAAAAAAATGGATTTTTGGTGTGCAGCAGAATTTTAGTGGTTAGTTTCTGTGTTCCATGAGATAAAAAAAGGTTCAAAATTACTGACTTAGGTCATTATTTTACTCTTTATAACATAGATTGATTTTACTGGGATTTAGATCATCTCTACAGTAAAAACAAAACAAAACAAAAACAAAAAACTAAAACAAATGAAATAACAAATTATGTTTTTTGTGGTTTGATACTTCTTTGAGAGGTGGGACTTACATCACTTCACCTTGAATTTTGATTACTTGTGAATGCTCTACTTATGAAATATGGCTAAAACAATTTTATGTCAGTTTCAGGCTAAGGCTTATTCTTTAAGATTCTTGCTTGTCCAGCTTCTCTTCACTTAAAGCCTCAGCTGCATATAGTATGTGATTTACTCTGATGCTGCTATATTCTAAGAAAATATTAACTAGCCATGAAAACAGTGCAGAGAGATACCCAGCCTGTCCCTGACTGTCGATGGTTCTAGTTGCTTATATCATCCCAGTCTAGATAATGTGGAATAGATATGATATGTCTCCTGTATGGCTGAAGACATTCCCGTTCTGTCCGGTTTATATTCTTTGTTGTCTAGAATTTTCACTTAATATTATCATTGCATGATTTATCATATTTTTATGTGAAGCAATATTTCTTTCCAATTCCTTTATGATGTATTTATAATAAAAGTTAATTCATCAACTTGATTTTAACTCTACTAATTAAGAGCATTCAGATTGTTTATAGTTTTTGTTATTATAACTACTGGCATTATAAACACACATGCTCATTTCTTTTGGTGAGCATATGTCTATAGTTTCATTGTTTTTATTACTAAAATAAATTTATGTGTCTTAAAAAGACACATAAATTTAGGTATTTTTGAGGAAGACAAGTTTGTTCTAATGCAGTCTAATTTGTCAATTTTCCCCTTTGTAATTAGTGCCTTTTGAGTTCTACTTTAAAACTGTTACTCCCCAACTGTCATGAATATATCTTATGCTTTCTTGTATAAACAGAATACTTTTACCTTAAATGTTTAAATCCATAATTAATCAAAAATTAATTTTATGCATGGTTTTAGTGAAAGAGGCATAATTTTTATCTATTTATCAATTCAGCATTATTTATTAGAATAGACTATCTTTACATCTTTGCATTTTAGTGTTATTTTTTCACAAATAAGGTGATAATATGTATATATGTATGATTTCAAATTTGCTATTTGTTTTATTTGACTGTCAGCTTGTTTTGTTTTTTATATTATTTAATTGATATATTTTATATGCTATATATTTATATGATATATTAATACAGGTAAATGAATATGTTAAATATAATAATGTCTAAATATTCTTTTGGATATTCAAAATGAAAAAACATGTTTGATTTTCTAAGACCAAATAATGTTTGTTTTATTTCTCCTTTTTAAATCTTATCTTTCAATTGTTTTCCCCTGCCTTATGGCTTTAACTTGGAGCCCAATGCAATGATAAATTCAAGTGATAACATGAAGTGTTTTTTTCTTATTAAAATTTTTCTGGGGAAAATTCTTTAATACGTTACTAACTGTAATAGATATAATAGTATTACTTTTCTATTTTTTTATTTATATTTTGATAAATTACTTTAAGAATTTGTCCATATAATTGAAAAGTTAAAAGATATTAAAATAAAGTTGTTTTTAATATCCCTTTAATGTCTTAGGATATTTTCATTGCTAATACTAGTGATTTCTTATTTTTAATTTTTTATTGATTAATCTCATTAGAGGTCTATAACTATTACTAGTGTTTTCAATCTAAGTTATAATTATGATTGTTCTCTAAGTTTCTATTCAATTACATTAATTTCTGGTCTTGTCTTTATTATTTTCTTCTGTCTATACTCTTTAATTTTCTCTTTTTTTCTTAATACCTTATGGCAGATTCTCTAATCAGTTATGTATTTGTGTATAAAAAATAACTCTAAAATACTGGGGTTTGGAACAACAGTCAGTATTATTTGTTCACAGTTTTGGGGGTCAGCAATTCAGTCTGGGCTATTCAGGTAAATTTTCTATCATTGAGAGTTATCTATGTAACTATCTAGTAATCATCATGTGATTTGTAACTACCTTAAACACACAGTCATCTGAGAAAACACTTTTAATTATTTTAACCTTTAAAATTATTTTACATTGTGGTCAATTTTAAGGTAGATTTTGATTATATTTTATTTGCAGTTGTAAAAAAATATGTATGCTCCTGTTGAGTACAGTTTTCTCAATATAGATACAAACACACATAAATGCATATATATTTAGATATATATTGCTTTGGATTGAATTTTGTCCTCCCCAAATCCATACATTGAAGACGAACACCTACTGTGACTGTATTTGATGACAGGGCCTTTAAAGAGCTAATTAAAGTTAAATTAAATCATAAATGTGAGTCTTCATGATATGATCGGTGTCAAATTAGAATAAGAAGAGACACTATTGAACTTTTTCTCTGTTTGTGTACACACTCACATTATTTCCCCGGGAGGAAATAATGAGAATGGGACAATGTGCAAGTCAAGGAAATTTATCTCACTGGAAATCAGCCAGCACTGTAATCTTGGACTTTTATACTCCGTAACTGTGAGAAAAGAAATGACTTTTGTTTAAGCCATCCAACGTGTGGTATTTTGTTATGATAGCTTGATCTAAATAATACAAATATTTATATAAATTTATATCTATTATATCTATATCATCTATACATATACACTTGCTCTTTTTCATAATAGATCTATCCATATATATACTAATTTTAAATGAATAAAAGTGTGTGAAAAGTTGGTCTAAAGTTATTGTGTTTTAATGATAAACATATATAACAAATGTATATTTGTATCTAAATATGTATTTCAAAAAATAAACAGCTTAATCATTGTTTGACACAGTTTATAATAAGTAACCCTAACAATATATTTAACTGCATTATCTTTTTAGGTAAAATACTGAACCAATTAACTGCATCCTTTAGATTAACTTCTTATGCATCTGGTATGTTTTAAACTTTTTCTACTTACTATAGTTTTCAAAATGCACCAAAGGACATGTGGTAACTCTAAAGGCTTAAAAGACCCTAAGCTCACTAAAAGTTTTGGTTTTACTCCTAATCCAACAATTATACTTCAATGATTAAATTATGTTTTCTTATTATTTTTACCCACACTGTCTTATAATTAACTTAAAAAGTTCCACTTCTAATACAGTAATAAATTCTCAGATTATATGACCTGACCTTGAACTGATTTGGAAAGTTCTTTTTATTTCAAATCACATTCTGTTATGTGTTTTAATTATAATAAATCTAACTGTGAATAAATAAAACACATGTTCCTCCTTATTTATAAGGAGTGAATCATTAAAATTACTCATAGGAATATGTATATCCTTTAGAAAACACCAACCAATCTACTAAAGCCAAACCTTATCTGTAAACTATGCTCAAACTTCTGTGATGTGTCTGAAATCTGTTTACATAGATTCAAAATATTTAACATTTTGTCTCCTTACAATTATTTCTCAGATTCAATATAATGAGGGTATGGAATGTGTCTGTTACTGATTTCATATTTGTTTTTAGAGAGTGTGAAAGACTAAAAAGACTATAAAACCAAATTTCTTTAACATATTTCCAGCTTCACTGAAAATGGCAAAAAATTTTATTATTTCAATTTAGCATTTTCATGGTACTAATTATTAACAAATATGAATCTGATAAATATCAGAATAGTATTTAAAATTATTGCCTAAATTATTCAATATAAAGCATGCTATTGATATCTCTTTGGAAATTAAGCTGTTCAATAAATATTTAAAGGGTGCTTTTATAAAGAAAGCATATACATATAAAAGTGGGAAAATTTATAGTTACATATGAAAACCAAATAGTATCCAATTAAACAGCTTAAATCAAACAGATAGCTTTATTAGTGATAACAAGCAAGAGAAACAAACAAGCAAACTCTAAACGTGTCATGGTGTTTCTTTAAAGGAGTGAATCCCTGTGGCAGTAAAGATAGCCTTCTACAACAGAATTAAGCCCAAATAAGAGCTTTCAGAGTCTATATACAGTTCTTTTCTCTCAGTAATTGTTGCCTACAAACTATTTCACCAAGAACTGGAATTAGGGCCAATAACTTTGGTTCTCACAAAGATGACACTGAGTAAAGAAAATTGGGTCATATAATGCACCTAAATGCACATTTTATACAGATTTTGTACTATTCTAATTAAGTAATGGGGAAGAAAGAGGGATTTCTATGGAAAGTAACAGCAGAGAATGATCTGATCATAAAGTCTTAACAGGACAGATCATAGTGGGTAGTCACACCCAAGGCATATAACAGAAACAATGGACAGATCTTGCTTAAGGTAAAGTTAAGTTTTTTACTAAACCAGTTATATGCTTGGGGTGTGACTACCCACGTAGAACCCCCTTTTTGTCCATGACAAAAATACAGTGCAAATAAACCGGAAGAATCTGTGTATAATAATTTTTGCCTGTAGAGACTTCTAGGTAAGAATCCTTTTTTTTCTTAAGATATTTAAAGATTTGCCTCCTCTGAATATTATGTTTTTCATATGTTTGTTCAGTATCTTAATAAACAAGCTAGAGAAAGCTGGGTCTTTCCTTCTGGTGTTCTATTGTGTATTTACAATTTCAAATGCTTAATTGAATTATAATTGTAAAAGTGGCACCATGCATTTTATAAGAATTTGATTGCCATTTCCAGAAACTGTTCTCCATATGTGATTTGCACACAATCTAATCCCACTCATGAGTATTTTTAATCAAGGTCAGCATTCTTGGAATCATGCTTCTCTTTCTGTTTAGAACCAGTCAATGACTTTCTTCCTAATGTTACTATATATATTTATAAATTTAAAACAAAGCTGTAATTGAAAGAGCTTGATGACACTCATTCAATTGATGCAGGTTCACCCATATACTCTCCCACTAAGGATTATGTAAAGTAGAATTTTGTTACATCGAAACCATTTCTCTCCATCAGAACAGGTTGGATCTATGGAAAAATGTTCAGATTTCTGCACAGGAAGGAAGGGAATGTTGTAGTAATATAATGTTATAATAATTAAATACATAGAAATGTAAAAATATGGAAGATATATAAAAGTAATTAAGATATAATATTAACATTAATTAAGAAAATTAAATAAAGTTATGCCCTCTGGATAGGAATTAATATAATGTGCGCAGATGTGATAAACAGACTGACTTTTGAGCAGGGCCCTGTTAGTGTGTGTGTGAAGTTATACATTGATAAGAAGTGGCTTGATGTCATAACTCTGTAAATTAACATAAACAAGAAGCTCCCCTAGGAACATCTTAAAAGTGGCTTGATGTGACATTTCAGTAGATTAACATAAAAAGGGCTCCCTGTGAGGAATGCCCAAAAAGGTGGTTTGAGGTGATAATCCTGTAGACCGACACCTGTTAAGAGGCGTTGACCAGAAAAGGTACTAAAGTTGAGGGGCCCCTGTTGAAGTAGTCGCCCAGATTCCAACGTGGCATGGACTGTCTCCATGCCTCTCTGAGCTCTGATTAAAGACAGCCGAGAGGAGCACGCCAACAGGACCCTCTCAAGCTGTACCCAGGCACACCAAAAGGATTTGTGAGTAATAAATTGCCTGTGTGATTTTTGCAACTAACGTGTGTCGGGTGTGTTTTTTCTCCGGTGGCAGTTGGTGTCGGCACTGATAAGTGGAATCCTCATAGCCACCTCAAGAGTAGTCTGGAAGAGGCTGCCAGCCCTGCTGATAAGTAGGAGTGTCACACTGCAAAGGGAAGTCAAATGAAGGACGCTTGATTGATGTAGAGCTTGGGCTCTACTGGGACAGAGACTATATGCTAGTTTAAAAGTACGAAAACTTTGTGAGAATTAATGAATTTGAAGTCTTTGCTTTTTTAGGGTATCACATTTGAATTAGTTTTACCCCTATTCAGAAACATAGAAAACTAAGTAAATGTCAATTTCATACATTGAAAGACTTTAGACCAACAATAGAAGATAGACCTTTTTAGCAACCCACTTAATAGGCACAAGAAAAAAAAAATCAGTTGCCAGTCATATAATAACTAAAAATTGAAAATACTTTTGAATGAAGGGAAACTTCATTCCGGACTCTTCTTATAGGCGTGGAAACCAGTGGTGGTAGAGTGGTGAAGGGGTGACACTGGAAGGAAAACTATTAAAAAGACATGTCTAAGACAGGAAGTTTCTTGATAATCTGATTTAGGATTCTTAGTGAAGGCAGGGTGATCAGATATCTAGGATAATTACCTATCAAGAATGGGATTTTTGCTAAAACTGGGTTATGAAGGCAAAAGAAAAGAGGGGAACCAAGGTTGAGGTCTAGTTAAAAAGAGGGCTCAGAAGAGCCTGACTAAAGTTTGGCCATGGAGATAGATTTTGTCAAGAGGAAGAGAAAAGGAAGGTACAAAACAGGTAAACAACTTGCAGAAGATTGGGAAGCAACTTAATTACATCTTTAAGTCAATTTACATTCCAGGGAAGTTTTTAGTTCTTGAAAAATTTAACATGCTTCAGAGTTGATTTATTTGATATTGACCCACTTTTTTAGATGAGTTCTAATGTTTGAAGCACTAAACATTGTTAAAGTAAATTCAAGCCATGCATTCCCAATGTCTAGTCTTCTATTGCAGGCCGTGCCCAGAGTGCAATTATATTTAATGCCCCCTTCTTGAATTCCAAGTATTAATAAACATAGTGGAAGCATAGGTCAACTCTGTAAGTATCTAAAATTCTCTACAGATTCTACTTTGTAAATGCAAAATATTGTGGCAGCAGTTTCTTTCTTGACCCACCTAGTTCCCTCAGGGTGTCACAGCTTTTTTTTATATGTATATTTTTATTTTTATTTTTTTAGTGACAGGAGGGAAAGCAGAGAGAGAGAGAGAGAGAGAGAGAGACTCCCACCCTACCCCGCTTAGCATCTACCTGGCAAAACCACTAGGGGTGTTGCTTTAGTCATTTGATGCCATTGTTCCGTAGCAACCAGAGCCCCTTTTTGCACCTCAGGTGGAGGTCACAGAGTCATCCTCGGCATCCGAGGCTGACTTGTTTTAGCCAATCAAGCCAAGGCTGCAGGAAAGGAAGAGAAATAGAGAGAGAAGGGGAAGGGGTGGAGAAGCAGATGGTTGTTTCTTCTTTGTGTGTTGACAGGAATTGAACCTGGGACTTCCACACTCCAGACCAATGCTCTGTCAATGAGACAACCAGCCAGGGCTGGGTTCCACATGGATTAGTCATACCTATATCTATGTTCTTTGGATCTCCATACAAAGAGACAGATTTTGCTCTCCTTGTCATTGATCATCTTATAAATTTGATTTCATAATTTTCACTGGATTGCATTTTTTTATTAAATAAATCAAATCCACATTTACATTAACACTGATGGCCTTCCCACCTTCCTAAATGTTTCTTTAGAGTTATAGAGATACATTGGACTAAGACACATTTCTTTATTATCAAGAAGTTTTCATTATGACTTTATTTCTTCAGTTTTATTGCTATTCATTCATTAGATACTACAAGTACGTGAATGAGTAATCCAGCATATGCCAGAAATATAGCTATATTTTACAAAAGTTTGGAGCTTCTTTTAATATACTTCTAATATTACTTATTCCAAGTAATAATACAATGTTAGCCTGAGATGGCTCCATACTCCGTTCTGAGAAACAGAGTGGTATCTACAGAACAAATCTGTCACAAGACAAGGTATGTATAAATGGCAACTTGTCAAATAAGTAAGAAAAGATGATGGCACTTCCACCAGACATTTTTTTTATCAGTCCCCTGGGAACGGATCATGATGAGAATAAAATCTGTAACTATCAAGTACTTGACTGTCACTGGCAACATACATCAGTTTGGAATGGCAGGCTAAAGCTTCGGTTGTTAGGAAAGTGTGTGATGTATCTCCTTATGCCATTACTGGTAAAAATTGTGTGTTCCTGCGAGTACTCTAGAGACCTGACAACACAATTGGTACTTTTTTTGGAATGGGAGGCAAAGCGCATCAAGCAGACGTTTGGGAATTTAAGAAACAGATGGTGTTGTATATGCAAAACAAATGATGAAGAATGTATTAATTTATGGACACATTAAAAATTAAATATCATTTAAAAATAATCCTAGTGTAAGCCTATGTTCAGGAAATAGTATGTATTTCCTTAAAGGTCAGTTTATGATGACCAGAAATTGATATGTAGGCAAAGTTTGGGGGTAGGAACAAAGAATTAAAAGAGATGAGTGTAACTTGTCACAGTAATTAATTGTGAACAAAGGATAATTGAGTACTATGTACCTGTCTTTTTTAAAAAAAAAAATTCTCCTACAACATATGAAAGTCTAAAAAGCAGATTGGAATGTAAACTTTTGCATTTTTAAATAAAGTTTTTCCATTGCCTTTAGAAAACATGAGCCCTTGTTTTAGTTTAGTATTTTCTTAAATCAGGTGAAAACAAAAACTCTTATGTCTGCATCTGCACCTTTGTGATATAAGAAAAGCAAAAATAAACACACACACAAAGAAACAGATTAGTTCAATAAAGAAAAAATATTACTTTTGTGTTTTGTTTGTTTTGGTGTTTTGTCAATAGTACAACGTGGTTATTGACTAAATAATTACTTCCATATGTAAATACTCAAAAGTATTATAGACCCCAGTACACACTTTCTGACACTTATCCTTATCGCAACCACTACCACCACATATATTTTTGTAACTTTAAATGGTACCTGGTTTCCTTGCTCTTTTGGTATTACAAAAACACAAGTCAAAGGCTTGAATTTTCTTGTCACTGTTTTGTCTCATAAAATAATGTTATTACACATTAGCCTTACTTAGCACAATACCTAACACTTAGGTGTCAAAAAAAAAAATGCTTGCTTGCATGAACTGAATGATTAAATGAAGGGATACCGAATTATTAGTATTTTAATTTTTTATAGATTTCCTCTGAAACACCTGGTTAAGGCTCTACCCAAGAAAAAAAATTTCTAACTAATCTAAAATAGTTTTCCAATCATCACAAAGAAATTAATCATTTCGTAATAAAAAAATATTCACAATTTTGTACAAAAAAATACATAGTACATCTACTCCTACTTAGAGATACATAATAGCTTAATTTACATGTAAAATTTAATAATATTTGATTATTTAATGCAAATTAAAATTTATAGCTGTTAGACAACAATATCACAATTTTAACCTACAGTTGTTTTAATCTAAAATTAACCGTGTAAGTAAATTTATGGGAGTAATTATTGGATATAAAACCTTGCATCCCTTTTATTTATTTATTTTAATATAAACCTTCTTTCCACCAGTGTATGGGTCTTTATCTCTTATCTCATTCAAGTTTAAAAGACTTTACCTGGAGTTTTTACATCAAAAAAGACAGTGTGTTTAGAAGGTTCAGATGTAGAAAGAAAGAATGCAGACTGTACATAGAAAGGAGTCAGAAAATATTAAGTAGTAGTGTCTTAGGACTCATTTATTTTTTTTAATTTGCAGTTTTTTGAAGAAATACAAAGGTAGTCACTTTCTAACTTTCATATGAATAACTACTTATGTGTGCATAAAAACGTATAATATTCAACTAATATAGACTGAACCTGGATATCAGCAGTGTGTTTTCTCTCTATGAGTCTGTTTCTACTTTGTTTGTTCATTTATTTTGCGTTTTAGATTTCACATGTAAGTGAGATCATACAGTTTAATATTTGTTTTTTTTTCTTTTTTCTTTTTGTCTTTTTTGACTGGCTTATTTCACTTAGCATAATTCCCCTTAGCTTCATCCATGTTGTTGCATATAGTAAAATTTAATTCTATTTATAGTTCAGGGGTCTGGATAAAAAACGTGGAGGAACTACAATTTACCCATATTTTCTCACGTAAAAGACACACATTTTTTCCAAAAATTTGAGGTCTAAAAATAGGGTGCGTCTTATTCAGAGGTTGTAGATTTTTTTACTTGCATTTTCTACTTTTTCGTGCTTGTTTTTGCACTTATTGTTGAAGAGAGTGATTCGTCATCAGACATAGATGAGGACAAACAATGGATGGGACTTTTGACAGTGATGAGGAGTTGTATGAATTTTATGATGAATAAAACTTGAGTTCAATAACTTTATGTAACACATTTTTTTTCAAACTTTGGGCCCCAAAATTAGTGTGCATTTTATACATGAGAGTGTCTTATACATGAGGAAATATGGTAGCAACTGGCAGTTACAAATCAGTTAGGGGGATGAAAAGTGCAGTTTTGGCAACATAGTCAATTAAAATCTTAAAACATAATAGTATTTTAATACTATGTACAGGGTCAGCTAGGAACGAGACTTATCAGGAGGATTATTTCTTAAAGTATGTAAGTGTCTAACCACATTATTGTACACTTGAAACTAATATAAAATTGAATTTCAAATGTAATTGAAAAGTAAAAATAAAAAGAGAAGGAGCCTGGAAAAATTATTTAGTCTGAAAGCCATGGGATTATTCCCAATACATTTTTAGAAGTTCTGAATTGCTTTTCCTGTTAGCAAATACAATCAGCTTTTAAGATTTAGACCCTTATTTATAAAGGTACAGTGATTTGACCACTTATTTAGAAGAGAGTGTGATAAAATATAGTTTATTTTTCTTCATTGCTCAAATAAACTGGCAAACCATGTCGTGTGTACTTAAACTTTAGATTTACTCACATGTATAATACAACTGTTATTTCTTGGGGTCACATTAAATACAGAACGGAATCTAAGCTTAACTTTATTATCCACCTTAATTAGTGTTTCTTTGCAGACATTCCTTCTAACATTTCTTGATATATATGTTTTTCCAAATCTAGAGTCCTTAGAAAAAATAATTGGTAGAGAAATTGGAAAACAAAAGAAAAAGAATTATAAATCTCCTATGAGAAATAAAGCTAAAAATTAATATAGAAATGTTAACAGTTCTAAGGAATCCACTAACATGAGAAAACAGCATTTTTTTCCTGAATCAATGTCAAATTTAACATTTTCCAGAACACAGAAGCACATAAGAGAACAGTTACAATTTAATCAGTCAGTCTTGCTTGTAGCTGTTGTCTCATCATAAAAGTGTATCTGTTGCCTTGACTACTATTAAGAGCGAAGCAATCTTGCAAATAAAATAACTGTACGTGTATAATATACCTTGTACAAATTATACGAGTGGGATTCCAAGAAATATGTTTTTGAGGCAAAGTAAGCCTTTAAATTAGCCAATTTTGACAAATGATTACATATAGTGTTATTGACCTTGCTAGAAGATCTAAATTTTCAGTTGTTTAAAAATATTTAATATTACTTAATAATATTTGCTGGAGTTTTCCAGTGCTTAAATATTTTCAATAAGCCACAGTTTCTTGTAAATGCCTTATATGAGGAGATGCAAAGAGAAAATATGAATGTTGCTTTAGAATACTTAGTAATAAAAATAAAAAACTGATTAAATCTGAAACAGTAAAATCCATGTAGATGTTAATTACAAAACCAAAACCAAGGCAGATAAAATAATTTTATCATTTAAGAGGAAATGTGTGTATCTGAAGCAATGTGTACATAATGACCAACTGAAAGATATTTTGCATGCATTCTGAGCAAGTCAACAAATGTCAAAGAAATACATATTCTGTCTGGAATATTTTCAATGAAATGAAGATTAAGTCTATCAAATAGAGAAGTGCCTTCATTGTGTATTTTAAATTTTCATTTTAATAATAACTATTGAACATTAAATATTTTTTATATAATCTCTAAACTTTTGAATAATTTTTATATTTATTTTGTATCATAAGGTATTAAAAAGGAAGCATTGTCATGTCTATATTCAAGAGATAGTATGTTATTGAATTATGTAACCTTTTCATTAATATATGGGCCCATGATAATTAAAGATATAATTATGATTTTATCTTTTTCTAAAAAAATAGTTGTAACTTTTTGTTTATAATAGAAAAAATTCACTCTATAGTATTATGATTACTTATTATTAAAAGTATATAAATACAATGTTATGAAATACATAACTCATGATATTCCCAACATTCTGATTTTTCCTTCTCAAAGTCTCCCAGATTTATTTAAAATCTGAAAACATTCTCTATAGTCACTTTCTTGCCTTCCACATAAGTATTCATTCTAAATGTTTTTGCTATCTTATGTAATACAACAAACTTAATTTAAATTCACAATAATTTTCATAGGTTGACTTTCACCTTAGAAGCAAGAAATGTACTTTGGCCTCAATCAATGTTATTTGTTCAAACTCACAGTTCTAATAGAAGACAAATATTTTAAAACATTTACTCAATGTTAACAGACACTGTTACATATTTTTCATATGGTTTTCCAATAATCCTCACAACCTTTCAAAAGCTATAGGTATTATTTTCCTCACATTACAGACAAGAAAACTCTTAATTAGAGACATTGAACAACACGTTCAGGAAAGTTCAACTTATAAGAGGAGACTTGGTCGAACTTGTCTGACAACTAGCTCATAAATGTACTTTCAAAAAGTTTTACAAAATAACCACAATTTGGGCATGGTGTCTTAAAACTGTTGAGCTTGTACATTGTAAAAATGTTTCTTATTTTTTAATTCCTATTCCAATGCAGTTCTACCACCATGTCAATAGTGCCATAGAGTTTTTATTTCATTTTTATCAGAGTATAAGTCTCAGTTTCTCTATATACTTATTAATTCTCTGAATTACCAGAATTTCTCATTATGATATACTTTGATTTCTCTAAAATAAGATGGTAAGAAATATATTCTTTAAGCTTGCAGATAGAATATGAAAAGAAAATAACCTTACCTAACAAGGGATGTTACTTTGTGTTGCTCTTTCCAAAATCAAAAACTTTCTAAAAGTAGTGGAAAATGAGTTTTCGGAAGTATCAATATCACAGCTTGTTGAGAATAGATATAAATATAAGTAAAAGGAAATTGGACATATGATAAGCACTCAGGAAACAGAGATGAGAATTTACAAGAATTTTCTCATTGAACTAAGAAAATTAGACTATGAAGGAGAACTCTCAAGAGTCCTTCTTTGAATCTTTCAGTGTATCTATGTATGAATGTACTGCATCTGGTATATAACTCTGTCTAGTTACCAAGAGAGGACCCTTGGACTACTTGACTTGTGTCACATTCTGATAACCTAATCCTGCATGAAGTTTGTAGGCATATCAGGTGCCAAAGGCTTTTTTGAAAAGTTACTATAGAGATGAGTATGAGTCTGTGCTTTGAGAAATAAAATGATGCTGATTTACAATGTGCTAAAAGCATGTTTTGCCATGTAACTATGACTGGCCCGAACAATTATGGCTATAACTTACTCTCTCAGAAACTGTAGACATTTGAACATCCTGGAGAGTGCCTAGAAATGAAACAGGACATAGAAATTATAGCTCAGTGTTTGGAATATTTAGCTGAAGATGGTAATGAGACAGGAAGGAAGGGAAAAAACGGATAAGGTTAATTTGATTTTATTACAAATAAAAGACACCTGTGAAAAAAACAACTAGGTCAAAAATAAAACATTGACAACCCTACATCTTCTTTTTCCTGTCTTGTCATCACCGCCCCTTCCATTCTCCCAAATATAACAATTATAGATATGTATATAGTCATTTCCTTGTTGTTTTTAGAGTTTTACCATCTAAGCATGTACTTCTTAGCATAATAGTTTAGTTTTAGTTTGATTGTTGCTTGAATTTTATGTAAATGTATTCAATCATGCAGAATATATTCTTTTGTGATCAAATTATTTGCTTAAAATTATCGATTTAAGTTCAAACATGCTGTTGTTGCATTAACTACTATTCAATCCTTTTAATTGCTCTAGTATACTTCATTGTAGAAATATAACATTCTTTATTTATCCCTACTATTGCTGGTGTGCTTTAGGGTCATTTCCAGTCTGAACATATTAAGGATAATAGTATTTTCAATATTTTTGTACATTCTCCTTGGCACACACATTTCAGTTGTATATATAACTAAAGTGAAATTTCTAGTACATGAAAAACATAAAATTTCACCTTTTTCCAAAAATTTTATCTATTCATAATCATACATCTTTCCCCAAATTTTAGTCATTGTGGTTTTAGTATCTCATTGTAATTTAAATGAACTTGTCTTTGATTATTAGTAGTATAAGGCATATTTTTATTGGCCATTTTGATATCACACTACAGTAGTTAATTTTATGTGTCAACTTGAATAAATCATAATACTCAGATATATGTTTAAACATTACTGTAGAAGTTTCTATGAACATATTTTTAGATAAGATTAAAATTTATATTTGTAGACTTTGAGCAAACCAGTTTATTCTTCATAATGTGGATGGGCCTCATCCAATATCTTCAAGGTTTTAGTAGAGGACTTTGGCTTATCCAGGAAGGAGAGAAAAGCTCGGCCAACAGACTGCCTTTTGACTTCAACTGAAGATTTATCTCTTCCCTGTGTCTCCAGGCTGCTAGCTTACCTGGAGATACTGGGCTTGCCAGCCTCTACAGTTGTGTTTGCCAGTTCCTTAAAATAAATTTTTATTGATCTATCTACCTATCTATCAATCTATCATCTACATATGAAATATGAAATACACATTTTTCCTATTGGTTCTGTTTCTCCAGAGAGCCTTGAGCAATGCAAATAGCTTATTTTAGAAATACCTGTTCTAGGTACTTACATTTTTACTATTGGGCTGTCTTTTTTTGGTTTTGGAATTATAAGCATTTATAAAGCCTCTTTTGAAATTTTTATAAAATTATTTTTTTCAGTTATAGTCTACATTCTATATTATTTTGTATAACGTTCAAGTGTACAGCATAGTGGTTAGACCAACACAGGTTTGCAGACTGGCGGTTGACAATCACTGGGTTAGACAATCATATATATTACAAAGTGTTCCCCTGGATATTTCTGGTATCCACTGGCAGCATACATATTACAATATTATTAAATATATGTTCCATACCACCCCATGAATGTTTTGTCACTACCAATTTGTACTTCCCAATCCCTTATTTTATTCACCCAATCCACAATCTCCCTCTCCTCTGGCAATTTTAACTCTGTTCTCTGTATCTCTGAGTTGTTTCTATTTTCTTTCTTTGTTTATATTGTTTTTTAGATTTCCCATTTAAGTGAAATTATATGGTATTTGCTTTTCTCTGACTGAATTATTTCTATCAGCATAATTCCCTCTACTGCAATCCATGTTGTCTCACATGGTTAGATTTTGTTCTTTTTTAAAACCAAGTAAGATTGTGTTTATCCTCTCAATTACTAATGGACACTTGGGTTGCTTCCATAGCTTGGTTATTGTAAATAATGCTCTAATCAACAAAGAGGTGTATATATTCTTTCGTATTAATGGTTTGTGTTTCTTCAGATATATACCCAGAAATAGAATTGTTGGCTTACAAAGCAATTCCATGTTTAGTTGCTTGAAGAAACCTCACACTGTTTTCCACAGTGGCTGTACCAGTCTGCATTCCCATTAACAGTGCATGATGTTTCCCTTTTGTCCACATCCTCACCAAGAGTTATTGTTTGTTGATTTATTGATGACAGCTATTCTGACAGGTATGACTTGATAAATCATTGTTGTCATTATTTGCATTTGTCTGAAGATTAGTGACATTGAACATCTTTTCATATGGCTATTGACCATCTGAGCATCTTCTTTGATAAAGTATCTATTTGGGTCCTTTACCCATTTTTAATTGAATTGCTTGCTTTTTTTGGTGCTGAGTTGCATAAGTTCTTTATAAATTTTGGGTATTAAACTTTAATCAGACATATCATTGGCAAGTTTGTTCTTTCATTCAGTGTGTTGCCTTTCCAGTTTGTTGATGCTTTTCTTTATTATGCAAAAAAACTTTTAGTTTCATGTAGCCCCACTTTTTATTTTCCTTGCCTAAAGAGATATATCAGAAACAATGTTATTAAGAATAATATTTTTTTTGGTATTTTTCCAAAGTTGGAAACGGGGAGGCAGTCAGACAGACTCCCTCATGCGCCCAACTGGGATCCACCCGGCACGCCCACCAGGGGGCGATACTCTGCCCATCTGGGGCGTTGCTCTGTTGCAACCAGAGCCATTCTAGCGCCTGAGGCAGAGGCCACAGAGCCATCCTCAGTGCCTGAGCCAACTTTGCTCCAATGGAGCCTGGGCTGCAGGAGGTGAAGAGAGAGACAGAGAGAAAGGAGAGGGGGAAGGGTGGAGAAGCAGATAGGCACTTCTCCTGTGTGCCTTGGCTGGGAATTGCACCCAGGACTCCTGCACGCCAGGCCGATGTTCTACCACTGAGCCAACTGGCCAGGGCCAAGAATAATGTTTTATATTTGTTTTCCTCTAGAATTTTATGGTATCAAGTCTTAAATTTAAGTATTTGATCCATGTTGAGTTTATTCTTGTAAATGGTATAGTACAGGGGTCCCCAAACTATGGCCCACGGGCCGCATGCGGCCCCCTGAGGCCATTTATCCGGCCCCCACCGCACTTCCTGAAGGGGCACCTCTTTCATTGGTCGTCAGTGAGAGGAGCATAGTTCCCATTGAAATACTGGTCAGTTTGTTGATTTAAATTTACTTGTTCTTTATTTAAAATATTGTATTTGTTCCCATTCTGTTTTTTTTTACTTTAAAATAAGATATGTGCAGTGTGCATAGGGATTTGTTCATAGTTTTCTTTATAGTCTGACCTTCCAATGGTCTGAGGGACAGTGAACTGGCCCCCTGTCTAAAAAGTTTGGGGACCCCTGGTGTAGTAAGTGGTCTAGTTGCATTTTTTTTGCATTTACTTATCTAGATTTCTCAGCACCATTTATTAAATAGACTGACTTTATCTCATTGTGTTTTTTAATTCTTTGTCAAATATTAATTAACTATATAGTCATGGATTTATTTCTGGGATCTCTATTCTGTACCATTGATCTATATATCTGTTTTTATGGCAGTACTATGCTCTCTTCATCAGTATGACTAATATTGTTTGGTATCAGGTAGCATGATTCTTCACCTTTTTTTGTCTCAAGATTGCTGAGGCTAATCATAGTGTTTTGTGGCATTTGCTATTTTTGTGAAACATGCCATTGATATTTTGATAAAAATTGTGTTGAATTTACAGATTGCTGTGGATAGATTGGACATTTAAACATTGTACATTCTTTCTATTCATGAACACAGCACATACTTCCACTTATTTGTATCTTCTTTAATTTCTTTCATCAGTGTCATAATTTTCTGAATACAAGTTTTTTACTTCATTGGTTAAATTTATCCCTGGATATTTTTTTAATGCAACTGTAAATGGGGTTGTTTTTTTTAGTTTCTCTTTCTGATAATTTATTATTGATGTATAAAAATGCACCTGATTTTCTTGAAATATATTTTGTATGCTGTTTCTTTACTGAATCCTTTTATCAGTTCTAGTAGTTTTTGGTAAAATATTTAGGGTTCTCTATAACGGTATCATGTTATCTGTAAATAATGACCATTTACTTCTTCCTTTCCAATTTGTACACCTTTATTTCCTCTTCTTTTCTGACTGCTGTGGCTAGGACTTTCAATACTTCCAATGCTGAACAACACTAGTGAAAGTGGACATGTTTTTCTTGTTCCTGATCTTAAGGGAAACACTTTTAGTTTTCCCCATTGAGTATAATATTAGCTGTGTATTTGTCATATGTGGCCTTTATTATGTTGATATATTGCCTCTATTCCCACTTTGCTGAGATGTGTGCAGGATTTTGTCAAAAGCTTTTATGTGTCTATTGATATGATCATATGATCTATATCCTTCCTTTTGTTTATGTGATGCATCATGTTAATTGATTTGTGGCTTATGTACCAATTTGGCCTTCCATGAATAAATCTCATTTGATCATGTTGTATGATCTTTTTAATGTATTGCTGATTTTGGTTTGCTAATATTTTGTTCAGTATTTTTGTGTCCATATTCATCAGGGTTATTGGCCAATAATTTTCTTTCATTGTGTTACCTTCATGTGATTTTGGATAGGATAATGCTGGCCACGTGAACTGATTTTGGGAGGCTACCCACCTCTTGAATTTCTTAAAATGCATAGGGATTAGTTCTTCTTTGAGTATGTGGTAATATTAATTTGTGAAACCACCCACTTCAAGATTTTAATTTGTTGAAAAATTTTGGATTACTGCCTCAATTTCATTAGTTGTAATTGGATTGTTCAGATTTTCTGTTTTTTCTTGATTTAAATGAGCTAGAGAGAGGATGTATGTGAGCTATGTGTTAACTTTCCTCATCTCTGAGAAAGACTGTCATCAGCCTGTAGATGTAAGCTAAAATATGATCCTGATCTTTAGACATTAGCTTTCAAAAGATGCACATGGACTTGTTTTAAGGAAAGGCTTGGATAAGGGCATTTTTGCTTGTTCTCTCTGCACTGAGCCCTAGGTGGATAGTTGCAGAAAGGAACACCTGTCCATTAACAATTGTTTCTTTGTTTTCTATACTATTTTGGGTCTCATTATGTGTACCCCTTTTGCTTCAAAGATAAACATTTTAGGACCTATCTCTTCTGTGGGAATCTTGAAAGGTGGAGCATTAAGTGTAGAGTCCAAATTCTTTACTTACCTGAAAATCTGGGATTTGAGAGTTCTCTCCCAATTATATTGCCCTGGAGTGGGGGTGCAGTTTATAAATAGAGTATGTCCCAGTATTTTGTACCCATCTAGATGTGGACATTTTCTCATATGCCTAGTATGTAGGAGTCATCCAGCTGGTTTCCAGATTTCTTTCTGAGGTAATTGCTCCATGGATAGCTGTATGTTTGGTATGTTTATGAGAGGAGTAGAGTTCAGAAACCTTCTATGTTGCTCTCTTGCTCCTTATATCTCTTATAACAACTGCTTTATTGTCCTTGCCTGATAATTCTAGAAGTTATGTCAGACCTGAGTCAGTTTTAATTGATTAATTTGTCTCTTTGTCATGGATTATATATTCTTGTTTCTTTGCACATCTTAGAATTTTTGATTGAATGCTAGTTATACAATGAAAACTTTACTTTATTGGATGCTAAATATTTGTGAAGTTTTACAGGTATACTTGAGCTTTGTTCTGGAATACAATTAAGTATGTGAACAGGTTGAACTATTTGGGCCATGTTTTTAAGGTTTATTAGACAGTCTAGTATATTGTACAGTGTAAGGTTACTTCCCATTATGAAGACAAGACACTACTACTAAGTACTGTACTCAATTCCCCATGAATATTGAAGTTTTCTTGTCTAGACTCATATGACTATTGGGGCACTATTACTTTTATTTATTTTGGGCTTTTCTTTTCCCACCTTTAGTTTCTTTGCATGGATGTCAGTACTCAGCTGACTGTTCCAGGGCTTATTTTTGTAGAACTTTGAAGTTCTATTTCTTTGAAATTCTCTCCATTAGAGTACTTGGTTTGAAAAGAAGGAACTACCTTAGCCTCCATGGATTGTGTCTGCATCTCAGTGAATCTGTTGAGATCTTTCTATCATTATCCTTCCTGTATTGCGGTAAGGAGAATCACTCAAGGCAGTAATGAAGTAATCTTAGTTTCATTTTCTTTATGTTCCCTAACTGAATGATCACTTCTTCTTGTTTTTGACTAATATACAGTGTCTTGCAAAATGTTTTCTATATTTTGCTAGTTTTGTTGTTGTTTCAAGAGTGAGAGTAAATCTGATTCTAGTACCTCCATTTTTTCCAGTAGTATTAATTGACACATTCTTAATTTTATTATGTACATTTTTTTTTATTTAGTGAGAAAGAGAGAGACATACAGGAACAGAGAGAGATGAGAGCATCAACTTCTTGTTGCAGCACCTTTAATTGTTCATTAATTGCTTTCTCATATCTGTCCTGCCTGGGAGACTCCAGCAGATCCAGTGACCACTTGCTCAAACCAGAGACTTTGAGCACAAGCCAGTAACCATAAGGTCATGTGTATGATTCCACACTCAAGCCAGCTGAACCTGAGCTCAAACAGGCTACCTTAAGGTTTTAAACCTAGGACCTCAGCATCCCACGTAGACACTCTATCTACTGTGCCACCGCCTGATCAGGCTATGTACATTTTTATATAAACTTATTTTCTTAACTAGATTTATTATTAATATTTTTTTTAAAATTCTCTATAACATCTCTCATAGTATGAAGACTTATGGTACAACATCTGTAATCATTATGGTCATTTCACAGACACTTACTTAAATTTCTCATATTTATTTCTTTTAATTATTGTGCACCCACTATATGTAAGGTACTGTGCGGTTTATAGACAGATAAATTTTGGACCCTTTTTCAAAAATATTTTGTTTTAAAATTAAATTTAAAAAGTTAGAGAGAAACAAAGTTTGTAAGACAAGACATAAAGCATATACTAAAAGTGCCAGAAATGTAGAGTTATTTTTCTGTTTAAAACTTAAGAAAAATTATTGCCTGTACAATTTTATGGTTTGACATTGGCCCACATTGACATATTTGTATGAAATGACTTTTACCACAAAGAAAATTGTCTCTAGGTTTTGATATAACAAATAATAATAAATAAGCAAAACTGTCAATACTCCATTCTTCCAGTGTCAATAAAATGATTTCTCTGAATATGCAAGACCTACTTTGGAAATGACAGACCTTGCATATTTAGAGAGACCATTTTATATGAAGAAAATTTTATATGAAGACAATTCTGGAAAAGTAGGTATATTTAATATAAAGATTTTTACAAAAACACAGAAAAAGTCACTTTATATTAAACTTACATGAAAATGACATATATAATAGAATGAATACCAATATTCAACTTTATTGAAACATTAGATATTGTAAATTTTTTAATATATACTGAAATTGGATAAAAACATAAGAAAAGGAATGGAAGTGCTACACTAAGCAGTGATTTTTAAACTATATAGTCTTCAAAGAAATAGAGATAAAGAAATTCATTGAGAAAAAGCAAAAGTAACTTTTTTGCTCTCTTCTTATGGTATAAAAGATCAGAAAAAACATTTTTATTTAATAAGACTTTGTTCCAGACAGACAAATAGAAATAGAGAACAGCTCTTACTTTTAGGCATGTACAGTTTATTT
The DNA here is from genome assembly GCF_036850995.1 of Saccopteryx leptura. Taxonomy (NCBI): domain Eukaryota; kingdom Metazoa; phylum Chordata; class Mammalia; order Chiroptera; family Emballonuridae; genus Saccopteryx; species Saccopteryx leptura. Next base: position 92,170,377 of record NC_089516.1, on the reverse strand, counting down.
AGAAGATATAATTTTATTTTTAAAGACATTATGAAGCAACATATAGGTGCACAAACATTGTTTTCTGGTGTAGTTCAGTCATTTAAACACACACAAATACACAGACACCCTAGCACACACACCACAAGATATTTATTTTCAGTAAGGTAGTGGGATTTAGATTTGGGAAGGTCTGCCCCTTTTAGATAATCAAAGATGATATCCATACTCATGGATAAGGTATAGTCAACCACATTCTGGTGATAATAATGACCTCAGCAGTAACTCTAACATGAGCACAAATATAAACTGTTGTTTTTTTTTAATATTTATTGATTTTTAGTGAAAGAGGAAGAGGGAGAGAAAGAGAAAGAGGAACATTAATCTGTTCTGTATGTGCCCTGACCGGAGATCAAACCGGCAACTTTGGCATATGAGGACGATGTTTTAGTCAACTGAACTATCTGGTGAGGGCAAATATAAACTTCTAATCTGCACAAAAATAAAAATATCTAGAAATGTTGATTGATTTTCATTGAATCAGTGAAGAATTGCCAAATTTATAGATCAGGAGAAGGAGTAAATTAGTGCTGCTGTGCTGAAGCTCATTACTAGTGTCATATAAACTAAAGAATATTTGATATTGCTCTGCTTTAACTTATACAGTAATTGTTCACACACTTAGTACCACAGAGATTTAAATGATCACAAAAATGAATGTATATTTTTCTTCTCCAGTCAGTTGGAGGAATAGTTTTTTAACAACAATATTCCTGAACATATTTTTAATCCAGGCAATCAGAAATTTAATGTCATATACTTATCTTCTGCTATATAATAAAATGTCTTATACTCATTGCCTTTCTTTGCCCAGAGCTAGACAAGAAGGACAAACTTTGTTAAAAAAATTCCTTGACTAAGTTAAAACCATGGCACTGGAGGTTGGAAGTAAGAAAATTTAGATAGTTCAGTGAAGTTAAACTTTATGTTGCTCTTTTATTAGTGACATAAACTTGGGAAAGACAGATGCTTAATTGTAACCAAAGTGTGAACGACCTTGGTTGTACCCTCCTCAATAACTTCTTCACTGGTTTCAGTAAAGAGAAATTTCAGTAACTGTGACCTGACCCATTTGGAAATTATCTAAGAACACAGAAGTCACACTACATGGAAAAAGATTAAAATGTTGGATAAAAATAAGGTTGATTTTGTCTTACAACATCATTTACATGAAATTTGTTATGGAGAAAAAAAAGAAATGAGGGAAACAGTGTATTCTGTGTATGTAAGAATTTTTCCTGCTGTTATGGACTCTCATAATAAAAAAATAAATATAAATTGACTTATTCCAACTAGAAGCAATGCATCATATAAATATAAAAAACTACACGTTACTTATGGAGCTCTTGAAAAATGATTTTAAAAAATGTACCTTAACTTTACCAGTTTAGATTGACTTTAGCATTTCCACTCAACCTTTCTGAAATGGGCAGATCCCAGCTAAGAGTGAATCAATCTACTGACATTATATTTATTCAGTGATTTTTACCCTTTTTTTGTTATATTAGTTTTTACTTTTGCCTTTACATTAATTGTAACTAACTTTCTAGTGCCTGCTCTATTTTATAAACATTTCTTTATTTTTGATATTCTGATGACTTATGAACTGTCAAGACTTTAGTACCTCCTGAGTTCTGCAATAAAAACAAGTACCCGCTTCTTGCATGTTGATGTAATCTATATCTCATTTGAAGCTCCTAAGTTTTCTATAATTATTCACCTTATTATCTGAAATACTATTCATCCATTTACAACAAAAATAATGAAATCTTTTCACTGGGACCACGTGGATGGATCTCATGGGTTTTATGCTAAGTGTGAAATAAGTTATACAAAGAAAGGAAAATACTGCATGATCTCTCTTATACATGATATCTAAAAACAAAAACAAACAAGCTTGTAGGTACAAAGAACAGATTGATGCTTACTAGAGGATGGAGATGGAAGATAGAAGAAATAAGTGAAGGGAATCAAAGATTAAAACAATGGGCAAATATACAAAAATACACCTTAGCACAGAAAATATACTAATAAAAATTAATAATAAAATACGCTAAAAATAAGAAAGTTATGGAAAAATAAATCCGTTATACATTAGGAAAAAACAAAATGAAATAACAATGATATATATTACCCATCTATTAAAATGACTACATTTGAAACAAACAAGGGATCAAATTAACACCTATTTCTTTTATCAACTTTCATGGACAGATATTTCTGTAATAAAGAAAAGCTATCCAATGTTATTAAATCATACATAACCTTTCAGTGACAGAGAAAGAATTCCAACCAGAGTGATCTGGCTTCAGAATTTTTCCTAGTACTGTAAACCATTTATAATGATTTAAGTAGGATACCCTTTGTCATGTAAGCTAATTTTATTTATATTCTTAGTTTATAATACATTGCATTATGAATGTGTTAAATTTTATTAAATAATTTTTCTTCATTATTTAGAACTTTTTCTAGTTTTTTTTTATTTAGACAATTCATTTTAAAGGGGTTACATTGATTAATTAGAGTACATAGATTCAGAGAAAACATCTCCAGGTCATTTTGACATTTGATTATGTTGTACACCCATCACCCAAAGTCAAATTGTCTCTGTCACCTTCTATTTGGTTTTCTTTGTGCCTTTCCCCTCCCCCCAACTCCTCCCTCTTCTCCCCTGAAATGCCAGGTGGAAAACATTGTAAAGTATATGATTGTCTAATCACTATGCTGTAAACCTGAACATAATACAAAATAATATTGAATGTAAACTAAATTGAAGTTTGTTTTTTTTCTATCCTCATTCCTAAACCTTGTATACTCAGTGAATATTCATCTAATATGATGTGGTTATAATTAAATCCCTGCTTACTTTCAGAAAAAATACAGCAGATTTTTTTGCCACAATCTTGTTAAACCAGAGATCAAACACATAGCCCCCACAAATATACATACATGGAGCTTCCCTTATGGCTCATGAGCTCATATTAATAGATTGATTATTTCTGTAGCAAGTTAATCTTGAACATCTATGATCAGTAAAGTATTATTAAAAAGCATCAAGGGACACACATATCTGGTTTCATTTATATTGTTATCACCCTGAAAAAGACTAGTGAGTTGATTAACTGCTGACTACTATATTGGCTATATTTTTTAAAAGTATTATTTTTTTAACTAACAGGAAATTATAAGTATGCAGGTACAACTTAAAGGCAGTCTAAAACTGTATAAAAAACCAGGTAGTACTATAATTCATCCTCCCATTTTTCAATAAAACCTGGCCAATGCATAAAGGTAAGCTAGAATTTTTTTATATGCTAGTTTAAAAGATATCTTAAATGCAAAGTGAGACCTTAAGGTTTATTAGGTATACCTATTATGTCCAATATTTACAGTAAAAATATACCCTTTTTCTTTATTATTGAGAGAGAAACTGAGAAAATCATAATTTCAAAAACAATATTTTTGTGGATGACTAAAGGCTAATATTGATTAGTGAGATTTATTCTTGACATGGTGCCATCTTTCAAGAATACAAATTTCTTAAACAGCTTAAACTAATGTTACCAAGTTTGGATTTAGTTCTGTCAAATGGGATATGTACCTACATAGTAAGACTTAGTGGGGCCAAAAACACAGCCTGTGTTTATGCTTCATATGGCATTGTGTTTTATAAGAAGAAATATATATTATGTCTGAAACCTGTTTCTGGTACAGAGTTCTTAATTTTAGGGCTTTCCTTAGAGATAAGAGCAACCAAAAAAGTCATTTTTGCTATGTTACTGAGGTGACTTTGGGACACCTAGGAGGAGTGTACTGGTTGTCAGGAGAACCAAGCAAGTGATCAGAAGATAAAAACATTCAGTCCCACCCTTATGAGCTCTAGGGAATGGTAAGAGCCAGAGAAAGAATTAATTACCAGTGGCCAGCCAATTATTAAATCTATCATGTGAAGGTAATAAAGTTTTCACCTCAATTTCACCACTTAGTGAACAAGTATAGATGTGGGAGAGAGGCACACTCTGAGAGGCCATGAAAACTCTACACCTTTTCCCCATACCTTGCTCTGTGCATCTCTTTCATCTGATTGCTCCTGATTTATATCATTTTATAACTAATTTTGTAATCTAATAAGTAAAATGTTTCTTTAAGTCCTGCTCTAACAAATTAACCAAACTTAAGGAGAGTGTCATAAATAACTAATTGATAGCCAGTCGATCAGAAGCACAGGTAACTATCTGGACTTGAGATTGACATCTGAACTGGGTGACATCTTTTAGGACTGAGCTCTTAACAGATAGCATCTTATGCTATCTCCTAGTAGATAGTGTCAGATTTGCATTAAACTGTAGATAACCCAGCTGGTTTCTAAGAGTTGCTTGGTGGTGTTGGAAAACCCACACATTGGAATTTGTGTCAGACTACTTACCTCCAAATATAAAACAACTGTTAGTGGCCTAATATATGTGATTAAGTCATTGAGCCATCAGAATTTCTTAGTTTCAATATAAAAGTTTATATTAAACTATAATAAACTTCTATCTGTAGTCCTAGTCATTTAGTATATTTTACCAAATCTGTGTCCAAAAACAAACAAACAAAGAACCAAATCTCTCTGTACTTTTTAGTTGCATCTGAAATGTCTTTTTGAGTAAAACTTGTTTATGAATTTATGAAGTCCTGTTTTCTCTACTGGGGTTTCTACATTATTACCAATAAATCTTATAGTTCTTGAAGGTGTTAATGCTTTCTCTATGAAAAGTGTTACATTTAAAATCTTAGTTAAGAACTAACACAAAACTCTGCCAGTAGAACTACACTAAGGTTACAAAGGTAAAAATCAATGAATGAATCTGGCTGCATGTGAGACAGTAAATAGTGGTAAAGTATATATGATAAACTTGAAAATGTGATATGTCTAAAGACAGTAAAATGGCCCTGGCCAGTAGGCTCAACAGTAGCATGTTGGCCTGGCTTGTGGAAGTTCCAACTTCAATTCCTGGTCAGGGTACACAGAACCGACCATCTGCTTCTCCATCTTTCCCCCTTCTCTCTATTTTTCTCTCTCTTGTCAAAGCCATGGCTGATTCTTCCCTCAGTTGGCCTCAGGCCCTGAGGATGGCACCATAGCCTTGCCTCAGTTGCAAAAATAGCCAAGCAAAGGATCAACGGCTCCAGATGGGTAGAGTATCGCCCCATAGAGGACTTGCTGAGTGGCTCCAAGTTGGGGCACATGTGGGAGTCTGTCTCTTTGCCTCCTCACCTCCAACTTAATGATAAATAAATAAATAAGTAAATAAATACAGTGTAATAAAATTATTTTTAAAATGCTGAAGAAGATAAACAAAATATGTCTGCAGGCGGTGCATACTTGAAACAATTGCCCATATTCAGCTGCATTCAGAACTTGGTTCTCTGCCAGTATGAAAGAATGAAGCTCCCTGGGACTAGACATAGAAATAAGCAGTGTGCTAACCCATCGCCATGCCTAATCAACAAATGGTCTTTGGGCATTGCTATGAGGTGATCTTTTCTGAGCATTTTAATCATCTGATCTTACAAAACCTTTCTATTTTTCTCAGGTAGACATAGTCATTCTCTTCTCTGTGCTTCTACATGCTTCAATATATCTTTATTATAGAACATGTAATTTTTTACTGTAATATTGAATAGTTTGATGGCATTGACTTTCTCCTTTATTGCACCCTGAGCACACTAAGGTTAAAAGTTAGTGCTTATTCTCCTGTAAAAGCCCATCACGTAGGATTTTCTTAGTATTCACATATTTGTTGTCATGAGTGCTAAGTTTTACAAGTTACTTTGTTTTTTTGTTAAAAGATAAGTAAAAACTGTAACAGCTAAGTACTGGGATTACATTGGCTTAATTTTGAGTATTTTTACAACTGGTCTAGAAATTTAAGTGTAGCTCTAGGAACATAGAAATGATGTACATGATGTTATCATGCCTTCCTGTTATCAAGTCCTGCTGGGGGTGAGGACGATGAAAACACAAAGACCCGACTCTGGGAACCAGATTCAGTGATGCAGATCCACTTTCCCCAGGAAGTAAGCTAGCTTATATACGTGGGTTCAGCCTATAGGGTGTTACAGCGTATTCCTCAAAGCCAATGGCTGAAAAGATCAGGGAGCTGTGTGGTTGGCACTAAGTCACTTCCTTATAGTGGGCGAGCTCCCTTCCTGGGTATGCTCAGGGGGGTTCTGGGAGCTGGAGTATTCTCACAGCATTGCATCAGCCACAGCTGCTAGGAATGTGCTCTGTGCTCCACCCACAACTCCCCCTTCTCTTTTAATTAAAGCCAATTAGACTTGATGAATGACAGCTTGCTGTTGTAGCTTCTGAATGCTATGCATTATGCAACGGAAACCTAGTAGAACTAAAACAACTATAATACCTATTATATTATATGCTAATAGATTAGCTGGATTAAACAATGAGGCAAGCTTCTGTAATGTTTGACTAGTTAGGAAATAGAATGGGGGGGTCTTAAACAGGGGATTCCTCCTAGGGGTCGGGATGTCATTTCCCTCTCATTGTGTTACAGAGACCTTCTAGATGCCATTAAACACAGTTCCATTTTGATTGTAAAAAATGGACATAGGTCTATGCAGGCCCCATTCCCACAAAGATCCCAGTGTCCAAACACGGAAAGGATGACTTGCCAATGTGCTGCGTACTGCATATGGTTGCAAGGCACATTACACAAATTACAACAACATGACAAATCATACAATATCAACAGTTACAAAAGTACATTTCACCAGTCTCTGAGCAATTTGCCAAAAGCAAAAAATGTCCTTGGCCTTCTTTCTAGCCATGAGAAAACCTTCCCAGGGCAGGGAAAGGGCCTTCAGCAAAGCCAACCCGAACCCCACCAGGGTATTTCACATTGTCCAAAATCCGTCCAGCAAAGGAGCCAGTACTCACTCCAGTTGTAGTCCTGGAAATCAGTCCACACACATGGGGCATCAGCCACCCCCCTCATCCCTGCCATCCTGGTCTTACGCTGTCCCAAAGATGAGCACCTGGAAATGGCAGTCAGCATTTCCATCTCTGCTCTGAAGAGCATGACAGCATCCACCCCTATGTCCCAAAATGTCAGCGAACCCACCAGCGGCTTAGGAGGCACTCCCTGACATTCCAGCGGCCACTCGGTGATGCAAGCCTGGCTTCTGTTCATCCTCCAGTCACAGCTGCCACCGTTTACCATCCAGAGTCTGCAAATTGCAACTCCGGCCCAATTCTCCTCATCTTCCAAAGATGAACTGAAAACACCAGCTCACGCAGCCAGGCTCAAGCCCCGGGCTGCTGCCACCTGCGTCTGGGAGTCAGCGGTTACTATAGCACACATAAGCAAGAACAGAGCACCAGGGCCTGGGGGCCTGTCAGAGGCAATTCTTTGGGTCTGCCCTTCCAAAGCCTCCACATCCCCCTAGGTGATGGGGTGTGCACTCTGGCCAAGAGGTCTTCTTCTGGAGCACTGAGGACCTCCTCCCCTCAGGCGTAGTTGGTGTGGAGAAGGCCAGGGCTGTGACTTTGGACAGGTGAAGACTGCACCATTTAATGGGTGCCCAAGAAACCCTGTGAAGCAGGTTGGGGGGTTCCTGGGATCCAAACTGGCTGAAAAACACAAGGATAACCTCTCCCTTTCATTAGAAGAGGGTGTCATCCTCACCACTGTGGTGTGGCTGGGTCCTTCCAGCGTCATTTCAGAGAGAGGGGCAGGGGAGAGAGAGAGCTAGAGATACAAGACAGACAGACAGAAAGAAAAAAGACACATGGGGGCTTACAGGCTGGCCCATGGGTCTGCAGCAAGAACACTTGTTGGAGAAAATGGTGTCTGAGAGGCTGGGGTGGGGCATGGAGCCCCAGCAGGAAATGCGGAAGTAGCAACTTCTGCTTTTTTTGTGGCAGAGCTGATGGTGTGGTTCCCAATGTATCTAGTTTTATTTCTGCACGCTGGGTTTCAAGTCCATCAAACTCGGTGGCCCAACCCTTTTTATTTATTTATTTTTTTGTATTTTTCTGAATCTGGAAATGGGGAGAGACAGACAGACTCCCGCATGCGCCCGACCGGGAGCCACCCAGCACGCCCACCAGGGGGCGATGCTCTGCCCACCAGGGGTTGATGCTCTGCCCCTCCGGGGCATCGCTCTGCCGTGACCAGAGCCGTTCTAGCGCCTGGGGCAGAGGCCAAGGAGCCATCCCCAGCGCCTGGGCCATCTTTGCTCCAATGGAGCCTTGGCTGCAGGAGGGGAAGAGAGAGACAGAGAGGAAGGAGAGGGGGAGGGGTGGAGAGGCAGATGGGCGCCTCTCCTGTGTGCCGTGGCCGGGAATCGAACCTGGGACCTCTGCACGCCAGGATGACGCTCTACCACTGAGCCAACCGGCCAGGGCCGGCCCAACCTTTTTATTCCTTTACAGGAGGAGTGACTATGGAGGTAAGGGTTCCTCTGAAAGAGGAGTAGCCTGTAGGACCTTAGGGACTGGCAGAGAGTCCCCAGCAGGAGCACCGGTCCAGCAGGCATGTATTGCAAATAAGGCAGGAGTGAGGCCAAGAGGGAAGGCCCATCCCTCATGTACCTTGGCTGAACAAACGAACGTGTCAGAGAGCTCAGGCCCAACTATCCAGGTCTCAGAGGGGCGCATCTTCAAACCATGGATTGAGACCAGAGAGAATCTCCCAGTAAGTATAGAGATCCTTTTCACAAACTTCAACTCGCCTACTCTGCAATAGGGTGTGCAGGGCTCGAGCCTGCGGGGCTCAAGAGTGGGGGAGAAAGTTTCCTATTGTGAAGGGTAACTCATTTGTCCCTTGGATGCTGGTTAGGTCCCTGTCCGACATTGGGCACCAGTTGTGGACAAGTCCTGCCAGGGGTGAGGACGATGGAGAGGCAAAGACCCAACTCCGGTGACCAGGTTCAGTGATGCAGATCCACTTTATCCAGGAAGTAAGCTAGCTTATATGCATGGGTTCAGCCTATAGAGTGTTACAGCGTGTACCTCAAAGCCAATGGCTGAAAAAATCAGGGAGCTGTGTGGTTGGCACTAAGTCACTTCCTTATAGCGGGCAAGCTCCCTTCCTGGGTATGCCAAAGAGGGTTCTGGGAGCTGGAGTATTCTCACAGCATTGAATCATCCACAACTGCTAGGAATGTGCTCTGCACTCACCCACACCTTCCAAAGGAAGATATGAAAATGCTCTACTATATAATAATTTATACATATATAGATAATTTTTATTTTCTTTAAGGCAACTTGTTGAAGTTTAGATACTTAGAAAAACTACATAAACTTCTAGGGGTAATTTGCCTCTTTGTGAAGAACTGTACATAATGCAAGGACTGATCATGCATGAGAGTTGTTCAGAAAGAGGATTTTATAGGTTTATCAAGAGTTGGGTAGGTAACAAGGTACTATTTGAAATAATCAAATTTATTATGGATTAATAGATAAAAGTACATCAATTTCTTAGAATGGGCCATACTACTCACACTAGCCATTGAGACAGCTTAATGTAACAGCTTCCTCTAGGGCATACATACTAGGGGAAGAGGAGATGAAGATTTTAGATTTAATTTTTACTATATTTTGCCAGCTTGAATTTAGTACAAAGGAAATTGAGCATTTCTCATGAAATATTTCCATTATAGCTTGATGAATTGGTCTGCTTTCCACCAGGGATGTATATATTTGAAGAAGAAATATCTAGAATCAGAATTCTAACCCTGATAAATAGTACTGAAGACTCAGGCACATTTGTGGCATTAAAAAATAATCATCAATCAGAGGAAAAGTTTTGGCAGAACACCATTATTTTATCATAAATATATGACAATGAACTAGATTTCAGTAAAATTTATATAACTTAAATTTTGGTGTTGTACATTTCTGAAGGTACAACAGGCAGCTATAAAAGATAAAAGAAATGTGTAAGTTGAACACTCAGATCATATCATTTGAATGGATTACTCATTTCAGTAGTAAAAGTACTCTGATATTGTACCTATATTCAAATGCTAAACTGTTCTAATCTCTGTGAATAATATTATACTTAATGATGCGTAATTATTTAATATAAATGTAAAAGAATTTATAGAGCATGTATATTAGGACTCTTTCTCTAAGATAAGATACTTTTAAAGCAATCTAATAGTTACCTTTTTAAAAAAAGGACATGGTTTGCTTACAGATCATTAGAAACACAGAGGTTTGCCTTGTACATAAACCCTATGAATCTCCATAATAAAAGAGCTGTTGGTGCCGAAAACTACAGCAGTAAATTTAGACTTTAGAACCCACAAAATCATTATTCTGGATTGAGGGGGAAAAGAAATGGCTTTTGACCCTGTAAATTTTGATACTGATTCCTTGTGGTTGTTATTATGTATTAAATACCTTTTAGTTGATAAAGTTAGATTTTTTCAGCTTTATGAAATATATATTATATATTATATATTATATAATATATAATATGTAATATATACAACAAATATATTTCATTGAAAATAAACATTAAAAATAATTTTAAAAGTCTTGATTTTTACTTTTATCATTACTATTTTTTTTTTGTATTTTTCTGAAGCTGGAAACGGGGAGAGACAGTCAGACAGACTCCTGCATGCACCCGACCAGGATCCACCGGGCACGCCCACCAGGGGCGATGCTCTGCCCACCAGGGGGCGATGCTCTGCCCCTGGGGGGGGTCGCTCTGCCGTGACCAGAGCCACTCTAGCACCTGGGGCAGAGACCAAGGAGCCATCCCCAGCGCTCGGGCCATCTTTGCTCCAATGGAGCCTTGGCTGCAGGAGGGGAAGAGAGAGACCGAGAGGAAGGAGGGGGGGGGTGGAGAAGCAAATGGGCGCTTCTCCTATGTGCCCTGGCTGGGAATCGAACCCGGGTCCCCCGCACGCCAGGCCGATGCTCTACTGCAGAGCCAACCAGCCAGGGCCATCATTACTATTTTTATATTTCTTTTCAGTTATATGTTTCATATTGTAGTCAAATTTATATTTACCACAGAGTGTGATTTTGGTCAACCTTATTAGTGTATTTTTCTTTTTTTTTGTATTTCTCCTCTTTAGGCTGTATAAAGTAAACATACAGAAATGCAGCTAGCTCTCCCTTCTAAAATAACCATGCCTAAATTAAAAACAAAATTAAAATATGCTCAGAATAAAACTTCTGCTTCAAGAAAGGTTATTGCCATAATATAAACAATCATTTATCTTAATCCACACATTACTGTCTAGAACATGTCACAAGTCTTTGATATTGTCATCATTTCTAAACAGTGTTTCTAAATTCATTGTCAGTGTAAAAACTAGAAATAAAAATTTTAAAATATATATATATGAAAAGATTGGCATAGGAAAGATGCAATTATTACAATATATAGATATTTTAAATACAAAAAATAAAAATTCAATTAAAATATTAAAAATGAGGGATCTCAGTAGTTTTCTTTAAAAAAATCTCTCATTCTCCACCATCTTAATAAATACCAACAAAACCCACTTAGTTACTAAAAGGAGAAATCTTTGTCATTACTGACATTTATTTTTCTCTGTCTCCTCAGAATGTCCATTCCATCAATAAATCTTGTCAATTTCTTCAGCATGTATTACAAGAGAAGGTTGCTTAATTTACCTCTACTTAGCTAACTTGTCAGATTACTGGCTACCCTCTAGTTCCACTGCAGTTATTTTGATAATTATTAAGTTGTTTTTAGTGAAACCCCTATCAAAATTTTGAAAAAATTCTACAGAGACAAGTCTCTGAAAATGAAATTGAAACATATAATGTTATTAACCAGTGTGACCCCTATAAATTTAATAAAAGTAAACATGAATGATATTGAATTGAAGAGATAAATATAATTATAAATAATTTCAAAAAGTTTCTAAATTTGTACATGAATTCTTCATTTTAATTGCAGAGATTTATCTAGATTGATATCTATCACAACATTGTTTAATTATTTAAAGAACACAATATTTTAATTAATTAAATTATAAAATATTTAAAATATAAGGAACCTAAATAGAATAATATAATCAAAACCTATGTATTCATCAGATCTATAAATTAATCATTTATTTATTTATTCATTTTAGAAAGGAGAGAGAGTGAAAATGAGAGATAGAGAGAAAAGGGGGAGGAGCAGGAAGCATCAGCTCCCATATGTGCCTTGACTAAACCAGTGCAGGGTCTCAAACCAGCAACCTCAGCATCCAGGTCGATGCTTTACCCACTGCACCACCACAGGTCAGGCATGTTTATAAATTAAATGTAAATATTTTTTTATATATGATTCAAATAACAAAATATAACAAATAAGTTAAAATATTCTCCCTCTTATATGTTTTTTTTCTCCTTCAGTAAAGCAGCTGCTATACTGAATTCAGAATTTATAATTGTTTTGTCTTTCATCAAACATGTATATATCCAGAAACATTATATAATGTTGATTTAAAAGCTTAAATGTGATAGGGAATAACAATATACTATAACTTATTTTACAACTTGTTTTTTATACTTTATATTTTGCTTCTGAGATTTAACTATGTGAGTCAACTAATTTTAAATGATTTATAGAGATTCATTGTAGTACTATACCACAATTAATCTCTCCATTTTCCTGTTGATCATCATTTAAATTGCTTGTAATTATATCTCTATCAAAAAATGCTCTGATGAGTATAGTTGACACCTATTTCCTTTTTGAAATACATAGTACTATTTTCTTTTGATGTCTTTTATATCTGCTATGCCTTTCAAATTATTAATGGTTTCTTTTCATTCTATTATATTGACTTTATCTTTAGCTAGACTGAATATTATGAGACTGAGTCCTGAGACATCTTTTCTTTATTTTTTTCTCCCTGGGTTTTTCATTAATTTTCATAGTTGTATGTATCTATAAAGTGATGATTTCAGTGTGGGCCTTTGTATTCAAACTCTGCCTTCTGAAATCAGACTTGCATAAACATGGGTTTACTGGACATGTCTAATGCATGACTGATAGCTATTTCAGAATTAACAAGCTAAAAGGAAACTCTGGTATATCTCTCAACAAATAAGAAAAAAATTTTGCTCCAATCTCCATCATCTCAATAAGTATCACCAACGTCTACATAGTTACTAAAAGAAGAGATCTTCCAGCCATCATTGACCTTTCCTTTTCCTCTGTTACCTCCCCAAAGTATCCATTCCATCTATAAATATTGTCTGTTTTATTTCCAACATGAATAACACATTTACTCTGCTTCCTCCATCATAACTGTTACCATCTTTATCCACCTGTGCTATCATACTTACATCTGATTCTTAACTGATATCTTCCCTATTGAGTTCAGTTGCCATACAATACCTCAAAAAGTGACTTAAAGTGTAAAATAAATCACTTCACTATTTTTCTGTTCTTGGAATAATATCCATGTGCTTTAAAATGACTTCCAAACAAGAAAAGTTAAAAAAAATATTTGATAACTAAGAGGAAATATTCTACCCAAATTTAAGTCATTCAATAGTTACAGTAATCAAGACTGTGTGGTATTGGCAGAGAAAGATAGACACATAGAGTAATAAAATACAATAAAAAACTCAGATAGGTTTACACAAATGTGTCCAAATGATTTTCACTAGTTATAAAAAACAACTTATGTGGGAAAAGATAGCCTTTTCAACAAATAGTGTTTATCAATTGGAAAGAAAGAAAGAAAGAAAGAAAGAAAGAAAGAAGGAAGGAAGGAAGGAAGGAAGGAAGGAAGGAAGGAAGGAAGGAAGGAAGGAAGGAAGGAAGGAAGAAAAAGGAAAGAAGGAAGGAAAAAAGGACTCTCAAGCTAATTTCATACACACACACATCACACATATAGCTATATATATATATATATATAGATATATATAAATCTAAAAATAACTTAAAATAGATTGTGGACTTAAATTATAAATTATTAAAAAAAAAAAGACAAAAAAGCCCTGGCCAGTTGTCTCAGTGGTAGAGCGTCGGCCTGGCATGCAGGAGTCCTGGGTTCAATTCCCGGCCAGGACACACAGGAAAAGTGCCCATCTGCTTCTCCACCCCTCCCCCTCTCCTTCTTCTCTGTCTCTCTCTTCCCCTCTCGCAGCCGAGGCTCCATTGGAGCAAAGTTGGCCTGGGCACGAAGGATGGCTCCATGGCCTCTGCCTCAGGTGCTAGAATGGCTCTGGTTGCAACAGAGCAACGCCCCAGATGGGCAGAGCATCGCCCCCTGGTGGGCATGCCGGGTGGATCCCGGTTGGGCACATGCGGGAATCTGTCGACTGCCTCCCCGTTTCCAACTTCAGAAAAATACCCTCACCCTGGCCGGTTGGCTGAGTGGTAGAGCGTCGGCCTGGCATGCGGAAGTCCCAAGTTTGATTCCTGGCCAGGGCACACAGGAGAGGTGCCCATCTGCTTCTCCACCCCTTCCCCTCTCCTTCCTCTTTGTCTCTCTGTTCCCCTCCCGCAGCCGAGGCTCCATTGGAGCAAAAGATGGCCCGGATGCTGGGGATGGCTCCTTGGCCTCTGCCCCAGGCGCTAGAGTGGCTCTGGTCGCGACAGAGTGACGCCCCAGATGGGCAGAGCATCGCCCCCTGGTGGGCATGCCGGGTGGATCCTGGTAGGGCGTATGTGGGAGTCTGTCCGACTGCCTCCTCGTTTCCAGCTTCAGAAAAATACAAAAAAAAAAAAAAAAAAAGAAAAATACCCTCTCCCTCAAAAAAAGACAAGAAACTATTCTTTTATAACATAGAAGTATTCTTTGCTCAAACAACCTTTATCCTGGGACTAAGCAAAAAAGTTTTTAGACTTGACAGCAAAAGCATAATTTATAAAAATAAATGTATATAAATTAAATTTCAACAAAATGAAAAACTTTTGCCTGAGATAGACTCTGTTAAGAAGGTGAAAAGGCAAAGTACAGATTGAGAGAAAATATTGTTAAAGAACTAAATGATGAAAGATTATTATCTAAAATGTACAAAGAACTCTAAAATATAAATTGTAAAAAACAAATAATACAATTAAAAATTGACATAATATGTGAAGAGTTTCACTAAACAACATATACAGATGACAAATGAGCAAATAAAGACATGAAAGTATTTTCAATATTATTAGCCGTCAAGGAAATGCAAATTAAACCCTCAATGTGGTATCAGTCAGAATACAGACAGAAACACATATTTTCATAAGCAAGATATAAAAACATAAGTAGCACAAAATAGTATGAGGATACATAATATTTTATGTATCACTTGTATATTTTTGGAATGTGAAATAATATTGCCCCTGTGCAAATAATTTGGTAATTTCTTATAAAATTAAATATGCAACTATCCTGTAACCCAATAAATGAACGACTGGGCTTTAACCCATTGAATGAAATGCTTTATTTTCATTTAAAAATCTGTAGGCAGCCTGACCTCTGGTGGTGCAGTGGGATAAAGCGTCAACCTGGAACACAGAGATTGCCGGTTCGAAACCCTGGGCTTGCCTGGTCAAGGCACATATGGGAGTTGATGCTTCCTGCTCCTCCCCTTTCTCTCTCTCTCTCTCTCTCTCTCTCTCTCTCCCCTCTCTCTAAAAAAAAATCAATAAATAAAATATTTTTAAAAAATCTGTAGGCAGATGTTCATATTAATTTTATTAACAAAAACATAATACAGGAAACTTCCCAAAAATCTTCAAATGGGTAAATAGTCAAATAAACTGTAGTGCATTCTTTTTTTTTTTTTTTTTTTTTTTTTTTTTTTTTTTTTTTTTTTTTGTATTTTTCTGAAGTTGGAAACGGGGAAGCAGTCAGACAAACTCCCGCATACGCCCGACCGGGATCCACCCGGCATGCCCACCAGGGGGCAATGCTCTGCCCATCTGGGGCATTGCTCTGTTGCAACCAGAGCCATTCTAGCGCCTGACGCAGAGGCCATAGAGCCATCCTCAGCGCCCAGACCAACTTTGCTCCAATGGAGCCCTGGCTGTGGGAAAGGAAGAGAGAGACAGAGAGGAAGGAGAGGGGGAGGGTTGGAGAAGCAGATGGGCACTTCTCCTGTGTGCCCTGGCCAGGAATCGAACCCAGGACTCCTGCATGCCAGGCCGATGCTCTACCACTGAGCCAACCAGCCAGGGCCATGTAGTGCATTCTTACCTTAAAATGCTATTCAGAACTAAAAAAATGAGTTAATAAACTATTGATAAACCTCTAAGAAAGTATTCAGAGTAGAAAAACTCAGGTCCAGCCTGAACAGGTGGTGGCTCAGTGGATAGAGTATTGGCCTGGGTTGCTGGGAACCCAAGTTTGAAATGACAAGGTCATAAACTTGGGCACAGGCTCATCCAGCTTGAGTGCTGGGACACCAACTTGAGCGTGTGATCATAGACATCACCCCATGGTCGCTGGCTTGAAGTCCAAAGGTCATTGGCTTGAAGCTCAAGGTCTCTGGCTTGAGCCAAAAGTCACTGGTTTGAGAAAGCAGTTGCTGGCTCATCTGGAACCCCCAGATAAGGTACATATGAAAAAGTAATCAATGAACAACTAAAGTGCCCCAACCATGAGTTGAAGTTTCTCATCTCTCTCCTTTCCTGTCTATCTGTCTGTCTGTCTTTCTTCCTTTACACTAAATAAATAAATAAAATGAAAAAGAAAAATCAGGTTCAAAAGATAAAATACCATATGATTCCATTTATATACCATTCTTGAAATAATGAAATTATAGAAAAGGAGAACAGATTAATGGTTGCCAGGGTTCAGAGAAGGGAATGAGGAAGAGAATGAAGTAGTTGCAGCTATAGAAGGGGCAACAGGAAATATACTTCTGGTTAATGAAATGTTCTATATCTTATTTGCATCAATGTCAATATTGTGGTTATGATATTGTACTAAAATTTTGGGGAAAATGGGAAAACACACAAGGGATTTCTCTGTATTATTTCTTACAGAATCAAGGAAGACACAAACAAGTGGAAGCATATACTGTGTTCAAGGATAGGAAGAATAAACATCATTAAAATGACCTTATTACCCAAAGTAATTTATAAAATCAATGCAATTCTTGTTAAAATACCATGGCATGCTTCAAAGATATAGAAAAACTAATTCAAAAATTTATATGAAACCAAAAAAGAACAAGAAAAGCCTCAGCAATATTGAAAATGAAGAATAAAGTGGGAAGTATCACACTTCTTGATATCAAGTTATACTACAAGGCCACTGTAATCAAAACAGCATGGTAGTGGCATATGAACAGGCATACAGATCAATGAAACAAAACAGATAACCTAGAAATAAACCCACGCCTTTATGGTCAATTGATATTTGACAAAAGAGGTAAGAGCATACAATGGAGTAAAGACAGTCTGTTTAAAAATGAATTTGGGAAAATTGGACAGGTATATGCAAAAAAATGAAACTAGACCACCAACTTACACCATTCTTAGAAATAAACTCAAAATAAATAAAAGACTTAAATGTAAGTTGCAAAACCATAAACATCTTGAAAGAAAACGTAAGCAGTGAACTCTAGGATATCTCTCGTAGCAATATTTTTGGTGATATATCTCCACAGGCAAGTAAAATAAAGGACAGGATGAACAAATGCGACTATATCAAACTTGAAAGCAACAAAAGACATCATTAACAAAATAAAAAGACAACACAATTGGAAAATATATTCGCCAATATGTATGTTAAGGGGTTAATAACAGAAATTTATAGAGACTTTCTAAAACTCAACACCAGCAATGGAAACAATCCAATTAAAAAATGGGAAAAAGAACTGAACAGATATTTCTCCAAAGAGGACATACAGATGACAATAGGCATATGAAAAAATGTTCATCACTAATTGTCAGAGAACTGCAAATTAAAACCACAATGAGATACCACCTCACACCTGTCAGAATGGCACTCATTAACAAATCAACACACAATAAGTGCTGGCGAGGGTGTGGAGAAAAGGGAACCCTACTGCACTGCTGGTGGGAATGCAGACTGGTGCAGCCACTGTGGAAAACAGTATGATGTTTCCTCAAAAAATTAAAAATGAAACTGACTTTTGACCCAGCTCTCTCACTATTAGGAATATATCTTAAGAATACCAAACCACTGATTCAAAAGAAGATATTTACCCCCATGTTTATTGCAACATTGTTTACAATAGCTAAGATCTGGAAACAGCCCAAGTGTCCATCAGTTGATGAGTGGATTAAAAAACAGTGGTACATATACACAATGGAATACTACACATCCGTGAAAAAGACGAAAATCTTACCTTTTGAGATGGCATGGATGGACATGGAGACTATTATGCTAAGTGAAATAAGCCAGGTAGAGAAAGACAAATATCATATGATCTCACTTATATGTGGAATCTAAGGAACAAAGTGAACTGAGAAACAAAACAGAGGCAGAAGAAGGGTCACAGGGACCAGAGGGACAGGTGTCAGAGGGAATGGGGATGAGAGGATGGGATCAGAGAAGGTGAAGGGATTAGTAAAATTGTATATACATAACACAGAGAGATACAGATAACAGGACAGCAAATCCAGAGGGGAGAGGGGCAGGAGTTAGGGGGTGGGCAGCAAAAGGGGTTTAAATAGGGACAGGGGGAGGGTGGAGGGTGTTATTATCAGTGAGACATTTGAATCCATGTTAACAGAATAAATTAAAATTAATAAAAATGTTTTATATAGAAAAAATAAAAGGTTAATTTTAATGTTGGTTAAAACGTAAAAAAAAAAAAGGTAGGAAAAAACAATGTATTCCAAGCCTTCATCTTCTTTTTTATTAATGTTAATGGGATGACATTAATAATTCAGGGTACATATATTCAAAGAAAACATGTCTAGGTTATCTTCTCATTAAATTATGTTGCATACCCCTCACCCAGAGTCAGATTGTCCTCCGTCACCCTCTATCTAGTTTGCTCTGTGCCCCTCCCCCTCCCCCTAACTCTCTCCCTCCTTCCCTCCTGCGTCCTCCCTCCCCCCACCCCTGGTAACCACCACTCTCTTGTCCATGTCTCTTAGTCTCGTTTTTATGTTCCACCAATGTATGGAATCATGTAGTTCTTGTTTTTTTCTGATTTACTTATTTCACTCCATATAATGTTATCAAGATCCCACCATTTTGCTGTAAATGATCTGATGTCATCATTTCTTATGGCTGAGTAGTATTCCATAGTGTATATGTGCCACATCTTCTTTATCCAGTCTTCTATTGAAGGGCTTTTTGGTTGTTTCCATGTCTTGGCCACTGTGAACAGTGCTGCAATGAACATGGGGCTACATGTGTCTTTACGTATCAATGATTCTGAGATTTTGGGGTATATACCCAGTAGAGGGATTGCTGGGTCATAAAGTAGTTCTATTTTCAGTTTTTTGAGGAACCACCATACTTTCCTCCAAAATGGTTGTACTACTTTACATTCCCACCAACAGTGTATGAGGGTTCCTTTTTCTCCACAGCCTCTCCAACATTTGCTATTACCCGTCTTGTTGATAATAGCTAATCTAACAGGGGTGAGGTGGTATCTCATTATAGTTTTGATTTGCATTTCTCTAATAACTAATGAAGCTGAGCATCTTTTCATATATCTGTTGGCCATTTGTATTTCTTCCTGGGAGAAGTTTCTGTTCATGTCCTCTTCCCATTTTTTTATTGGATTGTTTGTTTGTTTGTTGTTGAGTTTTAGGAGTTCTTTGTAAATTTTGGATATTAGGCCCTTATCTGAGCTGTTGTTTGAAAATATCAGTTCTCGTTTAGTTGGCTGTCTGTTTATTTTGATATAAGTTTCTCTTGCTGAGCAAAAAGTTTTTATTCTGATGTAGTCCCATTCATTTATCTTTGCCTTCACGTCTCTTGCCATTGGAGTCAAGTTCATAAAATGTTCTTTAAAACCCAGGTCCATGAGTTTAGTACCTATGTCTTCTTCTATGTACTTTATTGTTTCAGATCTTATATTTAGGTCTTTGATCCATTTTGAATTAATTTTAGTACACGGGGACAGGCTGTAGTCGAGTTTCATTCTTTTGCATGTGGCTTTCCAGTTTTCCCAAAACCATTTGTTGAAGAGGCTTTCTTTTCTCCATTTTGTGTTGTTGGCCCCTTTATCAAAGATTATTTGACCATATATATGTGGTTTTATTTCTGGACTTTCTATTCTGTTCCATTGGTCTGAGTGTCTATTTTTCTGCCAATACCATGCAGTTTTGATTATTGTGGCCCTATAATATAGTTTAAAGTCAGGTATTTTAATGCCCCCAGCTTCATTCTTTTTCCTTAGGATTGCTTTGGCTATTCGGGGTTTTTTATAGTTCCATATATATATGATGATTTTTTGTTCCATTTCTTTAAAAAATGTCATAGGAATTTTGATGGGAATTGCATAAAATTTATATATTACTTTGGGTAATATGGCCATTTTAATTATATTTATTCTTCCTATCCAAGAACAAGGAATATTTTTCCATCTCATTGTGTCTTTTTCTATTTCTCTTAGCAATGCCTTGTAGTTTTCTTTATATAGGTCCTTTACATTCTTTGTTATGTTTATTCCTAGGTATTTTATTTTTTTTTGTTGCAATCGTGAAGGGGATTATTTTCTTGAGTTCATTTTCTAATATTTCATTGTTGGCATATAGAAAGGCTATGGACTTTTGTATGGTAATTTTGTATCCTGCGACCTTACTGTATTGGTTTATTGTTTCTAGTAATATTTTTGTGGAGTCCTTTTGGTTTTCGATGTATAGGATCATATCATCAGCAAAAAGTGATACCTTTACTTCTTCTTTTCCGATATGGATGCCTTTTATTTCTTTGTCTTGTCTGATTGCTCTGGCCAGAACTTCTAGCACCACGTTAAATAAGAGTGGAGAGAGTGGACAACCCTGTCTTGTTCCTGATTTAAGGTAGAAAGTCCTCAGTTTTATGCCGTTTAATATGATGTTGGCTGATGGTTTATCATATATGGCCTTTATCATGTTGAGATATTTTCCTTCTATACCCATTTTGTTGAGAGTCTTAAACATAAAATTGTGTTGTATTTTATCAAAAGCATATTCTGCATCTATTGATAAGATCATGTGGTTTTTGTTCTTTGTTTCGTTGATATGGTGTATTACGTTAACCGTTTTACGTATGTTGAACCATCCTTGAGATTCTGGGATGAATCCCACTTGATCATGATGTATTATTTTTTTAATATGTTGTTGTATTCGATTTGCCAGTATTTTGTTTAGTATTTTAGCATCTGTATTCATTAGAGATATTGGTCTGTAGTTTTCTTTCTTTGTGCCATCCTTGCCAGGTTTTGGTATGAGGTTTATGTTGGCCTCATAAAATGTGTTTGGAAGTATTGCTTCTTCTTCAATTTTTTGGAAGACTTTGAGTAGAATAGGAACCAAGTCTTCTTTGAATGTTTGATAGAATTCACTAGTATAACCGTCTGGGCCTGGACTTTTATTTTTGGGGAGGTTTTTAATAGTTTTTTCTATTTCCTCCCTGCTGATTGGTCTGTTTAGGCTTTCTGCCTCTTCATGACTCAGTTTAGGAAGGTTGTATTTTTCTAGGAATTTATGCATTTCTTCTAGATTGTTGTATTTGGTGGCATATAGTTTTTCATAGTATTCTACAATAATTCTTTTTATATCTATGATGTCTGTGGTGATCTCTCCTCTTTCATTTTGGATTTTATTTATTTGAGTCCTGTGTCTTTTTTCCTTGGTGAGTCTTGCCAAGGGTTTGTCAATTTTGTTGATCTTTTCAAAGAACCAGCTCCTTGTTTTATTGATTTTTTCTATAGTTTTTCTGTTCTCTATTTCGTTTATTTTTGCTCTGATTTTTATTATCTCCTTTCTTCGGCTGGTTTTGGGTTGTCTTTGTTCTTCTTTTTCTTGTTCCTTAAGGTGTGAAGTTAAGTGGTTTACTTCGGTTCTCTCTTGTTTGTTCATATAGGCCTGAAGTTATATGAACTTTCCTCTTATTACTGTTTTTGCTGCATCCCAGAGATTATGATATGTCGTATTTTCATTTTCATTTGTCTGTATATATCTTTTGATCTCTGTGCTTATTTCTTCTTTGACCCATTCATTTTTTAGAAGTATGTTGTTTAGTTTCCACAATTTTGTGGGTTTTTCCCCTTCTTTTTTACAGTTGAATTCTAGTTTCAAGGCTTTATGATCAGAGAATATGCTTGGTACAATTTCAATTTTTCTAAATTTGCTGATATTGTCTTTGTGGCCCAACATATGGTCAATTCTTGAGAATGTTCCATGTACACTAGAGAAAAATGTATACTCTGTCGCTTTGGGATGAAGTGTCCTGTAGATGTCTATCATATCCAGGTGTTCTAGTATTTCGTTTAAGGCCACTATATCTTTATTGATTCTCTGTTTGGATGACCGATCTAGAGCCGTCAGCGGTGTATTGAGGTCTCCAAGTATGATTGTATTTTTGTCCGTTTTTGTTTTAAGGTCAATAAGTAGCTGTCTTATATATTTTGGTGCTCCTTGGTTTGGTGAATATATATTAAGGATTGTTATGTCTTCTTGATTCAGTGTCCCGTTAATCATTATGAAATGACCATTTTTGTATCTGAGTACTTTTTCTGTCTTGTAGTCAGCATTATCAGATATGAGTATTGCTACACCTGCTTTTTTTGGGGTATTGTTTTCTTGGAGTATTGTTTTCCAGCCTTTTACTTTGAATTTATTTTTATCCTTGTTGCTTCGATGAGTTTCTTGTAGACAGCATACAGTTGGATTTTCTTTTTTAATCCATTCTGCTACTCTGTGTCTTTTTATTGGTAAGTTTAATCCATTTACATTTAGTGTAATTATTGACACTTTTGGGTTCCCTATTGCCATTTTATAAATTGCTTTCTGTTAGTTTTGTATCTTCTTTGATTCTTCTCTTTTGTTTTTCTATTGTTTGTTTTTGTTTGTTTGTATTCCATACTTCTTTCCTCTGTTGCTACCTTTTTTAAGTCAAGTGTTTTTGTGGTGGTTTTTTCAAGGGTGGTTACCATTAAGTAATGAAAAGGGTACCTACCATATTCATTGTAGTACCCTTTCTTATGAGTATTTCTGCGCTTCATCATCCTTTGCTACTGTTAATCTTCATCTTTTCTCCCCTTTTTTTTCATTTGTTGTCACAGTTTAAGTTTGGTTTTATTGTTTTCTTGGTGGAGCTGTTACTTGTGGTTTTGTTTTCTTTTGTTCTTTGAATCTGGTTGGAAAACCCCCTTTAGTATTTCCTGGAGTGGGGGCTTTCTGATGATAAATTCTCTCATGTTTTCGATATTTGTGAATGTTTTTATATCTCCTTCGTACTTGAAGGATAGCTTTGATGGGTATAGTATTCTTGGCTGAAAGTTCCTCTCTTTCAGGGCTTTAAATATTGGGGTCCACTCTCTTCTAGCTTGTAGAGTTTCTGCTGAGCAATCTGATGATAATCTCATAGGCCTTCCTTTATATGTTGTATTCTTCTTTTCCCTGGCTGCCTTGAGAATTTTTTCTTTTCATTGGTTTGCGTCATCTTCATTATGATGTGCCTTGGAGTGGGTTTGTTGGGGTTAAGAAAACTCGGTGTTCTGTTTGCTTCTTGAATTTGAGGCTTTAGTTCTTTCCACAGGCTTGGGAAGTTCTCATCTATTATTTGTTTGAGTATATTCTCCATTCCATTTTCTTTCTCTTCTCCCTCTGATATACCTATTATTCTTATGTTATTCTTTCTGATGGAGTCAGACAATTCCTGTAGGGCTTTCTCATTTTTTATTATTTTTGAGTCTCTTTCTTCTTCTCTCTGTTGTGCCTCAAGTTGCTTGTCTTCTATTTCACTAATCCTATCTTCTATCTGGGCTGTTCTATTAGCTAAGCTTGTTACCTCGTTTTTCAGCTCGTGAATTGAGTTTTTCATTTGTTTGATTTGTTTTTATAGTTTCAATTTCCTTGGTAATATATTCTTTGTGATCGTTGAGTTGTTTTCTGATTTCCCTAAATTGCCTTTCTGTGTTTTCTTGTATATCTCTGAGTATTTTTAAGATTTCTATTTTAAATTCTCTGTCATTTGGCTCCAAGGCTTCCAATATGTTAAATCTTTTCTCCATAGATTTTTCCACATCTATTTGTGTTACCTCTCTATCTTTTGTATCCATAATATTCGATTTCCTTTTTCTTATTGGCATCTGAAGGTGGTCTTGTTGATAGTATTAATTAGAATTAATAAAGAATAAAAAGGGGGAAAAAAAAGGAAAATACTGCACACACGAAAAAAGTAATATTTTATTATTTCCCCCTATTTTCTTCTCTTCCCCTCCTCTCACCTCCTTAGGGAAATATCGTGATGACCTGTGAATTATATTATGCTAAATGGAACAAAAACTGCCTATAACAGAGGGCCTGATTTGGGGTGAAGAGTTCAAGGGGCAAAAAGGGGAGTAGGGACTTACTAAATGAAAAAAAAAAAAAGGAGAAAATCTTAGACAATCATAAAATGATTTGCTTGTAAGTGATGGTCGACTAAGAGATATAATGAGAGGGATAAGAGGGAAACAGAAAAAAGCAGAGAAAAAATAATAATATTTAAAGAAGAAAAAAATAAAAATAATAAGTAAAAATCTGTTGTATTAAGTGGAGCTAAGGCTAAATACAATGGAGACTTTGGGTTGGGAGGAATGCTAGTGAGTTAAAAAGCAATGTAAAAAGTACCCAAAATGCCACAAAAACAAACAAATAAAGGAAAACCAAGAACAAAAGCAGAAAAAAAAAGAACAGAAAAAAAAAACAAAAAAACTTGAGTCCCAAATTAAATAATTTGTTCGTGATTGAGGATTAAATGGGAGGAAAAGTAAAAGGAGAAAAGAAGAAATGAATAGAAAGGAAAAAATAAGAAAAAGAGAGAAACGAAGGAAGAAAAAAAGGAAAGGAAAAAAAACGAAAGGGGAGAGAGTGAGAGTTAAGGGTTTTGGAGTGTAACCCTAAAGGAGAGTAAGGATGAAGAAAAGAAATAAAATGTAACACTCATGGGTAGTGTAGTTCAAGAAAAGGGTAGCATAAGATGGGCAGAGAATAAAAGGACCGAGGTAGAGGAAATACAAATAATAATAAAGGCAATAAGAAAGAAGAAAGAAACAACAACAACAAAGAATTAGTGGAACAAGTTATAAAGTCTGTGGATTTTTCTTGATTTTGAGAGGTTAACTTCTTCCTTTTTCTTTTCTCTCCCTCTTCCTGGTCGGTGACTCTGTACCCCAGGTTCTGCCCCTGTGTCACACTTAGGTAGGGATTTGCAGTTGATGGGATTCTATGGCAATGTCATATAATTGGCTTTAGTCTCGCTGGTAGTCAAGGCTTGTTGGCGTTTGCAGAGTCCAACAATGAGAGAGTTTGCTTTCCTGAAGTTTCTCTCCTAGTCTCCCCTTCCTGAATTAGCAGCCTGGTGATCCAGCTATGAGGCTGCCACTGCTTCTTTCTGGGGAGTAAGAGGCTCAAAGAGCTGGGAAATCCCCACTCTATCCTCACTCAGTGCAAGGCTCTGGGTAAGGCTCTGGCAGTCAGAGCTTCCAGTGTAATCAGGTGGGGCTGGGAGTCAATTGTTGTCAAGGTGACTGTTCAGCGCCTACCATTCAGTTGGACCACTCAACCCAGGCTTTCCACACTTTGTAGCCTGTTTTGGCTGGGAAGAAGATGCACTATTCGCTGCTTGCTGTATAGATCTTAATATCTGCCAAGTCCCTCTTGTTAGGTATATCCCTGAATATGGAGGCTCTGTCAATCAGAAGTTGCCCCCGCCCCTTTAGCGAAAGGCACTGAAAAATATCATGCCTCTTGTCTTGGATTGCTGAACTGGGAGAGATCTTATCAATTAGAGCCCCGTGGGTGCGCAGATTTCGTGGGTTAAGCTAATTTCAGTGATTGGATCCGCAGCTGTGCTCCAGAAAGTATTTCAGGCTGCCTGCGCGCCCCTCCCCCAACACTTGATTGTTAGCTTGAATGGCTGGGTGAGGTGCCCCGCCCACGGAGAGAATCTCCCGACTAGGAAAGACAGGCTTGGCGCCCCTCCCGGACCGCGGCACGGGGCGCGCGCGCGGTTTCTCAGTGCATGCCGGTGGCCGGGACTCTCCAGACCGTGGCACGGGGCGCGCGCGGTTTCTTAGGGCACGCCAGCTGCCGCCAGTGCCCAGGCTGCCGCTCCCCGAGTGTGGGTGGGCAGTTGCATGTGTGGGTTGACTCACCACAGGCATACTCCCTCCTCGGCAACAGTCCATTCGCTTTCAGTGTGTGTGGAACTCTGGAATGCTCCAAGGTTAAAATTTTCTGTTTCTAGTTGATAAATTTGTTGAGATTTTGGGGAGATCTGTCGGACACGCTGCTCACGGCGCCATTTCTGTTGACGTCACTCTCGCCTTCATCTTCATCTCTGACCCCATACCACATCATCCCAAGTTCTCTCCTGCCATACACCTTTCATACTTGCTGTTCCTTTTCCTTGAAGTGCTTTTTCTGTCACACATTAGTTACCTAAATTAACCGCAAATGTATATCATCTTTTTCCTTGTTTCAATTCCATGATTTCTTTCATTCATATCCCATTTAAAATCTGTTATAACATTGTTTATTTGTTTATGATTTTTAATGTGTTTCTCATTTTGAATGTAAGCTGTATTATCTGAGGCTAGCACAATCTCAGGTATGTTAGTGTTTTTTCTCATGACTGAACTAAAATATTATATACTAGAAGAAACCTTAGCTAAATTGCCATGCTTACCTCCTAATATAAAATGATATTATTTTTGGTGACTTTATTTTTTTTATTCTCATTTAAAAGTGACAACTGGCCCTGGCAAATTGTCTCAGTGGAAGAACATTGGCCTGGAGTGCTGATGTCCCTGGTTCAATTCCTGGCCAGGGCACACAAGAGAAGTGCTCATCTGCTTCTCCACCCTTCCCTTCTCCTTTCTCTTTATCTCTCCCCCTCCTTCAGCCAAGAATCCATTAGAGCAAAGTTGGCCCCGGTACTGAGGATGGCTCCTTGGCTTCCACCTCAGGTGCTAGAATGGCTCTGGTAGCAATGGAGAAACACCCCAGTTGGGCAGGGCATCATCCCCTGCTGGGCTTGCCCAGTGGATCCCAGTCTGGCATATGCAGGAGTCTGTCTCTCCCTCCCTGCTTCTCAACTTGGAAAAATACAAAAAAAATAAAAAATAAAAAAATAAAAACAACCAACACAATGAGAACCATTAGAGAAGGAACACTGTAAGTGTTTAATAATTTTTCTGTACTATCAAATAAATAAATTTTTGTTGAGTGAATGAATGAACATGGCTGTGCTGTAGAAAGAGTAAGTTTGATATCACATGAAATATGTGTCATTTCTCCTTTATTGTTTTTAATTAATTTAGTTTACCTCTTGATTTTATTGTAATCAAACATAATAATAAAATCTCAATAAAAATTTTTTGGCAATTATTTTTATAACACATATCTTTGTTCTCCAACATTCAGATTCCACTCTGCATTTTGAAGCTTCTGTGAGGCACCTATCATTGCCCTTTATTCACTTCCTTCCTTTCTCTCCCATGTCCTGTATAATTTCCATAGCAGTCATGATATCATTATACCTCATTTATTTCCATTTATAGGGTATCAAATTCAAGTTATGCTCGTCTACTTTGTCTTTTCTTCTCCTACTTATATTGATGGTCTCTTCCAAGACTTTCTTCATTATTCTTTATTGAAGTTCATGGGAACCTTAGAAGCGACATTCTAAAGTGCACTATATAAATGATATATATGCTGCTTAGTAGCGAAAAACTTGAAGATCATAAAAAAGGAAGGGGGAAGAAAAAGTGTATCTTCAAGGTCACACTGCCAAGAAAAACCCCAATGAACTTTCTCCTTTGGAGAAAATTATTAACATTTTATAATGCTGTGTCCCAGGTAAAATGAACTTAGGTCTTGAAACTTGGAAGTTAATGTTGGAAAGTTCAGGGCCTTGGAATTAGGCAAGTTACTTCAGGTTAGGAGAGATTTTGTAATTTCTTCTATAGTTTTTTTCTTCAGAGAATAAGGCTTATCTTATATAAATAATGTGCCTGAGTATTTGCTTTAGATTTTAATAGTTTCTGAGCAATTTAAGGAAGGTACAATTCAAGCCTTTCTTCTCATTTTTGGCAACAAGTCAATTTCCCTAAATAAGGGCTGTTTAACATGTTTTGTCCCATGGATCTTTGGCACTCTGGTGAAGCCTGTGGAATCCTCATCAGAGAGATGTGTTAATGTGTACAAAAAACAAACAAACAAAAAAAAACAACCAGATTTAGAAAGGAAAACAATTATGTTGAACTACAATTATATTTAAATTTGTAATAAAAATTGTGGTATAAGTATAAATGTCTTTTTGTGTTAACCAATTAAATAAAGTCAAATAACTAATATAAATAAATACACAAAAGTAACATAAATTTAGAGTTATGATTTGTATACATGACATTTCATGTAACAACAGCAATGTGACATGAAAATATTTATTATTTCTATTGGTGATAAAGTCAAAGGGCTACTACTACTGCTGTGATGTTTTGCTTGCATCCATATTTGAGGAAAATGGTAAAACTCAGGTTAGTAAAATAATGTAATTTTTTCCTATTCAAGTTCACATACTTTTGAATTTTCTTCGATTAAGAAAACACCTTTAGGGATGTACAAAATTAACTCCCAGAAGAATGACTCAATCATATTTCTGCTGCTGACAGGACTACTCTCCCCATGAGAAAGAAGAGAAGTCAGCCTCAATGTATTGCTTTTAATTGCTTTCATAGAAGATAATCTATAGAGAAATGAAAAGGACACTGTGACACAACAGTTGTGATGGAATTTCTTAGACTTTCAATATTGTATCAATTTGATTTCCTTGAGGATATGAAATATATTCTAAGTAGAAAATCTTTGCATTAGAAATGAGACATAATCAAATTCTTAATCAAACTAACTTCCTTCTTTCCCAGAAATACAAATTTCAACCAAAGATGCAAACACCAGGGAGCTGTCATAAAATTTTACATGCAATTTTTCAAATAAATATTCTAATTTCTGGAAATTCATATGTGAAAAAGATTTTGGAAAACAAAGCACATTTTCATATAGTAGTTTCATTTTTTGCCAATTAAAATGCTAATGAGAATTGAAAAATACTGTTTTTTAATATACAGCTTATGTTTCTAATTAACAGGTATTAATATTCCACTCAGTTTCCAAATTTGCTATTTCAAATGCTAAAATGAGAAAAGCTAATGCCTAACAAAATTACTAATTGGCACAACGGTAACTATAGTGCTTCATGACTTACATATGTTTATCTAAATTTGTGAAATTTTGTACATTATTTCTGCAGAAGAAATATGTAATTTTAAATGATTTACCTTAGTTAACAAAATCCTGATAAGGAATACAGCAGAAGGGTTTTTGGTTTTTACTGTAAGTTGGAAGCTTCCTGTTTATCTGTAATTTTATAATTACATTGATTCAATTATTCTAGGAAGGTATACAATTAAGAAAAAGAGAAGAATTATTTTCAGGATATAATAAAAGGCTTTCTAAATATGCAACAAACTTTTTGAAACAATTCAATAAACAATTGATTGAAGTAGTAATAATCATATCTGAAACTGCATTTGTTGACCTCAAAATAAAGGTGAAATAATGTGAAAAAAACCCCAGAGTTCTTGTATTTGTTCTGGTTCACTCCATGTTTTCATATTTCAGATTAGTCTCATTTTACTCACAATGATCAATAAGCAGAACATACTTATTACACACAAATAGCCCCTCTCCTCATAGTCTTGAGATTTTTAACTCAAAATTGGTTAAGCAACTCTTCACTTTTTACACATAATTGTGGTATAGCTTCATTTTCTTTTGACCTTATATTGTCAGTGGTTCCTAGAAGATAACTCAATATCAGTTAAAAAGTCTCTTTCTATTCCCATTTCCCTCACTTTGCCACCCTCCCCAACATCCACCCACATTTCCTTCTCACTATTGTTACCTTGTTGTCTGTTATGTATTATGTATATATGATTTTGGCTAATCTCCTTCACTTTCCTTTTTTGTGTGTGTATGTGTTTGTGATAGAAATAGATAGATAGAGAGAGACAGAGTGAGGGACAGCTAAGGAAAGACAGACAGCAAGGGAGAGAGATGAGACACATCAATTCTTCCTTGCAGCACCTTCTTGTTCATTGATTGCTTTCTCATATGTGCCTTGACTAGGGGCTACAGAAGACAAAGTGACCCCTTGCTCAAGCCAGCAACCATGGGATCATGTCTGTGATCTCACACTCAAGTCAGCAACCCCGCGCTCAAGCTGGTGAGTCCACGCTCAAGCTGGCAATCTTGATGTTTTGAACCTGGGTCCTCTGCATCCAACTCTGACGCTCTATCTATGGTGCCACCACCTGGTCAGGCCCCTTCACCTTCTTTGATCCCATCACCTCTTCCCTCTGACACCTGTCCATCTGTTCTGTGTGACCTTGCCTTTTGTTTCCATTTTGTTTCTCAGTTTATTTGTGCTCATTACATTCCAAATTTAAGTTACATCTTATAGTTTTTGTTTTTTTTTTCACATGGCTTATTTCACTTAGCATAATAATCTCCAAATCTATCCATACTGTTGCAAAGGCTAACAGTTTCTCTTTTTATAACTGCATAGTATTCTATTGTGTAAATGTACCACACATTTTTATCCAATTTTTCATTTCATACATTGATATTGTAGCCTGCAAATTTGCTGTACTTTTTACTGTTTCTAATATATTTTTTGTAGAGTCTTTAAGTTTTTCTATATACAGAATCATGACGTCTACAAAAAATGACACTTTTAGTTCTTCCTTCCAAATTTGGGTGTCTTTTATTTTTTTCCCTTGCCTGATTGCTCTGGCTAGTCCTTTAAGAATATGTGGAATAAGAATGCTGACCAGGTGGTGGTTCAGTGGATAGAGCATTGTACTGGGACATGGAAGACCCAGGTTCAAAACCCCAAGGTTACCAGCTTGAGCACAGTTTTACAGCTGGATTGAGCAAAAGATCACTCGCTCTGCTGGAGCCCTCTTTGAAGGCACATATAAGAAAGTAGTCAATGAACAACTAAAGTGTTGCAATGAAGAACTGATGCTGCTCCTCTATCTCCCTTCCTGTCTGTCTGTCCCTATGTGTACCTCTCTCTTTCTAGATCTCTGTCACACACACACACACAAAAAAGAATGGTGAGAATGAGCATTCTTGCCTTGTTCTTAATTATACTGGAAAAAGGATTCAGTTTTTCACCATTGATTTTGGTATTAGCTGAGGATTTGTCATAAATGGCCCTTCTTATGTTGAGATACTTTCTTTCTATACTCATTTTATTATGTTTCAATTATAAATGGACGTTGTAGACTATCAAATTATTTTTCCACATCTATTGATATGATTGTTTTTCATTGTTTTGTTAATGGGATGTATTATTTTGATCAATTTTCTTATGTTAAACCATCTTTGTGTCTCTAGAATGAACCCCACTTGATTGAGATGTATTCATTTTTACTGTATTGTTGTATTCAATTAGCTAGTATTTAGTTTAGGATTTTTGCATCTGTATTGACCAGAAACACTGGTCTGTAGTTTTCTTTTTCTGTGTTATTCTTGCCAGATTTTATATCAGGATCATGTTGGTCTCAAAAAATGTGTTAGGAAGTAATACCTCTTTGATTGTTTGAAATAATTTGAAAAAAATAGTTAACAAATCTTTGAATGTTTGGAGAGAATTCAGTAGTAAAACAGTCTTGTCATAGACGTCTACTTTTTGAGAGGTTTTTGATGTTCCTTTCCATTTCCTCACTGTTGATTGGTATATTTAGAATTTCCAATTTTTCATGATTCAGTCTAGGAAGTTATATATATATAGCAACTTACCCAACTCTTCTGTTTTTTAAATTGATAATATATAGTCTTTCATATTTATCTATTATGATCATCTATATATCTGTGATGTTTGTGGTAAAATCTCTTTCTTTTCTGATTTTGTTTTTATAAGTTTTTTCTCTTTTACATAATGAATCTAGATAAGTGTTTGTCAATTTTATTAATTTTTTAAAGAACAAGTTCTTTGTTGCATTAATTTTACATAGTCATTTTGTTCTCTATTTCATTTAATTATCCTTTAATTTTTATACTTTCTTCTAGTGACTTTGGCTGTTTTTGTTCTTTTTTTCCCTAGTTCTTTAAGATGTAATATTAGGTTCTCTTACTTGAGATTTTTCTTGTTTATTGAGAGTGATCTGAAATGACATAATCTTCTCTCTTATTACTGCTCTTGCTACATCCCAGAAGTTTTGATATGCTGTATTGTTATTTTCATTTGTTGCTATATCTTCTTTGAACCCACTTTTTATTTTCTTTTTTACTTGGGTATTTTTTTAGTAGAATATTTTTAATCGCCATATTTTTTTACATCCTTTCTGCGCTTAGTTTTTAATTTCAAAACATTGTAGTTGAAATATATGCTTGGTGTGATTTTAACTTTTTAAATTTGTTGACTCTAGTCTTGTGTTCCAACATATGGTTTATCCTTGATAATGTTCTATGTGCATGGGGGATAAAAGT
This sequence comes from Saccopteryx leptura, assembly GCF_036850995.1. Classification (NCBI taxonomy): domain Eukaryota; kingdom Metazoa; phylum Chordata; class Mammalia; order Chiroptera; family Emballonuridae; genus Saccopteryx; species Saccopteryx leptura. Next base: position 92,137,663 of record NC_089516.1, on the reverse strand, counting down.
ATATTCTGATATGAAAGGTGCTGTAATTGTCAATTATGTCCATTGGCCTAATGCTCATGTAAGTCCAATATCTCTTTACTGATTTTCTGTACGGATTATCTATCTAGAGTTAGCAATGGAGTATTTATGTCCCTTAATATAATTGTGTATTTGTCAGTTTCTTCCTTTAGTTCTGTTAGCAGTTGCTTTATATATTTTGGAGCTCCCTGATTAGTTGCATATATATTGACAAGTGTTATGTTTTTCTTAATGTAATATCCACTTTACCATTATGAATTGTCCATCTTTGTCTTGTTACATTTGTTATCTTGATATCTGTTTTGTCAGATATAAGTATGACTAAACCTGTTTTTCTGTGGATGTAATTTGTTCCTGAGGTTATATATATATATCTTCTAGCAAAGATAATATATTCACAAAAATGGATGTAATTGAAACTACTACTTGTTTGCTATTGTAGAAGTACACTGATATTTTATAGAACCCATCTCATTTCTGTAGGGGCCTAACTGGTGAATTATACAGAACTATGGTGGATATGTTATGTCTGCTCATTGTGTAATGGGCTCTTCTACCATCAACCTTGGCTCTCAGAGAAGAGCCAAAACTATATATTTTACTGATGTATATGCCTCTTCATTAGTCCATTCCTGATGGTCTTGATAAATTTTGAATTCTCCAGTTCTTTTTGTAGGACATAATTATCCAGTGCCTTTTTCTAAGTTTACATAGTATTTCAACTCCAACACAATCACTTTTCTTAGCAGAGCCTGAGTTAGGGTACAAAGAGAGAGATGTTGGAAGTACAAAACTTCTCAGGGTCATACAGGTACTGACTATTCACTTGCACAAATTTGAGGGTGAGTATTTTCTTAAAAGTCTCTGTTCAGGGAACATTTGAAAATAAACTTACTCTCAGGGTAACATAATTGTCTTTTTAGCTTTTGTGATCCAGGCAACTCACTTGTCTTACTTTAGTCTTTGCCTTGTCTCATAGCCTTTTAATTTCTTTCACTGTCTGTCATAGAAAGTATGGCCATTGCTTTTTTCATGTTTCTGGAAGTTATTCTAATAGAAAGTTTATATCATTTCCTAAGATCCTTACCAGGGTGATAAATCCTGTATCTTAGAGAATTATACATGAATAAATGTTTCCATTATTTCACCTAATCTCTTGGCTTCCTTGAACAGTTGCCCTCCAAACTCAGTTATATGTACTGCCCTGGGTCATGCTGACAAGGACTGGAGGTTTCTGTGGAATATACTCAGTTTCTTCCAACTTTAGGACCAGTGTGGCCTTAATTATAGATTATGCTTCAGGTTAACCTTAGTAATTGGCCTAATGGAGACATGGTAAAAAAATGTGATGGTAGGCGGCACATGTTGACATCTGAGGGGAGGGTAGTCTACATTGACTTTGAACAACAGTATGTTACAAGCTCTTAAGAAAGTAGAATAAGGCATTTTTACAGGTTCTGAAGGGTTCAAAGAAGTTCAGACGTTCAAAATTTGGGAGAAGTCTCCTTGCCTACATCTCCATTTAATATATAAAAGCCTTGGAGATTTTTTCCTACTAAGACTCTAACCTTCGCACAACAGATTAGCTTGTAGAGCCTTTTAATCTTTTGTGGAGCTTGGCTATTCTATTCATTTTTGGGACTAGGTCTCAATTTTCTCTTCTCTCCTGCGCAGGAAATGAGATCTTCTCTGTTAGCTATCAGGGATTTTTTCTGACTTACACATTTGAATTTCAAATATCTGTCTATTGCCTGTAGCTTTTTATTATCTTTTTTCTCATGTGTTAATGAGAAAAAGCTATCCATTCTTATTGATTTCATAGTTACTATTTCCCCCTTATCAAATGCCTGATAAGTTATTCTAGTTCACTCCCTGTATCAGTATGCCTCAGTTCAGCTCTGATGAGCATTTTAATAACTGCTCTGCCACCTTGTGCTGGGTAGCCTGCCTGTATTTTACTCACCCACCATGATAGGTTCTCTATTGCCAGATGGACAATGAATGACTGATCTCTACATCACATCATACTACCTGCTTGCTTGGAATATTTTTAGATCCAGTATGACAGATTGGGCTCTTTGGAAGTAAATTCTGTGATAGAGTTTAGTTTATAGGGTGTTTATTAGGAATCAATATCTGTGGAGTGAAGGGAGAGGAAGCAACAATAAGCAAGAAAAGTTGAACTGTCATGGAGCTGAACAAGATCTCAGCTAACTCTGAATGAAACTCTGTGGCATATATTGCTTCTCAAAGTGTTCCATAATGGATTGAAATAAATAAGCTATTATGGCCCTACTGGAGTCAGTCACTGGATGTGATCCACAATAGTAAGTATAGTCTACTACTTGGAACGTCAGGTTTCTACAAGCTTATGAAACATGGATATAGCTGCCAGATGAAGTGTCAATAGCACTCCTAGAATTTGGGACAAGTACTTCCTTAAAGCATCTTTACATCTATAACACAAACAGCTAATGGTTGGGCAGAGGCTTATAAAACAACCGACATGAAATTTCTTCCCCAGTTGTAGACTTAACATTAGATAGTGCACTTTTCTATACAGGATGTTGAACATAAAAATTCAGAAAGATAGTAAATAGAGATAGTAATAGAAAAGCACAGACAGAGCAGTAGAAGAAACAGTGCATTAACATAAGCATTGGGTTAGAAAAGAGTCAGGCTGTGGTTGTCTACAGAAGCATTATAAGCAGGGAAATGAGTAAATAAATTATCTAAACTGCTGAGTGTTGTCATAATAAGCTATGGATGCATATTGTTAACAAAACATTACGATAATTGTTCTTTCATGTACACTAAAATTACTTTCCAGTTTCTATGAGCCCTGACTGAGTAGTAGGTATATTGTTGTTTCATGTCTTCATTTCCCTTTGTGTCTTTATAATAAACCACTTATATAGAGATACGTAGAGCTTTTATTTATTTTTAAAATTGAAGTACCTTAATAAATCATATATGGCAACTTGGTAAAGATGACTATTCATATGGTCTTTAAGAAGTATGTATCACTGATTTAAAGCTAATTTAATATTAGCCATATTGAGAGGGGAGGGTGACACCATCATGTCCATATAAGGCATGAGTTAAAAAGAGGCACAAGTAGTTAAGGAGATGGAAGTTGTGTCTAAGTACTGAGTGAATGTGCACATGACATATAAAACTGCTCTAAAGCCAGTTCACAGGACAGAAGTGGTTTTTTTGTAGAAGCTTGAATAAGCAAGACATGAAAGTGCTATTCCCTTGATGTTATTTGAAGTAGATATTTAGTGTCATTCATTAGCTGCAAAATGAATCTGTAAAGAAAACCACAAAAATCAATGCAAGATTTGGAGCAGAATTAAATAAAGGAGAGGTTAAATAAAGGGCAGGGAGAGAGAATAAGGGAAAGGGCTGAAAGGATTCTGTATTAATGTTTTTTATTTAGTCTTCTTCACAAATGAAAGGAGGATGAGGGTATTGAAGGATTTGCAGTGGAGTAGGCAAGGCATAGTGAAGATTTTTCAGTAAGATTTTATTACATATATGATTAAAAGTTGGAAAACAGCAAGTAAGTCCTGTGAGTGTTAAAAATCTGATTAATTTTTATATTATTTGTATTGTATTAATTGCACATGACCTAAATTATAATGATTACTATAGTTAGTTTAAACAAAGAGTTTTATTTGTAGTCATTCTAAATCCTTTGAGTAACAATGTAATGTGATTGTAAGATTAGCAGAGATATGAGACTGACACCTGAAAATACATCAAGAAAAAGATGACTGGGAATATTAGAAAATCTTAGCTAATTGTTCCTCTGAGTAGACAAAGTATATAAAATTCACTGGTTCTCTTGTGGAATAAAGTCATCTCATAAGTCCATAAATAGTTAGAGATAAAAAGTTTGGGTTGAAAAATACAGTTATTAAAATAAAGTGGTCCAAAAATAAAAAAAAAATAAAAAAATAAAATAAAGTGGTCCACAAAAAGGTTTGCATTAAATTAAAAGTTATTTCACATCTAAGGCAGAGTTAAAATTGCTTTAAAGGGACTAAAATATATGTAGTCTGGTATGGTGTTAGAAGTTATTGGACTACATTGTGTAATCACAAACAATTTTCTCTTATAAGACTATTTTATGTAAAAAAGAAATGTGGTAAGTTCTATAATAAGAAATGAAACATTTATACCTTTTGCCAAAGATCAGGTCATGTAATAAAAATAATTTTATTATAACTGACCCAATGTTAAAAACCCAGGAAGAAAGTAAATGACATCATTGAGCTAGCAACACTTTTCCAAAAGAATGAGAGAAAAATGTTATAAAAAGTAAATAGAGCAGCACAAGAGAATTTCAACAAAATATAGTATCAGCAAGGAAGAAGAAGAAATGAGAGATTAATAATCAATCAATCAACAATGTTTTAATAAAAACATTAAGAATAATACAGGGTGTAAAGTTAAAGACCAAAGAAAGGAATAAATAGTTCCTTTCTGGCAAAGAAGATAGGCTGAGATTGTCTTGTGAAAGTTATTCATTTTACTTTCCAAGGACAGAGACAGTGAAAAGGAAATTTCTATGTCAGATAAAAAATGCAAGAACAGACATAAGACAATAAGTTTCATCTAGAAACCTTCCAAAGAACAAAATCTTAAGCAAACATAAGTTACATAAAACTTTGTGCAAACAGACAAAAGAGTCATATGAAAATTTCAATGGTTATTCTCAGAGATTTGCTTTCATAAAACATTTAAATAATATTTATGAAAACACCAAAAGTAATGTTAAAAAAATTAATATTACTTGACCTAACCTAACATTACTTGACCTTGACCTAACCCCTACATCATATACAAAAAAAAAAATAGAAGCACAAGTATATAGACAATTATCTGTACTATATGATCCCATTTCCATAAAAAATATGTACACACACACACACACACACACACACACACACACACACACACACATATATATATATATATATATATATATATATATATAAAACATATGCACATATATGGTCAAGTCTCATAATTCACAGTAGCTATGTTTGATAAAGGTGCCACAAACAATTAGTAAATATTGAAACATTGCTTTTTGAAAAAATACAGAAGTTAGTGCCTGTGAATCTCTGATCACAGCATATTTGTTAACTGATCAATAAAAAACCTTGCTTTATGTGTGTTTAAGAACACTTTAATATACATTGTTGATTCATTAACAATAAACTCATGCCCAACATTATTATAACTCATGCCCAAATAAAATTTTTCTAACAAAATTATATTCTTCATTATATGTCACAACCTTCTTCCACTTAAGAACACAAGACAGCACTTGAGCACTATGTTTAGTGGTCATTTTAAGTAGTAAAATCACCAAGAAAAAGCACTAAAATTAGAAAACCATGAAACTATATAGACTACACAGTGTTACCTTGTTTGACTTCATCTGGGAACATGCTCATTAGGTAGCTTTAATACTTCACTGCTTTGCATATGTCTTCAAATGACTATGTAAGCACCACAAGTATTAATTTAGAAGCTATTAATTTGTGAATATGGAATCTACATATATGAAGATTTATTGTGTCTCTATGTTTCTATCTCTGTATCTCTATATACTGTTAACCTTATATCATCTATTTATTTATCTATCCAACTTACTGAGAAAGAGAGACAGAGACTGACAGATTGGAAGGGTATATTTTAACATACATTTTTTCTGGGTCATAGAATTATAGGATTTTAATTTATGTTCAATTTTTACACTTTTCTAGTATTTCTACAATGAAAATATGTTGCTTTTATAAAAAGAATAAAAATAATTGATTTTTTTGTAAATAAAAGCATTTTTATTTTATAAATAATACATAAAATATTAAAATAAAGTCATGAAGGTTTAATTAAGTGCACAAACAGAGGAAACTGAATTGATATTAGAAGCATATGATATATATATATATATATATATATATATATATATATATATATATATATATATATATATATATATATGGTTAAACAGATAGAACTCAGGCACAGTTTATGAGATTGTAGACAGGAAAATAAACACAAAGAAGAAATAAAAAATAAAAGGAATAAGACATAGAATTCATTCAATGAGGGGGATAATTTGGTGTTCAATGTTTGGGAATTGTGTTTGGTGATTAAGATCTCACTAAAAGAAGAATTAAAATAATAAAAAGTAAATATAAGCTTTTTGGTATACTGTGACAGAGAGAGAGAGAGAGAGAGAGAGAGAGAGAGAGAGTTGTTTTTTTTCTCTTCTTTTGGAATTGTGGACAAGTCCTGTTGGGGGTGAGGACAATGGAGACACAAAGACCTGACTCCAGGAACCAGGTTCAGTGACGCTAATCCACTTTATTCAGGAAGTAAGCTAGCTCATATACATGGGTTCAGCCTACAGGGTGTTACAGCATGTCCTTCATAGTCAATGGCTGAAAAGATCAGAAAGCTGCATAGTTGGCACTAAATCACTTTCTTATAGCAAGCGAGCTCCCTTCCTGGGTATGCCCAGGAGGCTTCTGGGAGCTGGAGTATTCTCACAGCATTGCATCAGCCACAGCTGCTAGAAATGCGCTCTGAGCTCCACCCACATCTTCCCCTTCTCTTTTAATTAAGGCCCATTGGACTTGATGAATGACAGCTTGGTGTTGTTGTAGCTTCTGAATACTACGCATTTTGCAATGGAACCCTAGAAGAACTAAAACAACTATAATACCTATTATACTATATGCTAATAGATTAGCTGGATTAAACAATGAGGCAAGCTTCTGTAATGTTTGACTAGTTAGGAAATAGAACAAGGGTCTTAAACAGGGGACTCCTCCTAGATGTCGGGATGTCATTTCCCTCCCATTGTGTTACAGAGAACTTCTAGGTGCCGTTAAACACAGTTCCATTTTGATTGTAAAAAATGAACGTAGGTTCATGCACGCTCCCTTCCTACAAAGGTCCCAGTGTCCAAACACAGAACGGATGGCTTGCCGTGAGCTGCGTACTGCATATGTTTGCAAGGCACATTACACAAATTACAATGTGACAAATCATACAATTTCAACAGGTACAAAGGTACATTTCACCAGTCTCTGAGTACTTTGCCAAAAGCACAAACTGTCCTCGGCCTTCTTTCTAGCCATGGGAAAAGCTTCTTGAGGTAGGGGAGTGCTTCCAGCAAAGCCTACACCCCACACCCATCAGGGTATTTCACATTGTCCAAAATCTGTAAGTTCATCCAACAAAGGAGCCAGTGCTCATTAGGGTTGTAGTCCTGGAAATCAGTCCATGCACATAAGGCCTCAGCCACCCACCTCATCCTTGCCATCCTGGCAGGTCTTACACTGTCTCAAAGAGGAGCACATGGCAATAGCAGTCAGCACTTCCATCTCTGCTCTGGAGAGCATGATGGCATTCACCCCTTTGTCCCAAAATATCAGTGAACTCACCAGTGGCTTAGCAGGCACTCCCTGCTGTTCCAGCGGCCACTTGGCAATGCAAGCCTGGCTTCCATTCATCCTCTTGCTGCAGCTGCTGCTGTTTACCTTGTGGAGTCTGCAAATTGCAACTCCAGCCCAATTATCCTCATCCTCCAAAAATGAACTGAAAACACCAGCTTGCGCTGCCAGGCTTGAGCTCCAGGCTGCTGCTGCCTGCATCTGGGAGTCAGTGGTTACCATAGCACACATAAGCAAGAACAGAGCACAAGGGCCTGGGGGCCCATCAGGGGCAATTCTCTGGGCCTGCCCTGCTAAAGCCTCCATATCTCCCCAGGTGATGGGTCGTGCATGCTGGCCACGAGGGCTTCTTCTGGAGTGCTGAGGACCTTTTCCCCTCAAGCGTAATCAGTGTGGAGAAGGTCAGGGCTGTGGCTTTGGATAGGTGAAGACTGAACAACCTAGTGGGTGCCTAAGAAACCCTGTCAAGCAAGTTGTGGGGTTCCTGGGATCCAAATTGGCTAAAAAACAAGCATAACCTCTTCCTTGCATTAGAAGAGGGTGTGGTCCCTGCCACTGTGCCATGGCTGGCTCTTTCCAATGTCATTTCAGAGAGAGGGGTGGGGGAGAGAGAGAGCAAGAGATATAAAACAGAAAAAAAGGACACATGGGGGCATATAGGCTGGCCCATGGGTCTGCAGCAGGAACACGTGTTGGAGTTAAAGCTGGGGTAAAAAATGACATCTGAGAGGCTGGGGTGGGCACTGATCCCGGCTGGGAATGTGGAAGTAGCAACCTCTACTTTTTCTGGTGGCAGAGCTGATGGCGCAGCCAGCAATTCAGTTGGTTTCGTTTCTGCGCGCTCAGCCGCAATTTTGTCAAACTCGGAGGTTAACCTACTTTCCTCCTCAGTGGAGAGGGGCGAATAGGAAAGTAGGGGTTTCTCTGAAAGAGGAGTAGCCTGTAGGACCTTAGGGACCGGCGGAGGGTCCCCAACATGAGCACCGGTCAAGCAGGCGTGTATTGCTAATAAGGTAGGAGTGAGGCCGAGAGGGAAGCCCTGTCCCTCATGTACTTTGGCCAAACGAACACGTCGGAGAGCTTGGACCCAAGTATCCGGGCCCCAGAGGGGTGTGTCCTCAATGCAGGAATTGAGACCAGATAGAATCTCCCAGTAAGTACAGAGATCCTTTTCACAAACTTTAACTCGCCTACTCTGCAATAGTGCGTGCAGGGCTAGAGCCTGTGGGGCTCTAGAGTGAAGGAGAAGGTTACAAAGGGTCACTCACTTGTCCCTTGAATGCCGGTTAGGTCCCTGCTCGACATTGGATGCCAGTTGTGGACAAGTCCTGCCAGGGTGAGGACGATGGAGACGCAAAGACCCGGCTCTGGGAACCAGGTTCAGTGATAGATTCACTTTATTCAGGAAGAAAGCTAACTTATATACATGGGTTCAGCCTATAGGGTGTTATAGCCTGTCCTTCATAGCCAATGGCTGAAAAGATCAGGGAGCTGCATGGTTGGTGCTAAGTCACTTCCTTATAGAGGGCGAGCTCCCTTCCTGGGTATGCCCAGGAGGCTTCTGGGAACTGGAGTATTCTCACAGCATTGCATCAGCTGCAGCTGCTAGGAATGCTCTCTGCGCTCCACCCACATGGAATTGTTATTTTCTCTAATGGCAAAAGGTGAGAATAGCCTAAAGCAATAGTTGAAGCAATAAAGCATGATTCTAAAATAGTTCATTAGTTAACAGTCATCAAGACAGCTAATACTGCTGGAATTACAGACATATAGATAAATAGAATAGAATAAACCCTCCATAAATATGCCCAGTTAATGTTTTTTTTAGCTCAACTGACTTTTGATATAGGATCCAGAGCAATTTAGTGGAGGGAAAATTGCCCTTCAACAAATGGTGTTAAAGCAAATGAACTTCCATAGGCAAAAAAATATGAACCTTGACCTAACTCCTACATCATATACAAAAATAACAAAAAATAATTATTTACGTAGAGAATGAGAAACTGTCAAACTTTTTATTTTATTGTTTTTATTTTTATTTATTTATTTTTTTACAGAGACACAGAGAGAGTCAGAGAGAGGGATAGATAGGGACAGAGGGACAGGAACACAGAGAGATGAGAAGCATCAATCATCAGTTTTTCATTGCGACACCTTAGTTCAGGGGTCTCAAACTCAACTCAGCATGTGGGCTGCAGAGCAAGATCATAGCCATTCGGCGGGCCGCACTAGGTCTACAAAAGGCAACTGTTACGCAACCCTTTTCAGTTTCACAAAACGACCAGAAACTGTAGTTCGCATCACAACTGCTGTTAACTAAGCTAATATCTAGCTAGGATGCTAGAGAAATGAAAAATACAAGTAGGCCCCTAGGTTTACTTAATTTTATCCAAAATATTTTGAACTTCGTGGATTAGTCTGCGGGCTGCACAAAATTGTTCGGCGGGCCGCATGCAGCCCGCGGGCCACGAGTTTGAGACCCCTGGCCTAAGGCTTAGTTTTAAGACTAATCTTTTCCCCACACCCTTGACTGTTGTATGATGTGGGGTGGTGCCCTCTCATGAGGAATCCCATTATGCCTCAGATAAGTGACTTTGTTTCTGAGACTTCCTTGTTTATATATTGGATTAAGGGTTTTGATTTCTATACTGTAAAAGGAGCAGACCAGGAGCTTGATCTCTCTCAGTTCCTGAGATTAGCATTAGAGAGGAGAACAGAGAAAGGAAAGCAGAGAAAGGCCACATGGAGGAGAAGAAAAGTAGCCAAGATGGTGGAGTGCTAAAAGAGAAACCAGTTTGTGAGGAATTTGTATAGCGAGAAGGAGGTAGGAAACAGAGGTGAATAAGGCTGCTGAAGTTAGAAATCTTTGATTCAAGAAAACTTGAATAAGTAAGTGGCTTTGGAAGCCCTGAATGGAAAGGGAAATATCTTCCAACTGTGTGTATTTCTTGCCTGGTGCAAGGTAGTATTAAAATTTATGGCTCACCAGTTTTTGGCTCCATTGTTTCATTACTGTCAGTACAAATCTAATGTGAACCTGCATGGGCCAGACAATTGTGATGATGGCCATGGCTACTGGCTTTACATTTGGTGTAGTCTCCGGCAGGATTCAATACAGATGAGTATGGAGCCACCACCACCTTTGAGTGGTGTAGTAGGGGACTGGCTGCTGTTATGGTTCCCCATGGCTGTCCTTTTGAGGACCATAGGCAAGCTGACTTTTACAGCCATGCGTGAGGAAACTGAGAGCTCTGTGGAAGAGACTGCCTGGGACCTGCAACTGAGCAGTGGAAGGAGCTGGAGCATATGTGGGAGAAAGAGATGCCTACCCTGGAGCTGGGGCAGGCACCAAAGGAGGCTGATCAGGTTCACGAGATTCACTTGGAAGTAGAGCAGCCTCTGGAGGAGGAATCACAGGTCGTGAATAGAGATTGGCCTGGATGTTGTGGAGAGCCAGAAGTGTCAGGAGGGTGGGGCTGAGGCCAGGGCCGGAGCTGCAAGGCCCGCAGAGCAGAAGGTAGCAGCGGCTTAAAGCTCAAGCCCAGCAGTGCGAGCTGATGTTTTTACTTCCTCTTTGGAGGATGAAGAGAATTGGGCTGGACTTGCAATCTGCAGTCTCCAGAAGGTGAAAGCCCAGCTTCAAGGAGTACCTACTACGCCCCTTGTAGGTCTGCGATTTTGGGACATAGGAGTGGCTGCCAACATGCTCTTTGGAGCAGAGATGGAAATGCTGACTGCCATTGCCACATGCTCCTCTTTGGGACAGTGTAAGACCTGCCAGGATAGCAGGGTTGAGGGGGGTGGCTGAGGCCCCATGTGCGTGGACTGATTTCCTGGACTATAACCGAAGTGGGCACTGGCTCCTTTGTTGGATGGACATACGGATTTCAGACAATGTGAAATACCCTGATGTGGGTGGGGGGTAGCTTTTCTGGAAGCACTCCTGTGCCCTGGGAAGCTTTTCCTATGTCTGCAAAGAAGGCCAAGAACATTTTGTGCTTTTGGCAAAGTGCTCAGAGACTGGTGATGTGTACCTTTGTAATTGTTGAAACTGTATGATTTGTGCTGTTGTTGTAATTTGTGTAATTTGTTTAATTTCCTTATGCAGGAACAACTGTGCTTTAGATTGTGAAGTAGGCAAAAGGGGTGGAATGTTAGTCAAATAAGTTTGTAAATATATTTATATGTTTCCTTGCTTATAGTTTGCATTGGGTTTGGGGGACAGGATGTAAGCAGTCAGGGTGGTTATAGCCTAAAGCAGGGGTCCCCAAACTACGGCCCGCGGGCCGAATGTGGCCCCCTGAGGCCATTTATCTGGCCCCCGCCACACTTCCGGAAGGGGCACCTCTTTCATTGGTGGTCAGTGAGAGGAGCATAGTTCCCATTGAAATACTGGTCAGTTTGTTGATTTAAATTTACTTGTTCTTTATTTTAAATATTGTATTTGTTCCCCTTTTGTTTTTTTTACTTTAAAATAAGAAATGTGCAATGTGCATAGGGATTTGTTCATAGTTTTTTTTTATAGTCCGGCCCTTCAACGGTCTGAGGGACAGTGAACTGGCCACCTGTGTAAAAAGTTTGGAGACCCCTAGCCTAAGGCTTAGTTTTAAGACTAAGCTTTCCCCACACCCTTGACTGATTGCAGGATGTGGGGTGGTGCATTCTCATGAGGAATCCCATTATGCCTCAGATAAGTGACTTTGTATCAGAGACTTGTTGTTTGTATATTGGATTAAGGGTTTTGATTTCTATACTATAAAGTGAGGCAGACTGGGAGCTTGCTCTCTCTCTGTTCCTGAGATTAGCATTAGAGGAGAGAGCAAAGAAAGGCCACGTGGAGGAGAGGAGAGGTAGTCATGATGGCAGAGTGCTGAAGGAGAAGCCAGTTTGTGTAGAGAGAAGGAGATGGGAAAAAGAGGTGAATAAGGCTGGTGAGGTTAGAAACCTTTGATTCAAGGAAACTCAAATAAGTCAGTGACTTTGGGGGCTCTGAATGCAGAGGGAAGTGTCTTCCCACTGTTTGTGTTTCTTGTCCACCAGCTGCAACCTAGCATTAAAGCTGATGGCCCACCAGTTTTTGGCTCCATTGTTTCATTACCATTTGTACAAATCTAACGTGAATCTGCATGGGCCAGGTGGCTGTGATGATGGCTGTGGCTACTGGCTTTACAATGAACAGAATTAATACTTCACGAAGGAGATTGAAACTTTCAAAAAGAAACAAATAGAGATGAAAAACTCAGTACATGAATTGAAAATAGAACAAGTCAGATAGAGGAGAGAATCAGTGACATCAAGGACAGGCAACTACAGATGTTACAGAGAGAAAAAGAGAGAGAGTCAAAAATTAAAAATAAGTGATAAAGCTCTTTAGGAATTATCTGACTCCATCACAAAGAGCAGTATAATGGGTATTTCAAAAGAAGAAAAAAGGAAAGATTTTTCTCCACCACTCTCTCTTTCCTTTCACCTTGTGAAGACACAGATAATGCAGCCTTCTACAAACCAAGAATAGCATTCAGTAGAAACCAACCATGTTGTTATCTTGCTATTGGACTTTCATCTTCTAATACTGTGCAAAAATGGCCTGACCAGGAGGTGGCGCAGTGGATAGAGCGTTGGACTGGGATGCAGAAGGACCCAGGTTCGAGACCCCGAGGTCACCAGCTTGAGCGCGGGCTCATCTGGCTTGAGCAAAGCTCACCAGCTTGGACCCAAGGTCGCTGGCTCCAGCAAGGGGTTACTCCGGTCTGCTGAAGGCCCACAGTCAAGGCACATATGAGAAAGCAATCAATGAACAACTAAGGTGTCGCAATGAAAAACTGATGATTGATGCTTCTCATCTCTCTCCGTTCCTGTCTGTCTGTCCCTATCTGTCCCTCTCTCTGACTCTCTGTCTCTGTAAATAAAAAAAAAAAAATTAATACTGTGCAAAAATGTATTTTTGTTGTCTAAATTACCTAGCCTATGATATTACTATGGCACTAAAAGAGAACTCAATTTTTATGGGTGTAATTAACATTAAATGAGAAATGTAAGGAACTAAATGCACTACTTCACACATAATAAATATATGGTAAAGATTGCTTCCTGGTGTTAAGATTAGTTATGTTTTTATTATTACATATGTCACTTTGGAAGAATTTATTAATTTCTTGCTGGATAATTCTCAAATAGAGACAGAATAGTGTAGTGTCTGACAACATGGACTCTGGATTACACTTTGTTCAAATCCAGCACAGTACTTATTTACTGAAGAACCACAACAAATAATATAATTTGTTTGATGTTTATTTCTTGATCTATAAAATTTCAGTGATAATCATACCTATAATATAAGATTTTAAGAATAATTAAAAAAACACAAAATATCTGTAATCATTGATCAATGGTGGGAATAAACTAAGCTCATATCTAAGTCTTTAGGAAATCTTAAGAAGGTGAAAAATGATTTAAAAGTGATTTCAAAGTTTAAGGTCCTCAAGATCTACTGAGATAAAAACAAACCATAATATTTATTATTTATCTTTATCTGAACAATAAAGATATAGTTTTTACTAATGTATTCTATGCTGATTGATATTAATACCCTAAGGCCTTCACTGGTTCTCACAACATACTAAAGGCAGAATTATAGCTCCATGAGACAGAGATGATAACAATGAATATATGTTTTCTTACAGCATTTTTTTTATAAATCAGTTTACATGTGTCTATTTACGTGGATTTACCTGTTATGGTATGTTTTTTCTAAAATGTTTAAGTGTTTAAAAAATATAATTTTATTATAGTTGACATACAATATGCTAGCCTGTTTTAGTATCATGTTTTAATTAAAACAACTCTCACAAATGGATGTGTATTAAAAAATTCTTACAAAAGTAACCATGCATTGCAGATATCAATAAAGTAGAAAGAAAATATCAAGAGAACAGCAGAATTGAGAAACCTACCACTATTACAACCTTCAGTTCACTAGATTGTAAACAAAGGCAATAATTTATCAGATTTATTACATTCAATCATATTATTGTCACTGACTAAATATGTTATTGGTAAAATAATTAACTGCAGTTACTATATGTTATTGCTAATGTTTTTGCTAATTTTTTATTGTTAATTATTGTTAACATTTTTAGTGGAAAAAAATATTGTGCTAGTCAATCTTTGGTATTTTGTTTGCCTATACTTTAAAGATGATACTATAGTGGTAGAATAGCACATGCATATAATTATTAATATGAGTGCAAACATACATACATAAAGGGCTGCTTGATAAATTTTAAAATGATGCTGTGTAAAATTATAATGTTTGGAGAACAATACTTTGTAAGACTACAAATTTCTTTAATTAGTTTGTTTATACTCTATGATTATAAAGTTCTCATATACAAATTAATTTGTAAAAAAATTATCAAATTGATGTTTCTAAATAGTACTCTGAATTTAAACTTTCTGATATTTACCCAAACTATAAAATTTCCTTTAAATTATTACTTCCACCAGGAAATTTTATTTCTGTATTTATGAATAAAGCAACTTGTTCAGCTTCAGAATCAACACTGACTATTTCTCTGTTGGACATTTCTTCTTTATATAATATATTCAAGGAATCATAGAAATGGACCATTATTTAGAATTTCTACCTCATCCATTCTCTCATTTTTTGGCAGTATTGTATGAATTTAGAGAATTGACTCTTTAAATCTGTATTTTTTTTTCTTACCTTGGAATAGGTAATCAGCTTATATTAATTTTCAAAAACAAATATAAAATGTCATAATGGATCTGGTATTATTTATACCTTCAAATCCTTCTTGTCTTTTACTCAGGTTATTTCATTTTAAAATAATAAATCATCATGCATATTGATTCTTCCTTCAAGAAACACCTCATTTAAGAAAAATATTAAATTAAAAGTACTTATGGGGATATCACAGTGAGTTTGCAGTGGATAAACAATTAATTTCTTCCATTGTAGAGCTGAATTTTTATGGATTATCTTAAATCCATAAATAAAGATGAATTTGCCAACTCTGTAGAGATCTATTTCTGGCCTCTAAATGATAATAAAATATTGCCTTCATTTTTTATTACAGTCTTTCTAGCATTTCAGTGACTGAAGATACTGGAGGAGAGAAAGCATTTTATATAATTCAAGAATATTTTAATGCAAAGCATCATTACGTGAGGAAATTGATTGGCACAATATTCCTTAAGAAAAAATGTGTAAGAGAGTCATAATATGCTTTAAAAAATCAATTCTTCTTCCTGAATTTACATTTTTTCAAAAGAATATGATGCATTTAGGACAAAATTTTATTTATCTCTGTGTATGTTTTAGAAATTACTCACATATACTAACTTTTAAAGATAATGTGCGAGAGTTTTATGATGTTTCTCAAAAAAAATGCATCTGGACAGTAAGCCTGCTTTTTCAGTGCAAATTTGTGATTAAATAATTGAAAAGTGGAAATGATTAATAAAAGTAATAAATATATTAAAGTAATATTAAGATTACATTATTCTGTGTTTCCAAAATACTAACTTGATTCTTTCTATATTTGAGTTAACTACTGAGCTAAAAATGCAAAACACTCATAATAAGAAAATAATAGTTTAGCAATATAAAACACTAACATAAGGAAAGGCAATAATTGAAGGTGAAAATCTTTGACAGATAAAAGAAAATACACATAATTTGGAATATGATGTTACTCTTGAATTTTCAACAAATTCAAACACATTTTTAGGCATGTAACAAAGATTTGGTTTTTGACCATAAGTGTATTATATACCAGATTCTATGAATGATATACTAGAGATAAAATCACAATGGCTTTCCTAATTCTAAACAATTTATAATTCAACTTGAAGATTGTAGAAATACTGTAAGCATCTATAAATCTGGCCACTTATCTCACTCATGCATATTTATTTTATTTTAAAGTCTTTCTTTTTCCATGATTTCTTGAGTTTGCCTTGTTTGTTGATTTGTGACCTATAACACAGAATCAATGTCAGACAAATGTGAAGAATCAGTATTTGTAGCTTACCAAATTGTTGTAAGTTTTCTTCCATGAAATATTACTTGAATATTCTGATTACAATATACATATTGTAAAGCCAGGAGCCACGGCCAGGGCTACTATCATAGCAGCCCGGCCCTTGCAGGTTCGCACTGCATTCGGACAGTCGGCAAAGAAACAACGGAGCCAAAAACTGATGGACCTTCATCTTTAATCCTAGCTTGCACCCGGCGGGCAAGTAAAAACACACACTGGGCTCCAAAACCCAATCACATTCAGTGCTCACAAAGCTACTGACTTATCCGAGTTTCCTAGAATCAAAGGTTTCTAGCTCACCAGCCTTATTCTCCTCAGTTCCCTATCTCCTTCCTTATCCCAGATACAAACTCTGTACAAACTGGCATCTCACTCATCACTCTGCCATCTTGGCTGCTTCTCCTGGCCACATGGCCTCCTTCTGCTCTCCTCTGTTCTCTCCTCTAATCATCCCAGGAACCAAGAGCACAAACTCTGTTCTGCCCCCATTTTATATTGTAGCTTCACAACCTCTAATCCAATATACAAAATAGGGAAGTCTCTAGTAGAGTCACTTCTCTGAGGCATGATTGGATTGTGCCGCCCCACATCAAAAAAGGGTAGGAAAGGCTTAATCCCAAAACCAAGCCGCAGGCTACAAGGATTCTACCTGCCTTTAGCCCACCCCAACACACATTAATATCACCTGGGCGACGGCCTCCTCGTGGGCAGCGTAATCTTTAACAAAGTGAGCATAATACATTTTATCTGTCCAACACATATTATCATGTTTCATAATTTCTTGCTGCAGGATATAAAATTACAGAATGTATTGTAGAATTTGTTTATAAAACACTTTTATATAAGTATTCTCACTAGTTTATTATAGTATTCCTTCCTCTATGGTATATAATGTAGTTGGTATGTCATCTGACAGTGTTAAAAAAAACCCATCAATTTTATTCATTAAAAATATTTTTTAAGCATCTAGATCTCAGACACTATGTTTGGATGTTATAGCTATTATGGTAAATAAAAGACAAGTTTCGTCTATCAGAGATTTTGCATCCCTTTGAGGGAAACAGATACAATAGTGTGTGACAACTGTTATTATAGATAAAATAAAGGGTTTTATTAGGGGAAAAGAGAAGAAGGTAGGTGAAGTCAGGGAAAGTGTGAGAGGAAATGATGTTTTAGCTTGCATCTGAGATATACATAAAAGTTATCCAAGCTAAGATACAGGAGAAAATGTTTTAGTCTGGGAAGAGACTATGTTTAAAACTGTGAAAGAAACGTAGTATGACATATTTCAAGAACTAAAAAAGAAAGTTATTGTGATTGGAGAATAAGAAAGAATAGAGCTAATTTAGAAGATATGCAGGGGACAGCATCACTGTTCAGAAGTTTGGACATATTTTATGTGATAGGAAGCCATTGATTATTTTTAAGCAGAGTAATATAGTAATCAGATGTTAAGTTTAAAAAGTCCAGTATATTTTGGCATTGGTGAATTAGAATGAGAAAATATTTAAAGCAGGGATGTAGGGCCAGGAGCCGCCATCGTGGCCATTCACATGCAGGTTCCCATTGGATTCGGGCAGACGATAAAGAAATGGCGGAGTCAGAGGACGGGGGGCCATCCTATTTATTGGTGTCTCACCAAGACAGGCAAACCACAAAAGAAGACAAGGGAAAAGCAGAAAACCAGCTCTTCCCATGAAGGGCAAGGGATCAGGGAAGCCCCTGCAATTGTGATAGCAGGAACTGTGTGTCCAAGCTCCCGGTCTGTCCCACTTTATAGTGTAGAAAACCAAAATCCCTTAATCCAATATACAAACAAGGAAGTCCCCGATACAAAGTCACCCATCCAAGGCATAATTGGATTCCTCATGAGAGTGCACCACCCAGATAATACAATCATTCAAGGGTGTGGGGAAAAGCTTAGTCCCAAAACCAAACCCCAGGCTACAACGACCTGGCCTGCCTATAGCCTGTCCCCCACACCCAATATAAGTCACAAGCGAGCAAACATATATATCACATTTACAAACTTATTTGACCAACAAGGGATATTAGTTATGAAGCTATTACAGCAATCTAAGTATAAAATTGTTGATGGATCCAACTAAAAACAGTGACAGTGGAGATGACTACAAGTAGATAAATTGAGTTTTGGGTAGAAGTAGTATATTTGATAAGACTTGGTGATAAGAGAGTTGAAAGATTTAAAGGTTATGTTCTTATCTTTGACATAGGCAACTAGATATATTTATATAATGGCTTCAGTAAGTGAGGTAAGACATATTGGAAGGGAAGGTAACTTGACTGGAGATAAACTCTTCTTTTTTGGGTCTGTTGAACAGTGGTTCTTAGAGAATGAATAAGAAAAAATAAGTAATGTTAAGAGTGCATGGCAAGAATTCCTAGTTTCCAGGAGCCCAGCAATGCTTTAGGTCCTCCCCTTTCTATAGAAAAGGAGAAAATCATAAGTAGATTTTTCTTTCAAATTATATCATGTGTAGAGCCAGTAGCCAAGGCCAGGGCCACCATCACAGCAGCCTTCTGGCCCATGCAGGTTCGCATTGGATTCGGACAGTCGGTAAAGAAACAAGGGAGCCACAAACTGGTGGGCCATAGTCTTTAATCTAGCTTGCACCCGGTGGGCAAGTAAAAATACACACTGGGCTCCAAAACCCAGTCACATTCAGTGCTCACAAAGCTACTGATTTATCTGAGTTTCCTAGAATCAAAGGTTTCTAGCTCACCAGCCTAATTCTCCTCAGTTCCCCATCTCCTTCCTTATCCCAGATACAAACTCTGTACAAACTGGCATCTCACTCAGCACTCCGCCATCTTGGTTGCTTTTCCTGGCCTTCTCCACGTGGCCTCCTCCCGCTGCTGGCTCTATTCTCTCTGCTGAAGATAATCTCAGGAACCAAGAGGGCAAACTCTCGTTCCGCCCCCATTTTATATTGTAGCTTCACAACCTCTAATCCAATATACAAAACAGGGAAGTCCCTAATACAAAGTCACTTCTCTGAGGCATGATTGGATTGTACCACCCCACATCAAAAAGGGTGGGAAAGGCTTAATCCCAAAACCAAGCCCCAGGCTACAAGGATTCTCAACACACATTAATATCACCTGGGTGATGGCCTCCTCGTGGGCAGCGTAATCTTTAACAAAGTGAGCATAATACATTTTATCTGCCCAACATCATGCAAATCTCTTCATAAATTTATTAATATTTCCTCATCAAATGTAATTTTTATCTAATAACTGACATTGACCATGCTGTAAAAACTGTTGTTGGGCAGATAAAATGTATTATGCTCACTTTGTTAAAGAGGCTGTTGCCCAGGTGATATTAATGTGTGTTGAGAATCCTTGTAGCCTGGGGCATGGTTTTGGGATTAAGCCTTTCCCACCCTTTTTGATGGGGGGCGGTACAATCCAATCATGCCTCAGAGAAGTGACTTTGTATTAGAGACTTCCCTATTTTGTATATTGGATTAAGAGTTTGGATTTCTACACTATAAAATAGGGAAGGAGCGGGAGCTTGCTCTTGGTTCCTGAGATTATCATTAGAGGAGAGAGTAGAGCCAGCAGCAGAAGGAGGCCACGTGGAGGAGGCCAGGAAAAGCAGCCAAGATGGCGGAGTGCTGAGTGAGATGCCAGTTTGTACAGAGTTTGTATCTGGGATAAGGAAGGAGATGGGGAACTGAGGAGAATAAGGCTGGTGAGCTAGAAACCTTTGATTCTAGGAAACTCGGATAAGTCAGTGGCTTTGTGAGCACTGAATGTGATTGGGCTTTGGAGCCCAGTGTGTATTTTTTACTTGCCCGCCGGGTGCAAGCTAGGATTAAAGACTATGGCCCACCAGTTTGTGGCTCCGTTGTTTCTTTACCGACTGTCCGAATCCAATGCGAACCTGCATGGGCCGGGAGGCTGCTGTGATGGTGGCCTTGGCCCTGCCTGCTGGCTTTACAACTGTACATAAAAATACCTTCTGTGTTTTTATTGTTGATTCTAATATTATCTTAATTAATTAAATTCTTAAAGCAGTAAGTAAATACTGTTCATAAAAATAGTCTAGAAAAAATATCTATTAGAAATTGGCAAGGATAGGTCTTAGTCTAATACGTTAATAAATACAGGAAGAGCTTTTGAATAGGAGAAAATAAGGGTTTTTGTTTTCTGGTTGAGCATGTGAATATTTTGACACTCATCTTTTCATCCTAATAAGTAAAATGTTTAACAAACTAAAAATCAACAACTCTTCTTCTATTCAGCATATGGTAGAGATTACAAGGAAAACTGCAATTCTCAATATTGGAGACAGACAGGTGGATACAGAGAAGCTTAACACACCAGAGAAGAAACTCACCAGCAAAAACCTCCACAAGAACCACTGCCAAGGTGGGGAACTGACAAAATTCTGGTCGCTCATTGTGAATAAGTCTGAGAGATAAAAACTCTTGTGGGACCCAATCATTGTCCTCTCCCTCCCGCAAATTTTGTGTTTTATCTCCATGAGACCTTGCAGTTTATCACAGTGAAGATTAGAGAAAAATCGCTTCATGCTTCTGACAGGGGGAGAAACAAGTAGTTTAGAAGGAAAGTAGAAGAGAAGATGGGATGAGAGAAGGGAAAGAGATTAATGAAATTATATATACATAACATAGCATTATAGATAACAGGACAGCAAATCCTTGAGGGAAGGGGGAAAAGCATTGGGGGAGGGGGCATGGGAGGCTGAGAGGAAATAAGGAGGTGGGGGAGATATATTCATTGGGATACTTGAATCTATGTAAACACAAAATCATAAAAAAATTTAAAAAATAAAGAAATATGCCAGAGTATTCGAGTCTTCTTAAGAAGAAATATTTGAATCTATAATTACTAATAATTTTCAAAACCTATTGTCAGAAACCAAACTGGAGACCCAGGAAGCTCAGAAAAATACCAATAAGGATAAATGACAAAAAATATACACCTTCATGTACCATATTCAAATGGCAGAAATTCAAAGATAAAGAAAAATTTTAAGAAACAAGAGGAAAAAAAAGCCACTTTGTTATATAGAAACAAGGGTTAAAATTATACTGTACTTCTTAGAAATGATGCAAAATTATACTGTACTTCTCACAAATGATGCAAGCAAGAAAAGAGTGGAATGAAATATTTAAGTGTTAAGAGAAAAAATTCACAAACCTAGAATTCTGTATACTGTGAAAGCAGCCTTCAAAAGTGAGGAAGAAAGAGACTTTTTCATATAAGCAAAAATGGACGTAATTAGGTGGCAGTAGTCATGTTTTGCAAAAAAAGTTATATATTTTTCAAATAATAAAAATGATATGTTAGAAACTTAGATCTACTTAAATAAAGAAAAAACATTAGAAAAAATAAATGAAGGTAAATAACTTTCATTTTTCTTATTCTTAATTGATATAACAATTTATTCTAGTAAAAGCAGCAACAATGTATTTAATATTAACATATGTTAAGTAAAATGAATTCCAGCACTGATACAAGGTATAAAAAAAACATGAATTGGGAATACAGTTAGCCTTTGCACCATATAGGTATGAACTACATGCATCTGCTTATACGTGGACTTTTTTAAAAATAAATAAATTAGAAAACATTTCTTGGAAAATTTTAACAATAAAAAACCTGCAGATGGCCCTGGCCAATTAGCTCAGATGGTTAAGAGTGTCATCCAGTAACAACAAGGTTGCAGGTTTGATCTCCGTTGAGGGCACACATGGAAAGCAACTAAAAAAAACACAACTTAGTAAAACAACAAATGCTTCCCTTATCCCTCTCCTCTCTCTGTCTCTATAAAAATCGATAAAAAATTAAGCTTTGACCAGATGGTTTGGTTGGTTGGAGAGTCATGCTGGAGTGCAGAGATTGGCGATTCAATTCCTCAATCAAGGTGCATATAAGAGTTCTATATTCCTGTCTATCTTTCTTCATGCTTCTCTCTAAAACAAATAAACAAACAAACAAGCAAACAAACTTACAGATGAAGTGCATAACTTAAAAATATCAAAAAAAATAAGAAAAATTTAGGTATGTCATAAATAACATAATATAATACATATAAAATAAATGTTTATCAACTGTTTATGTTATTGGCATGTCTTCCAGTCAATGGTAGGCTATGAGTAGCTAAGTTTTGGAAGAGTCAAAAGTTAGACATGTATTTTCACTTGCATGTTGTTGGCACTTTTAATTTCTATGTTGTTCAAGGGTCAACAGTACTTTGTTATTACAAGATACTTGAACTACCAATGAAGCAATACCACATTAGTCAGACATGGTCTTGTGTTAATTGTAAATGTATATTGCAATCTCTAGGGCAAACAATGAAAAAATAAATAAAACAACTCTCCCCCGAAAAACAGTATAATTGATATGTCAAGAAAAGAGGGAAAATTAAATCATATTAAATGCTTTGACTAAAGCTAGAGAAAGCTAAAAAGGAGTAGAAAACAAAAAAGTAACAGAGAAAAAGAGCAATGAACAGAAAACAGTAGTAAATATGTTTGAAATTAATCAAAGTCTTACCAAAAGTCACGTTAAATATATAACATCTAAATACACCAATTGAAAGACAAAAATTATCAGAGTAAATCAATAAACAAGGCCAAAATAAGGGTTATCTATGAGAAACTCACTTTAAATACAATGACAGATATTTATTAAAACTAAAGGGATTAAGAAAAATACATTATGCTAATACTAATCAAGACAGCAGGAGTAACTAAATTAAATTCAGAGCCAACTTCAAAGCATAAAATGTATCAGGAACAACATAGGAACTGCATAATGATAAAGGGTTAATTCTCCATAGAGTCATCACAGTCTTAAATTTATATGCCGTAAACAGTCAAGTGTCACAATAATTAGGGCTAAAACAGAAAGGTGTGCAAGGAAAAATACGTAAACCCAGTGTAGTAGTAGTTGAATTTAAAATTTCTTTATCAGCAATGGGCAAATCCAGGAGGCAGAAAATCAGTAAGGACAAAGTTGAATTCAATAACATCATCAATCATCCAAACCTAATCAATATCTATAGAATATTTTGTTCAAAAACAGTAGAATACACATTCTCCTCAACTCACATGTAATATTCCCCAAGATAGACCACATTTTGAATTATAAAACACACCGTAATGAATTTAAAAGAATTGAAATAATGTAATATATGCTTTCAGACACCAATGGAATTAAGCTAGAAATCAATTACAGAAAGATAGCTGAAAAATCTCAAATACATTGAGATTAAACAACACATTTTTAATAACATATGGGTCAAAGACAAAATCTCAAGATGCAGTTTAAAATATTTTAATTTACCTGATTGGTGGTGGTGCAGTGGATAGAGCATCGATCAGGGACACTGAGGTCCCAGGTTTAAAGCCGACTTAAGCATGGGATCACTGACATGATCTTGTGGTCACTGGCTTGAAGCCAAGGTCACTGGCTTGAGCAAAGGGGTCACTGGTTCAGCTGGAGATCCCTGGTCAAGGAACATATGAGAAGCAGCCAATGAACAAATAAAATGCTGCAACTATGAGTTGATGCTTCTCTCTCTCCTCCTCCTCTCTTTTTCTCTTTCAAAAAATAAATAAATATAAAATGTTTTAATTTATCAAAAATAAAAATACATCTGAAAATTTGTGAGATACAGTAAAATCATTACTCAGAGTATAACGGTTATATTAAGTAAAAAAATAAAATAAAATAAATAATCTATTCTTCCACCTTAAGAAACTAGAAAAAAAGAACAAATTAAATCCAAAATCAGCAGAAGAAATGAAATAATAAAAATTAGAGACAATAGTAAGGAAACTGAAAACAAAAATCAATAGAGAAAATCAGCAAAACCAAAGGCTGGCACTTTGAAAAGATCAATATAATTAATGAGCTTCTGGCTAAGCTACCTAAGGAAAAAAAAATGCACATATTACTAATATCCAAAATGAATAGCAGAAAATATTTTACTGACCATTGTAGGGTCCAAGGAATTATAAAACTTCTTAAACAAAATTTATTTTATTAGTTAATCAATAAGAGTTATTAGTATACTGAGTAATTAGGAGCTTAATATGACCAACTAGTATAAATAAGATTTCAATAATCTGTAACTAGGGTTTTGATAACTAAAGATCCTTGAAGCTACATCTTCCAGGAAAATTCAAATAAAGCAGATAACTATTAAATCTTTAAAAATTCATAGTTTCATTTTTGTTTATATTTAAAAATAAATTTTGATATACAAATTAAAACTTAACATAAAACTAAAGTTCCAGAAATGACAGTTGTTCTGGCAAAATATATTAAGAATAAACTTAGAAAATGAAATGTTACATGTTATGAAATGTTTTGGTAAATGGTAATACAGGTAGTAATCTTGTTTTACTCTGTCATAATAAAATACATACCTGTGAATAAAATATAGAACAATAATTTCCACCAAAGAGTAACATTTATCTCTGAAGAACGATAATCATAATAACAGATAATGATAACTACAAGAATGGTTTAGGTTATATTATCTTAAGAGCCAGGGAGGAAAAAAACTGATATTTGCATGATTTTGAGTACAAATATTGATCAACTTACAACTTATGCAAATTACAACCATTTGACTTTACAACCACAATCGCTAGCCACGACTGCTCCACGTCTGGCAGCGCAAGCATTGCCCAGCTGGGTGTATGACAGTGTGGACCAGCTTCCGGCAGCACTACCATCTCCGCATGCATCATTTCAACTGTTATCCCAGACTCGGTACAGCAATTTGTGTTTTGTGTCTTGGATATTTTTTATCAAACCCCTCCTAAGATGTTTACCAAGAGGAAATTGTCTTTGCAAATATTAAGCCAGTTGTACTGGTAATGCAGTGTTTTACTGAAACCTGACAAATATAAAAATAAGAAACAAAATGGTGTAGAGATGACACAAATGGCATAAAATGAACAAAAAAATTATATATAACAATAATGAAAGAAAATTATGATAAAATATGACTTAAAGGTTTTTATAACATCATTTCACAGTACTGTACATACAGCCTACCCAACTTACGACCAAATCATGTTACGACTGGACTGTCGGAACCAATCATAGTCATATGTCGAGCGCTAGCTGTACAACTTTAAAATGACTTTTGGTTTAGTATATTAGTTGGAGGCAAACTGCCAGTGGCATACAAACCTATAGCTATGTTGTTTTAATTTTTATATTTTGCAGTGTGTATAATTTCATAAGAAGATCATTTAAACTGTAGAGATCATATAAAAAAGAAGACATTTCAATTTGCTTCATGAAAGAAAATAAGCATTGTTGAGAGTTGATTTAAGACATCTTAAATTATTCCAGAGATTAAAGTATATGTTTTACAACCAGTAAAGTTTTGTCAAAAAACTTGGGAAAGTGAAGACCTCGAACAGGGGAAAAAAAACACACACACACACAAAAACTTGGTGCACAAAGATATTTTCTGAATGCTCTGCAAAGCAAAATGGAAAGAGGAAAAGGAAGACCCTCCTTTTAAAGGAGGAACTGTTGGCCCTGGCCGGTTGGCTCAGCGGTAGAGCATGGGCCTGGCGTGCGGGGGATTCCCGGCCAGGGCACATAGGAGAAGAGCCCATTTGCTTCTCCATCCCCACCCCCTCCTTCCTCTCTGTCTCTCTCTTCCCCTCCCGAAGCCAAGGCTCCATTGGAGCAAAGATGCTCCGGATGCTGGGGATGGCTCCTTGGTCTCTGCCCCAGGTGCTAGAGTGGCTCTGGTTGCGGCAGAGCGACCCCCGGAGGGGCAGAGCATCACCCCCTGGTGGGCAGAGCTTCGCCCCTGGTGGGTGTGCCGGGTGGATCCCGGTCAGGCACTTGCGGGATTCTGTCTGACTGTCTCTCCGTTTCCAGCTTCAGAAAAAGTACAAAAAAAAAAGAGAGAGAAAAAAAATAAATTAAGGAGTAACTGTTTTTGAAGATATCTGACTATATTACGTTAAGACAAAGAGGAATATGAGACAAGAGAAAGGGAAGATTGAATGGAAGGACAGGAATTTGTGCTAGAAGAAAAGCAAATAATTTTATTCCCTTCCTTGTGAAACCTCCATTTCTTTTCTCTGTCTCGGGATTTCTATGCTACATTATAAATTGTTAGCTATTAAACTCAGCAATGTCTACAGTTCTGAATTCCTCTTTTTTTTATGGTTATCGCTTAGGGTTTAAAATTTGTAGGAGGGGAGCTCCTGGTAGATTTTAAATGGTGGAGTGAAGCAAAGCTATTGTTCTTGAAAGGTCATAGAGGCCTGCCAAATGGGCAGACAGATTTATAGCAGCTTCTCACAGTTCTTAGCCACCATACACCCTGCTGCTGCTGTTGGAGACATTTAGCAATGTTAAGCCTAATCCGGAGGGACTTGAAACATTGAAGACACGAACAAAATCCATCGATTATACACCAAAGCTTTATGGTCTAACTTGGCCAAGTGGCGGCAACTCCGACAGAAATCTGAGGGAGAGCGCACCAGCCCTTTGTTCTACTTAGTTTTTATAGTTTTGCGAGTGGGAAGTATAGAAGCAAAAATTGCAATTAGGTGCCCTTTACCACTATTGGTTATAGTCATATGTCCTTCAACATGATAGGACCATGTTCAATTTGCAAACCATACATCATTTTGGAGAAAACAAAATTTATAAGTCAACACAATGGTAGAAAGATGTCTCTACATATTAAAAGGCATTCCTATATTCTCTAATGTTTATCTGCCATCTCTCTGTCCAGAGTCACACACATTAACTATATGCATTTATATAGGAGAGATAGTTTCTGTGGGGACAAATGCCCGCAAATGGCTCATTACTATAAGAAAAGGTTTATTTTGGCTTTTCTCTTCCTGCACCTAGCTAGCCATTCACCCCTTTCCCCATAGGTGTGGTGGAATGTCAGGGAATCCATGTTTTCCTCCCCTTTGCATTTACAATACAATGCCAAGGGCAATCCTGGTTTTAGGCCAACCACACAGTACAGAGATTATTCACAAAATTTCTCTGCACACCTTAACACAAATTAATAAAATGTTCTTTAAGTCTCTTAAAACATTAATATCAATTCTGTAGCTCTTGGTACCTTACAACACCTGAGGGTGAGGTGGTGCAGTGGCTCCTCAGGGCTCCTCAGTAAGGGCTTTCACAATGACTGATGACACATCAGTTTCCTGGAGAACTCTTGACAGCCAGAGCATCAAGGTGAGTTTCTCAGTAAACTTTATATTCAGCTTTCAAGACATTAATTACCAAATGTCTATTCACATTCTTTTTTTCCCCTTAAATTTTATAATATATTTCATTATTTCCATAAATATTTGGAGTAGCTCTATTTTCTTGACTAAATTCAGCTAATACAATTACCTATAGTGACAAGTAGCTTATTTTTTCCAGAATATGCATTACCTTTATTTTAATTTATTGTATTGACATAATTTCAAGTGTCCCACTCAATATAACACCCTCTACCCCCTGCATTATGCCCCCCATGCCCCATGCAGTTTTTTACCCCAATTTTATTCCTTTTGCTCCCCCTTTTTTTACCTCCATCCCCCCTTTTCCTCTGGGAATTACTACCCTGTTGTTTATATCTATCTGTCATGTATATATAGTTTCATTAATCCCTTCACCTTCTCTGATCCCATTCCCTCACCCCCTTTCCCTGTGATTGCTGTCCTCCTGCTCCCTGTTACCCTGCCTCTGCCTTTATAATGTTCCTCAGTTTACTGTGTTCATTAGATTCCACATATAAGTGAGATCGTATGATACTTGTCTTTCTTTGCCTAGTTTGTTCCACTTAGCATAATCTCCAGGACCCTATATGCTGTCGTAAAAGATAAGATTTCCATTACCTTTAAATGAGAATCATAGCTTTAGAGAAAAATCACTTTGGAAAGAAAGAGGGTTAATGGGAAAATATAGCATTTGATCTTTCCCATCTATATATTTGTATCTATCATGTCCCTATAGTAGTTTTTTACTAAAGCTTCAGTGTTTTCTGTCAAGTAGAGATACACACTTATTCGGATATATATTTTCAAATTCGAAGTTAACATACAACCTTTTCTTAATCCATTTAAGACCTTCATCCTTTTATCAGTCTTCTTATTACACTCCATTTTATTACTAATGAGGAGCCACTGCGTCACTTCACCCACAGGTGTTGTAAAGTACCAAAAGCTACAGAATTAAAATTAATATTTTAAGAGGCTTAAAGAACATTTTATTAATTTGGATTAAGGTGTGCAGAGAAATTTTGAGAATAATCTCTGTACTGTGTGATTGGCCTAAAACCATGATGGCCCTTGGCATTGTATTGTAAATGCAAAGGGAAGGAAAACATGGATTCCCTGACATTCCACCACACCTGTGGGGAAAAGGGTGAATGGCTAGCCAGGTGCAGGAAGGGAAAAGCCAAAATAAACCTTTTCTTATAGTAATGAGCCATTTGCGGGCATTTGTCCCCACGGAAACTACCTCTGCCATATAAAATGCATATAGTTAATGTGTGTGACTGGACAAGGAGATGGCAGATAAACATTAGAGAATATAGGAATGCCTTTTAATATGTACAGAGACATCTTTCTACCATTGTGTTGACTTGTAAATTTTGTTTTCTCCAAAATGATGTATGGTTTGCAAATTGAACATGATCCTATCATGTTGAAGGACATATGACTATAACCAATAGTGATAAAGGGCACCTAATTGCAATTTTTGCTTCTGTACTTCCCACTTGCAAAACTATAAAAACTAGATAGAACAAAGGGCTGGTGCGCTCTCTCTCAGATTTCTGTTGGAGTTGCCGCCGCTTGGCCAAGCTAGACCATAAAGCTTTGGTGTGGAGTCGAGGGATTTTGTTCCAGTCTTCAATGTTTCAAGTCCCTCCAGATAAGACTTAACAACTAATAAATAGAACCTCTTTAGCAAGTCACATCTCAAATTATAATTTTAAAAAGAATCTTCATTATTTTAATAGTACGATTCATTTTACTTCATTTGGTAACTATAAAACAGAATGTTTTAGTATTGCTGCCATATGATATATAAAACAATATTAGTTTATTAACTAAAATGATAATTGGCTTACTATTAAACTGCAATTCTTGTGAAGGATTAATAATAAGCAATTATTTTAAATTATTCAAATGTTATTATTTCCTATAGCTAAACTGAGCCTTTCTCGAATTAGGAAGTCAAACTTTATTCTTTTCCAACCAGAATTTCTCAGTGTCAAAGTACCTTACTAACAACTGGATGAAAGTGACACCAATATTTTCAGATGCTAGAAACAAATCAATGTTTATACTAAGAATGACTTAGGTGATGAAAAATGATTTGACTTTGGGTGAAAGGTACACAACAAAATCAACAGTTCAAATGCTATGGAAATATTTATCTGAATCCTATGTACTCTTATTGATCAATGCCACCACACATTAAATTGAATTTTCTGATTAAAAATTTTTAAAGGAAGAAAATTTTTAAGAAAAGAAAGTTTTCTGTGAATGGAATGTTTCTCCTAAAGGAGATTTATGTTTCAATTAGAGAATTCTCCACTTCAATCCCCCAAAAATGTTGGTGTTGGAATAAGGTAAGGTACAAAAATAAAAAGGAGACTTATTAGTAGAAGGAAAAAGAGACATTTTCTCAGGGATATAAACATTACAACACCAAAGAGTGTTATTTTCTAAAAAAAAATCTTTAATCAAAATGAACTTTACTAAGAATTTCTGAACGTCACTGTTTTGAAATATAACATAGACCTCATCATTTCCAAGCACTCAATTCTTCAAATCACAAAAAATGTTGACAACACAGCAGTATAAATTATTCACAATTTTATTTTAATCAATTTAATTAGTCACTTTTTTTCCACCATGGTGATTGTTGGTCAAATAAGGTTGTAAACTATGATTTTTATGTTTGGTAGTTTATAGTTTTCATTGGGGACTGGGCAGTGCCAGGTCTGTGAAATTGCAAATTACTTTCCTCCTTGGGAAGGGCTATTGTTTTGCTAATGTTTGCTGGAGGAAAGGTTTTCACATCAGAAAGTTTGGGAAGGAGAAAGCTGAAGGAGAAGAGGCAGAGAGAAGCCATGTTTTGCAGGAAGAGCAGAGAGAATGCAGAGTGCTGAAGAAGAAGCCAGTTTGTGCAGAGAGAGACAAGGAGTGCAGATGGGGAACCAGCGGTAAGGGGCTTTTGCGAGCTCCACTAAGACTGGTGGGGGGCCTTTGATTCTACGAGAA
Source organism: Saccopteryx leptura (assembly GCF_036850995.1). Lineage (NCBI taxonomy): Eukaryota > Metazoa > Chordata > Mammalia > Chiroptera > Emballonuridae > Saccopteryx > Saccopteryx leptura. Next base: position 92,106,802 of record NC_089516.1, on the reverse strand, counting down.
ACAGGAGAGGATTCTCCTGGTTGTGGAACCAGAGGGAAGTGTTTTCCATGTGTGTTTGCTCATTGGCCAGTGTGAGATTTTAATAAAGGAATGGCCCACCATTTTTTGGCTCCACTGTTTCTTTACTCTCTGCCCAAATTCAGTGAGAACCTGCACCTGCATGACTGTGACGTCGGCAACTTCTGGTCATACAGTGATCTATACTGAGAGACTAAGAATTTTTATAGAACAAGTTAAAGGGGAAAATCTATGAGGGAATTAAATATTTATCTATATATTTATATGTTTATTTCTATATCTAGCAACATAAATATAGAAAATCTTTACATCAACTTTATTAATTTTAATTTATATACTTTACAACTAGCTCATTTAAAATATAAAATTAATTATTATATTTAAAAATTTATATACATCCATGGCCACTATCAGTTTCAGAATATTTTTATTACTGCAAAAAAAAAATCCTTTTACCTTTGCAAAACCATAAAAATTCCAGAAAAAAAAACATAGGCAGTAGAATCTCAGATATCCCCTGTAGCAATATTTTTACTTATATATCTCCTATGGCAAGTGTAACAAAGGAAAAATAAAATAAACAAATGACTACATCAAACTAAAAAGCTTTTACACAACAAAAGAAGCCATCAATGAAATGAAGAGACAACCCACTATATGAAAGAACATACTTGCTGATACATCTAACAAGAGGTTAATAACCAAAATTTATAAAGAACTTATAAAACTAAACACCAAAAACCAAACAATCCAATTAAAAATTAAGCAAAGGACCTGAATAGCCACTTCTTCAAAGAAGACATACTGATGGCCAACAGACTTATGAAAAAATGTTTAACATCACTAATCACCAGAGAAAGGCAAATTAAAACTAGTGAGATATCACCTCACACCTGCCAGAATGACTTTCATTAACAAGTCAACAGAGGACAATTGCTAGCAAGGGTGGAGAGAACAGGGAACCTTCATGCCCTGTTGGTGGGAATGTGGACTCCTGTAGCCAATTTGTATGGTTCATACAAATTTTTGAGATTTGTTCCTCTCTTAGAGAGAATATACCTAATGATTACAACCTGAATTTGTCTTCTTGATAAGATGTTATGTTTTTGTTGACAGGATTTTGTGATAGGATAAATATTTTAAAGAATATTAAAAAAAAGTCCCCAAATTCATTTAAATTATGGAGATTTAATCCTGGAACTTAGTTTTAAATCTAAGACCAGGTTATGTGTGTGTGTGTGTGTGTGTGTGTGTGTGTAAGAGAGAGAGAGAGAGAGAGAGATAGAGGTTGGGAGGCACGGAGAGAGGGAAAGGAACATCGAGCTGCTCCAGTAGGTGTACTGACTGGAGAATGAAACCAGCAGCCTCCTTGTTCCTGTAAAATGCTCCAAACTGAACTATTCGGCCAGGATTTTTGTTATTGTTGTTTTTGTTTTTTAAATTATGATTTTTAGAGACAATTGAGAAGCAAGAAAAGAAAGGAAAGGGAGAGAGAAGCATTCAATTTTTGTTCCACTGAGTTGTGCATTTATTGGTTGCTTCCTATGTGTACCTTTACCGGAGATCAAACCCGCAACCTTGTCATTTTGGGAAGACACTCTTAACTGACTGAGCTAGCCATCCAGGGCCAGAGTCAAGGTTCTTAATTTAGGTTAATGATCTTAATTGATTCATCATTATTAGCTTGATCTTAGATTATTTTATTTTAAAGACTACCAGGAAATTAGTCTTAAGTACAATTTGAAGAACACTACATTTGATTTTAGTGCCTTCCAATCATTTATGTTGACCACTTTGTACTTATAATTCTTGGAATCCATGGGAGTCGGAAAGACCAAAGTAACAAGCTTTATTGAAAGGAAGAAAGGAACCCTGCCGGGCACTTCTGGTGGTGGGGGGGGAGAGCACCAGTTACAGACTGGGGGCAAATTATATAGTGTTTGAGAGAGCCTGAGGGGATACTGAGTCAAAAGTTCTGGTATGTTCCCTTTTATGGTTTTAGGATTTCAGCTTTCTGGAATGCTCCTCCTTGGGGGGGGGGCTTGCCAGCTTCTTGGAATTCCTCTGTCTCAGGGGCAATAGTCCAGTAAGGGTGAGGTCTGACAGATGAGTGGAACATGAAGACGGCAGTTTGAAATTCACATATCTATCATTTCTCAACTCTGTGGTTACATACAAAAGAAAGGCAGTTATTAATTTTATAATATATGGTGAGGGGTGACAAGGAAAAAGAGGAGAAAAAATTGGAAAATTATTGCTTCTTCTGGAGAGAACTCAAGTAGGGAACCTTGCCAGGCCAAGTTCCTCATCCAGTTAAGGAGGTCATCAATTTTCATGCTTTAAGGTCTGAACCAGGCGATGTCTCCAAAAACCTGAGTGAGGAAGTAAAAAAATTTTTCGAGGTAATAATTGTGAATTGCTTGCTGCAAGTGCTGAGTAGACAGAGTGACATGGTGATATATGGTCTCCTGGATGAGCCTCATGAGACGTGCTGGTCTCGTTCCTCTCGAATGGGAGGACATTTGGAGATTTTTAGAGACAGGGAACCTGTTGGTGTAAGTTTTTAGAAGGACTCAATATGTGTGTTTGAAAAGGAAGGGGGTTTTGAGAACATTCAGGAGGGAATTTCTTCGGCTGAGGGGTGGCTTCTTCCTGTTGTTATCCCTATCTATATGATATTTTCCTCATGAAGTTCTCCTTGAGGTATTGGGGAATAGAAGTGTAGGAGCATTTGATTGTAGGTAATCCTAGAGATTTCTCTGATCCAGGCCTGTAGGAACTTGATAAAGAAGGGGGCAAGTATTTAAAGATCAGAAATGCAGAGATAAGGAGGGTTGTATAGCAGGGGGTGAAAGTTATTCCATGGTAAAGTTAGAGATATTCTTTCCTGGCAGCCCTGGAGAGAGCAGTTAGCTTGAGCTAAAAGAAATGTTTCATGTCAGTTTGTAGGCTCTTCTTCAGCCAAGAAGACCCAGCGATCTTGTCTCCTTACTATGTGAAGAGTAAAAAGACTGAGAAGTGTTAAGAGGTGAATGTTATTCATTCTTTTAGTTTTTTAGAGATATGGAAGAGCTTTAGGGTTAGGGGACCTGTAGGGATTGAAAGATAGGGTTTAGGAGGTTTGCTGATATAGGGTTTTAGATTTTTCTGTTTTGCGAGGGCAGGTTTTAGGGTTGGTGTGTAGGGTAAGGTAGATTTTTCCAATTTTCTGATTGGTGAAGGTTTGCATGCAGTTCTGTAAGAAACTAGTGAACAAACATAAGAAACAGGGTCCAAAAGTTATAAAAATAAATAGAAGAGTGAGTGGACCAATGAAAGGCAATAGTCAAGACACCCAGTTTGTGTGAAACCACTGACTTCATGTTTATGAATTCACTGGGCTTCAGAAATAGAGAGAGTATGAATAAGACAGGGCAGTGGCCAGTCCCTCTGCCCCTAAACCTATTTTTGTAGAGATTTCTAAAGCAACAAGAAGAGGGATTACCTGTATAGCTCGTTTGGTTCTTAGATTGATGGGTAATGTACTAGGAATTAAAAATGGTTCATTGGGTAGGATTAGGTTGATACTTGGGGTGAGATAGATTAGGGTACAGGTTTCTGTCTAATTAGTAGGGAAACACATATAGGTGTTGGTCCCACATGAGTAGAAAGCCCCTGATTGGGTGAGGCAGGCTGAGAGGTGAATAGAGAATAGAAGGACAAGGGGTTGGTTTCATTTCTCTGTTTCTGAGCTCCAGATGGTCAGGGTGGAGGAAAGAGTCACCCTTAGAAGCAGTGGAAGTTGTCAAGATCATGGTGTGTGGACCTGTCCATGTGAAAGTCAGTCCTTGGGTGATGTAATGCTGGAAGTGCCTCTTGGACAGTCTTTGAACAGTTTGCTGAGTAACCTGTAAATCCTGCAAGTGCTTAGGGGAAGGGTGGTTACATTTCTACACTTTGCAGTTAGAGTTTAAGTCCTAGTGAGCACTGCTTCTAGCTGGAATTAGCAGCAGTTCCCAGCCTACAATAGGCATGGGGCATTGAGACAAGAAAAATAAAGGAGATACTATACTTTAAATAAAGTAACAAACTCAGCCTGTCAATACCCATAGTAGAGATCTTTGAGGGATAAGTAAAACTCAAATATTCAATGAGGCATAGTAGATGGCCCTTGTGTTTACAAAAAATGAGATTAGCTTATCTGCTACTTGGAAGAAATACCTTAGGCTCGTGAACGATGTCCTTGGGCCTTCAGTGGCAATTCCCAGCATGCTGGGCAAGGTCAGGTCACAGGTAGCTGGAGAAAGGCTAGAAGAGACTGAACCCTCCCTCCATGGAGCAAGGGGGCAGCTTACCTTCTCGTGTCCCTCTTTCCACAGCAATGATGTGTCCCTTGATGGGGCCAGGAAGCCTGGCAGGTTTCAGTTCAATGACCTTTCTTTCCATTCTTGAATCAGGGGCCTGATAGAATTCTATGCAGCCCTTTTGGGCGCTAGAGCCTTTAATAGCGTATGCCAAAAGCTGGTATTTCCTGACTTCTTTTGGGCCTTATTTGCCTTTTCTGTTACTTCCTTGGCCATTATAGACCTTAAAAGCCATGCTCAGAAGATCTTACCGAGGGGTTTGACTAAGCAAAATTGGGAATCCAGTGTTTAAAGAAACTTATTAGACTGAGGAAAGAAAAGATTTGACTTGCGGTGGTGGGTGGTTGAAGACTGCGGAGGGTCTGAGTTTGATCTAGGGTAAGACCTCAGGTGGTGGGGGTTAAGGCAATGCCCAAATAGACTATGGACTAAGAGTGAAGTTGAGCCTTAGCAGAGAAGACACGATATTCCTTCATGGTGAGGAAGTTAAGAAGGGTAGCGGTGTGTCTCCTTGAGGCAGGCAGGGAGGGGTTGCAGAGGAGTAGGTTATTTACATATTGTAAGAGAGTACTAGTTTTGAAGGAAAGATTAGGAGTGAAGGTTTTAGGTGAGGTTTCTTTGGCAAAAAATGGCCCACATGTAGAACAGAAGGCACAGAAATTAAGGACAGGAGTAATGGGAGAAGAGAGGCCTGCACATAAGGAATCTCTGATGTCCTCCCTGTCCAGTGGCAAAAGGTGTCAAGATCTCTTAGGATATTGTAATGATAGTAGAAAGCAACCTGGCTAGGAACCTAGACTTTCAAGGAAGTCTGCGGAGGGTAGCCGCTCAAGTAGAAACCTCTCAAACTGTGAACCCCAGAGAGTAGAGTGAGCATCCCTAAGGAGTAGTCCTGAAGGAGTAGAGGAGTAGTCTCTGAGGCCTGAGCTTAGGAGGAGCCCATGTTCCGAGGGGAGTCTGACAGGATGGTTTGGGCTGAGAGGAGCCCACAGTAGAGGAGACTGGTGAGAGAAGGGGGCGTCCCCACCTTCAGTCACAGTTCTGAGAGGAGAAAATCTCCATAGAGAGTCTCAGACAGGAGATTGTTACCCCAAGGCTGAGATCCCGGGACATAGGAGAGGGGCCTGGCTAGGCGCACCTAGACTTTCGTAAAAGTCCATAAAGGAGTAGAGGCAGACCACTAGTAGATATGGGGTCTGAAGTCAAAACCATCCGACCAGGAAGGGGTGTTTTTAGAGAGAAATTTGGAGGCCAACCAGGGAAGGGGTGGGAGAAACTCCTTACCTCCCTGGTCTGGCAGGGGTTCAGGACAGGGTTAGACTGCCAGCCAATCAACCTACAATTACACATCCAAACAGAATTAGGGAGTAAGCCCAGGACAAGCTGCCACTGCCCATTGCTTCCCTGGTTGTAAGTTTGGACGGCAAAGAGGGATCGTCCAGGCAGTTAATACCCTGTCCCAGTTTTCAGCACCAAATATTGGAATCCATGGGAGTCCGAAAGACCAGAGTAACAGGTTTTATTGAAAGGAAGAAAGGAACCCTGCCGGACACTTCTCCGGGGGGAGAAGAGCACCAGTTACAGACTAAGGGCGAATTATATAATGTTTGGGAGAGCCTGAGGGGATATTGAGTCAAAAGTTCTGGTATGGGAACTGCATTATTCCATATGTAGGTGGGATATAAAAGCGAGACTAAGAGACATTGATAAGAGTGTGGTGGTTACGGGGGGAGGGGGGAGAGGGAGAGGGAAAGGGGGAGGGGGAGGGGCACAAAGAAAACTAGATAGAAGGTGACAGAGGACAATCTGACTTTGGGTGATGGGTAAGCAACATAATTGATTGACAAGATAACTTGGACATGTTTTCTTTGAACAGATGTACCCTGATTTATTGATGTCACCCTAGTAAAATTGATTAAAAAAAAAAGTTCTGGTATGCTCCTTTTTACGGTTTTAGGATTTCAGCTTTCTGGAGTGCTCCTTCTTGGGGAAGGTTGATCAGTTTCTTGGAATTTCTCTGTCTCAGAGGCGATAGTCCAGTAAGGGTGAGGTCTGACAGATAAGCGGAATATCAAGAGGGCAGTTTGGAATTCACGTATCTATCAATTATACCCTTCATATAGCACTATCCAGTGATTTCATGCTGCTATATGGTTTTCTTAGCTCTCTTATTTTAAGATCTTATCCAGATTCACTCTTTCCTTTAATTTAACATACTATGGATGTTCTATAAGATCTTCTTTATACAAACACTTCCCTGGTCTCCTGTCATATTCTCTCATTTCTATTTTCTTTGAGATGAACAATTCAATAAAAAAAATCAATTTCAACCTGTCAGTGAACACATATTTATTCACTGAGTAAGTAATTAGTTTTCACTACCTCATAAGCATTACTATCAAACTTGTCCTTTGAAAAATCAACATTTCCTATACATATAATACACTTTAGGATGCTTTGTTCTTCTTAAGAAAATGTAATTCTGTTCATTAAAATCCCATTTTGAGCACCAAATAGGATAATATGGTATATCTTTTAATATATATTGTATATTTTACTATGCTGATTTTAATAAAAACATTGACTAAGTCTCAAGAACTATTTGCAGAACATTGGAAAATCTGTTGCCAGGAAATTATTTATATAAACTTGTACAGTAATACAGGTTAAAACTTGTCATATGCCTTCTTGTTTTAAACACTATCTTTTTAAGTGAGAGGAGAGGAGATAGTGAGACAGATTCCTGCATGTACCTCAATTGGAATCCACCTGGCAACCCTCATCTGGGGTCAATGCTTGAATCAACTGAGTTATCCTCAGGGCCTGGGATTGATGCTTGAACGAATCGAGTCACTGGCTGCAAGACGGTAAGGGGGAGAGTAGAGGGAGAGGAAAGGAAAAAGAATCAGATGGTTGTTGCTCGTGTGTGTTCTGACTGGGAATCAAACATGGATGTCCACACACCTGGCCGATGTTCTACCGCTGAGCCAACCAGCCAGGGCCATTTTACACATTCTGATTTGGTAATATATTAATGGAATAATATACCAAAGTGTTCAATGTCAGAATAGTTCTTGTACTATTGAATTATTTACTTTTAAATTTCAGTATTTTTTACATGAATGGATAGAAAAAGAATAAGCACTTCTTAAAATTACATTCTCTATGTACAAAGCTAAATAAACCCTGTATACAGCATGCTATACTTTTGTTGTTTCTTCTTGTCAAAAAAGTAATTTCCCTCAGAATAATTTATATAAATCAAATTGATGAGATCTTTCATATTTAGGAAATACTATAAATAATTGTCATGTTTCTACCTTCTGTTTTTAAGGTCGTTGAAGAATTGATTTGAAAAATCTGGTAAAGTATTTAGTTTTATATCACTGAAATGATTGTTGGTATTTTTTGTGGTTTCGTTTCTTTGATTTTTTTTTAGGACTTAGGATGGAATTTACTTTTATAAAAAAATATATATATATATACATATATATATATAACCTATAGAAAAGAAATGAAAAATTATAGTTAATACATACTATTCATATATTTAAACAACTATGCTACAATACATTTTTAAAACTAGAGTGTATATTAGAGAGATTAAAAATATGTCACTTTTGTATAATATATGCTTTGCTCAATTTCTTAGTTGTATTTCAAAGTGCATATGGGTTAAGTTATATAATCAAATATATAAGTAGTAAAGGTTTTCTTTGATCTCCAGCATTAAAAGAAAGATATAAACACACTACACATGCTATACATAGCTCTAACAAACTATAGTGAAAATGCCAATAAACACAGTTTTATTAACAGCTATAGAGATAAAAGCTTTTAGTCAAAAATATTAAAAAGTAAAAGTCAAAATTAATATTATTTGATGTTTAGCACATAACTAAATCTGTTTGAGCCTCAGTTTCTTTATCTTTAACATATTTATAATACCTTCTTCATAAAAATGTTATTATTATTAAATATAATTATACATATTTAATGCATAAGATTTAATGTATTATATAAATATATACATTTAATAAGGACAAGTACTATTCAATTTTTGATACCTGCAATATATAGTATAGTAAAATACTTAAAGCAACTTCAAAAAAGAAAATCTAAGGCTGATTTTCTAGTAGTGTATTACAGAGAATAAGCTTAAAACTGTAGAAAGGAGAAATAAACCAATTTAGTAGCCTGAATTAAAAAGGTGGAATGAGAAGAGAGTTACTCAAAACCATACTAATGAGAACAATGATTAAAATTATAAACTACTCAGGATTTATCATATAAAACTACATATGTTCTGGTCCAGGCCAATTGGCTCAGTGTCAACCAGCATAAGGAAGTCCTGGATTTGATTCCTGGTCAGGGCACACAGGAGATGAGACCATCTGCTTCTCCTCCCCTCTCACTCCCTCTTTTTTTTTTTTCCCTCTCTATCTCTTCCCCTCCTGCAGCCATGGCTCAATTCATTTGAGTAAATTGCCCTCCTCTCCCACTTGCTGAGGATGGCTCTATGAAATCTTTGCCTCAGGTTCAAAAAATAGTTCTGTTGCAAGCATGGCCCCTAGATGGGGGTTACTAGGTGGATCTCAGTGAGGATGCATGAGGGAGTCTGTCTTTCTATCTCACCACCTGTCACTTAAATAATAAAAACTAATAATAAAAATAAAAACTGATCAACATCCAACTTAATAACATATTGACATTTTGTAAAAATGGCCTAAATTTAAATTTGATCTTCAACTTCTTTCTATCTATATACTCAGTCAGCTTGTGATGCCAGCTGGTATAAGCAAAAAAGGAAAACAAAGCAGAAGAAAAATTTTAAAAGAAAAATTAAAAAAAAAAAAGAGGGAAGAATGCTACTCAGCCATAAAAAAAAGGAATTTTACCCTTTGCAACACCATGGGTGAGCCTGTAGAGCTTTATGCTAAGTGAAATAAGATAGTCAGAGAAAGACAAGTAACATATGATTTCCCTGATATATGCAATCCAGTGAATTAAAAAACAAACAAACAAACAAACTAAGAAACAAAAGAGGAAAGACTCAGAAAACAGACTGACATCTATCAGAGGAGAAGGAGGTAAATGGGCTGGATGAAAAAGATGAAGGGATTAAGCAAATAATAAAAATAAAAGACCTCATAGACAGACTACAGTATGGTGATTATGAAGGGAAGTGGGGTGGGGGGAGTTGAAAAAGGTAAAGGGTGGATAAATGATGATGGAAGGAGACTTGAGTTGGGGTGGTGAGCACACAATACAATATACAAATGATGTATTGTAATTTTGTATACCTCAAACCTATATACTCCTATTAACTAATGTCACCCTAATAAATTAAACTAAAAAAAATTTCTATAGCAGCATCCATATGATTATTATTTTTTGAACAATACTTGTAAAATTCTGATCATCTTTCAAGTTCTGTAATTTATCCATATTTTCTAGAGAAATGGCACCTTAGGAAAGGAACAAATATTTCTCAATGGGTTCAAATTGAGTATTTTAAAGTTTCATGTATTGTTCATTTATTAGGTATTTTTTGTGCAATTCCTCATGGTTTTAGAACTATCACTTTATGAGTATCTATATGCAAAATAAAATTGGATGTTGCTTGCAAATCCAATTGATATTTTGTCTTTGTGGAATATTTCATGTTTTGTGAATAGCATAGTAAATGAATTTTAAATCACTTGTAATATAAAATATTATCTTAAAAATGTTATATCTATAATATTTTGAAATCCATATAGATTTGGCTATAAAAATACATGAAAAGCTTAGTATGAAAATTAAAATTTGTTGAACACAAAAAATAATTCTCTCATTTAATTAATTCTTGTTTAGATAGCCATTTGAAAAATTGCAACAAGATATTATTGTTATAATATATAAAATACATTTCAGTAATAAAATTAACTGTTCTACACATCTTTTTTAAAGAAAATAATTAAAAATTCTTTTTTTACCTTCTTGGATAATTTCTTGCAAGATTTCTTTAATATCTTATTTCTTATCCTTTTCTAAACTTCGTGCTCTAGGAAACTACTGAAGTTTTCTGCATTCTGAGTGCCTCTATCATTCTAAGATTAAAATTGAAACCATTAATCTTAACAAAATTTTGATAAATTACTCTTTCTATATATAGATACAAAGTGATATACCCAAAATGCAAACAGAAGTTTCTACCAAAAAGCACACAAAATAAAAAAGTTGTATTAAAATATTGAGATTTTATTAGCTTAAGTCATGATATTTGAAAATAAGTGATTTTATTGTTGACATTATTGTCAATAATATTAATTGTTACAAACTGAAAAAAGCTAAACAAGTCTTGAATTTTTGGACAAAACATTCCATTTTGTTTAAAATTCCAAATGTTAGATCATGAATATGCTGAGTAGTTCATTCCAACACCAATTAGACAAAAATAAACAAAACAAACAAAACATGAAGTACTGAGTTTGGCAGCATATAGGGTAATATTGGAACTGATCTAGGAATGAACTGTTGCTTCACTCATGGTAGCATTGCATGGGGAATTTTCATCAGGGCTTTCAATTTTGGCTAATTTTCTGGTGAACAGATATGTGAACAGCTCTCTTATGTCACACTAGTCATATGCTAATTTCACATTGCTATCATACTTTTACACTATGTGTGTAACCTGGAGATGGAAGTAAATTCAAATTAAGATAAATGTAATTTTATCTTTAAATTTTAGTTTGCAATGAGAACACCTGAGGTTTACAATCCTGTTTGTTTTACTACCCTCTCTGATTGCTTTGGATCTTGGATATTTTGTTTTGCTAATTATCACAGAGTTTTACTTTGGCATTCCGAACCAGAATTTGTTCTGCTTTCCAAATCTGTTACTCTATTTTCTTTTTAGTCAGAAGCTAGAAGACTTCTTTGATTACTGTCTTATCCCAACTCCATGATTAGAACACATTGTCTTTACCAATTTTTATCTAGGTATGTTATAAAATATGAAGTCAAGAATTATTAAACTTTAACTCTTCTGTACGAAAATCTTATCTTCTATCCCAAAATTAACATAAAATTCACAATACCTTCATTAAAGTTATTGTTCCTGCAAGAGAAAATTTTCTTTAAAATAATATCTTAATTTTTTCAAATTTATCTTTACTTTGATGTGTTAAAAGAGAAAATAATGAATTTATATACCGAAGTGCAAGATTACTCTATGCCACACTTTCATCATTTACAAAATAAATAAGTTGGACAATATAGGCCAAAGATGCTTGTGGACTTTATATTCATTAAGATTATAATTCCCATGTTGATTAAATCAAAATAAAATATACTCTATATTAAAATTTTCAAATAGTTTTTAAATGAAATTATAAAACTACCACTCAAAATTCTGTAGAAGTTTTAGGCTAGGAAGTTTCTCCTAATTTATGTATGGCTAGTTCATTTTTACTTTAAAATAAATTTAGGTATACTTTTCATGCTTTGTTCATTGATTTCCCCCATATTACACTTTCATAGCATAGGTAATAACTCTTTTGTACTAAAATCTATATTATATAACATAATAAGTTTAAATATTTTTTATTTATGTATTAAATTTAATGAGGTGAGGTTGGTCCATACGGACACATAATTTTCAGGTACACATCTCTATAGCATTTAAACTGTAGATTGAGTTCTGTGTCAATCACCCAAGTGAAATCATTTTCTGTCACCATATATTTGTTCCTCTTTACTTTCTACTCCCCTAAATCCCCTCTCTCTGGTAACCACTTCACTTTTGTCTGTGTCCATAACTCTCAGTTTTATACTCCATCTGTGTATAAAATTATATATAATAGTTCTTAACCTTTTCTGAGTTACTTATTTTACTCCGTATAATATTCTCAAGGTCCATCCATGTTGCCCTGAACGGCAATATGTCACCACTTTATTATGGCTGAAGAGCATTCCATTGTATATATGTACCATATTATCTTTATCCAGTCCTCTATTGAAGGATATTTTGGTTGTTTTCATGTCTTGGTCACCATGAATAATGCTGCAATGAACAAAGGGGTGCATGTGTCGGAGTACCAATGGTTTCGAGCTATTTAGGGAGATACCCATTAGGGAGATTATGGTCGCTTTATTCTTAATTGTTTGAGGAACTACCATACTGTCTCCCATAATGGCTGTACCAGTTTACATTCCCACTGAGAGTGAATTAGTGTTCCTTTTTCTCCACAACCTCTTCCATGCTTGATATAACCTGTCTTGTCTCTCCACTGTATTTAACATAAATAAATAAATAGTATCTATGTTGGGAAAAAAGTAAAGATATTAGTTTTTGCAGGTGAAATAATCTTTTATATAAAAAACTCCAAAGACTCCTCTGAAAACTATTGGAAACAATAAATACAGTAAAGTTGCAAGATATAAAATCAATATACACAATCTACTGCTTTCCTATACAACAGCAATAAAACTTTAGAATATGAATTAGAAAAAGAAAATTTTTTTACAATTGCAACAACAAAAACATAATGCCTAGTAATAAAATTAACAAAGGGTATGAAGGACCTATGTACTGAAAATTACAAAACATTATTAAAAGAAATTGAAAAAGACACAGTGAAATGGAATGATGTTCCATGTTCATGGATTGGAAGAATCAACATAGTTAAAGTAGCCATATTACTACTTTAAAGCAACCCTGATTAAAATCCTTATATCATATATTAAAGAAATAGAACAAAATATCAGCAAACTTGTATGGAACCATTAAAGACCATGAATAGCCAAAGCAATCCTAAGAAAAAGGAATAAAGCTAGAAGTATCACATTACCTTACTTCAAATTATATTACAGAACCATGATGATCAAAATAGCATGATTTTGGAAAAAAAACAGACATACAGACTGATGCAACAAAATGAAAAGCCCAGAAATAAAACCACACATATATGGGCAAATAATCTGTGACAAAGGAGTGAAAATACATGATAGAGAAAAGAAAACCTCTTCAATAAAAAGTGCTGGAAAAATTGAAATACACATGTGAAAGAACAAAATGACTACAGTTTGTCCTTACTCACAAAAATTAATTCAAAATGGATCAAAGACCTAAATATAAGATCTAAAACAAAAAAAAAATTACATAGAAGAAAACATAGGCACTAAACTCATGGACCTTGGTCATAGAGAACAATTTATGAATTTTACCCTAAAGGCAAGGGAAGTAAAATAAAAAATAAATGAACAGTACTATATTAAACTACAAAGCCTCTGCAGAGCAAAGGAAACTGACAACAAAACTAAAAGGCAGCCAACCAAATGGGAGATAATATTCTCAAAAAACAGCTTTGATAAGGGGTTAATATACAAAATATATTTTAAAAATCACAAAACTCTGTAACAAGTAAGCAAACAATCCAATTAAAAAATAGGGAGAGGTCTTGAACTAAAACTTCTTTCATGATAACATACAAGTAACAAATAGATATATGAAAGATGCTCATCTTTACTAGTTATTATAGAAATGCAAACCAAAATTGCAATGAGATACCACCTCACACTTGTTAGCTTGGCTGTTACAACAAATAATTTTTTTATTATTTTTTAATTATTTTATATATTAATATCCTCACCTAAGTTGTATGTTTTACCCAGATGCAAGATGAATCACTTAAAAGGTACTCAGAAGTGTTAAATGAATAAATTAATTTTGAAATTATTTATTATTTTTCACACTTCTTCATATACTGTAGGTACTCAATAAATACTGATTAATAACCTAGTAGGATATGAATCATCTTTTCAAGGGAGGGATTCACACTTTATTAAATTTCTCGAAGTTACTGCATCATCGTATCATATAGAAATACTGAGCTAGGGTGCTTTCTGAAAAAAACTCAACAGTTTATAGGGTTTAACAATGGCTATAAATGTTAGCAGTAACCTAAAATGAGGTAACAGATATGTCTAGTTTGTAATGTTAAGACAGCTATAAAATTTACCATCAAATAAAGCAGAACTCTAAGAGAATTATTTATCCTGTTTCTTTAATCTCTCTTTCCCTTCATTCTTTCATGTATTATAATTTTTAGTGGAAAAGGAAACTGAACTTGAGTGACCATTTAATGCATTATTGAGAATAGATGTTATTTCTCAGACTTTTTTCAGGCCATTTATTGCCTCATTATACACATTAATAGTATAAGGGATCCTGAGTAACTAGACATTTAACAACAGATCTGTACAGATAAGACCATGCCCAAATCAAGGGAAAGATTGGGGTCTGCTATCTAATTGGGTAGTATAGAGAATCCATATTTGTTGATTGTGCAGAAGTAATTAGATTTAAGATTTATCATCATACTAAATATGCCCTAGACTAATTTAATCACCTCTATAAACTCATAGGCTTTCTCTGTATATAACTTCCTTATTATGTTTCTGGAAATACAATTTTTATACCCCCTACAAAAATATTAGTCATATTTTACATTTTCTCTATTGTCAGTATATCTATTGAAAATCTATGAAGTATCCTCCATGTGAAACCTCCACAGTGTCAGTCTCTTCTATTTTATTTCATTTAGTTTTTAAAGACCATTATGATTTTACCTATTTTTGTAATCGAATCTTACACCCAAAACAACCAAAATGACCATAAGCATTTAGCTGATATGAGATCAGTTCTATCCCTCCATTTATGCTATCTCCCTCTCATCTCTTGTACTTTTTCAATTTTTTAATATACATTAAAAAATTTAATACATTTAGTACATTTAATACATTTAGTACATTTCATATACATTTTTTCTAGCTCCCTTTTACAACTGTGTGTTCTCCAAAAGAAATAATTACATCTTATTGCATTTTTTAAATGCAATTCCATGATGTTTCGTCATATATTTTACACAAGATAACTTAATGAATATTTGTTAATTTAAAATGGTTTCAATAAAGTATTTACTATTAAATGTCCATCACAGATCCCATAAAATAAGATTTGATGAATAGATAAAATTAACTAGTAACGAATATATTGATTTTTATATACAATTTTGTACTGTATACATGGTTTTACAATAGTTTGTTCTTTAAATCCACTATCCATTTTAGCTAAATGATTTATTTCTTAAACAGACCTCTATTCATAAAAACAATAGAAATAAATTTCATTTGAACCTTTTATTTACATTACCATGAATTGAAAAATTGATGGAATTAAAATTAATTAAGCTTTATTACTATTAAAACATCAAGTACACTCGATTGAAATAAGGAAGTAGCAAGGAGTTAAGGCGAGCTTCATTCCAAAGATTATCCAAGACAGTTTCTTGAATCAAAAAATTGTCTTAAATGTATTAAGTGTTATACTAAAGATGTCTGTTATGATTCCAGGATGGAAATCTAATTCCTTTGGCACACACAAAAAAGTGAAATTTATGTTTTATTATGTTAAACTACTGTAACTCCAGCATTTGAATGATCTAAGTCTATACAACACTATATGATAAAAAATTCTAAGGCTAACATATTCGAAATCATGCCTATTATACTTAGCATTTAATCTTGGAAATAAATTTTCTACAAGGCATAATATTATTGTACAGTCAATTGCCTATTTGTAGGGGAAAGTTGTTGAGAAATATCAAAATATAAATGAGATGACTATAAAAATGTGTCATCTGAAAAGAATAATAACAAATCAGTGCCTCTAGTAAATCAATTTCACACTAACAGCATTTTCTTCATTATAATTTCTGGTCACCTTACTGAATAAGGTTTTGCACTTTGTAGGTATAAATCTGTTCTTCACAATTATGCTGGAAAATGCTTCTGAAAGAAATGTTGTAATAAATTTGCTCCAAGTAATTTGTTAGCCCAGGTTCAATTATAACATTTATTTTTAAATTAAAATAAAATTTTCTTTATACAAATTCTATAGAAATAACGTTAAGATAAATTTTATTATAATTTAATGAAAAATAAGTCTCTGATTAAAGGAAAAGAAACCCAATCTTTTAAATCTTAGCTGTTTTTGTGTGTAAATGTATGTGTGATTATTTACTATGAAGCAGTAGAAAATGAATACAGGTTTAGTTTTAGCTCTTGTATAGTTTTATTGTTATTATGCTATACTTTCTGAACTGATTTTTCTACATTGGTTAATTTCCAGTCATCTTTCTTCACTTAATAAAAATAGTTTGTCTATAGTCATTTCAGATAATCACATTTCTTACAAATAATAAGTGTCTAGTTCTTTCTTTCCAAAAAGCCTCCTTCATATTTATTTCTCTTTTATTGGTTTATTTACTAATTTTATATTTGTGACCAACACATCTGTTTTAGTATCGTTCATATTTATATAGAATAAGGATACCTAACACTTTAATAGTGCTTAGCTAATTAACTTAATAAGTGCAGAATTTTCCAAAATAAGCTGTTTCAGAAAGAGAACTATTAAGTGGGAAAACAGTATAATTCTAGCCACTTAACTAAAATGCATATATACATATAATTTTTTTCTTTCTCACAGAACAAACACAACTACATTCAAATATAACAGAAAAAACTTTTGAAGATTTATAAAGCATACTGAGAAATGCTAGTGTAATTGTCATCTTAAAAATTGCCTGTTTCAAAATTACTGGTTTACTACTTTTTTAAAAAATAGTGTTTGATAATAGAACTTATTATTAGCTTAAGATTAGATAAAACATTATCTTGTATCATACTGGCATACAAAATATTTCTATACAAATTCAAAACATGTATAGTGTAAATGCAAATGTGCATGAAAAATAAAGATTGAAATGGGCTAAAGAGAGGAATGATAAGGATGATGGCAATGAAAAATGTTTGTCTACTATAAACATAAACAACAAAAATAAGAAACATATATGCTCGCATACAGTCACCCTTAATGTGAAGCAGAATTATTATTTATAGATCAAGAATGAATCACAAAAGTCATAAGATAGAAATGAAAGTGGAGAAAAATATTTATTCCTTGTTTTAAACTCGCAGAAAAAAAACTTAAAAGCATATATGCTTCCTAATCATAATTATGCATAGTTCAGACTTTATCCACACCTACCTCAAGGGGTTCTTGTAAAGATTAAGTGAAATGTGAAATGTTCAACTGCCCCATAAATAGCAAAATGCTTTGCACATATATAAAACAGATATTATATTTTTAATATTGAAACTCAATCTCAAAATCCAACTATGGGATACTGCAAAAGAAAAGATAGATAGACAGTAAGATGATAAATAGATGATAGATGATGATGATAGATAGATAGATAGATAGATAGATAGATAGATAGATGATAGATAGATCTCTATTAAATGGTGAATAGTCTCCTTTCTCTATTTTCCATTTTTAAAACTTTTTTCAACAAGTAATCCCTAAAATTATTTGTTATCCTGGCTTTGAATATAGAATTAAAATGCTGACAATATATAATAAAAGCAGCAGTCTATTGTTTCTACCTCAGTTACAACCTTATATCAATTCTCCACTGGAGAAAAACTTTACTATACATACCTGCATAAACCTGTATTGGCCATATCATTATGAGATTACATGATCTCATTCCTTCAGGAGGTAAATGGAGGGAAAGAGTTAAAATAAGATATAGCAGACCAAAACATTACAACATACATAAAATATTTCTATACGTAAAATCTAAGAAAAAGTAAAAGTCCGCACGAAGTTAATGTTAACACTAATCTACAAGTCATAAATGTGGAAATCATAGTTACAAAGTAAACTTTCTGATACTATGTAACAGACATATCACAGAGCCTGAATTTGACTGTGCAATTATCTAATTTCAAAGTACACTCTTCACTAAACATAAAGCACATTGAAATAAGAACAGGAAGAATACACCCATAAGAATAGTCAAGTGCCTTACCAGGCGGTGGTGCAGTGGATAGAGTGTTGAACTGGGATGCGGAAGGACCCATGTTTGAGACCCCGAGTTCGCCTTCTTGAGCACTGGCTCATCTGGTTTGAGCAAAGCTCACCAGCTTGGACCCAAGGTCACTGGCTCAAGCAAGTGATTGCTTGGTCTGCTGAAGGCCGGCAGTCAAGGCACATATGAGAAAGCAATCAATGAAAAACAAATGGGACTATATCAAACTAAAAAGCTTTTGCACAGCCAAAGACAATAAGAACAGAATAAAAAGACAAACTACACAATGGGAGAACATATTTGACAGTACTTCTGATAAGGGGTTAATAACCAAAATTTATAAAGAACTTGTAAATCTCAATACCAGAAAGACAAACAATCCAATCAAAAAATGGGCAAAATAAATGAATAGATACTTCTCCAAAGAGGATATACAGATGGCCAATAGACATATGAAAAAATGTTCAACATCACTAATCATTAGAGAAATGTAAATTAAAACCACAATGAGATTTCACCTCTTATGGGTCAGAATGGCGCTCATCAACAAAACAACACAGAACAAGTGCTGGCGAGGATGTGGAGAAAAGGGAACCCTCCTACACTGCTGGTGGGAATGTAGACTGGTGCAGCCACTGTGGAAAAGAGTATGGAGATTCCTCAAAAAATTGAAAATTGAACTGCCTTTTGACCCAGCCATCCCACTTTTAGGAACATACCCCAAGGACACCACAGTATGGTTCCAGAAGGAGAAATGCACCCCCATGTTTATAGCAGCATTGTTCACAATAGCGAAGATCTGGAAACAGCCCAAGTGTCTGTCAGAGGACGAGTGGATTGAAAAGCTTTGGTACATATATACTATGGAATACTACTCAGCCATAAGAAATGATGACATCGGATCATTTACAATAACATTGATGGACCTTGATAACATTATACGGAGTGAAATAAGTAAATCAGAAAAAAAACTAAGAACTATATGAACCCATGCATAGATGGGACATAAAAATGAGACTCAGAGACATGGACAAGAATGTGATGGTAACAGGGAGTGGGGTGGAGGGGTGGGGAGGGGGCGAGGAAGGAGAGGGAAGGAGTGGGGTGGAGGGGTGGGGAGGGGGCGAGGAAGGAGAGGGAAGGAGTGGGGGGAGGGTAGGGGCACAAAGAAAAACAGATAGAAGGTGACGGAGGACGATTTGACTGAGTGAGGGGTATGCAGCACAATCAAAGGTCAAAATAATCTGGAGATGTTTTATCGGAACATATGTACCCTGATTTATCAATGTCACTGCATTAAAATTAATAAAAATAAGATTAAAAAAAAAACTAAGATGTCGCAATGCACAACAAAACACTAGTGATTTATGCTTCTCATCTTTCTGTTCCTGTCTGTCTGTCTGTCCCTATCTCTGACTCTCCTCTGTCTCTGTAAAAAAAAAATAGTCAAGTTTTTTATTTATTTATTTTTGATTAATTATTAAAACAGTTTTAGATTTATGGAAAAATTGAGTGGGAAGTACAGAGAGAGTCTGTTATACATCGTCACACCCTTTCCTGGACTTTTCACATTTTGTGTTAGTGTGATACATTTGTTACAAATTATGAGCCAATATTGATATGTTGTTAGTAGCTAAAGTGAATAGTTTATGTTAGAGTCCACTCTTTGTCTTGTAGATTCTACAGGTCTTAACAAATGTATAATGACATGTATCCACCCATATAGTATTATACAGAATGGATTCATTCTCCAAAAATCCTTTGTACTTCACTTATTTTTCTCTTCTCATTTCCCAACCCTAAAAACCACTCATCTTTCACTGTCTTCATAGTTTTGCCTATATGAGAATGTTACATAGTTGAAATCATAGATCATGTAGCATTTTCAGATTAGTTTTTTTCCACTTAGTATTAAGCATTTTAAGTTTTCCATGTCTTTTCCTGACTTAATAGCTCATTTCTTTATATCACTACATAATGCGTAATACTCCATTACTTAGTTGTACCACAGTTTGTTTATCCATTACCCTATTGAATTATGTCTTGATTGCTTTCAAGTTTTGGCAATTATGAATGAAGCTCCCAAAATGTTGTGCATAAGTTTTTGGGTACATATGTTTCATTTGGGTAAGTACAAAGGAGCATAAATGATAGATTATGGGGCAAGTTTATGTTTAGTTTTGTATGAAACTGTCCAATGTTCCAAAGAGGCTGTGTACCATTTTTATTCTCACCAGCAATGAATGAGAGCTCCTTTTGCTCCATATCCTCACTAGCATTTGGTATTTATGTGTTTTAATTTTTAGCAATTTTGACAGATACATAGTCAAATCTCATTGTTTTAACTTGGTTTTCTATGTTGTATAATGGGGAGCACCTATACATATGCATATTTACCATCTGTATACCTTCTTTGTTGAGTTATCTGTTAAGGTCTTTGGGTAATTTTATTTCTTTATTTTTATTTTTTTTTGTATTTTTCCGAAGCTGGAAATGGGGATAGACAGTCAGACAAACTCCCGCATGCGCCCGACCGGGATCCACCCAGCACGCCCACCAGGGGGTGACGCTCTGCCCACCAGGGGGCGATGCTCTGCCCCTCCGGGGCGTCGCTCTGTCGCGACCAGAGCCACTCTAGCGCCTGGGGCAGAGGCCAAGGAGCCATCCCCAGCGCCTGGGCCATCCTTGCTCCAATGGAGCCTCGCTGCGGGAGGGGAAGAGAGAGACAGAAAGGAAGGAGAGGGGGAGGGGTGAAGAAGCAGATGGGCGCTTCTCCTGTGTGCCCTGGCTGGGAATCAAACCCGGGACTTCTGCACGCCAGGCCAATGCTCTACCACTGAGCCAACCGGCCAGGGCTATGGTAATTTTAGTTTTGAGTTGATTGTTTTCTTACCATTAAGTGTTAGGAGTTCTTTGTGTATTTTAAATATATAAATACACAATTTTATCAAAATTTTCTTGTTTCAAAAATTTCCTTCCAGTCTATGGCTTGTTTTCTCATTGTCTTGTCATCACTTTTGCAGAACAGAAATATTTAATTTAAATAAAGTCCAGTTTATATATTATTTATTCCAAATATGTATTTTTGGTGTTACATCTAAAATGTCATTGTAAATTGAGTTCACCTGGATAGTTTTGCATTTTAATTTAGGAAGGTTACAGTTTTTTCTTTTTTTGAGTTAATCTTTGTGAAAAATACAAGGATTTCATCTAGATTTATTTTATTTTGGATGTGATTGTCCAGTTTTCCCACAGGTATTAGTTGAAAAAAAGTTCTTTCTTCTTGAAATGCCCTTGTTTCTTTGTCAAAGATCAGTTGGTTCTATCTGAGCAGGTCTGTTTCAGGATTTTCTATATTATTTCATTGATCTACTTCTATAATATATTGATGATATCACACTTTCTTTTATATTATTTTTCAACTACAGTTTAAATTTAATATTATTTTGTATCAGTTACAGGTATAAAGCATAATGTTTAAAAAATCATATACTTTAAAGTACCAATGATTCAATTATCCACCTGAAACTGTGCATAGTTTTTCCAATTTTGTTGATTATATTTTCTACCCTATATTTTACATCCTCGTCATTATTTTGTGTCTACCAGTTTGTACTTCTTAATCCCTTTATCTTTTTCACCTCATTTTCCTTTTTTTTGTATTTTTCACATACAGAATGTCCATTTGTTATTGATTCATTTTTTAATTTTATAAAGTTTATGGAAACATAAATTGTCAGCTATTTAAGTCATATACACATTAAAAGACATTACAGTTCAACCATGTTTTTAACTTTAAAAATTCACTCCAAAATACTGAAATCTTCATGATGGATAGGCCCAGTAAGATATATATCTTTAGTTGATGACTTTTAAAGACTTGGTAAATTAAATGCAATGTGCACTTTTCCACAAAAACCTTATAACTGTTATTCTGACTGTACTTCATCATTCATCTTTAAGTACAATGTTCTTTTTGTTTTGTAAAATTGTGTGATTGTAAGGTATAACAGACTTTAAACAATAAGTTTAATTCCAAGTTCTCATAAAGTTCCATAGTACAAGTTGCAATTGTATTTTATGAGTTTACTATAAAAAAAAATTTCCAACATTCATTTAGAATTATGATGGTCACTTTTAAACTCTGTAAGATTATATTGATACTAGAAGATTTTTCACATTTAAACAAATTATATCATTATGCAAACCATGAAAAGAAAGAGTAGATAATGCTAAATGTAATTATTACCTGGAATAAAGAAAAAAATAGCCAGAAAAAGTGCTGATAATTCAAAATACAGATCACTAGAATAAACCAGCAGCTCAAAAACTGGAACTTATATGAAAAGAGCAGATAACAATGAAAATATCACAAAACATTAAATGCATAGTATAATGACATACTGAATGAGTAAACATTGGAAACTACAAAAAATATGAGATTTTACAGTTTATTTTTTTTATTTTTTTATTTTTAATCAAGTGAGAGGTAGAGAAGTGAAGAGAAAGATTCCTGCATGCACCCTGACTGATATCCACCCAGCAACCCTGGTCTGGTGTTGATATTCTACCCATCTGGGGCCGCTGCTCTGGATTTGTTGGTCAGCAACCGAGTTATTTCAGTGACTGAGTTGAGGCCAGGGAGTTATCCTCAACACCCGGGGCTAACTTATTCATTCAAGCATTGGTTGCAGGGTGGAAAGAGAGAGAGGAAAGAGCAGTGGAGAAGCAGACGGTTGCTTCTCCTGTGTGTTTTGACCAGAAATTGAACCCGGTTCTTCCACATGCTGGGCCTATGCTTAACCTCTGAGGCAAATGGCCAGCGCCAAAATTTTACTGTTTACTATGTAAGAGTAAATGCAGAAATAAGACATTTACATTTATGCAAATATAGAGACATATAAAGATGTATATGTAAATATATATGTGTATGTATGTGCAATATGTTTGTACATATATACACATTTACATGACAAGACCTTTTTAAATAAAGCATTCTTGAATTAAACTACTCCATCAAACTAAATAGTTCTCAATTGATACATTAAACATTAAAAATATGAGTATAATAAAGGGTAATTCAGAAATGTTAAGAAAATGCCTTGAGGTCAAGACCAAAACCTAATTTTAGAGTCAGATAGAATCCATTAATAGAAACCAAAGAAGAGAATTGCCTTTGGCTCTAATAACAACAAGGACTCTTGGTAGCTAATCATTCAAAAGTAGCATTCCCTAAAAGAAAAGAGAATGACATATTCAAAAGTTTTTCACAATCATAACAGAGTTAGGTGTGAAATTGATGTGTGCAGCATATAAATGAAAGTAAATGTACAGGTGTTTCTTCACAGAAGGGATTCTAGCTTGGAGTGCCCTGTTATTTTCAAATGTTTGTTCTGTTTATTTTTAAAATGCAAAAAACATTTGAAACTAGCTAAAAGGAGAAAGCCATAGAGGTTCAAATGATAGAAAGGGGGAAAATCTTTGCTATTTACCAAAACAAGAAAAATCTTTGAATAGAAACAAGAGAAAGAAAAGAATCAGTTTTGCAAGATGCTGTGAATATATACTCAGTGTCACTTGTTCCATTTATCTCTTGAAAAATCCTTGCCCAACACAACATGAACTATAGAATTTGAAATTTTTCAGTCTTTCTTTTCAAATATCTACTACTTTCAAATGTTAACAACAGCATTTTAACTTCATAATAATAAGAAATGTGCAGCACTGACTTCAGGCTCTAAATAGATTGCTGTTAAAACCAATTGTGACTTATCTGAAATCACTATAATTTCCACCATGAAAATAAGTCTCAACCCCAATCAGATTTGATATTAAAAAGCTATGGCCAATAAGCATAAAAAAGATAAATCACGTATTTACTGTAATAATGTTAAAATAGAATAGTGATCACTATAATATTGATGAAGTGCTTTTTACTTAAAGACATCTTTAGATGAAGGGTTAAGATAAATCCATTTAAGTTGGAATTATTTTATGACATCAGTAGTACATATATACTAGAACAGTTGCGTATTATTTGATGAAAGCCAAATTTTCTGTGCTTCTACATCATCATGCAGAATCATAAATTTTCATTGTTACAAATATATTGGAAAAGGTTTTCTTTGTCCATCAACAGAGTATGCCTTTACTTCTCTCCTTAGCTAGCTTATGTTCTCATTGTGCATTGCTAGAATTTCTTCCTTGAATACATTCTCAAATCTATTGCTCCCCGTCTCTTTCCAACATCTTTTCCTGGAAACATCAAAACTGGTTAAAACTAATTCTTTCTCTATTAATGCCTACAACTAAGCAGATAGATATGGTTATGGTAAAACACAAACCATGCAAACTGGTCTCACTTTAAATGTATGACTGCAAGCCTTAAGCAAGTCATTCATTGTAGAAATTTAACATTCAAATATCGGCCTCTAGAACAATAAAGCAAACTGTCTCTTAACATTACTTAAATTGAACAGATAAAAAATTTAGCCAAATGTTTCTGATTCTCATGAGGTTGCAGTGGCATTTGCTTTTTTATAGATAAAGCAAATTTATCTATAAAAAATCCAGTAAGATTTTTCTTTTCTTATACAAACATCAGCCACATAAATGTATTACAATGGTGGACTTTCTTCAGTTTAAAGGTCTAATCAAGCTGGACATTTTTATATCCACAAACATTAGGAATTTTCTTATTCTCAGTAAGCAACAAGATAGTGTCTGGACTGGACTGGAATTTATTACAAACCTTCATATTTCATGGAGAAAGAGAAGGACAAGAATATAAATTTTTAAATTTTTATTAATTTTATTTTATTGTGTTAACATGGATTCAAGTGTCCCACTCAATATAACACCCTCACTCTCCACCACCTTGTCCGCCATTACACTCTGTTAGTCCCCCTCTCCCTAACTCCCTCTTCCTTCCCTCTGAGATTTGCTGTCCTGTTATCTGTATGTGTTCTGTATATATAATTTCACTAATCCTTTCACTTTTTCTGATCCCATCCCCTCATACCCATTCCCTCTGACACCTGTCCCTCTGGTCCCTGTGACCTCGCCTCTGCCTCTATTCTGTACCTCAGTTCACTTTGTTCATTGGATTCCTCAAATGAGTGAGGTCATACAATATTTGTCTTTCTCTACCTGGCTTATTTCACTTAGCATAATAATCTCCAAGTCCATCCATGCCATTGCAAAATGTAAGATTTCCTTCCTTTTCATGGTCATGTAGAATTCCATTGTGATTATGTACCACTGTTTTTTTAACCCATTCTACCATTGATGGACCCTTGGGCTGTTTCCAGATCTTGGTTATTGTAAACAATGCTTCAATAAGCATGGGAGTGCATTTTCAACTATAAGCTTTTTATTGATTCTCATCTAACCAAATATTCCAATGAGAACCAGGCACTATGGAGAAGTCATATAATTTATGTAAAATACACACAGATCTGTACTTTAAAATGTATCCTTTTCTCTTTTTGAAATTTACTCACACATATAAAGATAAAAGTAATTCTACAATGCTTATATTGGAAATAGAAGTAACTTGGCTCAATCTCTCCCTCCCTGAAAATCCTTTGCCCAGATTTAACCATTTTTATTTCTTTAATAATTTTCTTATGATATTTCTTAATATTTCTAAGTAATATGTTTATTTTTATTTCTTGATTTTGCAATGTGAGGTAATAAAAAGAGGCATTATATAGCTTAGTGGTTAAAATCTAAGCTTCCCAAATTAAACTTCCTGGATTTTTATCTAAATCCTTTGATTTTATCTATGTGACCCTGGGAAAGTTATTTAAGCTTTCTAGGCATGAACAGTTTTCTAATTTATAAAATGGTGATAATAAAAGTATTTACATCACAGAGTAGTAAAAATTCATTTAATGTATCTACCTCATTTAGAGTACTGCATTATATGTATTCTATTAATGGAGCTAATATTATGATTGTTTTTATTGTTACATTATTATTGTTATTGTTATTGACTTTGTATTATAAAAGACAAAGACTTGCTTTTTTTATTTTTTATTTATTCATTTTTTTTTAGAGAGGAGAGAGAGGTAGAGAGAAGGGGAGAGGAGCTGGAAGCATCAACTCCCATATGTGCCTTGACCAGGCAAGCCCAGGGTTTCGAACCGGCGACCTCAGCATTTCCAGGTCGATGCTTTATCCACTGCGCCACCACAGGTCAGGCCAAAGACTTGCTTTTATACTTACTCACTCCTCACCCTAACCACACATAGCTTCCTTTATTACGAGAATCCTTGGTTAGGGAGCTCTACTTCAAGTAATGATTCTAATTTTATTTCATCCTGTCTCCTCCATAGTAATCATGGGACTCTAGAAGTTATCATGTAGTTGTTCTGTATTCCAACCAATTAGAAAGGAAAAAGAATATTGAGGATCATATATGGGAGTTTTTATAAACCATACTTAGAAGTGACATATATCACTTCCACTCACACTTGTCTTGAGAGATCTTGTTATATATTCTCATATATATGTCATTTTTAGCCACAACTATCACTTGTAAAGAAGTTGAATAAAGTCTTTGTGAACAGCTACTTGATGTGCCACAAATTCATTCTCTGTACTTGATATTCTGTGATCTGGCACACAAAAATTTTCATTAAACTTTTAGTTCATTGAAGTAAGTGCAAGATTAAGTTATAGTTGATAAAGAAATATATTCCCATCTACAAAAAATATTGACAAAAATTTTTAGAAAAATTATTTCTTGTTCTAGTTCTTTTTTTTTTTTTCTTAAGCTGGAAACGGGGAGAGACAGTCAGACTCCTGCATGCGCCCCACCGGGATCCACCCGGCACGCCCACCAGGGGGCGACGCTCTGCTCACCAGGGGGCGATGCTCTGCCCCTCCGGGGGGGTTGCTCTGTCGCGACCAGAGCCACTCTAGTGCCTGGGGCAGAGGCCAAGGAGCCATAACCAGCACCCGGGCCATCTTTGCTCCAATGGAGCCTCGGCTGCAGGAGGGAAGAAGAGAGACAGAGAGGAAGGAGAGGGGGAGGGGTGGAGAAGCAGATGGGCTCTTCTCCTGTGTGCCCTGGCTGGGAATCGAACCCGGGACTTCTGCACGCCAGGCTGATGCTCTACCACTGAGCCAACCGGCCAGGGCTCTTGTTCTAGTTAATTTCTAGTTATATTGATATGCTGCCCCATTTTAGTAATCTAGTAATTGAAATTCTCAACATGCATTGATAAATATGTATGTGTATAAATCTTACCAAATTAAAAAAGAGATGGAAAATAACAATGTATTAGATAAAAAGAGAAGATACAGGTCTTTAAGCTTTGTTTTTAATATAAGAGCTTATAGTTTGGTCATCAAAACAATGTAATTAATCCAACTAATTTAGAATATTAGAATACTTCTTTTCAATAACTCAAACATATAAAATTGCACAACTTAATTTGAAATTTAGAAGTGATGAAATATAATTATAGTCACACACTAACAGGAAAAATAAACTCTATTGATTATATTTTATACATTTATATGAATCAAGTTAAAATATTGAATTTTTGGCCTAATCTGTGGTGGTGCAGTGGATAAAGTGTTGACATGGAACACTGAAGTTACGGGTTCGAATATCTGGGTTTGCCTAGTCAAGGCACATATGGGAGTTGATGCTTCCTGCTCCTCTTCCTTTTCTCATTCTCTCTGTCTCCCCTTTCTAAAAATGAATAAGTAAAGTCTTTAAAAAATAAATTTAAAAATATTGAATTTTTTAATGTAAGCAATGTCAGGTTCAAATCTGTGAGAAGCACCACAGTGCAATAAAGTACTGACATAAAATATATAATGTTAGAGTTTTAAAAATTGATTTTCTTCACTAAATTTAATATATGAGAATTTGAATATGGGTAGTTATGCACTGAGAAATATAGTAAAATATGTATTACAATTCAATACTGAAGTCTCCCTACTGCAATCAGTTTAACACCCAGGGACAACTTCTGAAAATACAGTTTTCATCTATGTTTTATAAACATGAATTTAAAAGAGAAAACACATAAACACATTTCCTTCTCAAAAGAATGTTTTATTCTTTCTGTATACAACATTATAATAAAAATTATATCGACTTACATGCATTCTGAAATTATTCTGAATTTAACATTGAGATGCTGTTAATTTGCTTCTCTTGGATCTCCCTTTGGGGACTGAAGTAAACTTTACCTTTTAAAAATAAAGACTTTGAAACCTAAAAATTGAGTTTTAGGATAAGTCACAAAAAATGTTTTCTGAAGAATGACATGTTTAAAATGTACTTAGTATATACAGTTTAAGCGGTTTTCCTAAATGGGCATCAATCTCTTTCATTGAATAAATATTTGTTGAGGTCTTATTGTGAACTAAATAGTCTTTCAGATTTCAAATATAAATCAGCAATCAAGATGATTAATGTGCTCTAATGTACAGTTTATATTATGGTAATTTCTACCAAAGATTTTTTTCTGTGTGAATGAATATTTTCTAGAATAATAAAAATAACACATGGGCTCCAAAAGCATATTAAATGCATAAAATATTGTTTTCTTTAATTATATCTATTGGATTGGCTGCTCAAGAATACTTCTAAATACCTTCATTTTTATATATAAATGTAGTTTTCCCATATATATCTCCTTTGTGCCAGGTAATTTACATATATTTTCTCACTTCAGTCTTGCAAATTAAAAAAAATGAAATAAATATTTCCCTTTTTCAGATAAGAAAAACAGTTTTGAATGAGAATAAATAAAAACCAAATTTAGTTACCAGACTTTTGTCTGACTATGTAACTGTAATCTACTCCACTAGCTTACAGAAAAGCACTATAATAAACATATGTTGCATATGGTTTATATTAACATAAAATTTGTTGTTAGTTCTGGTCTAAAAACTATAGGGCTATTTAAATATTTCAAAGACAGTCATTTATTTTTCTATCCCAAAAGACAAGCTATGTTTGTTTAAAAGAAAAATACAAAAAACAAACAAACAAACAAAATAGAAAACAGCTGCTTTTCAAAAATAACAACTATTTTAAAAGCCACTAGGGTTAGTATTAAAGTACTTGAGAAAATCACCAGGGGCTCCTACAATATTTTGACAGAAGTTAAAGCCACTCTGAATTGCTCTTGTAAGGGTCCTTCCTTTGTGGTTGATTATATTGTCTTCTTGAGATTGTCTCCCTGGGATAAAACTTATTCCTCTATGTTCTCAAACACTACCACAAGTCATGCTTTACTTACCACAGAATAAGATCAAACCCAGTAAATATACTTGCTCAAGTCCTTTAGACTTCTTTATCATTTAGAAGTAAAATTGCACTTAACAAAAGCAAAAATTCAGAGGCAAAAGTCAGCCTATAACTTCATTATTACCCTAAATTGCATTCTTCCTGAACTCCTACTAGAATAATACTCAGAAGCACGGTCCATGAGAACTCAGTGTAGTGCTGGGGAGGCAGAAGCTTATAGTTTGAGCACAAAGTAGGAATTATAGTGGGTGGGGTTGGGAGAAGCTGGAACTCAGTATAAATTACCCCTTCTTTAGCCTCTTGGCTTCCTCGGATAAATGCTGAAACTACATGAGCTTTCCATCTTTTCTCTAGTGTATACTCATCCAAAAGTTAAATTCATGACTATCCACAATAGATTAATTTAAGCAGCTTGCCAGAAAGCCACTCAGCTTAAAAATATATATCTTAGTTGAAGAAGACTTATGATATTTTCTATTTTTTATCTGGCTTAACTTCCTCTTATGCCCTTTAAAATGAACCCAGAAATCATATATTGTATATATAATGAATATATAAATATATTCATTAATATCACGTTTTTCAATTTGGCTCAAAGTTTTGGATTTAGTGTTAACTTTCCACAAGTTTTTCACAGTCTGTTTACTTTCTTTCCTAATACACTATTTTCTCTCTGGAATACCCATCACTTTTTCAACTTCTCTCTCACAGATTACCAGATTTTATTTATCTTTAAAGGTTGAACTAAAAGCTATTTCATGAAATCCTTTTATCCACCTAGAAATAATCTCTTCTCTTCTGAACTACTGTAGCAATTTATTTTCCATTTGATGCAATTAATTTTGTTCTACCATGTCATTATTTCTTTCCATTTTTGGTTACCACTGTTGTAATTGTAGACACGGTTATGATTGGCAGGATTCAGCCACCTTTATCACTGTATTTCTACGGCACTCAGCATGGCACTTTGCACTTTTTAACTATTCAAAATAATGCTTGACATTTTGCATGGCCAATTTCTTTGAGTAAGCTTGTAATTTTTATTTCTCAACCTACGTAATGCTTTCAAAGGCTGTTTAGGTGACCACGTTATATTTTCTGCTCTTTACTCCCACTATCGCCCTTGACATTTTCTGCTCTGCACACATGGCTGCCTAATAATTTCTTATACTTTTAAACCTAAGTGAGATCAGGACTGGCATGACTCACGATGACTTTTCTTTAACCACAGAGAACTTTTATGAGAACAAACAGCTGCTGAAAGTCATAGTGATTCTTTGCTTTTGCAACAGAAATGTTTCCTTTTTTCTGGGCAAAAACTGGACTTAGAGGAGCAAGCTCCATTCCACTACATACCTGAATACTATGTACCCTTGGTGTAAATGAAAATATCTGGCTCCATGTCCAACCACTTATTTATATTTTAAAAGGTATGTTTTTTTTTAATTTACTTTAAAATTATATTTGACATACATACAATATTATATTTATTTCAGTTTTTCAACGTGGTGATTTGACATTAATAAAATTTATAAGGTGATCACCCTGATAAGTATAGTGCCCAACTGACATCATACATAGTAATTAAAATATTATTGATTATATTCCTTAAGCTATACATTACAACACCATGAATACTTTTATGATTGGTAATTTGTATACCTTAATCCCCTTCACTTTTTTCACCCACCTTGCCCAGCCCTCCTCCCATCAGCCAACCATCCATTTGTTTTCTGCACTTATGAGTTTATTCTTATTTTGTTTGTGAAAATTTTTTTAAGTTCTGCATATAAGTGAAATAATGATATTTGTCTTTCTCTGACGTATTTCACTGAGCACAATATCTTTTAGGTCCATCCATACTGTTGCAAATGGCAAGATTTCATGCTTTTTATAGTTGAGTAATATTCCATTATATATATGTACCACCTCTTCTTTATCCATTTGTCTATTAATGTTTCCATACTTTACCTTGGCTATTGTAAATAATGCTGCAATGAACTTAAGGGTTTATATGTCTTTTTAATTAGTGATTGTAATTTCTTTTAAAAAATACTCCAAGTAGAATTTCTGGGTCATATTGTAGTTCTATTTTTTGAAGAACCTCCATACTATTGTCTATAGTGGAGGCAGCAATTTATAATTCCACCAATAATGTTTGAGTGTTCCCTTTTCTTTCACATCTAGGACAACACTAGTTATTTGCTGATTTGTTGATTGCCATTCTGACGGGTCTGAGTTGATATCTCATTGTAGTATTACCTTGAATTTCCCTGATGATTAATGCTGTGGAACATCTTTGCATATGTCTGTTGGCCATCTGTATGTCCTCCTTGGAGAAATGTCTATTCAGGTACTCTGCTTATTTTTAAAATCAGATTGTTTGCTTTTTGGCGTTAAGTTGTATGAGTTCTTTACATATTTTCAATATTAACGGCTTATTAGATATATCATTGGCAAATATATTTTACCTTTAAGAAGGCTTCCTTTTTGTTTTGTTGATGGTTTCTTTTGTTGTGCAAAAACTCTTTAGTTTCATACAGTCCCATTTGCTTATTTTTCTCTTCTTTCCCTTGCCAGAGGAGACATATTCAAAAAAATATTGTTAGCAACTATGAAAAAGAGTTTACTGCTTATGTTTTCTTCCACAATTTTTATCTTTTCAGGTTTTACATTTAAGTTTTGAATTTATTTTGTGCTTATTTTTATATATGATGTAAGAAATTAGCCTAGTTTCATTTTTTTGCATTTATCTGTTCAGTTTTCTTAAAACCATTTATTGATTAAATTGCCTTTACCTTATTGTATATCCTTGACTTTTTTTTCATAAATAAGTTTACTATATTGGCAGGAAGTTATTTCTGGGCTCTATTCTGTTCCATTGATTTATGTGTCTGCTTTTATGCCACTACCATGCTGTGTTGATTTTCTTAGCTTCGTACTGCAGTTATATATCAGGTAACATGAAATCTCTAATCTTTTTTCATTTGAAGTTTGGTTTGGCTATTTGGGTTCTTGTGGTTTTTATATAATTTTTAGAATTATTTGTACTAGTTCTGTGAAAAAATGTGATTGGTATTTTGACAGGAATTGTATTGTATCTGTAGGTTGTTTTGTATAATATGGACAGTTTAATGATGTTAATTCTTCCTTTCCATGAGCATGGATTATTCTCCCATTTATTTGTGTCTTTCTCAATTTCTTTTTCCAAAGTTTTACACCTTTCCAAGATAGACCCTTTACCTCTTTGATGAAATGTATTCATCAAAGTTGAATACTCTTTGATGCAATTGTATTTTACTCTTTTTGATGCAATTGTAAATGGCATTGTTTTATTGATACCTTTTTTCTGAGAGTTTGTTATTGGTGTAAATGAAATCAAATTTATATATTTTAAATAATAAGATGATACATCATATTTAATCTTCACTTGGGCACAAATATATAGTCTGATCATCACTAGATTGTAAAATGGGAGGGATATTAGAGATAATCAGATTCGGCATCCTCATGTAGAAAGTGAAACCTGGAAATGTTTAAATGTGTTGTCTAAGACTGAGAACAGAAATAGGTCTACAAAAAAAGCCTATCCAGTGAGTTTTCTTACCCACATTTTTTATGTTAAATCAAGTTTTCTTTTTAGAGATCATTTCTATTTTGTCTTTATTTTTTCAAAAGCCATTGTGTATAATACAATCTTTAAGATCTGAAATATTTGGACTATGTAAATAATGCTTATAATTTTTTCAAGTTTAATATAAAGACTGATAAATGTTTTACCTAATAGTTTTAATTCCTGCATAAACACTGGAGAGATTAAAGTGCAACCATATCATCAAGAGTTCTTTTAACAGAACACTATTGTGTAAAACACAACATGAATATGGGTTATTAGGTTCCAAACCTCAATAGTATGCAACAGCATATATGTTGAACTGTTATCTGTCTAGTAAAAATAAAAAGATTTGTTGTAATGTCTTTGTACAGATGCTATAGATAACGATTTCCTTCCAGCTCTTTGAAGATAAAATTATCTCAAATTTTTTAGATGGTTTCTCAAAGACTCACAATGCAGCAAAAATATCTGTACAGATTACTCACCATGGAAATACATTTTCTTTTAGAGAAACAGCAAGGTAAAATTGGTAAAATATATTAATAGTACCTTTCCATACACTATTTATTAATGATTTTTATCATAAGAAAAGACTGGATAAGAATTATTGAACATAAAAGGAATTTCAATACAAGAGATCAAAGAAGGAACATGTGATTCTTTTCTCTGAAAAGGAATTTACTATTTTTTTCTGTGCAATCCAGGAAAAATGTGCCTAAATTCCATGTGCTTGAGGAAATACTGTATCTTTTATCTTCTCCTTTACTTACAGAGACACAGACACCATAATGTGTTTAGATTTGTAAAACACATTAGATATACATTTGAAACATGCTGGAAGTGGAATGACAATATCTTGTTATGAATAATTTGATATAATTCCAGTTAACACAACTGATATAACAAGCAGATCTATCTGGGAACAGATCTATTTAATGTCTGAAAATGTGTATACATTTTCTATCTTTTCTGTTTTGATCCTAGGCAGCATGCCACTTTTCTGAATTTAGCAGTGACTATTGTTATTACTGTTTTGGCTATTTCTATAGGATTGGCATCAGAAAATTAAAACAGTTCCATCTGACTCAGTCTAAGATCTGGTAGTTTGTTTCATGCTAATCACATTAGTTATAGGCAAATTTGTTCAGCAGAGACAGTGCAATGATTTGTATTTTCAAAATTATAAAATGAGGTAATCATAAATTATTACAATGTCACATCTTAGAAAGCAGTCTAATTTATTGATTTCTTATCAAATTCTTAATTATTTGGAGCAAAATATCATGCTGCACAAATGCATTTATGCAAATAGTGTATGAATTCACATATCATAATAAAAGTTATTCACACAGACCACTGATGCATTCTATTAATACATGAAATGAATAAGAGCCTTTCTCCCTTTGTTTCTCTCTACTCTTTCTCCAGCACTTGCTTTTCCTCTATCTCTTTACACTCTCATACAGATGTATATATAAACATATAACAACTTAAATTTCTATTTGATTATTTTAATAGAAATGCACTTCTCGAGAGAATCTGTGATAGAACATGCCTGGATAATCACATTTCAACAAGATCACTGAACACTACAAAGTTTTTAATCGAAAAAGTAGTCTTACCTATTCTTTAAAAATTCAAATATAGCAAATTAGTCAGGACAATGTTTTTAGATCAGTGTCTTAGGTTTCAGTTCATTGAAGTAGAACTGGTCATTAAAATAATATAATTATGTTTACTAAACAATAGTGTGAGTGGTCATGTGCAAAGACATAGAATAGTACGTCCTGATCAAGTGTGAGAATCTGTCATAAAAGTGTTTTTTTCTTGCCCTGGCTGGTTGTGTCCATGGATAGAGCGTCAGCCTGGCATGCAGATGTCCAGAGTTTGTTCTCCGATCAGGGCACACATGAGAAGCAATCATCTCTTTCTCTTCTTTGCCTTCTCCTGCTTCCTCTATCTCTGCCCTTATCACAGCCAGTGGTTCAATTGGTCCGAACATGGGCCTGAGGCACCTAGGATAGCTCTGTTTTATCCATTATCAACCCCAGAGGGGCGTTACCGAGCAGATCCCAGTCACGGCACATGCAGGAGACTGTCTCACTATTTCTCCTCCTTTCATTTAAAAATAATATTTTTCCCCCGAAGTTAGAAGCGGAGGGCGGCAGAGAGACAGACTCCCATATGTGCCCGTACAGAATCCACCCTGCATGCCCACCAGGGGGAAATGCTTGGCCCATCTGGGGCGTTGCTCGGCTGCAATCGGAGCTATTCTAGTGCCTGAGGGGGAGGCCATGGAGCCATCCTCAACACCAGGGCCAACTTTGCTCCAATGGAGCCTTGGCTGTGGGAGGGAAAGAGAGAGACAGAGAGAAAGGAGACAGGGAAGGGTGGAGAAGCAGATGGGTTCCTCTCCTGTGTGCCCTGGCCAGGAATCAAACCTGGGACTTCCAAATGCTAGGTGAACGGTCTACTGCTGAGCGAACCAGCCAGAGCTCAGAAAAGTTTTTTGGTTTTTTTTTTTTCAGAAATAATTAAATTAACTCAATGTTTAAATTATATGATATTATTAAAATAATAACTTCAACATTTCTGGTATAAATTCTTTCTTTTCTTTAAAGTAAAATATGCCAAACTAATAACTGTATTGTTGTTTCAAGTTTTTTAGTAGAGAAAAGCACTGAAATTGTTTTACTAACATTGTATTTTACAAATTATTGTATTACTAATTGTTCTATATCTAATGGAATTCCCTGACGTTGTCACATAAAGAAAAAATTTAGTAATTTCTGAGAAGAAAAGAAAAACAAGAACAGCTCTGTCATTGCTTAAAGCAGTATTTTATTCCTAAAAAATGTGTTTACTGTTGTCTCAACAGGGAGGCATGTTTGGCATGCAAATCTCAGGTAGTTAGGGAGAGTTACTTTGACAGTTAATGTTTTTTGCTGTCTCAACATCTGTGGACTAACAGAGTGTTCTGTTGTATGTAGTGTTGATAAAATGTAACAAATTTAAATACAGTTTTTCAACTAAGTGTCAAGCAGGATATGGGAAACCATGGGTTAGGTGAGACTGAAAGAATAAAAATAAAGTTCACTGTAGTTTTGGTAGCAATGGACATAAATGACCTTAAAAAACAATTGTAATATTAAGAACACAGTACAGCCAACTTTGTTGGAAATTATACTATTAATAAAAAGGAAAAGACTTATTTGCTTCAAAAGGAGGAGCTGCCATTTACAATAAGATAAAAATGAAAACAAGCTAGAAAAGTACAATTTAAGTAATGACACTAGTTATTTTTTAAATACTATTCAGAGAATGCTCTACAGTGATAATAAATCTCTTTATACTCATGTAATTCTCACTTAGAAACATATTTTATTTGTTATATGCCACAAAGTTACATGAATTAAATATAAAATATATATTAAATCATTTGGATACTTGATATTTACATTGTATTTAACACATATTTATTAAGTGAATAATAAACATTCAGGTGATTTCTATTATATGTGTGCAAAAAATTAGTTAAATTTTTACTTTTATCTGGTGTTTCAATGACATAAGGGTAGTGGTCAATGTTCACACCCTTAGAAAGCAGTATTAGACTAGTAATAAAATATATATGAAATGTTTTAAATTTGGGTGATTTTCTTTCTTACTCCTTCAACTGTGACTTATTATTAAAATATCATATTTATTTCTAGTTCCATTTCCTCTCTGTTTGCTGATTTTTGTGTTTCTCCTTTCTCTGTGTTTTATAGTCTATTTGTAATATTTCACCTTTCACAATGTATTTTAGTATTTTGTTGTTGTCTCTTTGTATTTTCTACCAAATTTTTGCTTGAGAAAAGGTCTGTGTTATATTTATATTCACCCTCATAACTTGGAACATAGGTGAATGAAGTGATCAATGAAATTTTCATTTCTGAAAAAGCAGGTGGAATGTATGTAAGTACTTTTAATAAATGTAACATAAACACTATGATATCACCATAAAGTTGATATATATTTATGAATAAAGTTTATGGTTAAGGAGTTTAGTGTTTCTTAAGACTCCTACACATATTACGACATTTTAATCTTTACACACATGTACAAACACATCTTATGCAATAGTGCATTTATTATCATTTTATAGATGTGGACACTGAGGATTAGAAAATTCAAGAAGTTTTCTCAGTCATCTAACCACTGAATAATAGATCTGACATTGGAACCCATTTTTGCCAGACTTGAAAGCCTTATGGTCTTTATATAGTGCAATGCTCACTTTGCTAAAAAAGTATGTCTCAAATTTGCCTAATTTAAAAAATCACCAGTGGTTATTTAAAACACTGATTCATGGCCCTAGATTGACTGAATACAAATCTGTAGGGGAGAGTTGCACTATTCTGGATATGGGAATACAATTTTTTTTTTTAAAAAAAAGAGTCTCAGTTTATTTTGAAGTTCAGGAAAGTTTATTTGTGTTAGGTTTTTTTTGTAATTGTTAAAAATGTATATAATT
Source organism: Saccopteryx leptura (assembly GCF_036850995.1). Taxonomy (NCBI): domain Eukaryota; kingdom Metazoa; phylum Chordata; class Mammalia; order Chiroptera; family Emballonuridae; genus Saccopteryx; species Saccopteryx leptura. The sequence goes on along the minus strand of NC_089516.1, from coordinate 92,069,109 downwards.
TTATTAAGTTAAACCAAATTTTATTCCTTTATTTCCAGGAGTAGTAGATACCCTGACTCTCTACTTTCTCTACCTTACCAAGAATCTTCTTAGTTAAATTACTAATTTGAATCCTTCTTGATAATAAATAATTACTTTTTTTTTCTTTTTTTTTTTTTTAAAATTTTTTTTAATTTATTCATTTTAGAAAGGAGAGGGAGGTACAGAGAGAGAGAGAGAGAGAGAGAGAAGGGGGGAGGAGCTGGAAGCATCAACTCCCATATGTGCCTTGACCAGGCAAGCCCAGGGTTTCGAACTGGCGACCTCAGCATTTCCAGGTCAACGCTTTATCCACTGCGCCACCACAGGTCAGGCCCACTTTTTTTTTCTTTAAAGTAACTAACTACTGGGGAATAAACTACGGTCAGATCTGGAATTAATTTGCATTTGAAAATCTAACTAGCTTCCAACAATTAATAAAATGCAGGATTTCTAATTTGGAAGTTGCTTTCCAGTAGTAATTACTCATATTGTCTCTGGGAACATCAAGGGGTCATTTGGAACCAGTAGTGATTACAAGGCTTAAATCAATTCATAATCTTTCATAATTACAAGTATGGATAAATTAACCATCAATGACTTATGATACATTTTAATACATAAGTTCACATATTTGAGAATTCTTGGTAATTCTAACAGCTTACTTTCATATTTACTCCAGAAGGAATAAAAATTTGTTTAACTGAATAAAATTAAAACTTTTTAAACAAAATATGCACATCAATATTATTCAAAGGCCTTCAGAAAATTAAGTAGTGCAAATGTCAGTAAAGCTAACAGCAACTTTTTATGACAAATAATTGGTCTGAGAACATTCAACAAAAGAGAGAATTATATGATTTTTCTATATTACACAATTAATAGCAAAGCCTGAGGAATAGTAGTTATATAGAATAATAATAATTCAAACCATATTTCATCCTGTTTTTTGTATCCTTTATTCAAATTGCAAATGATGCAATTTTTTCAGTCTCTACGGGGAAACTTAATCTTTCCTGAATGCCTTCCTTTCCTTCTTTCTATATTTAGAGCACAGATAAAAATTTCATCAAAGCCTGAGTCAATCGACAAGATCATTTCGCTATTTGATTATACCTTTCATAATATCTTAGAGCTTCAATTAAAACTCTTCCATATCCTTTTCTCATATGATAGTCTAACACAGACTATTTATCTTTTCGTGACCTTTACTAATACTGCTATGTGGGTAAAAATGTCACCGAATTTTAAAAACTTAGTGACTTTTTTTTAAAAATTCAGCTCTGTTAGAATTTATATAATTGACACATAAAAGTCTAATGAGTCATTACTTAGGAATTACAAGCTACAAATTTATCAAAACTAAATACAAGTCAAAGAACTAAAATTAAATTTCTGCCACGTAAAAATTTCCCAGAAACTTTTTTCTAAGACAATGTAGACTCAATCTACCATTTAATAAAAGAGAGAAATTAGTCACATAAAGTAAAATTTTAAAACTCTAATATGAAAATACCAATATGAATATGGATTATAAGAATCTTATTTACCAAATAAATCTAAAAACAATAAAAAGCTTTCCATAGGTATGATTCATCTTTGAGTCCTTAAGTAAGAATTATATGTGACAAACTGTAGAATCTTGATATAGGTTTCCAGATTTTTATTAATGTTATCAAAATAGTGTATGTATGCGATTATTATATATCAATTCAAAATAGTATGAATTAAAGCTTATTTCTTTGTTCTCCTCTTATTTATACCTAAGGAACTTGATTCTTTTGAATGAAATGGAATCATGACCTATAGAAAAGAAGAAAGAAAATCTCTTTTATTTTATGTTATTTAAGAAATCTTATTGGTAGAGCTGTTCTTGACATTGTACCTAGGATAAGTAATTAATTTTTTTTGAATTAAACATTCTTCATCTTTTATAGTGTCAGTAAATAATACTGCAGTAAACACTAGAAATTCAGATATCTCTTTGAGGTACAGATTTCATTTCTTTTTGATACACACACAAGTGGGGATGCTGGACTATACGGCATTTTTACTTCTATTTTTGTGAGGACACTCCAAATTGTTTTCTTTAATGGCTATACTATTCACATGTTCATCAGTAGTGTTAAATATTCCATTTTCTTCATACATTTGCCAGTACGAATTATATTTAACTTTCTGGTGATAACCAAAATAACAGGTATGAAAAGACAATCTCACATGACTTTAATTTGCATTTCCCTAATGATTGGTGATGTGATGTTGAGAATCTTTTCATGTACATATTGTCCATTTGTATGTCTTCTCTGGAAAAATAGCTATTCAGTTCCTCTGCATTATTTTTTGCAATTAAGTTATGTAATTCTTTAGGAGATGCATGATTTGAAAATATTTACTCCCATCCACAGGTTGCCTTTTTTTATTTTTTATTGTTTCTTTCATTGTGCAGAACTTTTTTTTAGATTAACACTGTCCTTCCTACTTGTTTATTTTAGCTTTTATTAAGCTTTCATTTTAGCTTTGTTACTGAATTCCTCCCAAAACATTATTGTCAAGTCCTATCTCACATACCTCTTTCTCTGCATTTTAGAGGCTTTATTATTTCAGGTGTTATGTGCAGGTCTTATTCCATTTCAAGTTGATTTTTCTGAATATAGATATCCTGTTTTTCTCAACACAATTTATTGAAGAGACTACTCTTTTCCCCTTGTGAATTCTTGACACCTTTGTTGAAAATTAATTAACCACACATATGTGAGTTTCTTTCTGGGATCTTTTTTTTTTATTTCATTGCTTTACGCATCTGTTTTTTTGTTTTTTTTTTTTTTTTCCAGCACGATAGAGTTTGGATTACTAAAGCTTTTTAATAAAATCTGAAATCAGAAAGTGTGATGTTTCCAGCTATGTTTGCTTGCTAAAAATTGCTTTAGCTATTTGGGATGTTCCATGGTTCCATATGAATTTTTTTATTTTATTTTATTTATTCATTTTAGAGAGGAGAGAGAGAGACAGAGGGGGGGGGAGTTGGAAGCATCAACTCCCATATGTGCCTTGACCAGGCAAGCCCAGGGTTTCGAACCGGCAACCTTAGCATTTCCAGGTCAATGCTTTATCCACTGCGCCACCACAGGTCAGGCCATAATTTTCAACTTATTTTTCTATGTTTGTGAAAAATACTACAGGATATTTGATAGGGATAGCATTGAATCTGTATATCACTTCAGTGTAATTGATAATTCAACATTAATTATTTTAATTCATGAAACAAGAATACCTTTTCATTTATTTTGCCTTCTTCAATTTTCATTTTCTGTTACCAAGGCATAGTTTTCATTGTACAGGTCTTTCTTCTGTCTTGTTTTGTTTTTGTTGTTTTTGGTTTTTTGGTTTTTAGTTTATTCTGGTCATTTGTTTTGAATGTATTATAAATGAAATTGTTTTCTTAATTAGTTTTACAGGTAGTTTGTTGTTAATGTATAGAAACAGAAATGATTGTGCATATTGACATTATATCCAGTAAATTTACTGAATTCATTTAGTAGTTGTAACAGATTTTAGGTGGTGGATTTTCTCTATATAAGTTTATGTCATTTTCAAGCAGAATCACTTTCACTTCTTTTCTGCAGTGTTAGTCAGTAGTGTTCCAGGGGGTGGAGGCAATGACTGACTCAGGAGGCTGAAGTTTGCATGGCTGAAAACATATGGGATCCTCAGCTGAAAAAAGTATAGTGTATCTATGACAGCAGTGCTGGTTGCTGTTTTTCAGTGGTGGAATTAGTGTCGAAAGCTGTATGAGGGTTCACAGTGTCAAAGGCTGCTGTGGCTCTCTACAAAGCAGGACACTGGGGAATAAGGCCTCTTCTTCTGTATATTTATTTGACATTGGTAGCTCTTGCCTGTCTTTATTTTATGGAGTGGCTTCCAGAAATCTTAGCTCACCAAGTCTCCGTAGAGATCTGGGTGGAGTAAAAGTGAACTGGGTCCTTCATGGAGGGCACCGAAAGGCTGAGGGAACTGGCAACTCACATTGAACCTTTTTTCTCTGAGATGAAAACTTTCAGGCTAAGAAAATCTCTCTTGTATTAAACAGTTCATACTTCTGGGTTGGGCATGATGTACAGTAAATGAAACTAATCTTTGCCCACTTTTCATGCAGTTTTTCTCAGGTGTTAGTTCATTATGTGGTTAAAGTTTATTTTTCTTCAGGAATTGTTCTTTAATTTTTATTTTCAGTTTATTGTGTTAGCATTGTTTCAAGTATCCCACTCAATATAACACTCTCTATTAACCACATCGTGCCCCCCATAGCCCACGAGAAGTCTCTTTTTATCTCCGTTTCAACAGTTTGTGCTCCATTCCCATACCTTTATTTCCCCTTTCCCTCTGGAAATTTCTACCCTATTGTGTGTATATATGTGTCATGTATATACAATTTGGCTAACATCTCTACTTTCTTTGATCCCAATGCCTCTTTCTCTTTCCCTCTGACAGCTGTCCATCTGTTCCCTGTGACCTCACTTCTGTTTCTGTTTTGTTCTTCAGTTTATTGTGCTCATTGGATTCCACATGTGAGATCATAAGGTACTTGTCTTTCTCTGCCTGTTTTATTTCACTTAGCATAACAATCTCCAGGTCCATCCATGCTGTCACAAAAGGTAAGATTTTCTTCTTTTTTGCAGGCACGTACTATTCCATTGTGTAAATGTACCACAGCTTTTTTTCCCACTCATCCACTGATGGACACATGGGCTGTTTCCAGATCTTGGATATTGTAAATAATGCTGCAATGAACGTGGGAGTGCATATCTTCTTTTGAATAAGTGTTTTTGGATTCTTAGGATATATTCGTAGGGTGGGAATGCTGCGTTATAAGGCAGTTTAATTTTTAAGTTTTTGAGGAAACACCATACTGTTTTCCACCATAGCAGCACGAGTCTGCATTCCAACAAGCAGTGCAGGAGGGTTCCCTTTTCTCCACAAACTCACCAACAATTGTTTGTGAAATTATTGATGAAAGGCATTCTGGAAGGTCTGAGGTGACGGCTCACAGTGGTTTTAATTTGCATTTATCTGATGATTAGTGAAATTGAACATTTTTTCATATGCCTATTGGCCAATTGTATACTCTCTTTGTAGAAGTGTCTATTCATTTGTTCTGCCCATTTTTTGATTGGATTGTTTATCTTCCTGGTGTTGAGTATTACAAGTTCTTTATAAATTTTGGTTATTAACCCCTTATCAGATGTATTGTTGAATATGTTCTCCCATTGTGTGGTTTGTCTTTTTATTTTGTTCATATTGTCTTTTGCTGTGCAAAAGCTTTTTAGTTTGATATAGTCCCATTTGTTTACCCTGTCTTTTATTTCACTTGTTCATGGAGAGATATCATCAAAAATAGTGCTTTGAGAGATGTCTGAGAGTCTACTGCCTATGTTTTCTTCTAGAATTTTTATGGTTTTATAACTTACATTTAAGTCTTTTATCCATTTTAATTTTATTTTTGTGAATGGTGTAAGTTGGTGGTCTAGTTTGATTTTTTTGCAGGTAGCTGTCCAATTTTCCCAACACCATTTATTAAAGAGACTGTCTTTAATGCACTGTATGCTCTTACCTCCTTTGTCAAATATCAATTGACCATAAAGGCGGGGGTTTATTTCTGGGTTCTCTGTTCTGTTCCATTGATCTATATGCCTGCTCCTATGCCAGTACCAAGCTGGTTTGCTTACAATTGTCATATATTATAACTTGATATTAGGAAGTTTATTGTTTATTATCAAATTGCTGAGGGTATTCAGGTTTTTTTTGGTTTCACATAATTTTCTGAAACATATATTCTAGATCAGTGAAGTATACCATTGGTGTTTTAATAGGAATTGCATTAACTCTATAGATTGCTTTATGTAGTATGGACATTTTAATGATGTTAATTCTTTCTATCCTTGAATACGACGTATGCTTCCACTTAATTGTATCTTCCTCGATTTTTTTCAAGGTCTTAAAATTTTCCAAGTACTAGTGTTTTGTTTCCTTGGTTAAATTTATTCTTAGGTACTTTAATTTTTGCTATTGTTGCAATAGTGATGGGATTGGTTCCTTAATTTCTCTTTCTGACATTTTATTATTGGTGTATAAAAATGCCACTGATTTCTTTTTTTATTGATTTTAATTTATTGTGTTTAAATAGATTCTAGTGTTGCTCCAAATGCATCCCATCCCCCATATTCCCCTCAACATCTCCTTCTTCTCCCTCTCCATAGTGCCCTTCCCCTTTCTCTTCAGCTTTATCCCTGAATATTAATTTTATATCCTGCCCCTTTGCCAAATTTATTTATCAGTTCTAGTAGTTTTTTTGTCTGAGTCTTTAGAATATTCTATGTGCAGTATCATGTGATCAGCAAATTATGACAGTTTTACTTCTTCTTTCTCATGTTGGATGACTTTTAGTTCCTCTTTTCTGATTGCTGTGATTAAGACTTTCAGTTTTATGTTGAGTAAGTGTAATGCAAGGAGATACCATGTATTGTTACTGATCTTAAAGGGATTGTTTTTCATTTGTACCCATTAAGTAGGATGTTGGCTGTCAGCTTGTCATATATGGACTTTATCATGTTGAGGCATGTTCCCTGTGTTCTCACTTTGTTGAAAGTTTTGATCATAAGTGGATGATGAATTTCTTTTTTAGTGAGAGAGACAGAGACAGAGAGAGAGACAAGTAGAGAGATGTATAGGAACAGACAGACAGGAAAGTGAAAAGATGCGAAGTATCAATTCTTTGTTGTGGCACCTTAGTTCATTGATTGCTTTCTCTTATGTGCCATGACTGGGGTCTACAGCCAAACCAGTGACCCTTTGCTCAAGCCAGTGACCTTGGGTTCAAGCCAGTGACCTTGGGCTTTAAGCCAACGATCTTTGGGCTCAAGTCAGCAACGAAGGCTGATATCTATGATCTCATGCTCATGCTGGCTGCCCACACTCAAGCTGCTGAGCCTGCATTCAAGCCTGATGAGCCTACACTCAAACCAGTGACCTTGGGGTTTTGAACATGAGACTGCTGTGTCCCAGGCCAATGCTTTATATACTGAAGCACTGCCTGGTCAGGCTGGGTGCTAGAAATTATTAAATGTTTTCTCTTCATTTATTGATATTAATATGTGATTTTTATCCTTCAATTTTTTAAATGTGATGGGTCACATTTAAGGATTTGTGAGTATTTTATCCATCTTGCTTCCCCAGAATAAATCCCAGTTGATCATAATGTATGGCATTTTTAATGTATTTATGCTGGATCTAGTTTGCTAATATATTTTTTTGAGAATTTTCACACTTATATTCATCAGGGATATTGGCATATAATTTTCTTTATTTGTAGTGCCTTTACTTAGTTTTGGATTTAGGATAATGTTTGCCTTGTTGAATGAGCCTGAAAACCTGCCTTTCTTTTGAATATATTGGAATAGCTTGAGAAAGACAAGTGTTAGTTCTTCTTTGAATGTTTGGTAAAATTCTACTGTGAAGCCATCCAGTCCAAAACTTTTTTTTCCTGAGCTATTTTTTATAACTGTTTTAATTTCATTTGTTGTAATACATCTGCTCATGTTTTCTAATTCTTCCAGATTCAGTTTTAGAAGATGGTATAATTCTAGGAATTTATTCATTTCACCCAGGTTTTCCAATTTTTTGGCATATAGGTCTACATAGTATTTTATTACAATCCTCTGTAATTCTTGGACATCGGTTGTTACTTCTCTTTTATTGCAAATTTTATTTATTTGGGTCCTCTCTTTTTTTTTTCTTGATGAGTCTGGTTGAAAATTAGTCAGTCTTGTTCATCTTTTCCAAGAATTAGCTCTTGGTTTCACTGATCTTTTCTATTGATTATTTTAGCCTCTATGTCATTTATTTTTTTCATTATTTACCTCCTAATTCCTCTTGGCTTTGTTTGTTGTTATTTTTCTAGTTCTTTTGGGTGTAAGGGACATTGTTTATTTGAGCTTTTTCTTGCTTATTAATGCTATGAACTTAGACTGCTTTCTTTGTGCCCCATATATTTTGAGTTGTTGTATGCTAATTTTTGTTTCAAAAAAATTTTTGAGTTCTTCCTTGATCTCATGGTTACACCATTTGTTATTTAATATCATGCTACTTATCCTACAAGTTTTTTAATGTTTTTCATTTTTACTATTGTAGTTGATTTCTAGTTTTATGCCATGGTGGTCAGAGAAAATGCTTGATATGACTTTAATTTTTAAAATATATTAAGATTTGTTTTGTGTACTAAAGTGTAGTCTATCTTAAAGAATGTACCATGTGCACTTAAATATAAAAGTTGATCAATGTGTTAGTCAAGGCCACTGTTTCTTTGTTGATTTTCTTTCTGGAGGATATATCCATTGAGGGTAGTGTGGTGTTAAAAATTCCCTACTATTATAGCATTGCTCTCAATCTTGCTTTTGTGTCCATCAAAATCTGTTTTATATATTTAGGTGCTCCTTTATTGGGTGCATAAATATTTACAATGGTTATATCCTCCTGTTGCATTGTTCCCTTAATCATTAAATAGTGACCTTCTTTGTCTCTTACTATGCCTTTGTTTTAAAAACTATTTTGTCAAAATTAAGTAATGCTACCCCAGTTTCTTTTTACATTTTTATTTGCATGAAATAATTTTTTTCCATTCTTTTACTTTCAGTCTATGTGTATATTTATTCTGAGATGGGTCTCTCTTAGATAGCATACATAGTGGCCTCGTTTTCTTATCCATGCAGCTAACTTATATATATATATTTTTTAATTCTTTTTTTTTTTTTTTTTTTTTTTGCATTTTCTGAAGCTGGAAACAGGGAGAGACAGTCAGACAGACTCCCGCATGCGCCCGACCGGGATCCACCCAGCACGCCCACCAGGGGGCGATGCTCTGCCCATCCTGGGCGTCGCCATGTTGCGACCAGAGCCACTCTAGCACCTGAGGCAGAGGCAAAGGAGCCATCCCCAGCGCCCGGGGCCATCTTTGCTCCAATGGAGCCTTGGCTGCGGGAGGGGAAGAGAGAGACAGAGAGGAAGGAGGGGTGGGGGTGGAAAAGCAAATGGGCGCTTCTCCTGTGTGCCCTGGCCGACGCTCTACCGCTGAGCCAACCAGCCAGGGCCTAACTTATATTTTTTGATTGAAACATTTAATCCACTTACATTTAAAATTACTATTGACAGTATTTATTTATTGCCATTTTATTCTTTAAACCTATAATCTCTTTCTCTACATTTTTTTTCTCTTCTTATAGTAAGCCTGTTATGTGTCTTGCAGTACTGGTTTGGTGGAATTAAATTCCTTGAACTTTGTTTTTTATTTATTTTAATCAGATTTGCTCTTTATTTGTCCTTCAATTTTAAATAATACTTTGCTGAATAAATTAGTCTTGCATCACTTTGAATTTTTTTGTCAATCCCTTCTTGCCTGAAGTTTTTCTGTTGAGAAGTTAGATGTCAGTTTTATTAGGGCTCTTCTGTAAGTCATTAATTGCTTTTCTCTTGCAGCTTTCAATATTCTTTGTCTCTTATCTTTGGCATTTTAATTATGATGTGTCTTGATGTGAGCCTCTTTGGATTCATCTTTAATGGAACTCTGCACTTCTTGAACTTGTGTGAATTTTTCCTTTATCATTTAAGGTAGTTTTCTGCTATGATTTCTTCAAATAAGTTTTCTATCCCTTGTTCAATATCTTCTCCTTCAAGAACCCTTATGGTGTGCATGCTATTATTCTTCATGTTGTCACAGAGCTCTCTTGGAGTTTTCTCAGACTTTTTGAACCTATTTTTTTTCTGTTTGCTTCTGTGTCTGTGCTTATATTTATCTTTTCCTCTAAATCACTGATTTGATCCTATTCTTCATCTATCCTTCTGTTGATTCCTTCTAGTAAGTTCTTCAGTTATGATATTGTACTTGCCATTTCTGACTGGTTGTTTTTTATTGCTTCAATGTCCTTTTTAATGTTTAGTAAGTTTTGTTTTGTTTTGTTTTTTTTTTTTTTTTTTTTTGATCGTCCAGTCTTGCTTTAAGATCCTTAAGCATCCTAATAACCATGATTTTAAACTCTGCATTTGATAGTTTGGTTACCTCCATTTCATTTAACTGTTTTTCTGGAGATTTCTCTTACTGATTCATTTGGGGAATATTTCTTTGCCCATTTTGTCTGGGCATTAGGCACCCCAGTGCTGTCTCCCAAGTTTGTTGTGTCATTTCTGTCAGAAGGGTAAGTCCAGTGGTACTAGCCTCCAGGCAACCTGAGCTCCTTTCTTTAAGAATATTTCTTGAGTGATATATATATATATATATATATATATATATATATATATATCATATATATATCAAATATATATATATATTTGTGTGTGAGTCTTGAATAATGTTAGCCCTTTCATGGGTAGAGTTATTACTTTAGACTGACTGGTTCTAAGGGTCAACCTTGATCATGTGTATTAGATGCTGTTCAGTGTCTTTCTTATGGAGTGTAGTTATTTCCAGAAGGTTCTGGTGCCCTTGAGTATGTTGCTTATATGTATAGTTGAGTCTAGTGTTTGTGTGGTTTGCTAACAACTACCTATTTTGTTGGTTCTAGGTCCTCTTGGATAGGTTTCTGGTATGGGTTGATGTCAGATGTTATTTGTAATCCACCATGGGCTTCCTGTTTCCAATTACCATTTGTTGCTGTTCATGTCTATGTTTCTGCTCCTGGGTGTGTATTGGCAAGGCCAACCTGTTTATAAGGATCAGCTTCCTCCTGCTTAGAGGTGACAACAGCTCTGTAAAAGTGTCACAAGTTCCTTAAGATTTTCTTCCACTTTTCAGCTGCTCTACCTCATATTGCAGTTACCTGATCTTCCCACAGTCTCTTCTGTAGAAAAACTGTAGAGTGGGTGTAGACTGGTCTCACACCACCACCCCTTCCTAGGTTACAAGCTTAGTAGGTTAAGGCAACTGAGGTTTGGATGACAATGTTATTGGGACCCTTTACATCAGGGTTCTCTGGTTTAGGGTTTAGTATGAAGGAAGTGGCCACTATTTCAGAACCTAATCCTTCAGCCACTGCTGGGTATACCAATTCTGTTTCTCCCCAGTTAGGTGAGCACAGGTTCAGATTGAGTGGGACCACCAGTTCCCTCTGGAACAATTCTGTCAGGTGGGGAGTCACTGATGTCAGGATAAAGATTGAGAGAGTCTTCCACTGGGGTGTATTCTGCCCCTATAAGAGGTGGTTAAGCCCCTCAACTGGTCCCAAAAATAGGCTTCAAGAAACTCACACTTTGAATGTATATGTTCTAAACCTCTCTCCCTTCTCCTTGTGGAACTTAGCCCAGCATGGCAGGGTATCTTGGACTTGGGCCTGCCAACTGTGAAGCTCTACCTTGTCCAATACTTTGTCCAAATTGTGTAATCTTCTCTTCATGTGTTGAACACAGAGAGTGGAATTCACTGCAGCTGGGTTTGGTGCCTGGCAAGCTCTCCATTTGGATATACTGCTAAAAAGACTAGTTTTTCTTGCTCTGACATAGCTGTAAGCTGGCCACTGGATGTGTTGGTTCCAGGTCTCTTAGGAGGGAACCTGATATGGACTAGTGTAAGACACTGCCCATGACAGGCACTCAGCAACCTTTGGAGCTATAAGCAAACCAGAGTTTGTGGTTGCATCTGTTGGGCTTAATGGCTAAAGTTTCTTAAGTGGATTCCTGAAATCTCTCAGATCTATTTGTGTGTGTGTGTGTGTGTGTGTGTGTGTGTGTGACTAGCTTGGTTTTGTTTGTTTTTTTAGGGAAATGGCTGAGATCTTTCACTCTGTTTTACTGCTGTTGTTCCTTTCACACTTTCGTGAATAAATAAAAATAAAAGAAGGCCCTGGCCGGTTGGCTCAGTGGTAGATCGTTGGCCTGGCATGCAGGAGTCCCGGGTTTGATTCCCAGCCAGGGCACACAGGAGAGGTGCCCATCTACTTCTCCACCCCTCCCCCTCTCCTTCCTCTCTGCCTCTCTCTTCCCCTCCCACAGCCAAGGCTCTATTGGAGCAAAGTTGGCCCAGGCGCTGAGGATGGCTCTATGGCCTCTGCCTCAGGTGCCAGAATGGCCCTGGTTGCAAGAGAGCAACACTCCAGATAGGCAGAGCATCGCCCCCTGGTGGGTGGATGCTGGGTGGATCCCAGTCGGGCGCATGCGGGAGTCTGTATGACTGCCTCCCCGTTTCCAACTTCAGAAAAAATGCAAAAATAAATAAATAAATAAATAAATAATAAAAGAGACAGAATATCAATAAAGAAAATAAAGAAATTAAGCAATTGAATAGCACTATGTATTTCAATTATACCCGAAAGACAGATATAGAACACGACACCTAAGAACAGCAGAATATATATTTTATTCATTTGAACATAGAACAGTCTCTAGAATGTCCCATTAGTTAGGCCACAAAACAGGACTTGATAAATTTAAAATATTTTAAATAATAGAACATATATTTTTTAATTACAATGGAAAGAAAATGAAAGTCAACAACAAAAGTAAAACTGGAATATTCACAAATATGTAGAAGTAGATAACACCCTATAAAATAAATAATGGGCCACATAAGAAATCATAGGAGAAATTAGAAGATATCTTGACACAAATTAAAAAGAAAACATAGCACACCAAAAAAGGAAATACAGAAATGTATACTAGTAAATACATACATTTAAAAAGAAGTCTCAAATCAACAAGCTAAATTTACAACCGTGTAAGTATCATATTTTTTTCTTTTTTGAGAGAGAGAGACAAGATGGAAGACAGAAGGAAAGGAAGAGACAGATGAGAAGCATCAACTCATAGTTGCTTTATTTTAGTTTTTTATTGATTATTTCTCATATATGCCTTGATGGAGGGCTGGCCTCAAGCTGAACCAGTGACTCCTTTCTCAATCCAGTGACCTTGGGTTCAAGCCAGTAACTTTGGTGTTCAAGTCAGCAACTATGAGCTCAAGCCAGTAACCAGGGGATTATGTTGATGATCCCACGCTCAAGACAGCGACCGTGTGTTCAAGCTAGCAAGCCTATGCTCAAACTAAAAAGCCCATGCTGTAGCTGAAGACATCGAGGTTTTGAATCAGTGCCCTCAATATCCTAGTCTGATGCTCAATTCATTGTGCCCCCACAGATGAGGCTACTCTCATATATTAATGGTGTTTCTTTAGCAAGGTTTCAACTCCAGAAAACAGGAAACCTTCTCATTATTTTAAGAAAGGAAGGTTTAAATGTGTTGAATTAGATACTTATAATTTTTTTCAGGGTTTGAATAACTGAATTTTGAAAAAGGACATCAGGAACAAACTCACTAACTGTCCATCAGGAGAACTGCTACCTCTGGCACAATTATGAAGGTTGGGAGTTAAGAAGCTACTTGTATAACTGTTCAGTTCAAGATAACATCAATTTAGCAGTAATCCAAAATGCATACAGCAGTCATTACCCACCATAAATGCTTCTGACACCTATGAGCTTGTGATGATACACTGGACACACACCCACATGCACGCACACACACACACAAACACACACACAGAAAATGAGACTCAACATTTAAAAAATTTGATTGCCAGAAGCAATAATCAATTCAACACTTAAATTTCCACTGAATCCTTCTCCCTTTCTAAATGTCACAAACAGAATATATGATCAGTATGTAATTTACTAAGTGAGCTGAAAATACAGTTTTTAGCTTTCTAGCTTCAGAACACTAGAAGAAAATTAAAGTAGTGAGGCCAGTTTTACCATGTCCGTAACAATGTGCTAACAAGTAAATTGATAGGTTTTAATGGTGTTTCTTAATGCAAAGTTATGTGTATATGCTCTAGTTTTATGAAGGCATTCTGGTCAATTCTCATACAATATTTTTTTTAAAAGTTTATCAACTAAAACTTAAATGAAGACTTAGGTAACAATAACTATTATCTATCACACAATAAATCATCCCCCAAATCAAGTACTTTAATTCAAAAATCTATTTGTATTTCTCAAAAAAATTTATATTGATGGTTATCCTGGAATGGGCCTCACTCATCTGGCTGATTATCTAGAGCAAGATGGATTAAGATGTCCCTCACATCAGGAGGGACAGATTACTTTCAGCTGAGAGAACTGAAAAAAAAAAATGTTAATGAAGGACTGTAAGATGGACTTTAGGAATCGGTAAGATTTTGACAGAAAAAAAAAACTCTTTCAAATAAGAATTGGAAATTAGAAATTTCTAGCAAAAGAGATACCATAAACTGACAGGAAAGTCAGTAACCCATCCAGTACTTCGGATTGAATAGAACATGAGGTATATTGAGATGATTGTTGTAGAAAGTTACATAGAAGGATCTATTGAGACTACAAGAAGGATATTTTTGAATACTAGTCTAACCCAATATCTTTTTAAAAAGTTGAGCTTTTGAATAGACAGGAGTGGTAAAATCAGAGACATACTTTAGTAAAGACAGGCCATGGACAAGATGATGCAGAATAAATGCTGAGAAAAATAAAGGCCCATTAAACATTTTTAGGAAAAGTATAAAATTAGAGATTATATAAATAAATATAGATACATAAGTGTATGTATATATGTAAGGTGAGAGAAATATAAAGTCATAGTATTTGACCAAGGCTGATTGGATCATTGGTAGAACATTGGCCCAGCGTGTGGACATCCAGGGTTTGTTCCCAGGTCAGGAAACACAGGAGAAGTACCCATCTGCTTCTCCACCCCTCTCTGTCTTGCTTCTCTTTCTCTCTTTCTCTCTCTCTCTTCCACTCCTGCAGCCTGGGCTCAATTAGAGCAAGTTGGCCCCAAGTGCTGAGGATGACTCCATATTCTAAGCCTCAGGGGCTAAGAGGAGCTCTGTTGCTGAGCAACAGATGGGCAGAGCATCCCCTACTGGTAGTGAGCTTCTCAGGTGGATCCCAGTTCAGAGCGCACGTGGGAGTCTGTTTCTCTGCTTCCCTTCCTCTCATTGAATAAAAAAAGAAAAGAAAAGGAAAGAAAAGCTATAGTATTAACAAAAAAATAAACTCAAAATGACATGACAACCTTCTATGCCTG
Organism: Saccopteryx leptura; assembly: GCF_036850995.1. Lineage (NCBI taxonomy): Eukaryota > Metazoa > Chordata > Mammalia > Chiroptera > Emballonuridae > Saccopteryx > Saccopteryx leptura. The sequence goes on along the minus strand of NC_089516.1, from coordinate 92,053,998 downwards.
ACTGATGGTGGCACATTGAGTTGAGCATTGGCCAGAGACTCTGAGGTCCCCAGTGCAAAACCCTGAGGTTTCAGCTAGAATGCGGGCTCATAGACTTGAGTGCAGGCTTAGAAGCTTGAGCTCAGAGTCACCAACTTGAGAATGGAATCATTGACAGGATCACAAGATTACTGGCTTCAGTCTAAGGTCACTGGCTTGAGCAAGGGATCACTGTCTTAGCTTGAGTTCTCTGGTCAAGGCATGTATGGGAAGCAATCAATAAGCAGCTAATGTGAAGCAACTACGAAGTGATGCTTCTCATCTCTCTCCTCTCCCTTTCTTGTCTCTCTGAAAAATAATTATATATATATATATATATATATATATATATATATATATATATATATGGTAATATTCTCAAGTAATTATATCTTAAATATCCAACTAAAATGAGTTTTTACATCAAATCAAATAAGATTATACAAAAAATGCCTTTTTCACATTAGTTATTATTAGTATTAAAAGTTAACGATACAAATAAATAATACAAGTTCATTTATTTTGATACATTAATTTTATCCTAAAAACGAAACAAAGTATTTTACTATATTTAGAAACATATTATGTTGGTAGAGAAAAATATCCTGAGCACATTTTTAACAGATTATTGGCATTGCACATGCAATTAGACTAAGGAGAAATATAAAGAGATTTATTTTTGACCTTCTGAATCTAAAGAGTCCAAATGCTCATCAAATGAGAGAAAGGTCAATGAGCTGAGGAAGTTTGTTTTCCTTTAAAGATTTTCTGCTTGAATGTCACTGTCTCTTAGTGCCTACAGAACCCCAAATTACAAATAGAGTCAAAGTTTGAACTTTAGAAAATATTGAACCAGATACTTCCAGTGTTTATGCTATACTTTGGGAGGAAATAAAGCATTCTTGAGAAACAAATTAACTGTTAAAATTTATTACTGTTTTAGTACACAAAATAATACCGTGTAGGCCAGAAGTGTTAATATCAATTTATAGTTTTTTTTTTTATATACTATGGAAAACTGGATAGTGAAAAACTATGGGTGGCTTAAGAAATACTGAATTCAGTTTGTGGTTTAGTGAACATCAAACTTTCTTCATTTAATACATTAAACTCTGAATCAGAGTGGCTTTTCTCTTACAGACGTCTAATAATATACACAAAATGATACATAGCAAAGATGCTTGGAACAGAGTGAACTTGAAACAATTGGGTTCTTGGGAATAGTGTAAAGTAAGAAATACACAGCTGAGACTGATATTTACAGTCCCAGAGTCGGCAATGCCACATGAAATAACCATTGCGAAGACTCTGTAAATCAAATTTGATAAGAACAAAATTCATTGTAACTGCATAAGCATTCCACTCTTATTAATTAGTGAAAATGCCTGTAGCTAGTGTTTAACACGGGATAGAATTACCATGCAAAAGCTGTTTTCCTCTCTTAATAATACTACAGTTTGTAACTCCCAAACAATCATGAGTATTTGTTAATTTTGCAGTAGCTGTTTTCACTGCTTAAATGGACTAATGATATTTTAAAATATATTCAATAATAAAAAGCCCATCATGTACAATAATTAATTGATTATTGGCATAATTAGATGAACACAAATATAAAAATATATCTATTTGTAAGGTTTGGGGTTTTTTTTGGATTTTTCTGAAGTGAGAAGCAGGGAGGCGGAGAGACAGACTCTTGCATGCACCCAACCGAGATCCACCCCGCATGACCACTAGCGGGCTATGCTCTGCCCATCTGGGGCTTTGCTCTATTGCAACAGGAGACATTCTAGTGACTGAAGTGGAGGCCACTGAGCCATCCTCAGTGCTCCGACCAACTTTGCTCCAGTGGATTCTTGGCTGCAAGAGGGGAAGAGAGAGATAGAGAGAAAAGAGAGGGGGACGGGTGGAGAAGCAGATGGGTACTTCTCTGTGCCCTGACTGGGAATCAAACCTGGGACATCCACACTCCAGGCTGATGCTCTACCACTGAGCCAACTGACCAGGGCCTGTAAGGTATTTATGAATGTTAAATTACATATGCTATATTTGTCCAGTGTACTCTGTAACACTATGTAACATTTTAAAACTATAATTATTTACCTATATAAAAAGTGTTAACAGAACAGAGACCATGTAAGCCTAAGTTTTCTGGTGTGTTACTTAAAGTACTTCTATTGGATTAAATGGATCTTATGTTGAAAAAGCAATTCTTTTCTCAAATTTAAAAAAATTATGAATCAGACAAAGTTAAACAGGTATTTTGTTTTGTTTTAAACAATTTCCCTGCAGGTCTTCTCAGAGCTTTTTTTATTTATTTATTTTTTTTTTCATTTTTCTGAAGCTGGAAACGGGGAGAGACAGTCAGACAGACTCCCGCATGCGCCCGACCGGGATCCACCCGGCACGCCCACCATGGGGCGACGCTCTGCCCACCAGGGGGCGATAATCTGCCCATCCTGGGCGTCGCCATGTTGCGACCGGAGCCACTCTAACGCCTGAGGCAGAGGCCACAGAGCCATCCCCAGCGCCCGGGCTATCTTTGCTCCAATGGAGCCTTGGCTGCGGGAGGGGAAGAGAGAGACAGAGAGGAAAGCGCGGCGGAGGGGTGGAGAAGCAAATGGGCGCTTCTCCTGTGTGCCCTGGCCGGGAATCGAACCCAGGTCCTCCGCACGCTAGGCCGACGCTCTACCGCTGAGCCAACCGGCCAGGGCCTTCTCAGAGCTTTTAAAAGAGCTAGAGTACTTCTTGACTCTACAAGATGAAAATGTGGTGTAGCATTTCTCAAATATATTTAATATGGAAGCTTTTATTGTAATTGGATCCTTTGTAACTCATATGCCATGTAACATTGTTTGGAAGTGAAGAATTAACCCCCCTTACAGAGTGTTATTCCTCCAAGGTCTCAAAGTGGCCTAAACAGGATGAAAATACACCCCATCTAGTACCCTATCCTTGATGATTCTATCATCATAAAATGGCTTCCAATTTTGACTGGTAATATTTATTAGAAATTTTTTAAAAATCAAGTTAACTATAATATTTAAAGTAGACATTTAAAATGAAACTGAAAGCCTAGAACTACAGACCCAGGACTCACATCTATGAAAATAGTATGTTTCTTAATACAGAACACTGTCTTCTATAGTGTTTTTAAACCTTCTTCTGTGTATGCTTTTCAAATAATTTTGTTTTTGAACACTGAAGAAAGTGAAGCTCTGGTTAGGTTTAAATGTCAGAATATCTTATCTATAAATATTTGTAATAAAGTCGCAGAAGATTTGAAAGCTACTGCAGAGTAAACCCAGCTCATACTGTGGACCTCAAACATTTTCTGAGATAGTCAGTGAGCCAGTAATAAATCTTGTCTAACAGACATCAGAATGTCATCTATGTAATGGGATTAATTATAAGCACTTATATTTTAATTGCTTGTATTTTACATGGAAATTTTGATAAATCTGTACTAGACAATTTAAAGAAATTAGATTTAAAATCAAAATATATATTCTTGTACCTCTTCCAAAAATTACGTTATCATGGGAAATAAAGATGGTAAACAAGATAAAATTAAAATTTCTCTAGAACAAAGAAGTTTCTAATGCTACAAAAATAATAGAAATGGTATATTTTTGTATATAATAAACTATGAATTTACCAATGGCAGAGACTGAGTGTTTAAAAAATATTTTATTGTGGTAATAAAACTGAATATGAGATCTACCCTCTTAAATTTTTAAGCACAGCATACAGTTTGTTTCGTATAGAAAAAAATGTACAGTATCTCTAAATCTTCTTCATTGTGTTTAACTAAATTTATTCCCTTCTTTTAGGACCTTCTCATATCTCCATAAACCCAGAGCCTATTAACCAACATTTCACTCTGATTCTATAAATTTGACTATTTAACACATTCCATTGAATATACATAAAAATTAATTCATCCATTCATTAGTCAATGAACATTTAATTTTTTTTTCACATCTTGGCTATTGTGTATATTACTGCAATGAACAGGTAAGTATTAATAATTCTTTGAGGTCTTAGTTTCAATTATTTAAAATGTATACCCAAACATGGGCTTGTTGGATTATATGGTAATTCTATTTTTAGTTTTTGAGGAAAATCCATGTTCTATTGCATACTAAGTTACCATTTTATAATTCTACCAAGTGGACAAGTGTTCCAGTTGCTCTCCATTTTTTTTTTAAACTTTATTTTTTTTATTTATTCATTTTTAAAGAGGAGAAGGAGAGACACACAGAGAGAGAGAGAGAGAGAGAGAGAGAGAGAGAGAAAGAGAAAGAGAAGGGGGGAGGAGCTGGAAGCATCAACTCCCATATGTGCCTTGACCAGGCAAGCCCAGGGTTTCGAACCGGCGACCTCAGCACTTCCAGGTCGACGCTTTATCCCACTGTGCCACCACAGGTCTGCTCTCCATTTTTATCCACACTTTATTCCTTTTTTCCCTATGATAACCATTTTGTTACATGTAGTTTTGATTTGCATTTTTTTGACAGTTAGTGATGTTTTATATACTTGTTCACCATTTGTATATCTTCTTTTAATAAGTGCCTATTTAAGTTTTTTTAATAATTTTATTAATTTTAATTTATTTTGTTAACATGAATTCAAGTGTCTCATTCAATATAACACACAAACCCCCACCTCCATATCCCACATTTCACCTATTTTCCCGCCTCCCTTAACCTTCATCTGTCCTTCCCTCTGGGGCTTTGCTGTCCTGTTAACTGTATCTCTGTGTCATGTATATATAATTTTGCTAATCCTTTCATGTTCTTTGATTCCATCCCCTCATACCCCTTCCTTCTGACAGCTGTCCCTCTGCTTCCTGTGACCTCACCTCTGGCTCTATTCTGTTCCTCAGTTCACTTCGTTCATTACATCCCAAATATAAATGAGAACATACCATTTTTTTTTCTGTGCCTCACTTAAGTTTTTAGTTTCTTTTACTGTGGTTAGTTTTATTATGTGTTTGCTATTGGTTAATTAAAATTGTTTCTATATATTAATTTTTATTTCTTCAAGGCTGTTTTGTTATTTTATTATTATTTTCAATTAAATCTATTGAGATAACATTGGTTAGTAAAAGTACATAGGTTTTAGGTGCACAATTCCATAATACATCATACGTATACTGTATTGTATGATTGTCTCCCCAAGTCAAGTCACCTTCCATCACCATTTATTCCCCATTTAGCAGCCCGAGTGCTCATCAGTAGATTATTTTAAAAAGTTGTGGTGCCCTGGCCGGTTGGCTCAGCGGTAGCGCATCGGCCTAGCGTGCGGAGGACCCGGGTTCGATTCCCGGCCAGGGCACACAGGAGAAGCGCCCATTTGCTTTTCCACCCCTCCGCCGCGCTTTCCTCTCTGTCTCTCTCTTCCCCTCCTGCAGCCAAGGCTCCATTGGAGCAAAGATGGCCCGGGTGCTGGGGATGGCTCTGTGGCCTCTGCCTCAGGCGCTAGAGTGGCTCTGGTCGCAACATGGCGACGCCCACGATGGGCAGAACATCGCCCCCTGGTGGGCAGAGCATCGCCCCTGGTGGGTGTGCCGGATGGATCCCGGTGGGGCGCATGCAGGAGTCTGTCTGACTGTCTCTCCCTGTTTCCAGCTTCAGAAAAAAAGAAAAAAAAAAGAAAAAAAAATAATAAAAAAGTTGTGGTACATTTACACAATGGACTCCTGCTCAGCTATAAAAAAGGGAAAAAAAAGAACAGAAAAGAAAAGAAAAGAAGAGAAAAAATAAAGAAAAGAAAGGAAAAAAATAAAATCTTACCCTTTGTGACAGCATGGATGCACCTAGAGAATATTACGCTAAGTTAAATAAACCAGTCAGAGAAAGACAAGTATCATATAATTTCCCTCATATGTGGAATCTAATGAACGAAATAAACTAATAAAATTGAAACAGACTCATAGATACAGAGAACAGACTAGCAGCTCTTGGAAAGAAAAGGGATTAAGCAAAAACAAAAAAATCCAAAAAACTAAAAACAGGCCCTGGCCGGCTGGCTCAATGGTAGAGTGTTGGCCTGGCATATGGAAGTCCTGGGTTTCCCAGCCAGGGCACACAAGAGATGCATCCAGCTGCTTCTCCACCCTTCCCTCCTCACAGCCAAGGCTCCATTGGCTCCAGGTGCTGAAGATGGCTCCATGGTCTCCACCTCAGTCACTAGAATGGATCCTGCTACAATGGGGTGATGCCCTAGATAGGCAGAGCATTGCTCTCTGGTAGGCATGCCTGGTGGATCCCATTTGGGTGCATGCGGGAGTCTGTCTTTCTGCCTCCCTGCTTCTCACTTCAGAAAAAAACAAAACAAAACAAAACAAAACTCATAGACATAGACAACAATATGGGAATTATAAGAAAGAAAGATAAGGAGAAATAGAAGAGGGTAAGGGGTAATAAATGGTAAAGAAAGGAAATTTGACTTGTGGTGAACACAGCAAACAATATAGAAATGTTGTTCATATATTTTAAAGATTAACTACTTATCAGATATATGGATTACAAATATTTTCTCTGACTTATTTTTTATCTATTAAGTCATTCTATTATTGAGGAATTTAATTCATATATATTTAAATTAATTATTAATAGGATAGTATATATCATTGCTACTTTATAATTATTTTCTGTTTATCTTTTAATTTTTTGTTGGTATTGTCCTCCATTGTTGCATTTTCCTGTGTTTCTTTTTTTTTTTTTTTTGAGGGGGTGTTGATCAGATTTTAGTCTTTTCTCTTTTGTATAATTTTTAAATGTATATTTGTGTAATTACCTTGGGCTTACATAAGACTGTTTTAAAGTTATAACAGTCTATTTTAAATTGATATCAACTTAAGGGTGTTTGCATAAAATAACTATACTACTTCCTCCCACACATTATGTTATTATTGTCGTGATTTACATCTCTTGTTATTTTCTGTAATTTGACATCTATTTTTTAAATTACTTTTGTCTTTTAATTCTTTTACTAGAATTAAAAGATTTTACTTATCACCATTGCAGTAATTCAGAATTATGCCTACATCTATATGTTTACCTTTAAGAATGAATATCATACTTCATTCTATCATGTTGCTGTTTAGCTTCCTTTGATTACAACATGAATAATTTATTTTAGAATTTCTTGGAAAGTTTAGTTGTGGTAAACTCCCTCTTTTTTTGTTTTGGAATTTTTTTATTTCTCCTTTATTTTTGAAGGAGAGTTTTGTCAAGTATAGTTAGCATTCTTATTTGGTATTCTTTTCCTTTAATAACTTTGAACGTAGCATTCCACCGCCTTTTAGCCTGAGGTTTCTGCTGAAAAATCCAGTGATAATCTTATTGTGATTCTCTTGTATATGGTGTTTCTTTTCCCTTGCTACATTCAAAATTCTCCCTCAGTATTTGACTATTAACAAATTGTTTATTATGTGCTTAAATTTGAATTTTCTTGAGTTTATCTTTTTTTGTTTCCTTTGATCTTCTTGAATCTGGATGTCAATTAGCTTTTCCAGATTTGAAAAATTTTCAGCTATTTTATACTTTTATATGATTTTTGGACCTTTCTGTCTCCTCCTAGGACTCCAGTAATGTATATATTGGTCCATTTGATAGTGACCTGTAATAGCCTCAAGCTTTATTCACATTTTTTTAATTATTGTTATTGTTATTATTACTGTTCCTCTGGTTCTATTATTTCCAATGACATACTTTGAATGTGCTGTTTCTTTACATTGCTTGATTTAGTTTGTTGCTGAAACACTTTAGTAATTTTTTTTCATTTCACTGATTATGATTTTAAGGTCCATGATTTATATTTGGTACTTTTTAATTTATTTTCTCTGTTAAAATTTTCACTTTGCTCATGCCTTGCTCCCTCTACGTTCATGAGTATCTTTATGACAGTTATTCAAATTATCTGTCAAGTAAGTCCTATAACTCTTTTTAGTTAGGATTGGTTACTGAGATTTTTTCTGTTACTTTGTTTGGAACATCTTTACCTACTTTATTTTCTCTGACACTCTGTGTTGGTTTCTGTGCATTAGGCAATGTGGTCACTATTCCTACTTTTTAGATACTGGTTTTCTACAGGAGAAGACCCTGACCAATCAGCCTTTTCAAAGATTCTGGGTACTTATCAAACTTTTATGATATTCCAACTTATTTTCTGTTTTTTTTTATAAATAGTCCCCATGTATCTATGGTATGGAATATCTTACAAGTTAATCAGAAGATGCATTAAGTCCAATTTCTTTAGTAGCCCAGCAACAAAGTGGATTTTGGATGTTCCATTCCCTCCTTAGGTAGAAGCTTAGAGCTAGATTTTTTTAAATGTGTTTTTTCTGTGCTTAACTTGGAGTGAATACCGCTGTTAACTGCTAACACAATCTATTTGTGTGTTCTCACTTTCCCACATATAGCTAGATTACGCCATATCCTGTCAACACTGAGGTAGGCAAGATAGAATCAGTCTTTTGGAAACCCTCTAGAAAAGTTATGGTTTTGGATATATAGATCATCTCTTTCCCTCCTCATATTAAAGAAAGTAGTTATGTATTTTTTTTTCTTGCTTGGACTATGCTGAGATGGAGAGAAGAATTATGAAATCCCAAGCCACAGTCTCTTTTCTACTTCATGTGCCCACACTATTGCTAAAACTGATGCATGTTCTTTGTATCTACCTGGAGAAGTTGGCATATTAGACTCATGGACCAAACTTACTCTCCTTGAAAGAAAATAAGAGCTAAGATTTTTTTTTTATGTTCATTTTATGCTGAACAGTTATGAATATTAATGATGTTCAGCAGTTTATCCCACTATCTCTATTCTACCCCGGGTGGCTAGGCAATTATAAGCTTACCATAACTACATATGTGATGATACATAATCCAGTTCTGTGCAGAGCACTCTCAGAACATTTGGAAAGGCAAATGCATAAACCAACACTTTTTTTCCCCTGAAGAAAGCTGGGTTTAGGGGATGTTTTGATCATATGATACTGTGTCATGGGTAGGTATTGTGCAAGAGGGTGTTCAGAAACCTCCTTAGTGGTTTTACTGAATATGTTTTCAGGTTCAACTGAGGTGTTGGTGGTTCCTTGCAATTAGTTTCTGGAATTTTCACAAAAGGATTTTGTCCTAGATTTGTTGTTGAATTATGTGTTTGTGTGGAGTGAAAGGGTCCAAAACTTTGTACTTCACCTACTTGCTGACATCATTCACTAGGCAGTGACTAATACTTTAACATTTTTATATCAACAATGCTTAGTAAAACCTAGGACTTAATGGGCTCTCCATTTTAAAATAGATTATTGTGTGAGTGTGTGCTTTCAATGAGAGGTGACATATGTTCTAAGTTGCCTACAATTTAAACTAAATGCCTTTATAGCTTACGTTTTAAAAGTGTAAGCTATACACAAAGGTATACAGCTATTTAAAATGAATGTTAAAATTCTCAAGTGAAGCACTTATTATATATTAGAGCTAAATATCTCCTGTGGCAAACACAGATTTGAAATTATAGCTAAGAGAACATAACTTGGTATATAATTATTTACATCACACACATTTTTAGAAAAACATTATATATATATATATATATATATATATATATATATATATATATATATATATATATAAAGTTAAGATCAAACTATCTTATTCCTCCTTTTCTTCTTCTAGAGATGTTTATTGAAAGATAAACCTAGAAGCAATCTTGAAAGGTCATTCATTTATTAACCGATTTTAAACAAACCTTAAACTAAAAGTGGTTCTTGAGAGACTATCTCTGGTACTGTACTGTGAAAGCTGTTGAATTCAAATTTGCTTCATAAAAGCATGCAGAAGATAAATATTATGATAGAATTTTTCATTTTCAAACACTTTTCAGATTTTAATTAAAAAACCCTAAATTTATTTTCCTTCTCTCTTTCCAAGTGAATTCCAAATGTATACAAATGTTGATGTAGCACATAGCAACTGTAGCAATTCAACTGTGCTTTTGTTAATTAACTCCACATAATATTTATGCATAAAACGTGCACACTTAGTAAGAAAAATCAAGAATAAAGATAGTTTGACAAAATATTTTATCATAAAAATATGTGAAATATTTTTACTCTCCTATTTACTCCAAGCCCTTGTATAAAATCTTATAGATTTATAAAGATATACAGTACTATATGCCTAGAGATATAATATATAATTGTATTAATGTTTCATGGTTACATTTAACTTAGTAATGAGTTTAAATAGCAACTTAAACTGCCATAATTTATCACTTATCATTTCAATATGAATATCATATTTATTTATATTAATTATATTTATATATTATGTATGTACATATATATGCATTGATGGAGAACATGTTATATAATTTTATTAAATAAAAACTTTTTATTTAATGGTAGAGTAAGGTGATGTTGTTAGCATACTATTAATATTAAATTAGTCTAAAATATTATACATTACATTCCACTGAATGTTTTCCGTTTAAGGTGACAAATGCTGATTTCAAAATATATAAATTTTGTAACATTAGAACCTTAATATCCAGATGACTGGAAATATATATATAATTATTTTTATATTTCTATATTTCTATTTTATATGTATATTTATATATTTTTATATATACATATATCCAATAAAATTGGATCTGGCATATATATACATAAATATACATATATATACACATATACATACTTGTGGTATATGTATATAAATAAAATTATAACTGGCATATATATACATAAATATACATATATATACACATATACATACTTGTGGTGTGTACCAAAAGAAGAAAGAAGTGACCATAAAGAATGAATTTATCCGCTGAAATGAGCTCTCATGGTAAACCAAAGGTCCAATTTTTCTGAAAATAATAACCTAACAGCCATTTGTTGACAAGGGTTCCTCATATGCTCTATACTGGAAAGGGCCTCAGACTGAACTTTCAATTTCCCATACTATGCCAGCTTGTTTATGTAATCTGAGTCAACCACTGCAGAAATACCCTGGTGTTGTCTTTCTAGCAATGGAGTAAGACCTACCTCTTCCAATCAGAACTGCACAATTTGCATAACTAATTTACATAAAACAGACCTAATTGAAAAACTGAGTAGAAACTTTTACTTTGAAAGTTTACTTTCCCTTTGTCTCAGTGAAACACAATTTAGGTTTTTACCTGAATTTGTGTCTACTGAGCTGCAACTCCTTTTGTTCAAATAAATGTTTACATTTAGTGTTTTTTGTCTAAAATTACTATATTTTTCACTCCATAAGATGCACCTGACAATAAGATACACCTAGGGTTTTAAGGAGGAAAATAAGAAAAAAATATTTTGAACCAAATGGTGTGTTAAAATATTTAATAAATTACTGTATTTTTTAAAATTTTTTATTTATTTATTTTTTACAGAGACAGAGAGTGAGTCAGAGATAAGGATAGACAAGGACAGACAGACAGGAACAGAGAGAGATGAGAAGCATCAATCATTAGTTTTTTGTTTTTTTTTTCATTGTGCATTGCAACACTTTAGTTGTTCATTGATTGCTTTCTCATATGTGCCTTGACCGCGGGCCTTCAGCAGACCAAGTAACCAACCCCTTGCTGGAGCCAGGGACCTTGAGTTCAAGCTGGTTGGCTTTTTTTTTTTTTTTTTTTTTTCTCAAACCAGAGCCCGCGCTCAAGCTGGCGACCTCGGGGGTCTCAAACCTGGATCCTCTGCATCCCAGTTTGACACTCTATTCACTGCGCCACCGCCTGGTCAGGCAAATACTGTATTTTTTGCTCCATAAGACACACGACATTTCTGCCTTGAACTTTTTTGGGAAAAAAGTGCATCTAATGGAGTGAAAAATATGGTAATTTTAGTTTATTATAATGGCGGCAGTGGTGAGACCACAGGGTGACTATCTCCTGATCCTTGGTGTCTTCGGGGGTTTATGCAAGGTAAAAGCAGGAGGCCACTCTTTTTTTTTGTTTGTTTGTTTGTTTTTTTGTATTTTTCTGAAGCTGGAAACGGGGAGAGACAGTCAGACAGACTTTCGCATGCGCCCAATCGGGATCCACCCGGCACGCCCACCAGGGGGCGATGCTCTGCCCCTCCAGGGCGTCGCTCTGCCGGGACCAGAGCCACTCTAGCGCCTGGGGCAGAGTCCAAGGAGCCATCCCCAGCGCCCGGGCCATCTTTGCTCCAATGGAGCCTTGGCTGCAGGAGGGGAAGAGAGAGACAGAGAGGAAGGAGGGGAGACCACTGTTTTTGATGGTCTTTATCTGTAGCCCTATCAATCAGGGTTAAGTCTTCCTAGACCCAAAACTTCCTCTTTGGTTTAAGTTCTAGACTTTATTAGAGCACTGTTTTTCTGTTTGTTGGCTTCCATTCAACCAAGTGAGAGATTCAAACACAACAATTTATGTCTCCATTTGTTTACAATTCAGAGATTTGGGTTTCAGTTTTTCATCGCCTCTTGTCTACAAGGAGCATCTCAGGGAGGAGAACTTCATCCAGATTAGGCTTGGTCCATACGGATTTTCATATCAAAGAAAGGAAACTTCAACCAGTTTTGGGCTTCATTCCTATGATGATGGATTTTATCCATAAGGTTGGATTCAACTCTGTCATAAGAATGAGGACACTCATGTTTAAGGTACACTCAAACACACACCTTTACCAGATGAGTTCAAATGAGTAACACATGTTTAAATAATAATTGGCTAGGTCTTCGAACAAAAATTGCCTGGGATGCTTTAAACTAAAATGACATGTGAGGCATCTTTTTCCCTCTACAAGAGGGAATGTCTCCAGGCATATGACAATCACAATTTTGTGTTCAGGCCCCACCTCAGCATTACCTTCCTCCAGAAAAATCTATTCTTTTAAATTCAAGCTTTCTGAGGCCATTCTCCTTTCATTCTGAGCTTTCTAACTTTAATGTGAACACATGCTTTCTAATTCTTTTTGTTTGTGTTTGTTGATGAGCTCACTTTAAGAAGCACCATTAGAAGAGATTACCTCAGACTTCTAAGAAACATAGACTATATTATTTGTTTTCAAATACAGATTTAAAGAAATTCTTACACTGTGTAAAAGCTTTGGCTATCTAAACAAAGCCTTACTTAATCCATATGCTAGAAAATATAATTCGTATCCAGTTTTTCTTCTGAGTTTTGTATTGTTCTAGGGAAATAAAATCTAATGTTGAAAAGTGTCAAGGTCATGAAAGGCAAGAAAAGAATGTAACAAACAGAGGAGATTAAGGAGATATTATAACTAATGCAATATGAGGTAGTGGACTGGCTTGTAGAACAGTAAATGTATAGTCATGTGGACAGTAGTGAAATTTGAATAAGATTCATAGATTTGTGTGAATGGTAATTTTTTTATTTCTGTAATTGTGCTATTATCACGTAAAGGGGTAACAGGAGAATAAGTTAAGGGATAGGTATATGGAAATTCTCTGTACAATTTTGGAAACCTTTCAATACGTCTAAAATTATTTTAAAATAAAAAGTTCTAAAATATCAAAAAGCAATTCAATTAATGGGAGAAAATGTTTATAAGTTATATTACAGACAAAGAGTCAAGTCTTATATACATATCACCAGCAATGTAAGAAGAAAAAGGCTTATTGCCTAAAGAAAAATGACTGAAGATATACAAGGACAATTCAAGGTGGAGGAAATGCAAATGGTCCATAAATGCATGACAAGACCCTCATTGTCCCTAATTATGCAGGACAGCAAATCAGAATGAAATGAGGCCATTTTTTTGTTATTAGGTAGACCAAAATTTATATACACTTATATTAACCAACATTACTGAGGGTGTGAGTAAACGGGTACTTTCATATATTTTATGGAAGTATCTAATGCCTCATCTTCATTGGAGTGCCATTTAACAATGTAAATCAATATTTTAAATGTATATAACCTAATCTAGCAATCATATTTCTAAAAATTAATTTTACATAATGTAATCATTAGTGCAATCTGCTGATTCAAAAGAATTTGATTGGAATAAATAATATTACACATTGTGAGATTAAACATATTTCCATAGTCACATTTTTAACCAAATGATTTTAGTACTCTAAGAAAAACAGACATCAATATGAATATTAATGGAAAAGAACCAGTGCTTGTTACCTGTGTGTTATAAAAATAAGCATGTTCTGTGTACATAACATTCTGCTATTTAAAGACAGAGTGATTATTGAATTTTGCTTAAACCATCTGAATAGACAAAATTTCAGATCATAAGCTGTAGTCTGTATACACTTCTTAAAATATGTGGTAGAAAAGTTCCTTGGAGGATAAATCTGTGCTATTTTCTCTAATATTTAAAACAATTGACTTTGGGTGATGGGCACAGACATAATCAACAGTTCAAACACTATAGAAATGTTTGCGATAGCATGGAAGGACCTGGAGATTATTATGCTAAGTGAAATAAACCAGGCAGAGAAAGAAAATTATCATATAATCTCACTTATATGTGGAATCTAATGAATAAAGTGAACTGAGGAATGGAATAGAGGCAGAGTTGGGGTTACGGAGACCAGAGAGACAGCTGTCAGAGGGAAGGGGCATGGGATCAGAGAAGGTAAAAGGATTAGTGAAACTATATGTACATAACACATAGATACAGATAACAGGACAGCAAATCCCAAAGGGAAGGGGGAGAAGCAGGCAATTGGGGCCAACTGTGTGGGGGTGAAGGAATGGAACACTTGAATTCATGTTAACACAATAACTTAAAATTAATAATAAAAAAGTTAGTTTTCAATGTTATGCTTATAAATGGATATATTAATATAGAGCTGGAATTAAGAAAATAAATATGCTTATGTGCTAAAAAATAAAAAAAATAACCTCAAAGAAAATGAGATCAGTTCTGTGGTTACCAGAGGTGGAAGATGGGGAGGGGAGAAACGGGATGACAATGGTCAAAAGATATACAAACTTCCAATTATAAGATAATAAAAATCGGGAATATGATGTACAAGATGATGACTATCACAATACTATATGGTATATTTGAAAATTGTTAAGAAAGTAAATCCTAAGAGTTTCATCATAAGGAAAAAAAACATTTTTTTCTTTCATATTTGTATGAGATAATAGATGGGAACTAAGCTTATTGTGACAATCATTTTACAATATATATGAGTAATTATGCTTAAATTTATACAGTGCTATATATTTATATCTCAAAACTGGAAAAATAAAATAAAATTAATCAACCAGACAAAAAAAAAAGATGTTTACCTAAAACCTATATACTCTTACTGATCAACATCATCCCATTAAATTTAATTTCTAAATTAAAAAAATAATAAAAAGAGTGATTGAGAAATATAAAACAGGCCCTGGTGTGTTAGCTCAGTGGGAGAGTATCAGCCTGGTGTGTGGAAATCCCTGTTTGATTCTGGGTCAGGGCACACAGGAGAAGTGACCACTTGCTTCTGCACCCCCCTTCTTCTTTCTCTTTCTCTCCCCCTTCCACAACCATGGCTCCTTCAAACAAAATGGCCCGAGAATGGCACCATGGTCTCGCCTCAGGTGATAAACAACTGATCAGTGGCCCCAGATGGGCACAGCATCACCCCTTAAGGGGATCCTAGGTGGGACACATGCGGGAATCTGTCTCTCTGTCTCCCTACTTCTCCCATAATAATAATAATAATAATAATAATAATAATAATAATATAAAAAAGAGAAAGACAAAATATTAGAGTAAAAAAATAAATTAAAACTGTAATTTTTCCCCATTTGCATAGAATTTCAAGGAAATGTTTTTCTTTTTGTTTTTTGCAACAGATAAATGTGTGCTTGGCTAATTACTATGTTTTAAAAGTAAGAAATGATTATGGCTCTGGAGACAAATAATTGTGTTTGTAGAGACTGAGATCAAATTAATTATATTATCTTACTGGCATTTTTCTTTGATTTCTACTGGTTCAGATGATAATTTGAAAACAAACACACAAATACATGTCCCACTTCTAAATGCCTCCAACCATCATCATTTAAGTTTAGTAAAACAGTCATTGCTTATGTAAGACACTAAGACACTTTAAATGAATTCCTGCAACTTTAGCAGAATTAACTTATCAGCATAAATTATAACTTGCTTAAGGAACAACTTAAATAAATAAGCAGATAGTTAAAGTGTTCTAATTGTAATCAATATTGAAACAGTTATATATAAACTACTTCAAAAGATTTAAAGATCTAAAGTTATTTACTTTTGTGTTCCAAAGGAATTTTTTTTTTAGGTGAAAACTTAATTGACTTTTCAAAGTAAGGAAAAAAACCAACCTTTAGCTACAAAAAAAAAAGTAATGAAGTTACTAAAACAATTATAAGTCTGGTAGTAATCTGATTAGAAAAATAATTGAGCCTTCATGTTTGACAAAAAAAATTTAGATCAAGAACTTAAAACTGAATGTATAAATATTGGAATATATTTATATTGAGATATTTTTTTACATAATAATTGCACAGATGTAATGGCAACACGAATGGATTTGCTACTGCAGAAAACACATTTAATTTTCGTCTGTAGCAGTGTCTTAGAATTATGCAGAGGTCAATCGATGCCCCTTTGTCACAAAGAAGCCAAGTTAAGCTTACATTCTGTCAAGATTTTCTTAAGAAATATTGATCATTTGGAGAACAAATATGTCCTAATAAAATGTGAAAAGTGCATTACTTATGAGACTTTCCTTGTATACATATTTCTAAACTCCTTGAAATGTTACACAGAAAATATGAATTATTGGAAAAATGAAGCTGTTAAGTTAGAGAGGGAGAAGAATAAGTACAGAGCTAACACAAAAATCTCAAAACTGAAAACTTTTCTGAAAAAGCTGTTAACTTAATAAAATCTAGCCTATTTGTCATATTGTTTACCACAGTGAATGTAGTAAAAAATCCACAGTTATCCTTATATTTATTTCAAAAATAGTTTAATTACTTACATTGATCATTTGAAATACAATCACAGTAGTGTAAATCACACACAAGAAAATGGATCCTTGTTTACTGTGCTGTGAAAGAGAAATATTTTTCAAAGAATAAAAATAATATATTTGTATCTTTGTTTTTACAAGTAGAAAATGGAACACAGAAATAATTTATGTTTTATGGAATAAAACCTTAAGTTATTATTGATCATTTCATCAATTTATTATACCAATTAAAATCCTCAATTGTTTTATAAAGCCTTCTGATGATTGTAAATGCATAGGTCATTTCAAAAGTGAGTACTTTTTTTAATTAGCTCCATGTGTCCATTGATTAAGAAAATAATTAACCTCTTTCAAAAATATTTTTCAAAATTTATATTTACATTGGGGATATTGTTTTTGGTAATTTCATATAAACTTTTTACTACTTATAATTTTGTTTATATGGATATATTAAATAATTTGTTATCTCATGTTATATAGAGGATCTACCATATAAATGACTTATAAGAGTGTTTGAATTAATTTTGTATTTTTAATATTGTTTAATACAAAGCTGTAATAGAATAAATAGTATGTATTAAAATAAAAATAGACACATAGAACAATTGAACAGAATTAAGAGTCCAGATTTAAAGCCTTATATATATGGTCAAATAATATTTGACAAGAGGTCCAAGAATTTTTAATGGGGAAAGGTTAGTCTCTCAATAGTTGTTAATAAAAAAACTAGATAATGGCATGCAAAAAAATGAAATCAGAACCTTATCTTATGCCATTCACAAGAATTTACTCAATGTTGATTAAAGATATAAATAGAAGACCTGAAAGTGTAATATCTCTAGAAGAAAACACAGGGAAAGAGCTCCTTGAAATTGGTCCTGATAATGATTTTTTTAGATATAACACTAAAGGCACAAACAACAGAAGCAAAAATAAATAAGTTGAATTACATCAATGTATAAAGCTCCCACACAGCAAAAAAAGAAAATAAAATGTCAACATAAAAATAGTATAATTATATATATAACATATTTGATAAAAACTTAATATCTAAAATTTATAAGGAACTCATACATTTTAATAGCAAAAGAAAAAAATATGGTGTAGGAATCAAATAGATTTTCAAAAGTATAATGGCCAACAGGTACAGGATAAGGAGTTTTACATCTTTAATCATTAGGGAGATGCAAATCTAAACCAGAATTAAATATCACCACACACATACTAGGATAAGTGTTGATGAGGATGTAAAAAAAAAAAAAAAAAAAAAAAGGAATCCCTGTAAATTAGTACAGGTGCTATTAAAAATAATATGAGGCACCTCAAAAATGACAAATAAAACTATCTTATGATCCATCAATTTCACTTCTGGGTACATATCCATAAGAAATTAGATCAAATCAGGGTGTTGAATATAAATGTGCACACCCATGTTTACAGTAGCATTATTAACAATAGCCCATGCATCATAAAAATATACAATTAAAAACTAATTTTATTAACCAATTTTACCACAATACATTTAATTAAAAATACAGTTAAAAGGAAAACAATAGTCAAGATATGGAAACAATTTACATGACTTTCAAGTTAAAGATCAATGAATAGCGGCCCTGGCCGGTTGGCTCAGTGGTAGAGCGTTGGCCTGGCATGCAGGAGTCCCAGGTTCGATTCCCAGCCAGGGCACACAGGAGAAGTGGCTATCTGCTTCTCCACCCCTCCCCCTCTCCTTCCTCTCTGTCTCTCTCTTCTCCTCCTGCAGCTGAGGCTCCATTGGAGCAAAGTTGGCCCGGGCACTGAGGATGGCTCTGTGGCTTCTGCCTCAGGCACTAGAATGGCTCTGATTGCAGCAGAGCGAAGCCCCAAGATGGGCAGAGCATCGCCCCTGGTGGGCGTGCTGGATGGATCCCGGTCGGATGTATGCGGGAGTTTGTCTGACTGCCTCCCCGTTTCCAACTTCAGAAAAATACAAAAAAAAACAAAAAAACAAAAATCAAGATCAATGAATAGCTTGACCTCTGGTGGCGCAGTGGATCAAGCATCGACCTGGAACACTGAGGTCGCCGGTTTCAAACCCTGGGCTTGCCCAGTCAAGGCACATATGGGAGTTGATAGTTCCTGCTCCTCCTCCCTTCTCTTTCTCTCTATCTCTGTATCTCTATCTCTCTCTCTCTCTCTGTTGGGGAACGAAATATAAACAGGGTGTTTTTATATCCAGGGGATAGGTGCTGGGCCTAACCACCCATCTCACCTGCCTGGTTAACAAAGAGCTATACCTGATTATTGCTTATCCCACCCATGTTCTCTGGAGGAGGCTGGAAGCTAGTTTCTTATTGGTGTAAAGTTAGATCTAAATGGTATGGTGGGGGTTGTCTTTGAGTTGTCTTGGAAACAATTGAAGTGCTAATGGACCACGTTTTTTCCCTGAATAAAGATGGATGTGCTTCTGGGGCCTCCATTACATCGGCTTAGGAGCAGTAGAGACTGCTTGCCATGTGGTCCTCCCAAACCCATCTTTATGTATATATCTTTAATTCTCTGTCTATCATTTATTTAATTCCATACCTTTTCCTGTTCGAGAACCCCATAACAGACTTGTTATGGCTGGACCATGACATCTTTCTGTCTCTCTTCTCAAAAACAAAAACAAAAACAAAAACAAAAAAACAACAAGATCAATGAATAAAGAAGATGTGGGATAGTATTCAGCCATGAAAAGGAAGAAAATCTTGCCATTTGCTAAGTTATGGATGTAACTTGAGGGTATATTATGTTAAGTGAAATAAATCTGATAGAGAATGACACTGGATGGTATTTTATTTAAAATCTAAAAAACTGAACTCAAACAAAAAGAGTGGAATAGTAGTTGGCAGATGTTGGGGACAAGGGGTTGCAGGAAATGTTGGTCATAATGTACAAGCTTCCATTTTTAAGATGTAACATCTAAGGATTTAATGTATAGAATGGCAATTGTAGTTAACGGTAGTGGAATACATACTTGATTGTGGTTAAGAGAGTAGATCTTAAGTGCTCTCACCACAAAACAAAAATGGTAATTATGTGAAGTGATGCTAATCTTAACTAATACATGTGCAGTAATCATTCATAATATATAAGTCAACACTATGCATCTTACATTTTCACAATGTTATATTTTAATTATATCTCTACAAAGGTGAAAAATATTGTTTTATACTTTTCAAAGCACAGACAATAAATACTTCTCTATGTTCACTGTTCTTTATATTGACTCGTTTTATTTTTATATTTGATATTTTACTATTTGTGAGTCAATAATGATTTCCAGAATCTGCAGTTCAAGAAACATGACAAAACATGAAATAATTTAGTAATAATGTTGCCCTGGCTGGTTGGCTCAGTGCTGGAGCATCAGCTTGGCATGTGGAAGTCCTGGGTTCTATTCCCAGTCAGGGCACACAGGAGAAGTGACTATTTGATTTTCCACCTCTACCTCTCCCTTTCTCTATCTATCTCTCTTCTTCTCCCGCATCCATGGCTTGAATGGTTTCAGCAAAGTTGATCCCAAACACTGAGGATGGCTCCATGGCCTTGTCTCAGGACAAGATTGCTGAACAGCAACCCAGATAAATAGAACATCACCTGGTACAGTGCTTGGTGGGTGGATCCTGGTGAAGGCACATACAGAAGTCTGTCTCTCTGCCTCCCCACTTCTCACTTAATAATAAAAATAAACAAAGTAAAAAATTTATTAATAATGGCTTATATGGGAATTCATATTTTTAATTTTTTCTTTTATATTCCATATAACTAAATGTGTTAAATAATATTTCTCTTCAAATATGTCTGTATAAATATGAGTTAGTGGAAACAAGGTCCAGATTTAAATGCAAACTGAGCTGCTAAAACTTTGCTGAGTCTTGATTGTTCTTCTAATGAAATAGTTTTTTTTTCCAGTAGACATGCAAATTTTCAAACTAGAATCTCATTTATAAATCTATAGGCAATTATAGTAAATGCATGATACGGTTTTTCATTACAAAATGCTAAATACAAAATTAATCAAGTTTGATTGTATTCATCAATATTTGTTTGCTATTTTAATAAAACAAAATAATTATATACAGTCATGCACCACTTAACAACAGGAATACATTCTGAGAAATGCATATTAGTTGATATTATTGTTGTATGAACATCATAGAGTGTACTTACACAAACTTAGGTAGTAGCATACTATAATTGTATATGTTAGTTATATATTACTAATGACAGTGTTGTAGGTTTGTTTATACCACCATTACTACAAACACGTAAGTAACGCATTGTGCTATGATCTTTCAATGACTATGAAATCACTAGGTAATAAGAATTTTTCAACTTCATTATAATATAATGAGATCACAGTAATAATGTGGTCTATCTTTTGCCAAAATGTTATGTGTCACATGGCTATATACCATGATCTCAAGCACTGTGGTGAATGACATCTATATATATGTATAGATATTACTTGTAGTAATTTATTATCTTTTCAGCTAAAGAAAATCAAACATTCTTTACTTTAAAAGTTTTATTGATTTTGAAGTAGGTTTTACATTTAAGTACCTTCACTAAGTTGTCAATTTGTTCAAAATAGTTGAGAATCCATATATATATATATAACAGTTACCATGATAAATATGAGTTCTTGTTATTTTTGTTTCTTACAAATATTTTTTTCCTAAGAAGGCTTGCCTTTTTTTCTCTATTTTTCACTGTCCGATTTATTTTTTCTGATGAAAAATAACATTATGTAGAAGGTATTTTAACAAATGAAGGAAAATTTAATACAGTAGAAACAAAAATAGTACCTTACTGGCCTGAAGTAGGTAATGTGCTTTTTTTTTTATTTAAGTCTGAACGATGTTTTATTTAAAAAAAAATTACCAGATTCCCTCTGTTACATCCATCTAAGGCTCACTCTTGACGCTTGTCTCGGTCACATGATACATTTATCCGTCCCACCCTAAAGGCCTGTCTGTGAAAATATTTTCTGACATTAAACCGGTCCATGGCCCAAAAAAGGTTGGGGACCACTGGCTTAAACAACAGAAATTTATTTCCTCACAGCTATAGAAGCTAGATGTCTGTGATCAAGATGCCTGCAGGGCTGGTTTCTTCTGAGGCCCCTCTCCTTAGCTTACAGATTGCCGTCTTCTTTCTCTCTGTGACCTCACATGGTCTTCCATCAGTACATGTCTGTGCTCTAATCTCATCTTCTTACCTGGACACCAATTGTATTGGATTAGGACCCTACCCATATGAACTCATTTTCCTTCAATCACTTCTTTAAAGATTCTACCGCAAATATGGTCACATTCCAAGGAACTGAAAGTTGGAATTTCATCATATAAAATGGGGTGGTGGATAGGACACAATTCAACTCAAAACAGTATCTATAAATTACTTTGATTCATTAATCGAAGTCCATAATTGATTGATTAGGGATGATAACTCATTACTCAGTCTTTAAATGACCATTTCAACAGGCTTTTCCGATGTCCATTTTACTAAAATATGTATATATAATACAAGATAATTGCATATTGTAGTAAATTTTTTGATTAATTTTAATGGGGTGACATTGATAAATCAGGGTACATATGTTCAGAGAAAACAGCTCTAGGTTATTTTGCCATTTACTTATGCTGCATTCCCATCACCCAAAGTCCAATTGTCTTTCGTCACCTCCTAACTGGTTTTCTTTGTGCTTTTTAAAGTTTATTAATACTCTGAGAAATTGAGAATAAATATACACATACATTGAAAATAATATTATTAGGTTTTAGTCCTCCTTGCATGCAGACTATGACTGAATGACACTAAGTAATCTTTGTTTAATTTGGAACAATATGGAATCCAAATGATAAGACAATAATGGAAAATCTCACAATTATTATATAGGTCTTGGGCTGGGTTCATGGGAAAACAACTTGTGCACTTTCATAGGCAGTAGTCTTAAAAAGATCTTGTACTTGGTTTAATGCTCTGTTGTCATCATCTTGAAATTCCTAAATTTTTTTAACACCAGACATCATATTTTCTATTTTGTCCTATATCGCACAAATTATGTAATCAATCTTCTTTATGTTCTAATAGCTAAGGGCCAGAATTCCAGCCAGAATAACTATCCAGGTGTATCTACAGTGCAAGCTAGTATTATACCAAAATCCTGGGTGAATCAGGATAGTATATAAAGCAAGAATGAAGTAAGCTTAGAGAAATAATTAGAGAAAGGGACTTTTGAAACTGTAAGAGGTATACCTTCATGAAATAAGTAAAGTGAAATTAACCCTCACATAAATTATGATATTAATATATGCAAAATTGAAATAGAATTTTCTCTGCCATATTTGAATCTCTAAATTTGAGGTAGATCTTTAATGGTTCATATATAAATATACTTTAATAAGTTATAGAGTATTAAACACTTTGTGGTAGTATCATATTTTTCAGCATGTATTGACATAAATGACATTAATGTGTTTGTATTTTCTGGCAACATGTATGGCTACATGAAATCTAACAAGTTACAGTCAAAATTTTTCTTTATATTTGAAATATGTACTTAATAATTTTAAATAGTTTTTCTCTAAAATAGATCACTTGATAGCTTTAAATCATGATTCAGAAATATTGATCACTGAACATATAATTGAGAATAGAAAGTCAACTTTGTATATCAAACAAAATAGAAAAATTTACAAGCTATTCTATAACAATTAAAGTATGTTTATATTTACTAGAAATGAACACATTCTAATTAAACTCTTTGTATCTATTTTTTAAATATAAAATGTTCTTCACAATGCCTTGAAGAACATGTAACTTTTAAATGGCAGCCCCTGCTACTATTTCAAGATTCTGTATTCTTCTTGGTTGTTTGTACATGTAAAATCTTGCATTACCAACCTAGAGGTCAGTCATTTCAATCTCTAGGGTTTAGGGTTTTACATCAAATATAAATCACTTTGCTTATGACATATGTTTATTTTTAAATATAATCTCTTTTGTAAAAGCTTTTATATTTTAATAAATGTGGGGATAAATTGAGTATAAATATTTTTACACAATATTTATTTGAAAAGTTGTCTAAAGTAATCAAAAACATATGGTGTCATTTTTTTTCAAGCTGCAGAGTACAATGAAATGTAGTAAATGCTAATTTGAGAGAATAAAATTTTTAGCCTGAGTTTCAAATTCCAATTAGGTTTTGCAAAACATGAGTTCTGAATGACTGCATTTATTTAATCTTGTAGATCTAAAAAGTAGGGCAAATATTAATGTCAAACTGCAATCAAGATTGTTTGCATAACACAGACTTCCATTTAGTTATAATAGCATATGGAGAAAATTCATCTGAGATAGAACATGAACAAATCTCATTAAAGGCAATAAATTTGCAAGTATGTATCTGAAGACTTATTCTAGTAAAGTTTTACTAAGTTGTTCTGACAAAGAAATGAGCAAAGTTATATAAGAAAATGTCAAATATATGAATTATAAAAATTTTAAATAACCTAGGCTAATAAAGGTACAATTTTTTTCTGTTGATAATAGGGCCTATTTAATGAGTTGAGTGATTTCATTCAAAGCTGCAAAAATACATATTTTAATTGGGGAATTTAATAAAACCAACATCATTTCACTCACCTGTTGCTAGATCAGTTCTGTCTTTTCTTTCCTCTTTGGATCCAGGAAGAGAGTATGTATGTACAATTTCGTTCATTAAGGGAAAAGCATAAAAGGTATATTGACCTCTCTACCAACATTCTTTTCTTCAAAGGGAATTGCCATAAGGCTCAGCTCAAAATTTGAAAATAGAAAGTGGTTTGTTTTAAGGTATTGAAGGAAGCTAATTGACTTGATCTTCAGGTTGTTAGGGAAATGTTCTATTCTCTTACACTCATATACATGTAGATGCACACACCACATTTAAACATATATAACAAGATGAGTATAAAATTCTATTAACAACGGTGTCTTAAATATCCATTGATACACCTTTGAAGCAATTTCATATTTTTATTTAAGGTGTTGAGAATTATCCCACACACTTCTCCATACCTGAAGGAGCTAAAAGAAAATCTAATTTTCTTCAGTCAATTCTGAAATTTACCTACCATAAAGAATGTGTCACTATTTTAAGTTTCCTTTGATATACAGTGCTTTTACATTTATATTCTGTAAAGAAGAAAGATGTAGAAAGACATGATTATTAAGAATTCTAAGAATTTTAAATATTTTCATCAAAGAAGTATTATAAAAATTTCTAACTTTAAAAATCGTAGAATAAATGTTATCCAGTGATTTTTCAACTTAAACACTGTAGTTGTTTTGCATATATATGTTACCAAATTATCCATTAAAAAATTAATTCTCCAGTTGGGAGGTAAGCATATCAATGCATAGCCAGGAAGCCCTGAAGTATATGGCTTTCTTTAGTAGTGGGCATGAGTTCTAAAAATTCCTGTATTATAAAACCTGAAATTTAAATATTACAAGTAACAGAATCTCACTTGAATATGAATGATAAATTTCTCTAGCAACCAAAATTAATGGTACAAATATTTAATATATTTTTAGTGTATTTTCAAATATTTTTATAAGAATATATTGTATAAATCAATAGCATACACATGCATTTTCTAATCTTTGTGAAATTAGTACAACCTCACAACTTTCTTATTTTTAGTTTTTCATAGCATATCTTATTTCACTTTTTTTTTTCTTAAGTGAGAAGCAGGGAGGCAGAGAGACAGACTCCCACATGCGCCCGACTGGATCCACCCGGCATCGCCACCAGGGGGTGATGTTCTTCCCATCTGGGCTACTGCATCCTTGCAACCAGAGCCATTCTATTGCCTGAGGTGGAGGCCATGAAGCCTTTCTCAGTGCCCTTGCCAACTTTGCTCCAATGGAGCCTTGACTACAAGAGGGGAAGAGAGAAATAGAGAGGAAGCAGAGAGGGAGGGGTGGAGAAGCAGATGGTCACTTCTCCTGTGTGCCCTAGCCAGGAATTGAACCCGGGACTTCCACAAGCCAGGCTGATGCTCTACCACTGAGCCAACTGGCCAGGGCCTCTTGTTCCACTTTTTTACTATCACCTATTAGTACTTTTGTATTTGAAATATAACACATAAGTAGCATTTATTTAGTTGAATCTGCTATTTTGTTCAATCTCATTAGATACTAAACTTTATTTCTGCTTCATAAATATGTATTAGAAAATAATTTTAATCTGTTGGTTGATTGGTTGTTTCAATTTTTATAAAGAGGAAATTAAAAGAAACTATTTCAATTTCTTGATTTTATTTTATTATTCAATATTGAGGATGTATTGTTTAGTGTATAAGAAACTAGATTAGAAAATTTAGATCCAAGTCTTAGCTCTTTCGTTGTCACTTACAGCAAAATGACTTTGACCAAATCATTATATTTTTAGACTAGAATAAGTTACAAAACCATTCTATGCCTCAGTTTCCTCATTTGTAAAATAGAAATGACAAAATTTTGTCATAAAATTGTGATGTGGAGTAAATGAAGCAAATAATATCTTTACTTGTAGTTAAGAAATCACAAGCAAAGTTTTTAATTTTCTGAAAATTACTTTATTTTTGGATGTCTCAAAAAGACACTTTTAGCTTTCTACATGTTATAATACTAATGTTAGTGCATTTTGTAGTGCACTGATTAATAACATGTTTTAAATCAGAGATTGTTTTATACTATACTACTCTTCCTTAACTTGGCAATTATATTACACATAAGAAGATACTCACTAAATGCTTATTAAATCTATAAAAGTAGGAATTAATAACTACATTTCTAGGTAAATCTTAATCATGTGTCATGTTTTTTACCTTGACCATAATTATGTTCTGATATTATTTACTTCTTGTATTTATTTATTTATTTATTTACTTATTTATTTTTACATTTTTCTTAAGTGAGAATCAGGGAGGCAGAAAGACAGACTGCCATATGTGTCCAACCAGGATCCACCAGCAAGCCTACTAGGAGGTGATGCCTTTGCCCATCTAGGCTGGTGCTCCGTTGCAACCAGAGCCGTTTTAGCACCTGAGGTGAGATCATGGTGCCATCCTTAGTGACCTGGCCAATTTACTCCAGTGGAGCCTTGGCTGCAGGAGAAGAGAGAGATAGAGAGAAAGGAGAAAGGGAAGGGTGGAGAAGCAGATAGTCACTTCTGTGTGCCCTCACCGGGAATCAAACCTGAATTTCTACACACTCTGGGCAGACACTCTACTACTATTTATAAGGGAGATCAAAGGCTTGTTAGAGAAGAAAATTTCTAATGATTTTAGAGTCAGAAATGAAGATCTCTATTATGAATTATAATAAAATGCAGACAAAGAAAAAAAACCCGTTTCACTCTTTTATCTAAAAAATAATGAATTTCCAAAACACCAGATTCTTCTTTTATCTTAAACAATTTACAAAAACAAATGAAAGTGATCCCCATCTTTACCCAAGATCCAGTTTGGGTAGTATCTATAGTAAATTTTCTCAGATATGGCCCTCCAGGCCTCAGGGGAGGCTGGGAATCTTTCAGAGGTCAGTGAAATTAACATTATATTCAAAATACTGCTAAGATGTTATTCCCCTTTTCCATGGTGTACATATTTTCACTGATAGTGCAGAAGTTATAGTCAGTAAAATTATTGACATTTTAGCAGAACCAAGTCAATGAGTGATTTTATTTTTCACCTTCACATACCCAGCAAAAAAATAATATGAAACATTAACTTGACTTAAGAATGTCCTTGATAAACCAGTAATAATTGTTAATTGTCTCAAAGCTAAAGTATAGGTATTTTAAAAGATTTTATGAAAGGAAATAAAAAGTATGTGTAAAACATTTCTGTTGAACACCCAGGCATGATAGCTATTTCAAGGAAAACATTTATGCCATTATTTGAGTTTCAAGGTGAACTATCTGCTTTTTCTATGAACTTTCTTACTTTTTTGAGTTTTGACATACTCTTTTTATACTCAAAGGCATGTCAGATTTCATACTCTGCATTGTAGCTCATAATTTCATCTAGGCATAGACATGCTGAGAGAAGCCAGCCATCAAACTCTCAGGGTTAGATCAGATGAGGCTGGAAGACTATAATGGTACAACAAACATGAAGGAGACCTTGTTGGAATTTAGCCCACCTCAGCAGATTCTAATACAGTTAATGGTATTAAAGTTGATATGATAGCTCTAGCTTCTGGAAAATCGCCAGTAATTAATGCCTGAGAATCCATGAAGTAAGGTGGAGCTGTGTGGACCTAGGAAATAACATGATTTGAGTCCTACATTGTTTATCTATTTTACTATCTGTATCAACTAGTAATCACCCATGATAATTGGCTCTGATACTATAATACAATGCTTTTATTTATATGAGAAAAAAATGCTCTCACCATTACCTCTAGGTGAGAGGGCATGGCAGTGTAAATTCAATTCTTATAGATTATGACTAGTACAATTTTCCTAAAAGATTTAGAATTTTAGAAAACCAAGTCAAATTCCCCATATTGCCTGACCAGGTGGTGGCGCAGTGGATAGATAGTTGGACTGGGATGTGGAAGACCCAGGTTTGAGACCCCAAGGTTGCCAGCTTGAGCATGGGCTCATCTGGTTTGAGCAAAGCTCACCAGCTTGGACCCAAGGTTGCTGGCTTAAGCAAGGGGTCACTCGGTCTGCTGTAGACCATGGTCAAGGCACATATGAGAAAGCAATCAATGAACAACTAAGGTGTCACAATGAAGAATTGATACTTCTCATCTCTCCATTCCTGTCCATCTGTCCCTATCTGTCCCTCTGTCTGACTCTGTCTGTCACACACACAAAAAATTGCCCCATTGTTGTAACTGGTTCAGAAGATGAAACTGATATGAATCATTTCCTTTCTCCAACATCCATTTAAGAAATCCTTAATCCTCAGATAGTACTTATCAGATTTGAATAATTTTTCTGGTGGTATAATAAAGATTTCTATCCTCAGTCTATGTGAGGCTCTAGCTGCCTTGCATTTTTGTTGCTGTGATGTTGCATTAACTCATTCATAGTGTCAATTGACATGGAAGAATTAAAAAGAATTTTACCCTTATTGTGTACCTGCAACCTTCGTTCCTCATGGCAACCAAAGTCAATTATCTTAGAGAGCAAAGTATCTTTCTTTGCCTGCTGTAGCTTTGGTAAAGATGATTCTGTTTTTGGGGACCCATTCCTGCAACCATGGCCACTCTCCTGAAGGGTCTATTGTGTAAATCAGGGGTAGTCAACCTTTTTATACCTACTGCCCACTTTTGTATCTCTGTTAGTAGTAAAATTTTCTAACTGCCCACCAGTTCCACAGTAATGGAGATTTATAAAATAGGGAAGTAACTTTATAAAAATTATAAAGCAGAGTTACAGCAAGTTAAAGCATATAATAATAATTACTTACCAGGTACTTTATTTCGGATTTTCGCAAAGTTTGGCAGAATAAATCTTTATAAAACAACTTACTATAGTTAAATCTATCTTTTTATTTATACTTTGGTTGCTCCGCTACCGCCCACCATGAAAGCTGGAATGCCCACCAGTGGGCGGTAGGGACCAGGTTGACTACCACTGGTGTAAATATTAGGAATCCTGTGAAGAAGGCTGGTTATCATCCAGAATAAGTCATCTTGGATACTAGTTTTTTTTTTTTCCTTTAAAACAATTCTTCTGTAGTAGAAGATTCAGGTGAGAATGTAAAATACCTCTTCCATAGCTTTGGGGTTTTTTCAATAATATTTCAGTCTTATATATTCCTCATCAACTATCTGATTCACTTGTCATGTTTCCATAGTCATTTTATATTCATAGCTCATGCTATCTTTTCCAGATGAAGTGGACTACTTAGAGCAAAAAAGTACTATGCACATATTTGCCCATTGGGAAAATGTCCTATTATTAATGCTCTTCAAAGTCATCAATGACTGTGAGTATAATATGGCAGTAGTCCAATTGCAACTAGTTTTATCATATCACGTTGGCCCATTTGAGAGTAAGACTTGAGTCCTTTCTGCTTCAATTAGTCATTTGTAAGGAATTCTCTATAAAGCCAGTAGTTTGGACAGAAAAAGAGGATTTGGTGTAACAGAGGTACATAACATATGATTCTGGGCTATGAGTTCATATAATTTACTCATCCTTTTTAAACCTTCTCTAGTCTGGTCCTGAATGTGTCATTACCATTATTTAATGGGTTGTTGTTATGCCTACCAGTTCTTGGGAAGTGGTGAATTTGTTCATAATTAACAGTTGAAGATTCATGGTTGAGTGTTCTTCTCTATCATATACACAGGAGTACATGAGAGCTGTTTTTCAAATGGAGAGTAAATCTCCACTACAGAAGGTCCAGTCTTGTTTTAGAACACAAAAAGGCTGTTCTATAACAGTCTTATTGGGAATTACCAAAGATACCATAAAGTATGTTTGTCTACTGTAGATACTGTTTGATGTTTATTATGGCCAGCGCTATGGGGTCAATGTTGATATACTCCAATGAACACATAATATGTGATACAACATCTGTAACTGAAGCTACTGTTGTTCATGGTAATCTATCATCTCTCTTCATCCATCTGGATTTTTCAGGGAACAGACTATTGCACTAAAAAGAGATAATAAAGAAATACATTATTTCATTCTTATATACTAAAAGTATTTGGTGAATCTTTTAATCTTGCACAGTTCCTCCAATACTTTGGAATTGCTTCTGATTTACTCCCTTTGCTTGGAGTGGAACCATTTCAGAAGCTTTCACTTGACTCTTTCTTGTCACAAAAGCATTTACTGCAGAATCAATGTAAAGTCTATGCAAGCAGCTGAGTTTATATATTTTAGTTTGACCTTTGTAGACCTAAAGAATAACCGCTTGAAAGTCTGTGGAACTACTCAACCCAATTTATCACCAGCTCTAACTCAAGTATTTGAAGTGTGGCTGTGTTAATGCAGATTCCATATAGAGTAGCCCTCAAAAATTTGGATATTCTTTTTTCCCAAGTGTAGACTTACCCTTGTAATTTGTCATAAGAGGTCTGATGAGGTCCAAAAAAAAAAGCTGATACAGCTGGTCGAGTTTAGAGGGGATGAAGGTGACAGCTGGATTTCCAGTTAAACAAATGACAGATGCTCTTCTCTACCAGGTTTTGAGGTCAGTTGAACCTGCAGAGAAGCATAAACTGGGCTTACTGTACTTTGATTTTTTTTTTCATTTGTTTTCTCAAAACTCAAAGAAATTTTAAGCTAAGCATACTAATTTTATTTAAGTAATTGTTTTGCAAATGTCAATGCATCAACAATTAAAGCATAATAAAAAATAATTTTTAATAAGTAAACAATTGAAATCATTTTTCATCCTGAAGATATGGTGTCATGTATATAGCTTCTATTTTTCCTTTACTATAAATGTTCTGATAATCTTTATTTTATCACTAGTAATAATATTTAATAAATGCTTACTATGTATCAAATGTATTACATGTTAATTACTATGTAAACATATATATTAAGTGTATATACCAATATATACACATACACACACATGCACCCTCCTAATACCAAAATTACTTCATAAATGTTCATTATTATTCTCCTTTCCATAAACCATAAGCCATACACTTGCTCACATATCATTACTGTAAGGTATTTTTCCCCGCCGAGAAGGAGGGAACGGGCCAGAGCCACAAAGTGTGGAATAGCAGACGGCTTTATTGGGTACAGAGCGCGCATCCCGCCCGGCAAGGTTCCCTGGCCCCGAGGAAAGAAAGATGGAGGCCAGGGAGGTTGCACGGATTAAACCGCGTGGGAGATATTTAAAGGGGTCCCTCTAGGGAAGTGGAGCTAACATGACGTGGTGAAATCTCACTGGCTGGTAGAGGGTAGCTTTTTTCCAAACGGTTCCTGGGAAGCTTCCTTTGGTGGGCTTGATTATGGGTGGTCCTAGCCAAAGTTCCCGGGCCTGGGTTCCCCATGTGACCATCCCTCATTATCCACTGACCTTACAATTACTATGTTGATAAAGGCATTACATTTTTTATTCCAAGATTTTCTTTAAGTCACTCTCAAGGTTTGGATATTGATATAGGAAAAATAATATATACTATTCTGCTATTTATATAAATATATATTTTGAAATTCTCTTATATAAATAAATCTGCCAGAAAAAACCTAAGAATTCTTGTATTTTAGGGGAAAAATCTATTTTAATCAATCTCCTTTATGGCATAAAAAATGTAGCTTATGAAAATGGTTCAAAGAACTGTTAATAGTATCATTAATAAGTGTTTGGTTATACAAATTCTAAATTAAATTATGATTACAAGTGGCATAAGAACCGTTATGTTGCTGTTATCTTAAAACAGATGTGATAAATATCACTGACCCTTATTCTCCTGTATCTTAAAAAGCTGTAATGAACACATTGGAAACCTATTATTTTCTTTTTGAATACAAAGTTGAGCAGTATTTATGGGACATCTGGGACTGAGATGTCCAGTAGATTTATCTTTTCCTCATTATGATATTGCTTTTAATAGCATTGCTGTTAATTCTCAGCAATAGTATTTTCTTTGTACACCAGCTCAACAATGATACCTTCATTTGCATAAAACTGTCATGCTAATGTAAAGGCTGACAAAATCTTATTTTGGCAATGTATTAAAAATTCTTTGCAGAACTTAAAGTTTACTTAGATTAAAGGTGTGAAAAATAGCTTTTTAATGACATTGTAGATTTCCTATATTTTTATCCTTGTTATCTAAAATTATTTTTATACAGAGCAAATCAGGCAATCTCTAGTTATCTCTTAAGAAAAAGTTGCCATACAGAGACTGCAAAAAGCAATTCTATTTTTCTCTTTAATCACAATAAAGATCTCGCATCTCTTTAGGAAGTCAACAATTTCTTTCATTACTGAAGAACTCCCTTACCTTGTGTAATCAAAATGAGCTTCTTTATTATGCTTTTATCTGTCAAATTTCATTATAGAAGACATGTATATTAGACAGAATTAGAGGATCATAATGAGGAAGTATCACCAATGGTAAAAGACTAAATCAGAATAGTTACAAATAAACTTGTTGCTCTAAATATGAATCTTAGTCTTTTAAAATAGCATTCTCCTTTGTTGTCAAAGATTCAAAAGTAAATTTTAAAGAAATGACAAATTACACTAGCAATAAACAGTAGATTTAGAAATAAAGACGATGAAGAACCAATATTCATTCATACTAAATCCTACATTATAAATTAGAACTATAAAATTATGCTAATATTTGTACAAGTGAACTAACATTCATGGTGTTATTTTGTGAACAATAATATTTATCATTAAAATATTTGCCTTCAAATGCTGATTCTTAGCAAAGAAAGTTTATTTATTTTTGCTAGATTTAATTACTGTCAACTCAAATCAGTAACAGTATATTATCTAATTTATATATTATCCTTTCCCTCTTTCTTTCTCCCTTCCAAATACTTTTTACATTGTGTTGAGATTACTACACAAGGGACAGAAGGATGAAATGAATAAATTTTAGAAATTATTCTTGTAAATGGCATTAAATATTTGAATTTTGGTTAAAAACATCACTATTTCTCCCATATATCATTGCTGATTATGCTCTTGTTATAATCTCTGAATCAATGCCCCCCCCCTCCTTAAAAAAGAGGTCTATATTCAAAACCTTCTTTCATGCCAGGAAATTTTAGATTTGGGTAGAAATCTACCTATCCATTCTTTCAGAAAATATATATTAAAAAATTGCCATTCTGACTGGTGTGAGGTTATATCTCATTGTGGTTTTAATTTGCATTTCTCTACTGATTAGTGATGTTGAGTATTTTTTTATATGCCTATTGGCCATCTGTATGTCCTCTTCGGAGAAGTGTATATTCATTTAATTCGCCCATTTTTTGATTGGATTGTTTGTCTTCCTGGTATTGAGTTTTACAAGTTCTTTATAAATTTTGGTTATTAACCCCTTCTCAGACTTATTGTCAAATATGTTCTCCCATTCTGTAGTTTGTCTTTTTATTCTGTTCTTATTGTCTTTAGCTGCACAAAGGCTTTTTAGTTTGATATAGTCCCATTTGTTTATCCTGTTTTTTATTTCACTTGCCCATGGAGATAAATCGGCAAATATATTGCTGCGAGAGATGTCAGAGAGCTTACTGCCTTATGTTTTCTTCTAAGATGCTTATGGTTTTACAGCTTACATTTAAGTCTGTATCCATGGATAATAAGTCTATTATCCATTTTGAGTTTATTTTTGTGAATGGTGTAAGTTGGTGGTCTAGTTTCATTTTTTTGCAGGTAGCTGTCCAATTTTCCCAACACCATTTGTTGTAGAGGCTGTCTTTACTCCATTGTATGCTCTTACCTCCTTTGTCAAATATCAGTACATAAAAGTATGGTTTTATTTCTGGGTTCTCTGTTCTGTTCCATTGATCTATATGCCTGCTCCTATGCCAGTACCAGGCTGTTTTGAGTACAATGACCTTGTAGTATAACTTGATATCCAGAAGTGTGATACGTTCCACTTTATTTTTCCTTTTCAAGATTGCTGAGGCTATTGGTGTTCTCTTTGGGTTCCGTATAAATTTTTGGAATATGTGCTCATCAACAAAACAACACAAGGTAAGTGCTGGTGAGGATGTGGAGAAAAGGGAACCCTCCTGCGCTGCTGGTGGGAATGCAGACTGGTGCAGCCACTGTGGAAAACAGTATGGAGATTCCTCAAAAAATTAAAAATCAAACTGCGTTTTGACCCAGCTATCCCACTTTAAGGAATATACCCCAAGAACACCATAGCACTGTTCCAAAAGGAGAAATGCATTGTTCACAATAGCAAAGATCTGGAAACAGCCCAAGTGTCTATCAGTGGACGAGTGGATTATAAAGCTTTGGTACATGTACACTATGGAATACTAGTCATCCATAAGAAATGATGACATCAGATCATTTACAATAACATGGATGGACCTTGATAACATTATACTGAGCAAAATAAGTAAATAAGAAAAAACTAAGAACTATATGATTCTATACATAGGTGGGACATAAAAATGAGAGTCAGAGACATGGACAAGAGTGTGGGGGTTACAGGGTGGGGGGGAGGAGAGGGAGGGTTTCGGGGGGAAGGGAGGGGCACAAAGAAAACCAGTTAGATGGTAACGGAAGACAACTGGACTTTGGGTGCTGGGAATGCAGCATAATCAAATGTCAAAATAACCTGGAGATATTTTCTCTAAACATATGCACCCTGATTTATCAATATCACCCCATTAAAATTAATTTAAAAAGACTTAAAATGCTAAAATATTAAAAAAACTGCCATTAGATTTGTATTGTTCCAGAAGTTAGGGATTAAATAATGAACTAACATGAGTGTTAATATAAATAACCTGATAAAAAATGAGAATATATATGTGTGAGAGGAAGAGGTTAAAATTTTGAGATGGATGGCCTTAAATAAACAACATAGATTGGATTTATGTGAACAAGCAAGGAGTGGTGGCATTTTTTAGAGACATACACAGTTCATCCACTGTAAAATTACAGAGGTAGAGTGGATAGGTTCTGATAAAGTTCACTTGAAAGGTGTGTAGGGAGTTAGTAAATATTATTATCTAATTGTATATGTTTTCTTAGTATATTATGAACCAGAGACATTAGCTGAGGGTTATAAGAGAGAATTATTGAAGGCTTATTACAAAAGAATGTGTGAAATAGTTGCCTAGAAATGTAACAGAATGAATAGACCAGAGAAATATAATATGAATGCTATGAAGTGCTGAGAAAGAGTTAAATCCATAATTATAAATTTAAAATAGTTCTATTGATAGGAGATCCCAAAAGTTAAAAATTTGGCTTCAGTAGCTTTTCAATTATAATGAATAAGAGATATAGGTTAGGAAGTAGTTAATCTGCTTGCTATTCTCTCTCTTAATGGCTACCTGGCCTTTACTTTAAAATGTAGTAAAATGTTTATCTTTGTCAGAAGGTAAAAAAAAGCTTATATTGCAGAAAGACCTGACAATTAGAGGAGTTTAAATCACAATAGTTGTTTATAAAATTCTGGCCACAGTATTTACTGTGAAAAGTCAAATCTTATAAATTAATTAGAAACTTACTCCACCAATCTTTAGTCTTTATTTTGTTTCCTAAGAAACAGAGAGTATTTTCACAGATAATTTGCAGAGGCAGATGATACCAGAAGCACCGGGTCCCAGCTGTTCTTAGGAGACACCTGACCCTGGTTGTCTTGAAGGTATACCAAGGAGACTAAATAGGACCATGTTGATTGGGCCTGTGTTACACCAAAAGGAGTTGCAGAGGAGACATTCCTGCAGCTAAAACTCTTCCTCATGTATTTTGTTATGTGACTAACTGCACATGGTTTCTCCCCCACTTTTTTTTTTTTTTTTTTTTTTTTGCTTTTGAACCCTATGAAAACCACTAGCACCAGGAGAGTGTGAGGCAGTTCTTTTGGGCAGGAGTCATTTGCCTTCTCAAGTTGCTGCAATTTGATGACACATCTAATACCTACTTAGTCCTCATCTCTCTATATTGGCATTAAAGGTGGTGGGCAATCACAAATCTGACTTTTTTTTTTCACTTACACTGTCAGTGTTTTTATTTCTTATTCTTCACTTAAGTTTGAATTTGTAACATCAAGCAGGTAGATTCATTCAGGATAGTAGTTTTATGACATGAGTAAAACAAAATAAGAGAGAGGAAAAGAGCTGAGTATACAAAAAAGTGATTATGGTAAATGATCATGAAATTTACCCTAAGAAGAAAAAAGGTGAGAACATGACATAATGTGAAAGTGAAAATTTGGTTACACCAACAGATTATATATCCTAGTACAGTTCAATAATTATTAAAACTTGAATATTAGATAATTGAGCTAGAAAAATAGGGTTTAGTAATCAGAGATTCAGAAGTAGAAATCCAAGGTTAAGAATAAAGATGGCAATTGTGTAGGTGAATGTGTCAACTGCCCCCTCTGGGTCTCAGAGGCCACATCCACTGGACTCCTGGGGCCACACCCTACTGAGGTCTGTAAAAAAAGTCTGGACAGACTGACACCTGGGACCCTGGGGTGGAGCCACACCCATAACCCTTTTTAATCTCTTAATTGCCACATGCTCAAGACTGTAGCAGAGGTTTTTTCAGTGTCTGAGCCCAACAAGCAGCCAGATGTCAGGTTGCAGGAGGCAAGACTCAGAGTAACTAGGCAATTTGAGTGGACTTTCCCCCAGGACCAGAGTGGGTAAAAGCCACACTAGGAATGCACTTTGGTATTTCCATGTACACCTGGGCCAGGCAGAGGAAAGATTGCTTGTAGCTCCAATAAGGTTGCTGAGGGCCAGTCATGGGCAATGTCTCCCACTGGTTTTCCCTGGGTGCCAGCTTGGGAGGCCCAGGGATGGCACATCCAGGTGCCAGCTGTGGAAAGCATTGGCTGAGGACCTAAAAGACCTTATTAGAGTGGTATCCTAAGGAAATCTCCTTACACCAGGCACAGGTGAGGCGAGTTCCACTCTCTGTGATCAGCACTGGCACAGTGTCTCATGTGCATTGGATAAGGTGGGGTTTCAGAGTCAGCCAGCCTGGGTGCTGAATATCATACCCTGTGGGGCTATATTCCACAGTGGGGAATGGAGAAAAGCTTGGAGCATGAACATTTAAACTGTGGGTCCCTCTGAGTTTATTGTAGGATCTGGGTGAGGGGCTTAACCACCTTAGGGAGGGGCACAGTCAGCCTTAGGAAAGGACTCTATCAGTCTTCTTCCCTGAGACTGGGTTCTCACCAGCTGAAAGAACTACTGCAGAGGGGACTGTCGGCCACACTCAGTCTGAACCTACTGCTCAAGTTGTTGGAGAGAAACAAAATTTGAGTGTCTAGCAGTAGCTGAGGGATCAAGCTCTGGAGTAGGGACCACACTCCCTGTACTGAGCTCCAGATCAAAAGACTCCTGAAGTAAAGGGTCCCACAAAAGTTATATTCACAACCTCAGCTGCCCTAACCCACCAAGCATGCAACCTGTAGAAGGGTTGTTTGGGTGAGGCCAATCTGAGCCCATACAACAGTCTTATTACAGAAGACTCTGTGGGAAGACCAAGCAGCAGCAAGAGGAGGGGGAACAGCTTAAAAGTAGAGACAAATCTTACAGAGTTTAGGGTTTTTACAAAGCTCTTGTCATCTCTAAACAGGAGGAAGCTGATTCTTATACAAAGGTCATCCCTTCCCACAGTACCAAGGCAGAGAAAACACAGACATAAATAGCAGAAAGTGCAGTAAATGCAGACTGGTAGCCCACAGTGGGTTACAAATAACATCTGACACCAACACAAGAAGATCTAGGGCCGACACTATTGGTAGTGGGTGGTAGAGAGCACCGACCCTAAAATCAACTACCTACACTGCAGCACACCCGAAGGTGGAGTCTAGCAGGCACCAGACACTGTGGAGAATAAATACACCCAACAGGACAGACATTGCACAGTGTGTGATACCCATAATCAAGGTTGACAGTTAGACCCTGCCAGCTTAAAAGAATAAACATACACATGAAAGGACCAACTTCCCCTAAAATTCACATACAACAAGAGAAAATAGTCCCCTCAAGAAGCATTTCTAGAAGAAGAAACCCAAGTGGCCTGGAGGACAGTACCACCAAACCCATGTTCTTCTTAAAGACCACACATAAATTTCAGTCAGATAGTGCTATCTAATACACACACAAAATGAGCAGACAGAGAAATGTGACCCAAATGAATCAAAAAGAGAAATTTTCAGAAAAAGAACTGAATGAGATGGAAGTAACCAAAATACAAGATGCAGAGTTTAAAATAATAATATTTAGGATGCTCAACGATCTTAGAGCAACAATGAATGGACATAATGAGCACCTAAATAAAGAGATAGAAAACATCAAAAACAACATTGAAATCATAAAAAAGATCCATTCAGAAATGACAAATACAATATTAGAAATGAAGACTGCACTAGAAGGAATTAATAGGAGGCTGGATGAAGCAGAGGATCAAATCTGCAATTTAGAGGACAAGATAAACAAAAGCATGGAAGAAGAGCAGCAAAAAGAAAAGATGCTCAAAAAGTCTGAGGAAACTCCAAGAGAGCTCTTTAACAACATGAAGAGAAACAACATCCACATAACAGGGGCTCCAGAAGGAGAAGAGAATGAACAAGGGATAAAAACCTGTTTAAAGAAATAATAGCTGAAAACTTCCCTAAATTAATGAAGAAAAAAGTCACACAAGTTTAAGAAACACAGAGAGTTCCATTAAAGAGGAAGCCAAAGAGACCTACAGCAAGAATATTATAATTAAAGTGTCAAAGTTAAGAGACAAAGAAAAAATATTAAAAGCTACAAGAGAAAAGCAGTTAATTACATACAGAGAAACCCTGATAAGAATGACATTCGACTTCTCAACAGAAACACTTGAGGCAAGAAAACATTGGCAAAAAATATTCAAAATGATGAAAAGCAAGAACCTACAACCAAGACTTCTTTATCCAGCAAGGCTATCATTTAAAACTGAAGGAGAAATCAAAAGATATATGGACAAAAAAAACAAAACAAAACAAAAAACTCAAGGAATTTATTAAAACCAAACCAGTACTGATAGAAATATTAAGGGGCCTGCTGTAAAATGAGCAAAGAAAAAATATCTAGGAAAAGAGAATTTATATTTAAAGAATAAAAAGGCAATAAACAACTACATATCAATAATAACCTTAAATGTAAATGGATTAGATGCTCCAATCAAAAGACATAGGGTAGCTGCATGAATAAGACAACAGGACCCATACATATGCTATCTACAAGAGTCCTAATTCAGAACAAAAGATACACATAGACTAAAAGTGAAGAGATGGAAAAAAAGTATTTCACACAAATGGAAATGAAAAAAAAAATCTGGGGTAACAATACTTATATCTGACAAAATAGACTTTAAAAAAGGCAATAATAAGGAATAAAGAAGGTCACTACATAATGATAAAGGGAACAATGCAATAGGAGGATATAACCATCGCAAATATCTATATGCCCAATATAGGAGCACCTAAATATATAAAGCAGACTTTGATGGACATAAAGGGAAGAGATGAACAGCAATACCATAATAGTAAGGTTTTTTATTACCCCACTAACATCAATGGATAGATCCTCCAGAAAGAAAATTAACCAAAAAACAGTGGCCTTATATGACACATTAGATCAACTGGATTTAATAGATATTTTCAGAAACTTTCACCCCAAAGCAGCAGAATGTACATTCTTTTCAAGTGTTAATGGTACATTCTTTAGAATAGACCACATATTATGGCACAATAAGAGTCTCAATAAATTTAAGAAGATTGAAATTATATCAAACATCTTCTCTGATCACAATGGCATGAAACTAAAAATCAACTACAATAGAAAAACTAGAAAACATTGAAACACTTGGAAACTAAACAGCATGTTATTAAAAAACAATGTGTCAACAATGAGGTCAAGGAAGAAATAAAAACTTTCTTGGAACAAATGAAATGAACATACCACAACTCAAAATTTATGGGACATAGCAAAAACAGTCCTGAAAAGGAAGTTCATAGCATTACAGGCAAACCTTAAGAAGCAAGAAAAATCTCAAATAAACAACTTAACCTTGCATCTAAAAGAACTAGAAAAAGAACATCAAATAATGCCCAGACGAAGTAGCAGAAGGAAATAATAAAGATCAGAGTAGAAACAAATGACATAGAGGCTAAAAAACAATACAGAAGATCAATGAAACTAAGCACATTTTTTTTGAAAAGCTAAATAAGATTGATAAACCTTTAACCAGACTCATCAAGATAAAAAGAGACAGAACTCAAATGAATACAATTAAAAGTGAAAGTGGAAAAGTAACAACTGACACCACAGAAATACAAAGGATTGTAAGAAAATAGTATAAAGATCTGTATGCCAAAAAATTGGACAACCTAGGCAAAATTTATAAATTCCTAGAAACATAATCTTTCAAAATTCAATCTGGAATAATCAGAAAATCTAGACAAACTGATTACAACAAATGAAATTAAAACAGTTATCAAAAAACTCCCAGCAAACAGAAGTCCTGCAGCAGATGGCTTCACAGAAAAATTTTACCAAATATTCAAAGAAAAACTAAGACCTATTCTTCTCAAGCTATTTCAAAAAATCTAAGAGGAGGAATGACTTCCAAGGTCCTTTTATGAAGCAAGCATAATCCTCATTCCAAAACCAGGTAAAGACACTATAAAGAAAAAAATATATATACCAATATCCCTGATGAACTTAGATGCTAAAATTCTCAACAAAATATTAGCAAACCAGATCCAGCAATACCTGAAAAAATCATACATCACGAGCAAGTGGGATTTATTCTGGGAAGGTAAGGCTAGTAAAATATTTGCAAATCAAACAATGTGATTCATTACATAAACAAAAGGAAGGATAAAAATAATATCAATTGATGCAGAAAAAAATTTGATAATTCAACATAATAAATGTAATAAATGTAATAAAGGCCTTCTATGACAAACCCACAGCCAACATCATACTCAATGGACAAAAATTAAAAACAATCTCTTTAAGATTAGGAACAGGGCAGTGGTTCCCCCTTTCACCACTGCTATTCAATATAGTTATGGAAGTCTTAGCCACAACAATCAGATAAGAAGAAGAAATACAAAGCATCCAAATTATAAACAAAGACATAAAACTATTATTATTTGCTGATGACTTGATACTGTAAAAAGAAAACTATAAAGTCTCAATCAAAAAACTACTAGACCTGATAAATGAATTCAGCAAGGTGGCAGAGTAAAAAATTAATATTCATAAATTGGTGGCATTTTTATACACCAACAAAAAACTGTCTAAAACAGAAATTAAGGAAACAATCCCCTTCACTGTTGCAACAACAACAACAAAATAAAGTACCTGGGAGTAAAGTTAACCAAGGAGGT
Source organism: Saccopteryx leptura (assembly GCF_036850995.1). Taxonomy (NCBI): domain Eukaryota; kingdom Metazoa; phylum Chordata; class Mammalia; order Chiroptera; family Emballonuridae; genus Saccopteryx; species Saccopteryx leptura. Next base: position 92,011,901 of record NC_089516.1, on the reverse strand, counting down.
AAAAGACTTGTACTCAGAAAATTATGAAACAGTGGTAAAAGAAATCAAGAAAGATACAAACAAGTAGAAGCATATACCATGTTCATGGATAGGAAGAATAAACATCATTAAAATATCTATATTATTCAAAGCAATCTATAAATTTAATGCAAATCTTATTAAAATACCAATGGCATACTTCAAAGATATAGAACAAATATTCCAAAAATTTATGTGGAACCAAAAGAGAACACAAATAGTCTCAGCAGTCTTGAAAATGAAGAATAAAGTGGGAGGTATCACACTTTCTTATATCAAGTTATTCTACAATAACATTGTAATAAAAATAGCTTGTCACTGGCATAAGAACAGGCATAGAGATTAATGGAACAGACCAGAAAACCCAGAAATAAACTAACGCATTTATGGTCAATTGATATTTGGCAAAGGTGATAAGAGTATACAATGGAGTAAAGACAGTCTCTTTAATAAATGATGTTAAGCAAATTGGACAGGTACATGCAAAAAAATAAAACTAGACCACCAACTTTCACTATTTACAAAAATAAACTCAAAATGGATAAAAGACCTAAAAGTAAGTTGAGAAACCATAAACACCTTGGAAGAAAATATAGGAAAGAAACTCTATAATATCTCTCATAGCAATATTTTTGCTGATTTTTCTCCACAGGAAAGTGAAATAAAGAACAGAATAAACAAATGGGACTATATCAAACTAAAAAGCTTTTGCACAGCAAAGGACACCATGAACAAAATAAAAAGACCACCCACACAATGGGAGAACATATTCGCCAATATGTCTGAAAAGGGGATAATAACAGAAATTTATAAAGAACTTCTAAAACTCAACCCCAGAAAGGTAAACAATTCAATTTAAAAATGAGCAAAAGAACTGAATAAACACTTCTCCAAAGAGAACATTCAAATGACCAATAGGCATATGAAAAAATGTTCAATGTCACCAATCATCAGAGAAATGCAAATTAAAACCACAATGAGATACCACCTTATACCTGTCAGAATGCCGTTCATTAACAAAACAACACACAGTAAGTGCTGGTGAGGGTGCGGAGAAAAGGAAACCCTCCTGCACTGCTGGTGGGAATGCAGACTTGTGCAGCCACTATGGAAAACATTATAGCATTTTCTCAAAAAATTAAAAATGGAACTACCTTTTAACTGAGCTATTCCACTTTTAAGAATATATCCTAAGAAATCCAAATCACTGATTTAAAAGAAGATATGCACCCCCATATTTATTGCAGCATTGTTTACAATAGCCAAGATCCGTCAGTGGATGAGTGGATTAAAAAGCAATGGTACATATACACAATGGAATACTACACAGCTCTGAAAAAGAAAGAAGTCTTCCCTTTTGTGACAGCATGGATGGCCCTAAAGATTATTATGCTACATGAAATATACTAGGAAGAGAAAGAAAAATATCATAAGATTTCACATGGATGTGGAATCTAATGAATGAAGTGAACTGAGGAATGGAATAGAGGCAGAGATTGGGTCACAGGGACCAGAAGGACAGCAGTCAGAGGAAAGGTGGCTGAGGGATAAGTTAAGAGAAGGTAAAGGGATTAGTGAAACTATATATATATATATATATATATATATATATATATATATATATATATATATATATATATATATATATATATATATATATATATATAACACAGATATATAGATAACAAGACAGCAAATCCTAGAGGAAAGGAGGGAGGGAGGCTGAAGGAGAAGGCAAAGGGTGTATAAAAATGCACACAGATGTGAGGGTGAGGGAGTTATATTTAGTGGGACACTTGAATCCATTTAAACACAATAAATTAAAAAATAATAAAAATTAAAATAAAAGAAATCCAAGGTTATAGAGATATGTAATTATTGAAAATGACAAGTCCTTGAGTTTCACAATAAAAGTAAGAAATTGAGTTAAATTGAAGAACAAATTTATTGAAGGAAAGGAGGTTAAAGAACTGAAAGTAAAGGAGATTGAAAAAAATCATCCACAAGAATACATATTAAAATTACAAAAGATCCAGAGTAATGTTGGAGTGAGAAAGAATAAAATATTTAAGAACAAAAAGAAAGTGGGTATTTTGGGTTGAATTTTATACCTCAAAAATATGTATTCTAGTCATAACTCCCATTACTGAAAAATGTGGCTTTATCTGAAATAGTCAAGTAAAAATGAGGTCATATGGATGTACAGTGGCTCTTTAATACAATAGGTCCTTAGAAGAAGACAAGAAAGGCACACATAGGAAAAAGATGAGCATTTGAAGAAAAAGAGAGGTATCAGAGTGATGCTTCTATAAGCCAAGCAATGCCAAGCATTGCTGAAAAACACCAGAAGATGGAAAAAGTAAGAAAGGGCTCTTTCCTATAGGTTTCAAAGAGAGTATGGCCCTATTTTAGCATTGACTAATATTTCTAGCCTCTGGAACTGTAAGACAAAAAAATTTATATTATTTAAAGTATTCAGTTTTTGTTCCATTGTTATAGATCCTTATCAAATGAATACAATGTGTATCTAAAATAAAAAAGGGATAATTGTTAGAATAGGCTTGTAGCCTGAATCTAGCTGAAAGGTATAAAGCAGCGGTTCTCAACCTGTGGGTCGCGACCCAGCGGGGGTTGAACGACCAAAACACAGGGGTCGCCTAAAGCCATCGGAAAATATGGCTTTAGGCGACCCCTGTGTTTTGGTATAAATATGTATTTTCCTGTGTTTTGGTCGTTCGACCCCCAGGCTGGGGTCGCGACCCACAGGTTGAGAACCGCTGGTATAAAGGAAAAAACAGTGGCATGAAAGTTGGCAATAGTTAATAGAAAAAAGACACCACTAATTCCAGGCTACAAACAAACTTCACCACTTGAAAGATTTGCAATTAAAACAGTAAGATCAGCAGAGAGAATTCTAAGGAAGTAAATGTTAATAATTTATAATAGAAACTTAGGATACTGATATTTGACTAAATAATTTTATAGTCTACAGTCTGACCAGGTGGTGGTACAGTAGATGAAGCATTGACCTGGGATGCTGAGGACCCTCGTTTGAAACCTTGAGGGTGTTGGCTTCAGCATGGGCTCAGCCATCTTAAACACGGTCTCACCAGCTTGGTACAGGGTCACAGTTTTAATCAGCGTTCGATCATAGACATGATTCCATGATTGCTCGTTAGAGCCCAAAGGTGGCTGATTTGAAGTGCAAGGTCACTGGCTTAAGACCAAGGTCTCTGGCATGAGCAAGGGGTCACTCGCTTTGCTGTTGCCCCCCCCTGCCCCGTCAAGGCACATATTCAAAAGTAATCAATGAACAACTAAGGAGCCGCAACGAAGAATTGTTGCTTCTCATCTCTCTCCCTTCTTGTCTGTCTGTTCCTATCTGTCTCTCAGACTCTGTCTCTGCCATAAAAAAAAAAAAAAGAAATGAGAATTTTTTCCTTAGGAAAATCTCTTTCCACTTTGTATTTTGACTGCATTCCCTATTTGTCATCTCCAATTTGATGTCTTACTGGCATTGCAAGTGTATATGTTCTGTGCTTTCCTTTATTCTGTGCTACTGTTTTCACTGTCACCCTGACTGAATTACTTTCCACTATTTCACATTCAGGATCTTCCCATTCTTGAACAGTTTGTCTTATCATCCAGCTGGAAATTATTTATTTCTTATATGAATTCAGGTCGTTTCTGATCTTTACTCCTTTAATTGTACTTATTACATTCTACTGTGTTTATCTCATGTACTCTGATATCTAATTTAAAAAAATAAAACTGCCTTTTTTATTTCTATTTTAGCTAACACCTGGAGCAGTGCCTTGCATATAATAGTTTAGTTAATGAATTATTGATTAATTCAATAACTAAGAACTAGCCAAGATATATACAGTGGAAGCTTTATGAGAAATTTGTATCCTAATAAGATTTACATGCAAAAAAAAAAAAAAGGAATTTCTCCAAAGTTTTGTTTGGATCATTTGACTGTGTAAGCTAGAAGACTTTTTTTAAAATTGTACTGAGCCCTTTTTGTTTCTTTTATGCTTAATCATAAGACAGATCTCTATAAAGTCTAAAATTTTGCTCTGTTAAGCCTAACTGGAAATCACTTCCACGTCTTTAAATTCTAGTCATGCTCATCCATGCTTTCATAATAATGTTATGTCATTATTATCCATGCCTTTTGCTAATTGTCCACATTTCCACATAAAAGGCCAGTTTTCATGATTGCATTACAGAATTGTAAAAACTTTTAAATTATTCTTTTGAATATCTGAAAATATTAAAATAACAGACACCTAACAAAACTGTAATTACCAACCACTAATTTCACTAACCACAACTCAAAAGAAAAGCAACAAACAATGCATAAAGAAAAAATCAGACTATATTTAAGTGTAAGTTTTTCAACAATGAAAACTACTACAACTCTTAACTGGTGTTGGGAAATTAAAAAAAAAAAATGCCCATGAATGAAAACCTAAAATATGGAACTGGTGTGATATTGGACTTGGTTACTGTAAGTGCAACCTTTTCTAACAAGACTCTAGGCTATACTCACTTGTCCTATAAATAAAATTTACAAATAAAGTAACCATATGTAATAAAATAAATAAAAAGCTTTGCCACAACATGACTAACAAAGTATATCAATTTTGATCATTTTTATGATGTTACTGATTTTCTTGTGCCCCATATATAAATAACTTATTTAGCTATTATAATCTAATATTTCATATAACACAAAGCCAATCATTTACATCTTAAATATAATTATATTTGTTTGAGAAAGAATGACAGTACCAAACATATGGAGAACACCATACTTTTCTTTCTCTCTTTCTTTTTCTTTCTTTCTTTCTTTCTTTCTTTCTTTCTTTCTTTCTTTCTTTCTTTCTTTCTTTCTTTCTTTCTTTCTTCCACTAATCTGAGTTCGCATGTTGAAAAGTAAAATACTCTCTACCTTGCCAAAAAAAATATGCTGCCAAAATACTTCAGCCATTCACTCTATGCACTGAAAACATACTCTAAAAGGATTGGAGCAGATCCAATCATTCGGGAATAATTTAACCATTTTGATGAGGTCAACAATGCCAAAAATTTTCTTTGTTTGTGCTGTGTTATGTTATCCAGGTGCAAGATTCAAAATCCTACAGAATCTTGCTATCCCAGGGTCTGTAGCAATACAAAGATTTGAGGTTTTTTGGAACATGTTCTGTAAAACATTTGTTTTACAAAAACATGCATAATTATACTCTAGAGATAGGTAAAGGAGAAATATTTGCTATACACAAAATAAATACAAGAGAAACAAGCAAAATGGTCTCATATATAGATGCAGTAGTAAATCCAGGCATTGTAGAATTTGAGACTTATTGACTTGAAGGAGGCCTCTTTAAGTAAAAGAATAAAAAATTAGATGTAGAAGTGAATGATAATTTAGAATGAGCAAAAGAAATAACATAAAATTACAAATTTATAAAAGGTGACAAATACCACAAAAATTACAAAATCCAGAAAGGGAACATATTTTTAATTAACCATTTAATGTATCTCTTTTATATTATTTTTCTTATATTTTTTGCTACATACTCTTTGATCACCTCTTCACATTATGAAGATTTTGTGACTTTATTTTCTACCTAAAGTAGAGAATAATAATTCAGTCTTTCCCTTAGTTTAGATTATAAAAGTTTCTTAGAGTTTTGAAAATCATAGTTGGTAATGCCAAACTATGGGATTGTGCTCAAATTGTAAAAAAGAAATGCCTATCAAGTCTCTTTTATACATAAACAGTAAAATTTGGAATAAGTTCCCAAAGATTAGATTTGGTTACACACATTCCAAATCTTGTTTCTCCTCTACTACATACATACTTACAACATTAAGTACCTTGAGACAGGATCATATGACAGTATGACTTCTGACAATGCAATTACATGTCATGATGCACAGTGAATGGCACAGAAGAAGATAGGCATATTCTGGGAAATCAGTTCTATTGCATATTGAGTAGCAATACTTTAAATATATAAAGAAATGACCATTATGCATATAAACATATCTAGATGTACCCCCAAATCATATTACTCTAGATATAAAAATGCTCATGACCTTTCTAATATAAGAAGAATTGTAAGAAAAATATAGAATGGAAAGGAACAGCAGACTTAAATATTTTTGGTTATCTTACTGATAAAAAACAATAAAATAAAACAAACAAAAAAAACATGACCATAGAAACCCATCTGCCAGCCTTTTTCAGGGCCTTAGAATTGGGTAATGAAAGGAGGAACTCAAGGGTTAAGTTTCATTACCTTTCCAATAAGTTTGTCTCTTGAAGAACAACAGACCCATATTATCCTTATAGAATTCTTATTTTGTGTTCATTAGAAATAGTTGTGCGTGTGTGTGTTGTAATGGGAGGGGATGAAATGCGTGATGATAAAACTTTGTATGTTCAATCCATAAATAGTGGGCGAACTCAAGCTGAAAACATATAGAAGTCATCTTTTAAGCCATCTGGAGGTAAGATTCTTTTCACCATCACATTTTCTATCTCTATTCTTTTTCTAATTGCTAAAAAAAAAGGTAAAAGGTAGTCCCGAAAGTTTGATCCAAGATGCCTAGAAAGTAGGCATAAATGCAAGAAAATATTCTATAGTTTTCTATCACCAAGATTGTACTGCCACAAAAGTCAACCCTGGTCTTGTCAACATGATAAAGGGTAATGCCTTTCTCTGATAGAAAATTTAAGATAAGAATTTTTAGATGTTATTAATCTAATACTCATGGGTAGTAGTATGATATATTGTTAGTAACTAAAAAACTAAACAGAAATCTACTACAAATCATGCAATAACCATAATAAACACTTTAAAGTTTAAAAAACTAAAATATAATGCTGCCAATAACTTGAATAAAATAATGTTTTACTTTCATTTATTTTTGTTGCAAAATATTCAAAATTTCACAAAGTTTCTGATATTTTACTGCTAGAGATTGATCATAAAGACTACTGCCTCAGATTTATATATTTTAGTTATTAACTATATATACAAATTAAATATAGTGCATATTAATATATATTTGTTTAAGAATACACACACACACACACTAAACCATTCAGGGAGGGTCAAAATAGTAATACATCAGAAATTTTTTCTAGTTATAAAATTAGAAAAAATATTTGAAAATATTTTATTGAAATATTACACAAAATGGTACCCTCTGAAAAATCTCAGACCATCTAAAACATAATATTTGCACCCATAAAAAAGGAACTTAAAAATTTTAATATTTGAAAGTGACTAATCATTGACTTATTATGTTTCCATGGCTAATTAATTTCCCAAACTTAAATTTCCTACAAATTTTCAACAATTCACTATATGAAAAGTTTAGTTAATATAATTTTTTTCCTGTATTCAACATACGTTAACATTTTCTGTTTAATTATGATTGTTCTCCCATGGAGCTTGGTATTAATCATGTACAGAAAAAAATACACACACACATAAATCTTCTAATTAAGGAGTTTTTTTTGGTGTAAGATGGTATTTTTCTAAGAACCTAGCTTCTCCACTATTGTTAACAATTTATATCTACCCAAATTTGTTTAGAAACAAAAATACCTTATATATTTTATAAGGCATTATATAAAAGTTTCTTAGTACTCTCCTTTTTATAAATGTCTACCATTTCATTGTGTTAGAAGTCATATTTTCTACACTTCTATATTTTAATTTGGAATTAGAAGAGTTTGTGCCTGATCATTTACATGGAGATTGCTATATAATAAAATCAGTCCCACTTTAAACTATTCTGTGTACCATAAAAATACCTTTTAAAGTTATTATTATTATTATTATTATTATTTGTATTTTTCTGAAGCTAGAAATGGGGAGAGACAGTCAAACAGACTCCCGCATGCGCCAGACAGGGATCCACCCGGCACGCCCACCAGGGGGCGATGCTCTGCCCCTCCGGGGTGTCACTCTGCTGCGACCAGAGTGACTTTAGCGCCTGGGGCAGAGGCCAAGGTGTCATCCCCAGCGCCCGGGCCATCGTTGCTCAAATGGAGCCTTAGCTGCGGGAGGGGAAGAGAGAGACAGAGAGGAAGGAGAGGGGGAGGGGTGGAGAAGCAGATGGGTGCTTCTCCTGTGTGCCCTGGCCGGGAATCAAACCCGGGACTTCTGCGCACCAGGCCGATGCTCTACCACTGAGCCAATCGGCCAGGGCCTTAAAATTATTTTTACTTTTTTATTTTGTTTGAGTAGTTGCCACAATAGCCTAAAAATAGAATCCTAACATCTTCATTTTTGTCCATGTAGGAAATTACACTAGAAAGTGTGAACTGATAAAGTAATGCCCTAAACTATTATCTTACTATTTGTGATTATTGACTCAATGTGACAATAATGCTGATAATGACAGTGAGTAGGACAATATTAAAGTAAATTATTTACAGATAGTAATACATCTTTACAATTATTTTGAAAAGATAATATACAAAACATACAGAGGATGGATTAAGTGATGTTTTGTTATGATATTAATCATATTGACAATGGCTCAGTGTGCCACCTTGTTGAATAAAAGGAATACAATATTATGTGATAACTATAGCAAATCCAGGATTTTCCCCTCTTTTTCATGGTATAAAGAATGAAAAAAAGCCCACTTGTGTTATAAAGGAAAAAAAAAAAACATTTGCTGAACATAAATCTTGGATTTTCATCTATCAGTAATTTATAAAAATATTAGAGAAAATTAAGAAAAAGATGGTGAAGAAGAAAAGCAAACATGTAAGTATGGAGTGATATCAAAACATAGAGTAATATGACTAAAAATGTATCATAACTATTGTAAAGCATAGATCATTGATTAAATTTATATTAGTTTTCCAATGTGTTAACTAGCTAATAACATATAACACAAAATATTTTGTCACTAAATGTTAAGTAAATGAATGAAGTTGATATTTCAACAAGTTGAACAACTATAACACAGCAAAAGAACCTCAGCTGGGCTTGCAGGTGATCCTGAAAGATCTATGCACTGAATAAACTAAAGGTGGGATGGGGTTAAAAGGGGAGGCAGAAGATAAAACACATTTGTGGTGGGCTTTGGAGAGGACAGGAGAGGAGATATACCTGGAGTGACTTTTTTTTTCTCTGCTGAACTATGGGGAAGAGGGAGGCTCAGGCTTTCTGGATTTTGTCTGAAGAGTATGGAGAGGTAAATGTGAAGTGACTGGAACTGCTTCTGCTCAGAGGAACAGAGAGATAAAAGGACAAAAGAGGAAGATAAATCAAAGCAGCCAGAGGATGGTGTTGCAGCCAGTGTTTTACTTATACCCATGTAATAAGTATTTGTATGGTTTTTCCTGGTCTGTAAAATCAAGTTGTTCATCTTTCTCAAGACACAACCATGAATATTTAATTTTTCAATTAATTTCTGAGTCCCCTAAAGAAAAACAACAGACCTAAATTTTATATAAGTTTATATACCAAAGTGTTGTTATTCTATAAATATATTTTGTGGATGTGGAAGACAAATTGATAAGCCACAATTAAATATTGGTTTTCTTTAACCACTGACTTGCAAAACACAATGTTTATAGTACACAGACTCTAATACTTCCCTAAATGTAATGAATTAGAAGCCAAATTCAATGATATGTACCTATAAGAGCTCCAAGGGTACAGTACGCTATCCAAATATAGTAAGTGTTTATGTTAAACTGATTATACTAAGATGACTACATGTTGAGCTTAATGTTTCTGGTTTCTGAATGCTTAGCTCAATACATCACATAACAGTATTTCATCTGAGTGTACTGTTTTATGCTTGATTTTATTTTGTATGTGTAAACCAACAATAAAATATAAAGAAAAATACTTAAATATTTCTCTTAACAACTAAAGATACATTTCACATTTTATTTTTGGAGAAAAATAATCAGAAACTAATAAGCACTCTCATCTAAAAAATTAACATTCCACTTATATGTCATAAAAAATTTTTAACTGCAAGATATCTTTTAAGAGGTTACACAACCTTACACTCTGCTTCTTCAAAGACCTACATTTTAAAAACTCCAATATTAATTAATTTAACCAGTTGTCAGACTTCTAAAATTTTCAAGAGTTTGAAAATTTACTTTGAATTTGGCCAAAAGAAACAATAATGTGCTCTAAGATCTTCTTTGCCTACAAGGCTAATGTAATATCACAACCAGTCTTTCATGAAGATTACTGTTACAGTAAAGCAACAATTTCGAAGCTGTAAGGACACAGACATGAAGAATAAAACAATAATTTTAAAGAAAAGAGAACAGGTCATTACAAAAAGAAGAAAATAACAGTAAAGACAATTCAGTTTGGGAACATTAAATTAGCTTGACAAATCATTTTTGAAGGAAAAATCAGTGCAAAACTCTGCCAATGTGCTATAGAATGGAACAGATGAAAGATTTAGAAAACAGTCAGAGGTAGAAAGATTATTTCCTGCTTATTGGGACTTGGGAAAGACACTCTACAGCAGGGGTTGGGAACTTATGGCTTGCGAGCCAGATGTGGCTCTTTTGATGCTACATCTGGCTCGCAGACAAATCTTTAATTAAAAAAAATAACGTTAAAAATATAAAACTTTCCCACGTATTACAATCCATTTATTTTCTACTGCTCATGTTCATAGTTGCAGGTGGCTGGAGCCAATCACAGCTGTCCTCCGGGACAACACCAAATTTTTATTGGATACTGCATAATGTACACGGGTCGTTGTATGGCTCTCACAGAATTACATTTTAAAATATGTGGCATTCATGGCTCTCTCAGCCAAAAAGTTTTCTGACCCCTGCTCTACAGTCATGCAGAGGTGAAAGATTATAAACATTCCAAGCAAAAGAAAATAATAGGAAGCTGAGTTTAGCAAGATTGAGGACAAGAAAGAAGTATAAAATATAGACTAAAATTCTATAGAAAAATCTCAGATCATCAATTAGAATATTGAAATTAAATGAGTAAGCAGTAGAAATACATAGAAGCCATTTGCATGAGTATGTAACCAGTAATACCAAGTCTATGATTTAAGAATACTTACACACCAAACAATATCTTAATAGAAAATGGACTTTCACTGTGTAGCTAAACACTAATACAACTACTTTTGATAATGGTCAGTCTAAGTCACAAATGATATTTGTGACATTAATAAAAAAGTGTGTAGGAAGATCATATAAGATTATAGAGTTTTGGCCCTGGCCGGTTGGCTCAGTGGTAGAGCATCGGCCTGGCGCGCAGAAGTCCTGGGTTTGATTCCTGGCCAGGGCACACAGGAGAAGCGCCCATCTGCTTCTCCACCCCTCCCCCTCTCCTTCCTCTCTGTATCTCTCTTCCCCTCCCGCAGCGAGACTCCATTGGAGCAAAGATGGCCCGGGCACTGGGGATGGCTCCTTGGCCTCTGCCCCAGGCGCTAGAGTGGCTCTGGTTGCAACAGAGCGACGCCCCGGAGGGGCAGAGCATCACCCCCTGGTGGGCAGAGGGTTGCCCCCTGGTGGGCATGCCGGGTGGATCCCGGTCCGGCACATGTGGGAGTTTGTCTGACTGTCTCTCCCCATTTCCAGCTTCAGAAAAATACAAAAAAAAAAGATTATAGAGTTTTTGAAGACAATTAAAGTTATTCAATTGAAGCTTAAAATAAATTGCTATAACTATAAAGTATTTTATGCAAGCTCCATGTTTACCCAAAATAAATAACTTCAGATAAAAATAGAAAACAAAAAAGGACTATGTCATTTTAAAAAACAACAAAACACAATGAAAGAGAGAAAAAAAGAGATATAAGACAGATAAAACAATTAACACACAAGCAATAGTAAGGTTTTTTCTAACAAAAAGATAGAGTGGCTGAAAATTAAAAAGACAAGATTCAGACAAGTATCATATGGTTTTATTTATATGTAAAATCCAATGAACAAAGTGAACTAACAAGGAAAATAGAGAGAGACTTATAAAAAGCAGGCTTACAGCTGCCTGGTGGTGGTGCCTTAAGGGAGGGGAGGTGGAAGGATTGAGCAAGAAAGGAGTAAAAGAAAAAAACTCATGGACAGAAACAACAGTATGGTAATTGCCAGAGGGGAAGGGTGGGTGGCTGGAGGTAAAAGATGGTAAAGGGAGGATAAATGATGATGGATAAAAACTTAACTTGGGGTATTGAGTACACAACATGGTATTCAGATGATGTACTATAGAATTCTGTACCTGAAACCTGTTAATCAGTGTCACCCTAATACATTCATTAAACAAGAAGAAAAAAAATGATCTTAACTTAATGCTGTCAATAAGAAATTTAGAGAGTAATGGCGGGGTAGGAAGCGATACCGATAAATCTCCCCCAAAACTCAACAAGATCTTCAATCAGAAACAGAAAAACCTATCCTTGGAGTCTCCAGATGTTTCGCAATACACCCGAAGGTATGGTCGAGCGAAAAATTGGCTAAATATATAACCAAACCCCAAAGGAAATAGGGAGTAAGAAATGTTCCGCCTTCCTCACTAACCTAAACAGGGTGGCTTTCTCTGGGATCCGTGAATATAGAAACTGAGGCGGGCAAAGGGGGTGAATAGATCCAGGCCGCGGCACAAACGGTCGAACCAGGCTGTGGCACGGAGATCCAAGCCGAGGAAAAACTGATCCTGTGGCAACCCGGGCAATACAAGCTAACACTCGCACCAAACCCAGACAAAGAAAGACAAGCGGGGCAGCCATTTTACCCGATCTCCTGGTCGGTGCGTGCAGATACTGGGCAAGAGATTTCTTCCTAAGCCCTGGGAGTGGGTGCCCGTGTTACCCCACAGAGAGGCAGAGTCAGAGGCCTTTCTGTGGGCCAAAAACGGAATCTCTGGGCAGCCCCAGCGCCCTGGGAAAGCCGCGCATGGGAGGGAGCGAGAACTAATTCCAACGGTGGAACTTTTACGTGCTGGTAGGGGATTCACTCAGAGGGAAACGCGGCCGGCCTCATATCCTGGTCTGTGCGCGCAGATAGTGAGCGAGAGATTCCTCCGAGTGCCTCGGCAGTGCACGCCTGTGTTATCACACAGAGGGGCAGAGTCAGGGGCCTTTGTGTGGGCCAAATCGGAATCTCGGGCTGCCCCAGCGCCTTGCAAAAGCCGCACACGGGGACGGAGCGAGAGCCAATTCCAACGCTGCAACTTTTCCATGCGGTTGGGGGTTTCACTCAGAGCATGAGACTGCTGGCCGGATATCCTGGTCTGCACGCGCAGATAGTGAGCCAGAGTTTCCTCCAAGCGCCCTGGAAGTGGGCATCCACCTGTGTTATCGGACAGAGTGGCAGAGCCAGAGGTCTTTGAGTGGGCGGAAACCCCACCTGATTATGCTAGCAGCTCTGACTGACTGAGCCTTACCCAGAGCCCTGTGCTGAGTGGAAATAGAGTGGGGAGTTGCCAGCTCTTTGAGCCTCTTACTATCCAGGCAGAGGCAGCAGCAACCCCATAGCTGGATTATCAGGCTACTAATTGAGGAAGGAAAGACTAGGAGAAAGGCTCCAGGAACATGGACTCTCTCACTGCCGAAGCCTATAAATGCTAATGAGCCTCGACGGCCAACGAGACTAAAGCACAATACATGACATCGCCATAGAGACTTATCAACTGCAAACCTCTACCTGAGCATGCCAAAGGGGCAGAACCTGGGGTACAGAGTCACCGACCAGGAAGAGGGAGAGAAAAGAAAAAGCAAGAAGATAACCTCTCAAAATCAAGAATAATCTGCAGACTTTATAACCTATCCCATTTTATTATATTTGTTCGTTTGTTTCTCTTATCTTCATTCTTGATATTTTTTTTCCTCCTCCAATTTGGCCGATTAACTCTCTGCCAGTCTTACTCTCTCCTCTCCTTGAACTACACTACCATAAGTGTTACATCTCCCATTATCTTTTCTCTCCTCTTCCTTTCTCTCTATGAGGGTTGCACTCCAAAACCCTTAACTCTCTCTCTCTCTCTCCTCTTTTTTCTTTTTTCTTCTTTTAGTGGTTCCCTCTTTTTTTCTCTCTCTCTGTTTCTTTTCTCCCTCTATATTAGTTTCTTGCTTTCTCCTTTACATCTCCTCTCATTCAAACCTCAATAACAAACAAATTATCTTATCTGGGACACAAACTTATGTTTGTGGCATTTGGGGGGGGGGGGTTACTTCACCTTTTTAACTCACTAGCAGTGCTCCCATCCCTGGCTCTCCATTTTATCTAGTTCTTGTTCCACTAAATACAATAGTAATTTTTTAATTTGTCCCCCCATTTTTCTGTTTTCCTCTTATTCCTCTCATCATAACTCTTAGTCAACCAACACCTAAAAGCAAATTATTTTATTCTTGACCCAAATTTTTTCCTTATTTGCTTTTTCTGAGTCCATACCCCTCTTTTTTTTTCTTTTTTCTTTTTTCTTTTTTTTTTTTTGCCACTTTATTACTTTTCCCCAATTCAGGCCCTGCATTACAGGCATTGTTTGTTATAATTCACAGTTCACCACAAGATTTTCTCAAGAAAGAGGGGAGAGGAGAGGAGAGGAAAAAAGGAGGGGGGAATAATTTCCCTTTTTAATTTTAATTTAATTTTATTTTATTTTTCTTTATTTCATTATTAATTTTTTTAAAAAAAAACAACTCTTTTCGATTTTTTATTTTTTTAACTTTTTATTCTTTATTAAATCTCATTAATACTATCAACAAAACCACCCTCAGATGCCATTAAGGAAGAGAAAATCAAATATCATGGATACAAAAGAAAGAGAGGTAACACAGCTAGATGAGGAAAAATCTATGGAGAAAAAAATTAATATATTGGAAACCTTGGAGCTAAATGACAGAGAATTCAAGATAGAAATCCTAAAACTCCTCCAAGATATACAAGAAAACACAGAAAGGCAATTTAGGGAGCTCAGAAAACAAGTCAATGAACACAAAGAATATATGTCCAAAGAAATTGAAACTATAAAAACAAATCAAACAGAAATGAAAAACTCAATTCACAAGCTGAAAAACAAAGTAACAAGCTTAGTTAATAGAACAGGTCAGATAGAAGAGAGGATTAGTGAAAAAAAAGACAAGCAACTTGAGGCACAACAGAGAGAAGAAGAAAGAGACTCAAAAATTTAAAAAAAGAGATAGCCCTACAAGAACTATCTGACTCCATCAGAAAGAATAACATAAGAATAATAGGTATATCAGAGGGAGAAGAGAGAGAAAATGGAATGGAGAACATACTCAAACAAATAATAGATGAGAACTTCCCAAGCCTGTGGAAAGAACTAAAGCCTCAAGTTCAAGAAGCAAACAGAACTCCGAGTATTCTTAAACCGCAACAAACCTACTCCAAGGCATATCATAATGAAATTGACACAAACCAACAGCAAAGAAAAAATTCTCAAGGCAGCCAGGGAAAAGAAGAATACAATATATAAAGGAAGGCCCATTAGATTATCATCAGATTTCTCAACAGAAACTCTACAAGCTAGAAGAGAGTGGACCCAATATTTCAAGTCCTGAAAGAGAGGAAGTTTCAGCCACGAATACTATACCCATCAAAGCTATCCTTCAAATATGAAGGAGAAATAAAAACATTCACAGATACAGAAAAGATGAGGGAATTTATCATCAGAAAACCCCCACTCCAGGAATTACTAAAGGGGGTTCTCCAATCAGATACAAAGAACAAAAAAAAAAACAGAGCCACAAGTAAAAGCTCCAAGAAGAACACAATAAAACCAAATTTAAACTGGGACAAAAACAAAAAGAAAGGGGGGGAGAAGATGGAGATTAACAGTAGCAAAGGACGATGGAGTGCAAAAGTACTCACAAAATAGTTCGCTACAATGAACAGGGTAGGGACCCTTTTCATTACTCAAAGGTAACCACCATTGAAAAAACCACCACAGAAGCACATGAGATAAAAAAGATATCAACAGAGGAAAGATGTATGGAATACAACCAAATAAAAACAAAAGACAGAAAAACGAAAGAGAAGGATCAAATAAGACACAAAACTAACAGAAAGCAATCTATAAAATGGCAATAGGGAACTCAGAAGTGTCAATAATTACACTAAATATAAACGGATTAAACTCACCAATAAAACGACACAGAGTAGCAGAATGGATTAAAAAAGAAAATCCAACTGTATGCTGCCTACAGGAAACTCATCTAAGTAACAAGGATAACAACAAATTGAAAGTGAAAGGCTGGAAAACAATACTCCAAGCAAATAACATCCAAAAAAAAGCAGGCGTAGCAATACTCATATCTGATAATGCTGACTACAAGACAGCAAAAGTACTCAGAGACAAAAATGGCCATTTCATAATGGCTAAGGGGACACTGAATCAAGAAGACATAACAATTCTTAATATATATGCACCAAACCAAGGAGCACCAAAATATATAAGACAGCTTCTTATTGATCTTAAAACAAAAACTGACAAAAGTACAATTATACTTGGAGACCTCAATACACCGCTGACGGCTCTAGATCGGTCATCCAAACAGAGAATCAACAAAGACATAGTGGCCTTAAACAAAACACTAGAGTACCTGGATATGACGGACATCTACAGGACATTTCATCCCAAAGTGACTGAGTATACATTTTTCTCCAGTGTACATGGATCATTCTCAAGAATTGACCATATGTTGGGCCACAAAAACAACATAAGCAAATTCAGAAAAATCGAAGTTGTACCAAGCATATTTTCTGATCATAAAGCCTTGAAACTAGAATTCAACTGCAAAAAAGAGGAAAAAAATCCCACAAAAATGTGGAAACTAAACAACATACTTTTAAAAAATAAATGGATTAAAGAAGAAATAAGTGCAGAGATCAAAAGATATATACAGACTAATGAAAATGACAAGATGACATATCAGAATCTATGGGATGCAGCAAAAGCAGTGATAAGAGGGAAGTTCATATCACTTCAGGCATATATGAACAAACAAGAGAGAGCCCAAGTGAACCACTTAACTTCCCACCTTAAGGAACTAGAAAAAGAAGAACAAAGACAACCCAAAACCAGCCAAAGAAAAGAGATAATAAAAATCAGAGCAGAAATAAATGAATTAGAGAACAGAAAAACTATAGAAGAAATTATTGGAACAAGGATCTGGTTCTTTGAAAAGATCAACAAAATTGACAAACCCTTGGCAAGACTTACCAAGGAAAAAAGAGAAAGAACTCATATAAACAAAATCCAAAATGAAAGAGGAGAAATCACCACGGACACTGTAGATATACAAAGAATTATTGTAGAATACTATGAAAAACTTTATGCCACTAAATTCAACAACCTAGAAGAAATGGATAAATTCCTAGAACAATACAACCTTCCTAGACTGAGTCAAGAAGAAGCAGAAAGCCTAAAGAGACCTATTAGTAGAGAAGAAATGGAAAAAAACATTAAAAACCTCCCCAAAAATAAAAATGCAGGCCCTGACGGGTATACCAGTGAATTTTATCAAAGATTCAAAGAAGACTTGGTTCCTATTCTACTGAAAGTCTTCCAAAAAATTGAAGAAGAAGCAATACTTCCAAACACATTTTATGAGGCCAACATAACCCTCATACCAAAACCAGGCAAGGATGGCACAATAAAAGAAAATTACAGACCAATATCTCTAATGAATACAGATGCTAAAATACTAAACAAAATACTAGCAAATCGAATACAACAACATATTAAAAACATAATACATCATGATCAAGTGGGATTCATCCCAGAATCTCAAGGATGGTTCAACATACGTAAAACGGTTAATATAATACACCATATCAACAAAACAAAGAACAAAAACCACATGATCTTATCAATAGACACAGAAAACGCTTTCGGTAAAATACAACACAATTTTATGTTTAAGACTCTCAACAAAATGAGTATAGAAGGAAAATATCTCAACATGATAAAGGCCATATATGATAAACCATCAGCTAACATCATATTAAATGGCACTAAACTGAAGGCTTTCCCCCTTAAATCAGGAACAAGACAGGGTTGTCCACTCTCTCCACTGTTATTTAATGTGGTACTAGAGGTTCTAGCCAGAGCAATCAGACAAGACAAAGAAATAAAAGGCATCCATATCGGAAAAGAAGAAGTAAAGGTATCACTTTTTGTAGATGATATGATCCTATACATCGAAAACCCCAAAGAATCCACAAAAAGACTACTAGAAACAATAAGCCAATACAGTAAGGTCGCAGGATACAAAATTAACATACAGAAGTCAATAGCTTTTCTATATGCCAACAATGAAACAATTGAGAATGAACTCAAAAGAATAATCCCCTTCACGATTGCAACAAAAAAAATAAAATACTTACGAATAAACATAACAAAGAATGTAAAGGACTTATATAATGAAAACTATAAACCATTGTTAAGGGAAATCAAAAAAGATATAATGAGATGGAAGAATTATACCTGGCTCTTGGCTAGGAAGAATAAATATAATCAAGATGGCTATATTACCCAAAGCAATATACAAATTTAATGCAATTCCCATCAAACTCCCAATGACATTTTTTAAAGAAATAGAGCAAAAAATCATCAGATTTATATGGAACTATAAAAAACCCCGAATAGCCAAAGCAATCCTAAAGAAAAAGAATGAAGCTGGGGGCATTACAATACCTGACTTCAAACTCTATTATAGGGCCACGACAATCAAAACAGCATGGTATTGGCAGAAAAATAGACACTCAGACCAATGGAACAGAATAGAAAGTCCAGAAATAAAACCACATATATATAGTCAAATAATTTTTGATAAAGGGGCCAAAAACACACAATGGAGAAAAGAAAGCCTCTTCAATAAATGGTGCTGGCAAAACTGGAAAACCACATGCAAAAGAATGAAACTGGACTACAGTTTGTCCCCCTGTACAAAAATTAACTCAAAATGGATCAAAGATCTAAACATAAGACCTGAAACAATTAAGTACATAGAAGAAGACATAGGTACTCAACTCATGGACCTGGGTTTTAAAGAGAATTTTATGAATTTGACTCCAAAGGCAAGAGAAGTGAAGGCAAAAATTAATGAATGGGACTACATCAGACTAAGAAGTTTTTGCACAGCAAGAGAAACTGATAACAAAATAAACAGAAAGCCAACTAAATGGGAAATGATATTTTCAAACAACAGCTCAGATAAGGGTCTAATATCCAAAATATACAAAGAACTCATAAAACTCAACAACAAACAAAGAATCCAATAAAAAAATGGGAAGAGGATATGAACAGACACTTCTCCCAGGAAGAAATACAAATGGCCAACAGATATATGAAAAGATGCTCATCTTCTTTAGCTATTAGAGAAATGCAAATCAAAACTGCAATGAGATACCACCTCACACCTGTTCGATTAGCTATTATTAGCAAGACAGGTAATAGCAAATATTGGAGAGGCTGTGGAGAAAAAGGAACCCTCATACACTGTTGGTGGGAATGTAAAGTAGTACAACCGTTATGGAAGAAAGTATGGTGGTTCCTCAAAAAACTGAAAATAGAACTACCTTATGACCCAGCAATCCCTCTACTGGGTATATACCCCCAAAACTCAGAAACATTGATACGTAAAGACACATGCAGCCCCATGTTTATTGCAGCATTGTTCACAGTGGCCAGGACATGGAAACAACCAAAAAGCCCGTCAATAGATGACTGGATAAAGAAGATGTGGCACATATACACTATGGAATACTACTCAGCCATGAGAAATGATGACATCGGAACATTTACAGCAAAATGGTGGGATCTTGATAACATGATACGAAGCGGAATAAGTAAATCAGAAAAAACCAGGAACTGCATTATTCCATATGTAGGTGGGACATAAAAGTGAAACTAAGAGACATTGATAAGAGTGTGGTGGTTACAGGGTGGAGGGGGGAATGGGAGAGGGAAAGGGGGAAGGGGAGGGGCACAAAGAGAACTAGATAGAAGGTGACAGAGGACAATCTGACTTTGGGTGGTGGGTATGCAACATAATTGAACGACAAGATAACCTGGACTTGTTATCTTTGAATATATGTATCCTGATTTATTGATGTCACCCCATTAAAAAAATAAAATTATTATAAAAAAAAAGAAATTTAACATACATATTTAGGCTGAAAGTTAAAAAAAAATTGATAGAAGATATTTAATGCAGAAGAGAGCAGGCTCTAAACTCTAAGCAGAGGTTTTTCTCAGTGGTTGAGCCCAACAAGAAGTCAGCAGACAGAGGCTGCAGGATGTGAGACTCAGGAAGACTTGGCCTTTTAAGCGGACCTTCCCCCAGGCTCAGTGTGGGTAAAAGCCAGCCTGGGTGTGCAGCTTGGTATTTCCATGGTCACCTGGGCCCAGCAGAGGCAGCCATAAACTCTGGATTTCTTCTAGTTCCAAGAAGGTTGCTGAGGGCCAATCTCAGGCAGTGTCTCCCACTGGTCTGCACCAGGTTCCTGCTGAGAAGGCCCAGGGCTGGCACATCCAGTGGCGAGCTATAGAGAGCATCGCTTCAGGATGTAACCACCCTTGCTAGAGTGTTGCCTTAAAGAATGGATCCTTACACCTGACCCAGCTGAAGTGAGTTACGCTCTCTGTGATCAGCACAAGCACAGAGGCTCATAAGCATTGAATAGGGCTAAGCTTCTAAATCAGCTGGCCTGGGTGTTGTATATCCTGCCCTGTTGGGGTAAATTCCACAGGAGAAAAGGAGAGAGGCCTGGAGCATGGACATTTAAACTGTAGGTCCCTGTGAATTTATTGTTGAATCTGGTTGAGGGGCTTAACCGCTTTCTGGAGGGGTGCACAGTCAGCCCCAGAAGAGGGTTCTCTCAGCCTTCTTCTCTGAGACCAGGGTCTCATCAGCTCTAAGAACTTCTACAGAGGGGACTGTCAGCCCCACTTGATCTGAACCTGCTGCTCACCTTGCTGGGAAGGAATAAAATTTGAGTATCCAGCAGTGGCTGAAGGATTAGGCTCTGAAGTAAGATCCACATACGTGGGTGGAACGCAGAGTGCATTCCTAGCAGCTGTGGCTGATGCAATGCTGTGAGAATACTCCAGCTCCCAGAACCCTTCTGGGCACACCCAGGAAGGGAGCTCACCCACTATAAGGAAGTGACTTAGTGTCAACCACGCAGCTCCCTGACCTTTTCAGCCATTGGCTATGAAAGACATGCTGTAACATCCTATAGGCTGAACCTGTGTATATAAGCTAGCTTACTTCCTGAATAATGTGGATCTGTGTCACTGAACCTGGTCCCCGGAGTTGAGTCTTTGTGTCTTCGTCATCCTCACCCCTGGCAGGACTTGTCCACAACTGGCGCCCAATGTCAGACAGGGACCTAACGGGCATGCAAGGGACGGTGAGTGACCCTCTGCAATGGGAAACCTTCTCCCTCACACTTGAGCCCCGCAGGCTCAAGCCCTGCATGCCCTATTGCAGAGTAGGCGAGTTCAAGTTAGTGAAAAGGATCCCTGTATCTATTGGGATATCCTCTCTGTTTTCAATAATTGGCTCTGGGATGTGCCGCTTTGGGACTCTGATACTTGGGCCCGAGCTTTCCTGTGCGTCCTTTGGCCAAAGTACATGGGGGACAAACCTTTCCTCTCAGCCTCATTTATGCCCTGCTAGCAATACATGCCTGCCTGACCAGTGCTCCTCCTGGGGACCCTCCACAAGTGCCAAAGATATTGCAGGCTGCCTCTCTCTCTGAGGAGCCCCTTTCCTCCCACTCCACTGAGGAGGAAAGTAGGTTAGCCTCCGAGTTTGACAAATCGCGGCTGAGCACGCAGAAACAAAAGCAACCGAATTGCTAACTGCACCATCAGCTCTGCCACTGGAAAAAACAGAAGTCACTACTTCAACATTCTCTACTGGGGCTCAATGCCCCACCCCAGCCTCTCAGTTGCCATTTTCTACCCTAGCTTTAACTCCAACACGTGTTCCTGCTACAGTCCCATGAGCCAGGCTATACGCCCCTATGTGTCTTTTTTCTTTCTGTCTATCTTGTCTATCCTTCTGTATCTCTCACTCTCTCTCCCCCGCCGCTCTCTCTGAAATGATGCTGGAAGGACCAGCCACGGCACAGTGGCAAGGATCAAACCCTCTTCTAATGCAAGGGAGAGGTTATGCTTGTGTTTTTCAGACAATTTGGATCCCAGGAACTCCCCATCCTGCTTGACAGGGTTTCTTGGGCACCCACTAAGTGGTTCAGCCTTCACCTGTCCAAAGCCACAGCCCTGGCCTTCTCCACACTGACTACGCCTGAGGGGAGGAAGTCCTCAGTGCTCCAGAAGAAGACCTCAAGGCTGTCGTGCGTGCCCTATCACCTGGGAGGATGTGGAGGCTTTGGTGGGGCAGGCCCAGAGAACTGCCTCTGATGGGCTTCCAGGCTCTGGTGCTTTGCTCTTGCTTATGTCTGCTATAAACACCGCTGACTCCCAGATGCAGGTGGCAGCAGTCTGGGGCTCGAACCCAGCAGCGCGACCTGGTGTTTTCAGTTTATCTTTGGAGGATGAAGAGAATTGGGCCAGAGTTGCAATTCGCAGACTCGAGAAGGTAAATGGTGGCAGCTGTGGCAGGAAGATGAGTGGAAGCCAGGCTTGCATCACCGAGTGACCGCTGAAATGGCAGGAAGTGCCTGCTAAGCCACTGGTGGGTTCACTGACATTTTGGGACATATCGGTGAATGCCATCATGCTCTCTGGAGCAGAGATGGAAATGCTGACTGCTATTGCCACATGCTCCTCTTTGGGACAGTGTAAGACCTGCCAGGACAGCAGGGATGAGGGGGGTGGCTGAGGCCTCATGTGCATGGACTGATTTCCTGGACTATGACTCGAGTGAGCACTGGCTCCTTTGTTGGATGGACTTACGAATGTTGGACAATGTGAAATACCCTGATGGGGGTGGGGGCAGCTTTGTTGGAGGCCCTTTCCCTGCCCTGGAAGGCTTTTTCCATGGCTAGAAAGAAGGCCAAGGACATTTTGTGCATTTGGCAAAGTGCTCAGAGACTGGTGAAATGTACCTTTGTAATTGTTGAAATTGTATGATTTGTCATGTTGTTGTAATTTGTGTAATGTGCCTTGCAACCATATGCAGTATGCAGCCCATGGCAAGCCATTCGTTCTGTGTTTGGATGCTAGGATCTTTGGGGGAAGGAGGTGTGCACGGACCTACATCTATTTTTTACAATCAAAATGGAACTGTGTATAACGGCACCTAGAAGTTCTCTGTAACATCATGGGAGGGAAATGACATCCTGACCCCTAGGAGGAATTCCCTGTTTAAGACCCCTGTTCTATTTCCTAACTAGTCAAACATTACAGAAGCTTGCCTCATTGTTTAATCCAGCTAATCTATTAGCAGGGGTCCCCAAACTTTTTACACAGTGGTCCAGTTCACTGTCCCTCAGACTGTTGGAGGGCTGCCACATACAGTGCTCCTCTCACCACCAATGAAAGAGGTGCTCCTTCCAGAAGTGCAGTGGGGGCCAAATAAATAGCCTCAAGGGGCCGCATGTGGCCTGCGGGCCATAGTTTGGGGACGCCTTTCTTATTAGCATATAGTATAATACGTATTATAGTTTATTATAGTTGTTTTAGTTCTACTAGGATTCCGTTGCATAATGCATAGCATTCAGAAGGTACAACAACTGCAAGCTGTCATTCATCAAGTCCAATTGGCTTTAATTAAAAGAGAAAGGGGTGATGTGGGTGAAGTGCAGAGTGCATTTGCTAGTACCTGTGGTTGTTGCAATGCTGTGAGAATACTCCAGGTCCCAGAAGCCTCCTGGGCACACCCAGGAAGGGAGCTCACCTGCTATAAGGAAGTGACTTAGCACCAACCATGCAGCTCTCTGATCTTTTCAGCCATTGGCTTTGAGGAACATGCTGTAACAACCTATAGGCTGAGCCTGTGTATATAAGCTAGCTTACTTCCTGAATAAAGTGGATCTGCATCACTGAACCTGGTCCCCGGAGTCGGGTCTTTGCATCTCCATCATCCTCATCCCCAGCAGGACTTGTCCACACATATTCTCTGCACTGAGCTTCTGACTATAAGATCCTTGAAATAGGGAATCCCACTAATGTATTCACAATCACAGCTGCCATAACCCACCAAGCATGCAACCTGTAACAGGACTGCTTGGGTGAGGCCAGTCTGAGCCCACACTGCAGTCTTTCTACAAAACACTTTGTGGGAAGAATAGGCAGCTGCAAGAGGATGTAGAGCAGCTGAAAATTGGAGGCAAATCTTATGAAGCTTATGGCTTTTACAGAGCTGCTGTCATCTCTAAACAAGAGAAAGTTGATCTTTATACACAGGTTGGCCCCCACCATACTACCCAGGCTCTGAAAATGTAGACACAAACAGCAAAAAGAGCAGTAGGTCCAGATAGGTAGATCACAACAGTTTGCAAACAACAGCTGATGCCAACCCAAGAAGATCTAAAACCAACACAATTGGTAGTGGGTGGCAGATAGCACTGATCCTAGTCTCAGCTAGGTACACAAGCAGCATTTCCAGAGGAAAAGTCTAGCAGGCATCAGACACTGTGGAGAATAAATATGCCCAAAAGGACACACATTGCACAGTGTGTAATACACATGATCCAGGTTCAACCTTAGACCCAGCCAACAAGAAAGGACAACTGTACCCATGAAAGGACCAAGAGCATTCAATACTCACATGCAACAGGAGGAAAAATATTATTCTCAAGAAGCATTCCTAGAACAAGGAAAACAGGTGGCCTGGTGGACAGTACCAGCAAGTACATCTTTCTCATAAAAACCAATAAAAATTTCAAAGCAGACAGTGCTACCTAATACAAAGAAAAAATTAAGAAAATGAAAACAAACATAACTATAAAGATTAAAATAATAAATATTCACCTATTAATATTCATTCTAAATTTAAATGCCTTAAATGTTCTAATCAGAACATATAGACTTGTTGAATGAATAGAAAACCAAGACTGATAATGGGCTGTTCAAAAGATACCAACATGAGAATGAAAGACACATAGACTGAAGTAAAGTGACAGAAAAAGAAATTGCAAGATGATGTCAGAGTAATGATGTCATGAAAGAGACTCCTGATATCTCCCTTTGATATTTCAACAAATTGAACAACTACAACACAGCAAAAGAACCTTAGCTGGGCTTGCAGGTGAGCCTGAAAGATCTATGCACTGAATGAACTAAAGGTGGGCTATGGTTAAAAGAGGAGCAGAAGATAAAACACATTTGTGGTGGGCTTTGGAGAGGAAAGGAGATATACCTGGAGTGACTTTTTTTTTCTCTACTGACTATGGGGAAGAGAGAGGCTCAGGCTTTCTGGATTTTGTCTGAAGGGTATGGAGAGGGAAATGTGGAGTGACTGGAACACCTTCTGCTCAGAGGAACAAAGAGATAAAAGGCAAAAGAGGGAGATAAATCAAAGCAGCCAGAGGACGGTGTTGCAGCCAGTGTTTCTTTGATCTGCCTGTAGCTCATACGTGACAGAGACAGAGAAAGCTAAAATGCGGCCACCTGCCTTCCAGATCCAAACACCCTTTCTTATAGTAGCAAAAGTGACAGAGATAAACCCTACACCTAGCTCTCCAGAGTTGTTCTCTCCAATGAAGAACAGAGGTGCTACGTGTCTGGATCCCAGTTCTGTTGAGACATGAGTAGGAGTGCCCAGAAGCCTTAGACCACCATTGTTAGAACTATAAAGCTGGAAAGTTGAAATGATAAAACCAAAGCCATAAGGCTGAAGCAGTAAAGCCCTCACAATATGCCCCATCCCTACCCAGCAACATGACTACTGCCCCACCTACATCATTGTAACTTCTCAGCTAAGTCCAGGAACTTCACAAAGCTAAAAGTTGTAATCTAGTGACAACTACTGGAAGAATGCTAACAAAACCAAATTTTTTTTCTCCCTCGTATTTTTTCTTACTCCTTTTTTTCTCTTTTACATTTTTAAATTTCATTGTTTTATTTCTTATATTTTTATTCTTATTTTTTGTGGGTGTTTTTTTTTATTCTTTTTTCCTCTGTTTTTTTTTGTCATAATATCTTAAATTTTCATATTTTTATTCTATTTTTTTAATTTTTTATTTGCTTTGTGTTATGATTCTTAATAATACCACTCTCAAATATAATCAAGGAAGAAGAAATAGAATGCCATGGCCACACAAAAAAGAGATATAGTTCAGAGAGAAAATAAAAATCTCTAGAAAATAATCAATCATTTGGAAGCCTTGGAATCAACTGATAGAGAATTCAAAATTAAAGTTCTGTAAATACTCAGAGAGATTCAAGAAGACACCAATAAACAACTTCGTGAGCTCAGAAAAAAAAATTAGTGAACAAAATAAATAACTCAACAAGGAGATTGAAATTTTAAAAACAGAGATGAAGAAAATACATGAATTGAAGATTGAGGTAGCAAGTTTACCTAAGAGATCAAGCCATATACAGGAAAGAATCTGTGACATTGAAGACAGGTAACCACACATGCTGCACAGAGAAGAGGGGAGAGACTCACAAAATAAAAAACCCAAGAGAGCTCTACAAAAATTGTGTGAGTCCATCAGAAAGAGCAATATAAAAATAATAGGTATATCAGAATAAGAGAGGAAGAAGGGAATGGAGACCTTATTCAAACAAATAATTGATTAGAATTCTCCAAACCTATGAAAAGAGTTAGAGCCGAAATTCCAAGAAGCAAGCATAAAGCCAAGTTACCACAACACAAATAGTCCTTCTCCAAGGCACATTGTAATAAAATTGTCAAAAACCAATGACAAAGAAAGAATCCTCAAGGCAGCTAGAAAAACAGACTATATCATAAAAAGGAAAGTTCATTAGGTTTTCATCAAACTTCTCAGCAGACACTCTACAAGCCAGAAGAGAGAAGACTAAAATATTTAAAGTACTGAAAGAGAGGAATTACCAGACACAAATACTAAAACCATCAAAGTTATCTTTCAAAAATGAAAGAAAAATGCAAATTTTTATAGACATACAGAAGCTGAAGGAATTTATTACCAAAAAAAAAAAACCCACTGAAGGAAACTTAAGGGAGTTATTTGACCAGACACAATGAACAACAACAACAACAATAATTAAAAACTACAAGTAAAATCTCCAACAAGGTCACAATAAAAACAAGGATAATCTGTGACAACAATAATATAAAAGAAAAGATAAAAATCTGTAGTTATTAAGGAGGATGTAGTGCAGAAGCACTCACATGAAAAAGGATTCTTATATATATGAAAATATTTCTCTTAATAACCTAATGTTAACCACCCACGAATAAACCACTACTGAAAGACACATATTAGAAAAGAAGAAATGGTGAAAAAAGTATGGAATACCACCAAACAAAAACAACAAACAGAAAAAAAATGAGGAACCAAACAAGACACAGAGCTACCAGAAAACAAAACATAAATTGGCTATAGAAAATCCTTAAGTGTCAATAATTACCCTAAATGTAAGTGAACTGAACTCAGCAATAAAGAGGTACAGAGCAGCAGATTGGATCAAAAAGCAAAACTCAACCATATGCTCCCCTCAAGAGACACACCTAAGCCACAAGGAAAAAAGTAGATTCAAAGTGAAAGGTTGAAAAATGATTTTCCAGAATATAATATCCAAAGAAAAACATGTGTAGCTATAATCATATCTAACAATGCTGACTTCAAAAAAACAAAATAAATCAGAAAAAGTGGTGAACATTTCATAATAAAAAGGGGACATTATATCAAGAGGACATAACCGTTTTTAATATATATGCACTGAAGCAGGTAACACCAAAATGTATAACACATCTACTAAATGACCTAAAAATAGAAGCCAACAAAAATACAATCAGACTTGGAGATGTCAACACACCACTGATGGCTCTAGATTGATCAACCAAAAAGAAAATCAATAAACAAATAGCCTAGAATGAAACTCTAGACCAAATGGACGTAATAAACATTTATATGATATTCCACCCCAAAATATCAGATTATACATTCTTCTCCAGTGTTTATGGAACATTCTCAAGGATAGACTATATGTTAGGTCAGAAAACTAACATCAACATATTCAGGAAGATAGAAATTATACCAAGCATAATTTCTGATTATAAGGCTTTGAAATTAGAACTCAACCATAAGAAGGAAGTAAAGAAACCCACAAATATATGGAAATTAAAATGAAATACATACTTTTTAAAAAAGAGTGGGTTAAAGAAGAAATAAAATCAAAGATCATAAAATATATGCATATAAGCCCTGGCTGGTTGGCTCAGCGGTAGAGCATCGGCCTGGCGTGCGGGGGATCCAGGTTTGATTCTCAGCCAGGGCACATAGGAGAAGCACCCATTTGCTTCTCCACCCCCACCCCCTCCTTCCTCTCTGTCTCTTTCTTCCCCTCCTGCAGCCAAGGCTCCATTGGAGCAAAGATGGCCCGGGCGCTGGGGATGGCTCCTTGGCCTCTGCCCCAGGCGCTAGAGTGGCTCTAGTCGCGGCAGAGCGACGCCCCAGAGGGGCAGAGCATCGCCCCCTGGTGGGCAGAGTGTCGCCCCTGGTGGGCGTGCTGGGTGGATCCCGGTCGGGTGCATGTGGGAGTCTGTCTGACTGTCTCTCCCCGTTTCCAGCTTCAGAAAAATACAAAAAAAAAATAATAATAAAATAAAATAAAATATATGCATACAAATGAAAATGACAACATGACATACCAAATTTCTAAGATGGAACAAAAGTAGTAATAAGAGAACAGTTTAAGTCATTACACATTTATATAAAGAAACAAGAGAAATCCCAAGTAAAAAAACCTAATATCACACCTTAAGGAACTAGAAAAAGAAGAACAAAGGCAAGCCAAAGTCAGCAGAAGAAAGAAAATAGTAAAAATTAGAGCAGAACTAAATGAAAGAGAAAGCAAAAGCATAGAAAAAATTTATTTAAGAAAAACCCAGTTCATTGAAAAGATCAGTAAAATCAGCAAAACACTGGATAGATTTACTAAGGAAAAAAGAGGAATGACACATATAAACAAAGTCTAAAATGAAAAAGGAGAAATAACCACAGACATCATAGATATACAAAAGATCAGAGTGGAATATTATGAAAGATTATATGCCACCAAATTAAACAATGTAGAGAAAAATGGATAAATTTTAGAACTATACAATCTTCCTAGACTGAGTTACAAAGAAGTGGAAAACTTAAATAGACCTATAAGCAGCAAGCAAATTAGAAACAACTATCAAAAACCTCCACAAAGACAAAAGTCCAAGACTAGAGAATTACATTAGTAAATTCTAACAAGCATTCAAAGAAGATTTGGAACCTATCCTTTTCAAAGTCTTCCAAAATATAAAAGAAGAAGTAATAGTCAGCAACCCTAATACCAAAAACTGGCTAGGATAACAGAAAAATAGAAAACTATAGAACAATATCTTGAATAAATACAGATGCAAAAATTCTAAATAAAATACTAGCAAATCGAATACAACACATTGAAAAATTAATATATCACAATCAACTGGGATTGATTCCAGGAGCACAAGGATGATTCAACATATAGAAATTGATCAAAGTAATATGCCACATCAATGAAATAAAGAACAAAACCTGTATGATTCTATCAATAAATGGAGAAAAGACATTCAATAAGATACAATATCCTTCTATGTTTAAAACACCCAATAAAATAGGAATAGAAGGAAAGTACCACAACATAATAAAAGCCATATATAACAAACCATCAGCTAATATAATATTAATTGGTGAAAAAATGAAGGCTATTCCTCTAAAATCAGAAACAAGACAAGGCTACCAACTCTCTCCATTCTTATTCAATATGGTTCTT
This sequence comes from Saccopteryx leptura, assembly GCF_036850995.1. Classification (NCBI taxonomy): domain Eukaryota; kingdom Metazoa; phylum Chordata; class Mammalia; order Chiroptera; family Emballonuridae; genus Saccopteryx; species Saccopteryx leptura. Next base: position 91,981,965 of record NC_089516.1, on the reverse strand, counting down.
GAAGTTTTAGCCAGAGTCATCAGGCAAGAAATAAAAGGCATTCGTCTCAGGAAAGATGAAATAAAGGTACCACTTTTTGCAGATGACATGATCCTGTATATAGAACACCCCAAAGACTTAAAAAAAATTAGAAAAAATAAACCAATAGAGTAAAGTCACAGGATACAAAATCAATACACAAAAGTCTACTGATTTTCTATATGCCAACAATTAAACTTTAGAAAATGAACTAAAAAATACAATTTCTTTTACAATTGCAACAAAAATAAAATAAAGTACTTAGGACTTAGGAATAAACTTAAAGAATGTGAAGTACCTATCTGTTGAAACCTGCAAAACATTACTGAGATAACTTGAAAAGGACACACACAAAAAAAAGGGAAATTATTCCATGTTCATGGATTGAAAGAGTCAACATAGTTTAAGTGGCCATATTACCAAAACCAGTATACAAATTTAATGCAATCCTCATCTCAATCCCAATGCCATTTTTAAAAAAAATAGAAAAAATATTACCAGGTTTGTATGGAATCATAAAAAATCCCCAAATAGCCAAAGCAATCCTGAGGAAAAAATAATGAATCCAGAGGTATTAGACTACCTGACTCCAAATTATATTATAAAGCCATAATAATAAAAACTGCATAGAATTGACAGAAAAATAGACATACAAACCAAACAGAACAGCATCAAGAGCCCAGAAATGAAAGTACATATATGTGGAGAAATCGTCTTTGACAAAGAAACCAAAAACACATAATGAAGAAATGAAAGCCTCTTCAATCAATGATGCAGGGAAAATTGGAAAACCACATGCAAAAGAATGAAACTTGATTATACTTTGTCCCCCTGCACAAAAATTAATTCAAAATGGATCAAAGACCTAAATATAAGACCTCAAACTATAAATTACATAGAAGAAAACGTAGGTACTAAATTCATGGACATTGGGTACAAAAAACAATTTATGAATTTGACCCCAAAGGGAAAAGAGATAAAAGAAAAAAAAAATGAATGGGACTATATCAAACTAAAAAGCTCTTGCACAGCAAAAAACAAAAACAAAAACAAACAAAAAGTCCTGACAACATAACAAATAGGCAGCCAACTAAATGGAAGATGATATTTGCAAACAACAGTTCTGATAAAGAGTTAATATCCAAAATATAAAAAGAACTCACAAAGCTCAGCAACAAACAAGCAAATAATTCAATTAAGAAATGAGTGCAGAAGCTGAAGAGATATTTCTCCCACAAGGACATACAAATGGCCAACAAGTATATGAAAAAATGCTCATCTTTACTAGCTACTTGAGAAATGCAAATCAAACCTATAATGAGATTTTACCTCACACCTGTTAGATTGGCTGTTATCAACAAGACAGATAATAACAAGTGTTGAAGAGGCTGTGGAGAAAAAGGATCCCTCATTCACTGCTGGTGAAAATGCCAGTTACTTTAACTTTTATGGAAAAAAGTATGGTCATTCTTCAAAAAATTAAGAATAGAATTACCATATGGCCCAACAGTCCCTTTACTGGGTATCTACCCCCAAAACTAAATACATTGGTAGATAAAGACACATGCATTCCCATGTTTATTGCAGCATTATTCACAGTGGCCAAGACATGGAAATAACTAAAATGCCCCTCAATAGAGGATTGGATAAAGAAGATGTGTTACATATATACAATAGCATACTACTCAGCCATAAGAAATGATGACATAGGATCATTTACAACAACATGGATGGACCTTGATAACGTTATACTGAGTGAAATAAGTAAGTCAGAACTGTATGATTTCACACATAAGTGAGATATAAAACTGAGAGGTATTGACATAGATAAAAGTGAAGTGACTACCAAGGGGAAGAAGTTGTGGGGGAAGGGTTGGGGAAGTAGGTGGAGAAAAGGTGTAAAGAGGGAGAAATATAAGGTAACAAAAAATGGTTTGACTTTAGGTGATGGTTATACAATATACTCAACAGTTCAAATGCTACAGAAAGGCTCACCTGAAGCCTAAGTACTCTTATTGATCAGTGTCACTGTGTTAATTTTCTAAATAAAAATTAATAATTATACAAAAGGAAAGAAAATACCAGAACTATCCATAACACACACACACACACACACACACACTTTCTCTCTGCCTCTCTTCTCTCTCTCTCTCTCTCTCTCTCTCTCTGCCTGTCAGGAAACAGGAGGTATTTCCCAAGATACATCTCATCCTGTAACAATGTGAACACCATCAAATGCCACAACCAGGTTTACACGCTGAATTTTTATGCTGCAGTCCTTTTACTCCATTCCCTGCAGGATCTCAACCCCTCACTCCTCACTGACCTGTGCCTGGATTTGGGGTTGGGGATGATGAATGGGAGTGCAGACCCAGACAGTGTCCCTAAGTAGATGCCTTTCATGTCCAAGGAAGCAGAAACAAATAGTCTTCTCATCTTGCTCCCTCTCAGCCTCACAGAAAAAAATTATATATATATATGTATATATATATATATATATATACACACACATATATATGTATATATATATGTATATATATATATATACACACACACATATATATGTATATATATCTTATAAAACTTAACACCAAAAGGACAAAATAAGTAGAAGACCTAAATAGACATTACTCCAAAGATGTATAGATAGCCAATAAACATATGTAAAGATGCTCAATGTCACTATTCATCAAGGAAATGCATATTAAAACCACAATGATATACCACCTCAAATCTATCAGAATAGCTGATAATAAATAAGTCTACAAACATTAAGTGTTGCCAAAGATGGAGAGGAAATGAAACCCTCATGCTCTGTCGGTCGGAATGCAGATTGGCGCAAGGACTATGACAAATAGTATGAAAGGTTTACAAAAAATTAAAAATGGAACTGCCTATGACTCAGCAATTCCATGAGTGGTTATATATCTGGAGAAACCAAAAAACTAATTTGAAAATATATGGACATCTATGTTCATTCCAGCATAATTGACAATAGCCATGCTATAGAATCAACTGAAATGTCCATCAATAGCTGAGCAGATAAAATGTTGGTGATGTACATATACACAGTGGAATATTAGTCAGATATAAAAGGAAATTTTTACCATTTGCAATAGTATTAATGTACCTAAAGGGTATTATGCTGAATTAAATAAGTCAGTTCTAGAAAGACAAAACCATACTACAGTGTGTCCATAAAGTCATGGTGCACTTTTGACCAATCACAGGAAAGCAACAAAAGACGATAGAAATGTGAAATCTGCACCAGATAAAAGGAAAACCTTTCTATTTCTGTAGGATGATGTGGCAGCATGTGCGCATGCGCAGATGATGACATAACACCGTGTATACAGAGGAGCAGCCCACGGCCATGCCAGTCGAGATGTGGATGGTACAGAGGAAAGTTCAGTGTGTTCTGTGGCTCGCTAAATTCAAATCCGTGACCAAAGTGCAATGTGAATATCGGCACATTTATAACAAAGCACCACCACATAGGAATAACATTACTCAGTGGGATAAGCAGTTGAAGGAAACTGGCAGTTTGGTGGAGAAACCCTGTTCTGGTAGGCCATCAGTCAGTGACGAGTCTGTAGAGGCTATAAGGGATAGCTACCTAAGGAGCCCTAAAAAATGTGCGTGAGCCCACATCGAACTGCACTGAATAGGTATGAAACTGGGAGAGTTTCCCTTTAATTTGGTGCAGATTTCACATTTCTATTATCTTTTGTTGCTTTCCTGTGACCAGTCAAAAGTGAACCATGACTTTACGGTCACACTGTATTTCACTTATTTGTGAAATATGAAGACCAATAAAATGAACAAACGGAATAGAAACAGACTCATAGATATAAAGAACAGACTGATAGTTACCAGAGGGGAAGAGGTTTTGCGGCCTGGGTGAAAAATGTGAAAGGAATGAAAAGTACAGATTGGTAATTAAAAAAATAAGGCCCTGGCCAGTTGGCTCAGTGGTAGAGCGTCGACCTGGCATGCAGGAGTCCCGGGTTCGATTCCCGGCCAGGGCACACAGGAGAAGCGCCCATCTGCTTCTCCACCCCTCCCCCTCTCCTTCCTCTCTGTCTCTCTCTTCCCCTCCCGCAGCCAAGGCTCCATTGGAGCAAAGATGGCCTGGGCGCTGAGGAAGGCTCTGTGGCCTCTGCCTCAGGTGCTAGAATGGCTCTGGATGCAACAGAGCGATGCTCCAGAGGGGCAGAGAATCGCCCCCTGGTGGGCATGCCGGGTGGATCCCGGTTGGGCGCATGCAGGAGTCTGTCTGACTGCCTCCCTGTTTCCAGCTTCGGAAAAATGCAAAAAAAAAAAAAAAAATTATTCAAATATAAAGTAGAGCATAGAAAATCTAGTCAATTATGTTGTAATAATTATTTATGGTGCCAGGTGCATACTGGAAATATTGGAGAGAACATTTTATAGAGTAAATGATTGTCTCACCACTATTTTATATAACTAAAACTAATGCAAAATAATATTAAATGTAAACTCTGATTGAAAAATTAAGAGTTTATTTGATTTTAATACAGCAATAACGTAACAGTTTTTTAAACTTTCAGATTTCAAAATTAATGACCTCAGAATTTTGAAGTCCTCTATATTCTACTGAACAATTTATACCATAAAATAATCATAAATGAATCACTCAGCTATCAGAGACATGATTAGGAGGAAATCAACTTCAGCTACCCCAGGAACAATTTTGCAGGAAAATGGTGTTAATGATTGCACTGATGGTTGTGGACCTTCAATTTATATTGATTTCATGTATATTATGGGTTTATTAGTGCAACAACGAGGTGTAGAATAGCTTAAAATTAAAATTTTTTGTGAGTGTATATATATATTTCCCTTGATTTAAGAGGGGGGGAATTTAAAAATTCTGTATAACACTGTAAGTTAATTTTAGAAACAGGAGGAAATTTTAGATTACATTGCAAACATTTTTTAAATGTATTAAAATAAGTAAATCAGCTTATAAATTTATGAAAGGTTAGAAAAGAGGAGTACCACCCAAGATATTTTTTGGTGGAAATGCATCAAATTAAAATAATTTTATTATATTTTAAAGTGTTTCACACCAGCTGAATAAATTTATTTCCTGACATTTCAGAGTATCAATACTTTTTCTTGGGAAAAACAATACATAAGTAGCATAATAATTTAGTTCATATTTCCAAGAGGAAAGTCCTCACCTTTTCATAGTTTATAGTATAAGAATAATAATGCAAACTCCATAAATATAATTGTATTAACAAATTGACTGTGTATTTCTAAGGATGAAATAGAGAAAAACGTACAATGGGTGAAAGAAACATAAATCCATTTAGAACTTTGGTGACTGCATATGAAATAAATGTGCAACTATAATTGAGATTATAGTAAACTTTGCAAATCACATTTTTATTTAGTTGTAATTAATACTGGCAGTTTGTTACTATGTACAGACCAGAAGGATTCTTGAAAAATATATCTATTATATAAAAAAACACCAGAAGGACTCAAGCCATATTTGAAAGTCAAATAATGATTCAAAATTTAAATAACTTTTACAATTTATGAATTGATTTCTGTGTCCTTGTACAAGATCATACCTCTAAATCATTTTTACCCTGAGAGTGAAAGGGTTATATCCTTACAAGTATGGGACTTGAAAAAAGTAATTGTTTTGAAAAGAAAAAGAAAATATTAACCATGTCATTGTTAAATGGATTTTCTGTTAGATAAGCATTAACAGTGATACACACATAATAAACTAGCATAAAAATTATTTGAGCTTTACAAGTACACAATTTTTTCTAGAACAGAAAACTTCCTACAAAAGAAATAAAACATAAGAAACAGTAAAACATTAAATGCAAAAATTTACCTTTCTGGTAATTTTTGTATTTCCTTCATCATTTCTCTGAATATCTATAGATTATTATCTACTAGTTATTTTTTACTTCCAGTAAGTAAACATTCTAGAATATGAAGAAATTTACATTTAAAGAAATTAAAATAAAGAAATAAGGGAAAAATTAGATATTTAAGAAAAAATGGTTTTTCTCAACCAATAATTTTGTAGCTATTTAAAGATTTAAAAAAAAAACCTGCTTTAATTAAAAAAATATAAAATACAGTCTGATCAGGTATCACAGTGGATAGAGTGTCAGACTAGGATGCAGAGATACCAGATTGTAAACCCCGAGGTCACCGGCTTGAGTACAGGCTCCTCTGGTTTGAGTAAGGCTCAACTGCTTGAGCCCAAGGTTGCTGGCTTGAGCAAGGGATCCCTCGGTCTGCTGTACCCCCCCCCCGCCAGTCAAGGCACATATGAGAACATCAGTGAACAACTAAGGTGCCGTAGTGAAGAATTGATGTTTCTCATCTCTCTCTCTTCCAGTCTGTCCCTATATGTCTCTTTCTCTCTCTCTTTTATATAATATATATATATATATATTTATATATAATATATATATAATAGAAGTGTATTTAATAAGCTATCCATATTGTATCACTCTACAATGTCTAACAAGAATTTTAGGGATTTATATAATATGTAATCCTTATAGAAAATAAAAATATTAGCTAAAATAATAGCATACCACCCACATTTTGAGAAGGGAACTAAACTTTAAATGGTACAAAGGAAAGGATGCTATTTTGCCCTCTTTCTGGATATCTTTTTTTCCTCCATATCAAGTCTTTCTTGAAGATTTGTCATATAAAAAGCAAAATAAAATATGTGGATTTGAATAAAATATCAGTTAAAATAAGAAGGTATAAGTATTATTGTTCCCTAAGCATTTTGGTCCATATTGCAGTTAACAAAGTGAACTATAGTAAAAGGATATGGTACCTATGCACAGTCTTTGCTTTGTGAGGGAGTTGGTGATGAACCTGGAACATAAAAAAATGAATGGGTAGTGATTTTGAAGAGAACATGTATAGGACTTTGAGGATAAAATTTGTATAGAGATTTAACCCTGACTGAGAAAATATGCTGTTATAGGTTGAAGCAATAAAAGTAGAAATAATAATGCAAAACTCATGAATATTTTTTGAAGAGGTGGAAAGATTATGAATCCTATTTTGTACATATTGAGTGAGGAAACAACTAAACTTTTGAATAATGCTACTTCTAACATTTAGACATTGGAAAATAGAGCCAAAATTAGAGAGGTTTCAGCCAAACATAAATATATGAGGATGTTGTAAAAAGTTAGAATTTCTTTCCATTTTATGGCTGTGTAGTTCTATTGTGTAAATATACCACAGAATTTTTACCCACTCCTATGCTTATGGGCACTTGGGTTGCTTCCAAATCTTAGTTATTGTAAACAATGCTGCAATAAACATTGGGGGGCATATATTATTTTGAATTAGTGTTTTGGGTTTCTTTGAATATATATATGCAGTAGTAGAATTGCAGGGTCAAAAAGCTATTCCATTTTTAAGTTTTTAAGGTAACTCTATACTGCTTTCTACAATGGCTCTACCAATCTGCATTTCCACTACCAGTTTATTAGGGTTCCCTTTTCTCCACATCCTCATCAATACTTGTTTGTTGATTTATTAATAACAGACATTCTAACAAGTTTAAGATGATACTCCATTGTGGTTTTTATTTGCATTTCTCTGGTATTTATTGGACATCTGTACATCTTATTTATAAAAATGTCCATCCAGGTCCTTTTCTCATTTTTAAGTTGTATTATTTGTCTTTTTGTTTTTGTGTTTTAGAGGTTCTTTATAAATTTTGAATGTTAATCCTTCAACAGATGTATCAACAAATATGTTGCCCATTTAGTGTATTCTCATTTCTGACTGTTTCTTTTTCACATTTCCTATGTCTATTTTTATCTTTACTATTTTTTTTGTAAAATTATCACTAAGTTCATTTACTCTTTCTTTAAGTTCATTGAGCATGCTTATAACCAGTGTTTTGTACTCTGCACCTGCTAGATTGCTTGTCTCCATTTTATTTAGTTCTTTTTCTGGGGTTTTATTTTGTTCTTTCATTTGGGACATAGTTCTTTTTCTCCTCATTTTGGTAGCCTCCTCGTGTCTGTTTCCATGTTTAGGTAAAGCTGCTATGTTTCCTGGGCGTGGTAGATTGGCTTTATGTAGTGGGTGTCCTATAGTGTTCAGTGGCACAGGGAACCTGTTCATCCAAGCTGAAGACTCCAGGTGTGCCCCCCTCCCCCACTATTCAAGCTGTGTACATGCTCCTGTTAGAGTGAGCCTTGATTGCTGTTCGTATTTCAGTGGAATGATTTACTTTCAGGTTGGTTGGCTACAAGGACTGCCTGTGAACACAGAAACAGTTCAGCTGTGCAGGGACCAACCCCATGGAGCCAGACTTACTTCCGTGGGGTTCTGGTGCTGAGTCTGTCCTTTGAGCTTGTCACTTGTGGAGGTTGTGCCTCTGTGTGGTTTGAAGCTGAGTGCGCTGGCTATGTGGTGCCCGAGGAAGTACAGTTCAGGGTCATCTGCTATTTGTGTTCTGCCTGGGGCCATCCCACATGAGCTCTAAAGCGATGTTCAGTTGACTAGTATTTCTGTGGGGCTGCGAGGTGCCCTAAAATAAATATTCATATGTCTATATTTTTCTATCTCATGGCATAAGCAGTATAAATTACTATATTTCATCCCTAAAACACCATCAAGTGTAATATACAACATTATTTTATGTACTCTTAAGAGTAAAATAAAATTACCAATTACATTTTTATCTTATTAATGATGCATAAATTATAAATTCAGAATGATAAAAGTATGAAAAAATGTTTTAGAGTCAATAAAATAAAATACCTTCCCATGTCTCACCACACTGTAAAAGACACCAAAATTTTCTGGCAATAATTATTCTATTATACCTATTTCTCTTTAGAATTCTCTTAGCAATGGAAGAAATTTAAATGACTTCCAGAAATGTATAATGAAAAATGTTGTACTTAATATTTAACCTTAAATACCTTTCCTTTTCTGGCTATAACCTCAAATACTTCTATTGTTCTATTTCTATAAAACAACAACACTTTTGAAGTGTAATTTAAGCAGAAGGAGGATAATTGTCTAATCTCACTTCCGACATTAATTTTTTTTTAATTCAAGTGTCCTCAGACTTGACTTAAAGTTACAGCTTCTCTTTGTACAAAGAATTTAAAAAAAATGAACCTCATGGTAGATTATTCACTACTTTGAAAAAGAACAAATATTTTAAATTTATTTTTCTAATTATGATATTTCTAATTCCAGAAAGACAAGACATTGGGTGGGATAAGAACTCTTTTATGATTTTTGAATAATCCCTTCACTGGCAGCAGTGTGGTGATAGCCAGAAGGAAAGCAGGGCGGAGGCTAGGTGAGGTGGGCAAAAGGGGAAAAAGGGGGACAGAAAGAGATGTTGTTATGGGCAGGGGTGCACGATGTTGTGGGCAGATGGTTTGTTCAACCGTGAAATGAATGAATTCTCTGTGATTTTGCAAACAAATGTCATTTCAAAAAATGTAATATATATATTTTTAATTTGTCACTTAGGCTTTGAAAGATTCACAAAGTGGTTGCAGGTGTAGAACTGATTACAATGCAAATATGCTTGTTTAACAGGCTTACCTTAAATCAGGTTTCAATATATCTGCATTTCTGTTAAGCTTTTAAATTTGAAAACTTATGGCCCTATAAATGAATTTCACTTTAAAAATTTAAGCACAAAAGGATAAAAGTGAAGTGGTTGCCAGGGGAATAGGGTTGTGCAGGAGAGGTGGGAAAGGGGTTTAAAGAAGGACAAGTACGTGGTAACAGAGAATAATCTGACTTTGGATGATGGGTACACAACACAATCAACATGTTGTAGAACTGTTTACTTGAAACCTATGTACTCCTATTAATGAATGTCACTGCGTAAAATTTAATTTTCTGAGTAAAAAAATAGTCTGCCAAAAAATTTTGAGCACAAAATGGCTATAAAACATTTTTTGAGGAGAATTAAAAACACTATCCACTTTCTTAGTTCTCTATTCATAAAATGTTCCTTATTTTTAACCATTGTTGCAACCATTATTCATACTGAGCTAAAGTAATGTTTTGCTATAGCCAGTAAATCAGTTACTCTTTCAGTAAAATGGAAAAAATTTAAAAACATTTTGTGAACTCTCACTTTTTCTTACAATATATTTAATGAGAGCATTACCAGTAATCAGTGAGACTTATTTCTTTAACAAGTACAATTCTTTTCTCACATAATTATTTTACCACATCATTATAGCTACTTCATCTTTTTTGTTTTGTTTACATAACAGATTTCTAACTTCATCTGAAACAAAATTCTTCACATTCAAATAACAGCCATTTTGAGACTCAGGAATATATAAAATGGCCTCTGAAACTTCTATTTAGAACATAAATGCTTAAAATTAATATAATATATAAATACATATAAATATATTTTTAATAACTATATATACACATACATATATATGCATATACACAAAATTTATTTATGGACAGTATGTAAGCTGATGAGCACTAAAGAAAATAAATAATAATAGGCCCTATAAAATAATTCCAACTTTTGAAGTAAAAAAAAAAAATTATATCAGTCCTGTCCCTGCCTCATTCATTTATTAATTTTTTAGAAATTACCAAAAGACATTTGCTTCAATAAACATACTTGTATTCACATCATTTTTTTAGAATTAGAAATATAATAGTGAATAGAATGTGTACAACTTTAAAAAAAAAGAAATATATCAACGAATTTCTAGAAGACAGAATTTCAGAGAGGCTTCAAGATCTGAGGCAGATATAACAAAGGTCAATAAATAAAACCACAATTAGACACCACCTCAGACATGTCAGAATGGCGCTCATTAACAAAACAACACAGAATAAGTGCTGGCGAGGTTGTGAAGAAAAGGGAACCTTCCTGCACTGCTGGTGGGAATGCAGACTTGTGCAGCCTCTGTGGAAAACAGTATGGAGATTCCTCAAAAAATTAAAAATTGAACTGCCATTTGACCCAGCTATCCCACTTTTAGGAATATATCTTAAGAATACCGAATCAATGATTCAAAGAAAGATATGCATTCCCATGTTTACGGCAGCATTGTTTACAATAGCCAAGATCTGGAAACAGCCCAGTGTCCGTCAGTAGATGAGTGGATTAAAAAGCCCTGGTACATATACACAATGGAATACTATGGGGCCATGAAACAGAAGAAAATCTTACCTTTTGCGACAGCATGGACGGGCCTAGAGATTGTTATGCTAAGTGAAATAAGCCAGGCAGAGAAAGAAAAATACCATATGATCTCACTTATATGTGGAGTCTAATGAACAAAGTGAACTGAGGAACTAAATAGAGGCAGAGATGGGGTTACAGGGAGCAGAGGGAGAGCTGTCAGAGGGAAGGGGAATGAGGGGATGGGATCAGAGAAGGTGAAGGAATTAGTAAAATTATATATACATAATACAAATATTCAGATAACAGGACAACAAATCCCAGAGGGAAGGAGGGAGGGAACTAAGGAGAGGGGGAGCAAAGACAGTATAAACAAGGACATGTGGGTGGGTGATGAGGGTGTTACATTCAGTGGGGCACTTGAATCTATGTAAAAACAATAAATTAAAATTAATTTAAAAAAGAACATAAAGAAAAAGTGGTGCTGGAACCTCAAAAATTGTTTGAAACTGTACATATGGAAGAGTTGAGGCATTTAATACCAAAACAGTCTAAGTATATAAAGTATACAGAGAACTTTTAACTTAGTTATTTCAAGGCAAAAAAAAAATAGCATTCTTATCTCAAATAAATTGAACTATTTAGGAATAGCAAAGGCTTCTATATATTATGGATGTTAAAAACCCAGACTAAAACACTCTTCATTCTGTCTGGCATGGGGAATGTGAGGAGAATTGATGAGGTCATAGCCTGATATCCAATTCCTCATTTTTTCATAGTTAATCAAAATTTATTTATACAGTATATTTGTTATCTAAATGACCATACCAATATCCTACTTATGTGGGAGCTCAGGCCCACATATGAAAGAATAGAGGGAAACCATACCACTTACTAAAAACCTTTTTTAAATACAAACAGACAATTACAGGTAATGAGGCAAAGAAAATGAACCCTCAGCATGAAAAATAAAGATCAATAAAACAAAATATTATTTCCAAGGGAATAGAAAATTAAGAGAAGAATTTTAAAAAGTGCATAGCATGAAAAATGTTGTTTAGAAAATACCATGAATAGGAGAAGTTATTGGAGCTCATGTATAGATTTTTCAAAATGAAATTTTAGTAGAAAACATGAAAAATGAAGTTGGGGAAATTCTTTAGAATAAAGGACATCATCATAAATGGCCACTATACAAAAACTAACATTTGATCAGTAGAAGTGACCGGAGGTAGAAAAGAAGAAAAGCAATTTAAAGAAAAAAGTAGAGAAGAATAAGCCACTCACGAAGATAAAACTAGTCTTTGGCTTGAATAATGCAAGTGAGGAACACCTCTCTTAATGAAGGCATTAACAGATGTAAGGTTTTTTCTGATAACTGTTTTCTCTGCATTCCACAACTGTATTAGTGTTCTCCAGAGAAAAAGATTCAAGAACCAATAGGATTTGTGTGTGTATGATATCCATTATAAGGAATTAACTCATGCAATTATGAAAGTTGACAACTCCAAAATCTGCAGTGTAGCCAAGTTTTAAATCAAGTAGATATAGTTTCAGTCTGATGGCTGCAGACTGAAGACTCCGGAAAGCTGATGGTTCAAGGGAAGTCCAAAGGGAGTTCACCAGAGAATATTCTTTTACTCAAGGAAATCAGAGGCTGATTAAACGGTGGGCACATCGGTCGTGAGCCCTGGGCTCTGACTTCTGAAAGGCCCAGCAAAACCTTAAATTTACACTTTTTTCTAATGACACCAAGTTTGGTTTCATATGTACAATTTTAGCATTAATAGTACATAATATAATTTATTTATTTAAACATATGGTTAACATGCATTTTTATTTTCTCTGTCTCTCTCTTTTTTAAGGGGCCCAGTAGTTTCTTCTGTGCCCAGGGCCTCAACTGACTTTAATCTGCCTCTGAGGGAGACCAAACATTTTTTTATTCTACTCAGGTCTTCAACTGATGTATGAGGTTCAGTTACATTGAGGAGGGTAATCTTATTCAAAGTTAACTAATTTAAATTTTAATCTCATCTTAAAACATTCTCAAATTTGAAAAAAAAATTTACATTCACAGCAACTTTTGATAATGTGATTAATGTGATATTTCTTTCCTTTTCTTTTTTTTTAAGCAAGAGAGACAGAGAGAGACAGAGAGGGACAGACAGACAGGAAGGGTGAGAGCTGAAAAGCATCAGGGATCAAACTGAATACCTTTGTGTTTCAGAATGGTGCCCTAAGCAACCGAGTTATGTGGTTAGGGCATTCTAATTTTCTTAGTGATTTCTTCTGTAGAGCTAAACTAAAATGCAGCCACTTAAGTCAGGAACAAAATAGAGTTGGTCAATGTAGTTGCATAAAGAAAACTTAACCTTACAGAACTTTATACCTCCTCTCAGAAATCAGCATAGGACACCAGTCCATCCTTAAAATGCCAATTTTGTTCACACTATCTCTGATTTTTTTTCCCCTTGACTCAGCTACCCTGATCTAATAAAAAGGAAGAACACTAAGAAATAAATCAGTTGAAAAAGTCATAATCTTGAGTTTCCCAGCTTGCACGTTAAAAGGCTTGCAATAATCTCTTCTTTCTGCCTTGTTATATTCAGTGTTCAGTTTTGTTTTTGACATTTCTTGGTGTCACAAGTGTCATCTGAAGCAGCATCTATGATGACTTTCTTCTGGACTTTGAATACAAACACTGGTACTAGCAGAGCTCTTTAGGCTCCTGCCTTTGTGGCTGATTAGGAGTGTCTTAAGGTAAGCTTTCTTAAATTCCATGTTCTGCTTCTTTGTGTTTATAACCTTTTAAATTTTACTGAAAATTTGTTCATGCCTAGTTCATTATACATTTCAAGAGGTCTGGCCAATCTAAAGAGTTTACAGTTTCTTTGGAATTCTCGTTCATGTTTCTTTTTTGTCTATATAGAATCACCTATCAAAATATAATTTGGGAAAATAGTTATCATTTGGGGGACATTTGACTGTGCAGTAAATTGTAATCAGAAGGATCCAAATTTATACATCTAGTTTAAGACCTGTTGGTCAGATACACCTAAGATCTTCTCTTGGCTAATCTATAGTAACATCTTAGCGATTACTGCTGGTATCCAGAATTTTATTTTCTCATATACTGTTGGTTTATCTTAATGTGCATAAGGTAATGGAATAATAGATCTCCTGTTAATGGAAATCTCAAAATTCAAAATATTAAATTTAGTGGGCATGTGTTTGGACAATTAAAAGCTCTAAGAACACTGAACATTTAACTCGAAGACTCCCACACTAGAATAAACTGGTCATAAAATGGATTAGATTGACACGAGCTCACCTGATAACAATACAAATAATTTTGTATAATAAAGTGAGGTATACTTTAATAAGTCACAGAATCCTCAACTCAGCAGCATATCCCTCTTAAGTATAAATTTGGCTCTGAGAGACCCAAGGCCTAATTAAGGAAATGAGATTGTCATGTTTTAAAGAATTGAGCATGCTAATTTCAGGCAGAACAACTTACTTCTAGAAATTGTGGTACCAAAAGCTGTACATATCTACAGAAATGTCAAAATTAAAAAAAAAAAAAGCCTAGAATTACAATGTCCAAAATAAAGAATGTTCTAATTAGATAAGATCATTCATTTAAAAAGTTCACTTGAAAGCAAGTATTCTCAAATTAAACAAACAAAATGGAATATTTATTTTAATTGTCTTGAAAAAGATTCCAAAAAGGCTTCAAGATTCCAAAATAGCTTCATTGAAAAATGTATTGCAAATGGCTAATGAAAACTTTAGGACAAAAAAAGTACCTAAGCCTGACCTGTGGTGGCGCAGTGGATAAAGCGTCGACCTGGAACGCTGAGGTTGCCGGTTCAAAACCCTGGGCTTGCCTGGTCAAGGCACATATGGGAGTTGATGCTTCCTACTCCTTCCCCCTTCTCTCTCTTCTCTCTCTCTAAAAATGAATAAATAAAAAAAGTACCTAAAACAAGACACAAGACTGTCATGACTCATATTATTTCTCTTTATCCATTATATAAATACTAAAAGATTACTAATTCTCTGTCTGACATGTCTTTCCACTCTGAAGAGACTATATCACTGTAAACAAAAATCCAAGAAGTTAGTGAACTTACAAATATCCCCATATCTACCCTCAAAGAGCTCCCATATGGGCTACTGTCACTTGATGAAACTTGAGAAATTCTCTATTAAACTACTGCCAGTTATTCTCCTAAACAAAGAAAGGGGAAACTATATTGAAAATTAATAAAACATCTTGACAGAAATCTGGTAAATAGCAAAGCTACACTCTGTAACTTAAGACCCTACTTATTCAGTAAAGGGTTACAATTCTTACAAGTGTCAGCTCCCCTGGAACTTTGTCTATCATTAAGGATGGTTCTGGATCTCAGTAGTATCTTGTATTCTCTCTTTGGGAACATCTCCTCAATCCAAGGGGTTGTTTAATACTGTCAAGAATATGTATGGTTTGTCCAAGCTGAAATATGAAAAAAAATACTTTAAAAAATATTTTTAAGTAGCTTTGTGTCAGTAGTTGGCCAAATTAGAAACTGATATTCAGAGCCTGACAAGAATATTTAGGCCTTCTCTTCTGAGCTAAAAGTAAAATATGTACCTAGAAGGAAAAATAAAAACATTTAAAGCCTTTTGTAGAATGATTTTTAAAACAATCCAAAGACACAAAGCTTTAAATCCAGAACATAGAAGTATTTTGATTTCCATCTTAGTTAAAGATATCCTCCCTGATATAAAGCAATAAATTAAAATAATATTATTGGACAGGTGTGTCTGTTATGATGTCCTTTAGGTTTTAACCTAATTATTTGAGATAACTTGAATGATGGATATAATTTAAATATCTAAATTAATTCCAAATAGTTAAGTTACTAAAACTTTACTGAATATAAACCCATCCATTTTAGCTTCTTTTACAGAGAAACTAAATTTACTTGAGTCCATTAGTAAACGAGCTTTGTGCCATACTGAAAGATTTACTGTGAAGAGGAATATACTACTAGAAATTATAAAATATATTTATAACAGATAGTCCATAATTGTTTACTTATTAATTTTCAGTAATAATTAACAATGTTAATAGTTAAGAATGCTAATAAATATATACAATTAAAACTACTTAGAAATAAGAAGGGTGAAAGGAAAAAGTGATGGATAAAAAGTAGTAAGAAAATGAAAATGATTTATTGTTCTTGAATGAGAAAGAAAAAAAATCAGACAAATATGAACAAATATTAAAAAGTTGTCAAAAGTTTGTTGAAAAGGAACATTGGAAAGGAATTTTATTTGTGGTCAAGCTGGCTAAGGTTGAATTGATTTGTATTTTTTCTAAATTATAGTATCAAAGGTACATTGGTACAAAATTAGAATTTGTTTATTCTTTGCTAACAAGGACAAAGTTTGTTTAGATTTTTGGTCTTCTATGACTAAAAATTGTAAAAGAATTTATATTTTTTAGGTAATAAGCCTACCAGCAAAGATTTTGAGTTTTACCAATATACTTTACTGTACTTCAAGTTGTTTAATTAATAAGTTCTTTAATTGCTTAAGAAAACCCAGTCTTCTCAATATTAAGAACTAAGTTTTCTTTACAATCATGGAATGTTTTGTAGTTACCTTAATATTTTTTATCATTATTTTGGTGAAATAAATAATTTAGTATTACTTTATAATGATCTGTGATCCTATTTAGTCAAAAGTTCAAACATTTAGGACAGTTTGACCATTTCCTAAAATCAAAATTTTAAGAGTCCTTTTTACCTCAGAGTAACAGAATTTTTTAATAGGGCCTTTTGAAAGTCTCAAAGGATTTGTTTCTCATCTGGTAAAATGTTAAATTAATTCATTTTATTTGATATAATAACTTACATGGGAAATCATCAAATAATAAGTGATGTTTAACCTTCTTATTTTATATTGGTATTTACGCATATTATTAATATAATTATTTCGTATTTGTATGAAAACAGAATTTTCATATGTCATTGTATAATGTTATCAGTCATATTTTGATATATTACCTTAAAATATTGCATATCACAAAAATAAGCCTGACCAGGCGGTGGCGCAGTGGATAGAGTGTTGGACTGGGATGCGGAAGACCCAGGTTTGAGACTTCGAGGTCTCCAGCATGACCAAGGGCGCATGTAGTTTGAGCAAAAGCTCACCAGCTTGAGCCCAAGGTTGCTGGCTCGAGCAACGGGTTACTCGGTGTGCTATATCCTCACGGTCAAGGCACGTATGAGAAAGCAATCAATGAACAACTAAGGTGTTGCAACGCACAACGAAAAACTAATGATTGATGCTTCTCATCCCTCCATTCCTGTCTGTCTGTCCCTGTCTATCCCTCTCTCTGACTGTAAAAAAAAAAAAAAAAAAAAAAAAAATTCCCTTTCAATATTATTATAATATACTCTCACCAGACCTTTAACAATGTGTGTTTTTAAGTCTTTTGTCATTTACAGTTTCGTTTTTGTTTTTTACTTGGTGCTTTTTCAAAAGTGAGAATCATGGAAAGAACCTTACCAATAAGTCATGACCACTGACACCGCTACCAGATTACATGGTATAAAATCTTGGGTGCATATTTCACAACTGAAGATGTCTTTCCTGACAACTTGTTCTGTGTAAACATAGGTGACTTCAAAATCAAATTGATTAGGTAGAGAAGTAACTGACATTGAGGTAGACTGCTTCCTCCCAATATGTCAGATCAAGAATATTTCTTTCACCAGACCAGGCAGTGGTGCAGTGGATGGGATGCTGGACTGGGACGTAAAGAACCCAGATTTGAGACTTCAAGGTTGCCTGATTGAGTGTGGGCTCATCTGGTTGGAGCAGGGCTCAACAACTTGAGCCCAAGGTCATTGGCTTGAGCAAGGGGTCACGCAGTCTGCGGTGGCCCCCTAGTCAAGGCACACATGGGAAGGTAATCAATAAATAGCTGAGGTGCCACAACAAAAAGTTGATGATGCTTCTTGTCTCTCTCCTTCCTGTCTGTCTGTCCCTATCTGTCCTTCTCTCTGTCTCAGTCTTAAAAATATATTTTTTTCCATTTTCCTTCTTTCATTGATTTTATAACTAAATCTTATAACACAAAGGTCTTGGGAGTGACAACAAAGAAGTGGCAGTGTGAGAGATACTCCTGATCTCTGCCCTTGAAATTTAAAAAAATTCTACAACTATATGCAGAGAAAAAAAACCCAGATGAACTTGGAATATACACACACTTTACAAAGGTATGATTGTGTAAGAAGGCGGGCCAAATATAAAATCTGCTCACAGAAGAAAACAAAATGCCAGAGGAATGAGTCTTTCTCTTTCCTTAGGGACTGAAGGAGGGAGGCACTGTTGGCACAGGCTTTTTCTTGGAGCTGGAGGTGGAAGAAGAGGAAAGTCTAGAGGGAAGTAGCTGAAATAGGGATGACGACCAAGAACGGGAAGCATAGCAATTTCCCCGCATCTGCCATACTTGTGATTGCAGGCCCTGGTTGCACAAAAATCCCATGGCATGCTCCCAAGAACTGCATGCAAATAACTTGTGGAGATTGGCCTATGGGGCACTGGCACACACTTGATTTCCCACCGACCAGTAAAGTTTAACCTTGTGGCACCAGACGCTCTTGATCTGGAAACTGTGCCCCAACTGCTCCGAAGCTCTGGCACTGGCTTCCTCTGCAGAGTTTAGCATGTGTGGGTGGGACACCCCTGATCTGCGATCTCTGCTGCAACTGCTCCTGAAGCTGATACACTGGCTTGTGGCGCACAGCCCCTGCCCTGCCCAGGGCTTCACTTTGAATGCTTAGATTGGTATCAAAGGAGGAACTGGACTGTGTCACCTGAGAACCCATTCCCACATTGCTCCCCTTGCTGTGTGAAGAGTGGTGGTGGTGGACCCACTTCAGCTGGGTCTCAAGGCTGCTCATTCCTGTGAGAGGCAGGCTGCCAAGGCACTTGATCTTTGTTGGGACATGGGGGAGGGTCCCAGAGTACCCCTGATTGCACACTGCTAGAGCCATTAAATTGCAAAGCCCTAACAATAAGCGCCTCCTACCAATGTGATGCCCCTGCCAGCATTATTATTACAGTGATGCCTTGGCAGATCTCCACCAAAGAATCTCAAAAAACAAATTTTGTAATACAGCTCCTCCCACCAGAAAAAGGAACAATTATCTCTTGTTGAGGTTATTAACAATACCAATTGCAAATGCCATCAAGGAAAAAGAAATCAAATATGGATGTACAAGACAGAGATGTAGCTCAAATAGGTAATGAAAAATATCCAGGAAAAAAATCTCAATTACATGGAAAACTTGGAGCTTAATGATAGAGAATTTAATGTTGAAGTTCTAAAATAGTTAATAAGACAAAAGAAAACAGTGAAAGGCAATTTAGTGAGCACAAAAAAAATTTAGAAAAAGTAATTCAGCATGGAAATTGAAACTATAAATAAAAACCCAAACAGAGGTGAAAAATTTAATGCACAAACTGAAAAATGAGGTAACAAGCTTAGCTAATAGAACAGGCCAGATAAGGGAGAGAATCAGTGACATTGAAGAAAGGCAACTGGAGATACTACAGAGAGAAGAAGAAAAAGACCCACAAATTTAAAAAAAAAAAAACAATGAGAAAGCTCTATAAGAATTGTCTGATTTCATCAGGAAGAGCAATATAAGAATAATGGGTATATTAGAAAAAGAAGAGAGGAAAAAGGGAATGGAAAATATATTGAAACAAATAATTGATGAGCACTTCCAAAGCCTGTGCTCATCAAAGAGTTACAGCCTCGAATCCAAAAAGCAAATAGAATGCCAAGTTACCTTAACCCAAATAGACCTACTCCAAGGCACTTCCTAATGAAATTCTCACAAGTCAATAAAAAAGAAAGAATCCTTAAGGCAGTTAAGGAGAAGAAGAATATAGCATATAAAGAAAGGCCCACTAGACTATCATCAGATTTCTCAGCATTAACTCTACAAGCCAGAAGAAAGTGGACCCCAACATTTAAAGTACTGAAAAAGAGGGACTACCAACCAAAAATACTATATCCATCAAAGCTATCCTTCAAATACAAAGGGGAAATGAAAACATTTACAGACATACAGAAACTAAGGGAATTTATTGCCAGAAAACCCCCACTACAAGAAATACTAAAGGGGGTTATCCAAACAGATACATAGAACAAATGAAAACAAAATTACAAGTAAAAATTTTAACAAAACCATAGTAAAAGAAGTATAACCTGTGACAACAATAACATAAAAGAGGAGAGGATAAAAAATCAGCAGTAACAAAGGAAGACAGAGTGCAGAAGAACTCATGAATTAATGGACTCTAATAAATATGATAATTTATCTTTTAATAACCTAATGGAAACCACCCCTGAAAATGCCACTACTGAAACACATAGGTTAAAAAAAGAAGAAACAAAAGATAGAAGTATAGAATACCACCAAACAAAAACAAATGACAGGAAAACAAAAAAGAAGAACCAAACAAGACACAAAGCTGTCAGAAAGCAGTATATAAAATGGCAATAGGAAATCCTTAAGTGTCAATAATTACACTAAATATAAGTGGATTGAACTCACCAATAAAGAGTCACAGAGTAGCAGATTAGATCAAAAAGTAAAACCCAACAGTATGCTGCCTTCAAGAGACTCATCTAAAGTATAAGGATAAAAATAGATTCAAAGTTGAAGGTTGGAAAACAATTCTCCAAACAAATAATATCCAAAGAAAAGCAGGTGTAGCCATACTCATATCTGACAATGCTGACTACAAGACAACAATAGTAACCAGAGACAAAGATGGACATTTCATAATGATAAAGGGGTCATTTTATAAAGAAGACATATCACTTCTTAATATATATACACCAAACCAGGGAGCACCAAAATATATAAGACATCTACTAACTGGTCTAAAACTACAAACCGAAAAACATATAATTATACTTGGAGACCTCAATACACCATTAATGGCTTTAGATCGTTCATTCAAACAGCAAATCAATAAAGAAATATCGGCCTTAAATGAAACACTAGAATAAATGAACATAATAGACATCTATAGGACATTTCATCCTAAAATGCCAGAGTATACATTTTTCTCCAGTGTACATAGACCATTCTCATGAATAAACCATATGCTGGACCACAAAACTGACATCAACAAATTCAGAAAGATTGAAATTATACCAAGCATGTTCTCTGACCATAAGGCTTTAAAACTAGAATTCAACTGCAAAAAAGAAGTAAACAAACCCACAAAAAATGTGAAAGTTAAACAACATACTACTAAAAGATGACTGGGTTAAAGAAGATATAAAACAAGAGATCAAAACAACAGACAAATGAAAATGACCACACAACATGTCAGAATCTCTGGGAGGCAGCGTACGCAGTATTAAGAGGGAACTTCATATTGTTAGGGGCTTGTAGGAAAAAATGAGAAAGCCCAAATAAACAACCTAAAATCTCATCTTAAGGAACTAAAAAAAGAAGAACAAAGGCAGCCCTGGTGAGTTAGGTCAGCAGTAGAGCATCAGCTGGGCATGTGGAAGTCCCTGGTTTGATTCCCGGCCAGGGCACACAGCACTCCACCCTTCCCCCTCTCCTTTCTGTCTCTCTCTTCCCAATTACAGCCAAGGCTCCACTGGAGCAATGTTGGCCCGGGCACTGAGGATAGCTCCATCGCCTCTTCCTCAGGTATTTGAATGGCTCTGGTTGCAAAGGAGCAATGGCCCAGATGGGCATAGCATTGCCCACCTAGTGGACATGCTGGGGGGATCCTGGTAGGGTGCATGCATGAGTCTGTTTCTCTGCCTCTCCACTTCTCACTTCAGAAAAAAATAAACAGAGAAGAGCAAAAGCAACCAAAAACCAGTAGAAGAAGGGAAATAATAAAAATTAGAGTGAAAAGTGAATAAAATAAAAAAACAGAAAAACTATAGAAAATATTAATATAACAAAGAGCTGGTTTTTTTGAAAAGATCAACAAAATTTACAAACCCCTGATAAGGCTCACTAAGGAAAAAAGAGAGAGAACTCATATAAATAAAATCCAAAGTGAAAGAGGAGAAATTACCTCAGATATCATAGATATACAAAGGATTATTGCAGACTACTATGAAAAACGATATGCCACCAAATTTGACAATCTAGAAGAAATGGATTAACTCCTAGAACAATACAATCTTCCTAGACTGAATCACAAAGAAGTAGAAAACCTAAATAGACTCATAAGTAGGGAGGAAATAGAAACAACTATCAAAAACATCCCCCAAAATAAAAGTCTGAGGCCAGATCGGTATACTAGTGAATTCTACCAAACATTCAAAGAATATTTGGTTCTTATCCTTCTCAAAGTCTTCCAAAAAATTGAAGAAGAAACAATACTTCCAAACACATTTTATGAGGCCAACATAACCCTCATATCAAACCCTGGCAAGGCAACACACAAAAAACAAGACTATAGACCAATATCTCTAATAAATATAGTTGCAGAAATCCTAAACAATAAAAACTAGCAAATCAAACAGAACACAATAAAAAAATAATTCATCATTATCAAGTGGGATTCATCCGAGAAACACAAGGATGGTTCAACATATGTAAAACAATTAACATAACACACCATATCAACAAAGCAAAACAAAAACAATATGATCCTATCAATAGATGCAGAAAAGGCATTTAATAAAACAAAATTTTCTTTTATGTTTAAAACACTCAACAAAATGGGTATAGAAGGAAATTACCTCAAGATAATAAAATTCATTTAAGACAAAAACTTCAGCTAACATCATACTAAATGGTAAAATACTGAAAACTTTTTCTCTAAAATCAGGAATATACAAGGTTGCCAACTCTCTCCACTCCTATTCAACATAGTACTGGAAATTCTAGCCAAAGCAATCAGACAAGAGAAAGAAATAAAAAGCATTCATATTGGGAAAGAAGAAGTAAATGTTTCACTTTTTGCAGATGATATTAACTTGTATGTAGAAAACTCCAAAGACTCCACAAAAATACTATTAGTAACAATCAACCAATACAGTAAGGTCACAAAATACAAAATTAATATCTAGAAGTCTAATGCTTCCTTATAGGCCAAAAATAAAACTTCAGAAAATGAACTAAAAAAAAATAACCCCTTTTACAGTTGCAACAAGAAAAAATATCAAGAATTAAACATAACATAGAACGTAAAGGATCTATATAATGAAAACTACAAGGCATTATTAAAGAAAATTGAAAGAGACACAATGAAATGTAAAACATATGTCTTGTTCTTAGATAGAAAGAATGAATATAAGTAAAATGTCATATTACCCAAAGCAATATATCAATTTAATGCAATTCCCATAAAAATTCCAATGTCATTTTTAAAAGAAATGGAACAAAGAAAATCATCAGGTTACATGGAACCATAAAAAAAAAAAAACAAAATAACCAAAGTAATCCTAAGAAAAAAAACAAAAACAAAAACAAAAACAAAAAACAAAAAAAGAAGCTGGAGGCATTACAATACCTGACTTCAAACTATACTATAGAGTCACAATAATCAAAACAGCATGGTACTGACAGAAAAATTAACACCCAGATCAATGGAACAGAATAGAGAGCCCATAAATAAAACACCATATATATGGTCAAATCATCTTTGATAAAGGAGCCAAAAACACAAAATGGAGAAAAGAAAGCCTCTTAAATAAATGATGTTGGGAAAATTCGAAAGCCACATGCAAATGAATAAAACTTGACTACAGTTTGTTTCCTTGCACAAAAGTTAATTCAAAATGGATCAAAGACTTAAATATAAGATCTGAAATAATAAATTACATAGAAGAAAACATAGGTACTAAACTCATGGACCTTGGCAGTAAAGAACTTTTTATGAATTTGACCCTAAAGGCAAGGGAAGTAAAGGCAAAGATAAATGAATGGGACTATATCAGACTAAGAAGCTTCTGCACGGCAAAAGAAGCAGTCAACAAAACAAATAGATAGTCAACTAAATAAAAGCTGATATTTTCAAATGACAGCTCAGATAAGGGCCTAATATCCAAATATATATAAAGAACTCACAAAACTCAGCAACAAACAAGCAAAAAGTCCAATAAAAATGGGAAGAGGACATGAACAAATACTTCTCCCACAAAGAAATGCAAATGGTCAACAAATATATAAAAAATGCTCATTTTCACTGGCTAGTAGAGAAATGCAAATCAAAACTACAATAAGACACCACCTCACATCTGTTAGATTAGCTATTATAACAAGACAGGTAATAGCAAATGTTGGAGAGTCTGTGGAGAAAAAGGAACCCTCATTCACTGTTGGTGGAAATGTAAATTAGTACAA
Organism: Saccopteryx leptura; assembly: GCF_036850995.1. NCBI lineage: Eukaryota > Metazoa > Chordata > Mammalia > Chiroptera > Emballonuridae > Saccopteryx > Saccopteryx leptura. Next base: position 91,957,362 of record NC_089516.1, on the reverse strand, counting down.
CCATTATGGAAGAAAGTATGGTGGTTCCTCAAAAAATTAAGAATAGAATTACCGTATGATCCAGCAATCCCTCTAATGCGTATATACCCCCAAAACATAAAGAAACATGTACCCCCATGTTCATCGCAGCATTGTTCACAGTGGCCAAGACATGGAAACAGTGGAAACTCCCTTCAATAGAGGATTGAATAAAGACTATGTGGTACATATAAACTATGGAATGCTACTCAGCCATAAGAAATTATGACATTGTATCTTTTACAACATGATTTAAGCTTGATAATATACTGACTGAAATAAGTAAATCAGAAAAAGCTATAAACTGTATGATTCCATGCATAGGTAGAACACAAAATTGAGACTCATGGACATGTATAAAAGTGCAGTGGTTACCAGGGGGAGGGGAAGGGAAGAGTGGGTGGTGGGTGGGGGAGGGTAGGAGCTTAAAGAGAAACAAAATATAGGGTTACAGAGGATGATTTGACTTTGGGTGATGGGCATACAGCATAATCGACTGTCCAAATGATATGTAGATGTTCTCTCTAATTCTTTGTATTCTGGTTGACCATTGTCACCCTGTTAAATTTAATTGTCTATAAAAAACAAAACACACACACACACACACACACACACACACACACAAAAGGTCTTTATGATTCTTTTGTCAACATTTTGCCTTGTCCTAGTTCTGATCTAGAAAGATAATGTCATTGTTCACCTATCTGAGCCATTGCAAAGGGGGCTGTGGTGTAATCTAATCTTTAAACAACTGTTTGATATGTCAAGATGCTTGTGATTCTATTGTTCTGCCCATCACAGATTGATTTCCAATTGTTTCAGTTACTTTGGAGCAAAGTCAACTTCCTACTTCTGGTTAACAATAAAAAGCTTCCAAATTTTTCATCCAGGCTCTGTACAAAGAGACTTAAGACAAGAGTAAGCAAAATAAAATTGTGCCATCTACAGATCTTTCATTTTACTGGACCCCATGGTTGTTACTTCTCAAATCTTGAACCACAGATTCACATGGGAATTATCAGGTGGTATTCATGTTTTAAAACAGGGATCGGGAACTTTTTTGTCTGAGAGAGCCATGAATGCCACATATTTTAAAATGTAATTCCGTGAGAGCCATACAATGACCCGTGTACGTTACACATTATCCAATAAAAATTTGGTGTTGTCCCAGAGGACAGCTGTGATTGGCTCCAGCCAACCGCAACCATGAACATGAGCGGTAGGAAATGATTGGATTGTAATACATGAGAATGTTTTATATTTTTAACATTATTATTTTTTATTAAAGATTTGTTTGCAAGCCAGATGCAGCCATCAAAAGAGCAACATCTGGCTCACGAGCCATAGGTTCCTGACCCCTGTTTTAAAATATTCTTCCTTTGGCAAATCATTGATTTTCCAGCTAAAAGTATGTACAAATAAGACTATACTCAAGTACTTCTCCATAGCTCATGAAAATATTACAAGAATCCACTGTTCGAGCAATAACTGGCCAACAAAAATTCTGTATTTCTCCCTCTTTTCTTTTTCCTTAAGTAAGAGAAGGGGAGATAATTAGACTTCTCCATGTGCCCTAACAGGGATCCACCCAGCAACCCTTGACTGGAGCCATTGCTCAAATAAATCTAGCCACTAGCTGCAGGAGGGGAAGAGAGAGAGAAGGGAAAGTGAAAGGGGGAGAGGAGCAGATTGTTGCTTCCTTGTGTTCCTTGACTTGGAATCAGACTCAGGATATCCATATGCCAGGCTGACTCTTTATCCACTGAGTCAGCTGACCTAGGCCTTACAAATACTGGCTAAAGTTGTTTTTGATAATAACATAGCTCTGAACTACCTTTGAATTAATCAAGGAGGTATTTGTGCTGTAACACCACTTGCTACATTTGGAGTAATTCTTCTGGGGACATTAGACACACACATACAAAAGGTCTTTATGATTCAGTAACACAAAATCAAAGTCCAAGTTCACTGGCCCTGTCTGGGTAGCTCAGTTGCTTAAAGCATCATCCTGACACGTCAAGATTGCAGGTTCAATCTTTGGTCAGGACACACACAAGAATCAAACAATGACAGTTTGAATAAGTGGAACAATTAATCAGTGTTTCTCTATTTCTATCTCTGTGTCTCTGTCTCCATCCTTTCTTCTCTCTCAAAAGATCAATAAAAAATTAAAAGAAAAATCCACTGGTTACCAGGGGTTCAATAATACTTATCTTGGAATTTTGATTTTTATTCAGACAGCAACCAATAGTGTCGGGCTCATTGTTTAGATGAACAATACAGCTTGGTTTTTCTAAACTATCTTTTACTGTATTTTGTGTTGTAATTTTTAAAATATTCACCTAATGTCCACCCAACCCTCGTAAAAATGAAAACAAAACAAAAACTTGATAAATATTTGTCTAATGCTTTAAAATGATGACTAAAACTTTTATCCTTGATTCTTATTTTGACCTGATATTAGAACATCTTGCTCAAATGTGGTCTTTTGGTTGTTAATAACCACTAAAGGTGTCCAACTATGACATGATGAAAAAATTTTTAAATGGATGATCAATCAAAAGGTAAAGTTTAGACAGAAGAAATAGCAATATATTGGGTGATTGTTCCCTCTTTATGGGGACTTGATCAAAAGGGAGAAATGTAGAACTAGATTACAATGGAATCACCTATGTTATGGATAAAATGGAGATGGTCAATGCTGGCATGTAAAGAAAAGATACCCTAATCTCACAGGAATTTACACTTCTTAGAAATCAGAAGAAGAAATGAGCCAACCTCCAAATACAATTCTGTTCATGCTATCTCTGGAATCTCTTGTTCCTTTGACTCAGCAACTCTGATACAAATAAGAAAGAAGAACTCTGCACAATCAATCACCTTAAAAATTTAAATAAATTCTGTTTTATTCCATAAAAATTCTTTAGCTTGTGAGCAACTTGGAACTCCTTGCTCCCATAGTCTTGAGGATCCAGATTTGTAGGTTAAAGTCTTGCAACAAACTCATTTTCTGTTTTGTTTTATTCATCATGCAGATTCTAGTTTTAGACACTTCTCTAAACCTTTAGTTCTTTAATAAAGTGTTAATTTTTATATATTTATTAATTTTCCAGTTTTCCCTTTTTTATTCATTTTTACCTGCCACTGTGGTAAGAGACATTGAATTTAAATTTTTTTGTCTAACTCAATGTGTGGGTTTCCTCAGAGCTAACTTAATTTTTTTCTTGTGAATGAACCATACTTTCTAGTTGCTCTGTGTGCCTATAATGTTTTCTTTGTTGTTGAGAACTGGATATTTTAAATAGTGTAATATCTTAATTGTGGATTCTGATTCTGTCTGCTCACCAAACATTGTTTCTGTACTTAATTAAGAGTAAAGTTTTCCCTCAGTTTAATGATTTAAAACTATTTTTCAAACTATTTTTGAAAAATGTCTATGTGTGGTAACTTAATTTCCTTCTATATATTATCTCTATGTTTGGACAAATATGTTGTCAAGATATCCTTAAATGCCTGATTTTCATCATAAGAAAAGGAAAAAAGGATATCTAGCTCTTTAATTTCCCTCTGATCACTTCCATCAAGGAAGTTGTTTCAGCCTGTAAGTTTGAAATTGTTTGGCTGCTATTACTGCCCATCGGTAATCAAAAGTAATGATTAAAATTCACAAATTGAATTCTTAAAGGCTACGATACATCTACCCCACTGTGGCATTAACAATACCCACCTGGATTGCAGGTTACTATCTTCAGTCTACTTGCACTTAAACTGTGGGCACAACACATAATGAGAAAATTCACCAAAGTTTACCAGTATCTTTTTTCAACAAACATCTTACTAGAATCTGCAAGTGTTTGAGTATACTCCAGAGTTCAAAAGCAGTTGCTTGAGGTAGTCTTTCTAATTCTATAGTTGATTCAATGGAGGAAGCTTCCTGCTGGAAACCAAGAAGAAATAATTCCTAGAACTTCTTCTTCCAGGAAACCACAGCTGTGTGTAAATTTAATATATATCTTAGTTAAGAGCTAATTAAATCTTCAAATAAACAAGTGTTTCCTCCTCTTAAAGTAGAAGAAGTTGAGAATCACAGAAGTCGTTTGTTCAAGATCACACTATCGCCTGACCAGGTGTTGGCACAGTGGATAGAGCATCGGACTGGGATGCGGAGGACCCAGGTTTGAGACCCCGAGGTCGCCAGCTTGAGCGTGGGCTCATCTGGTTTGAGAAAAGCTCACCAGCTTGGACCCAAGGTCACTGGCTCGAGCAAGGGGTTACTCAGTCTGCTGAAGGCCCACAGTCAAGGCACATATGAGAAAGCAATCAATGAACAACTAAGGTGTCACAACAAAAAACTGATGATTGATGCTTCTCATCTCTCTCCATTTCTGTCTGTCTGTCCCTATCTATCTGTCTCCTCTGTAAAAAATTAAAATTAAAATAAAGATCACACTATCATTAACTGGCAGGTTATAACAAATGCATGGTCGTCTAGCTACAAAGTATATATAATTCCCACAATATTGTAACTATGTTTTGTTAATTTTTGAACTTTATCTTGGTGGAATTTAAGCTTAATAAAGTACACATATGTAAAGTGTACAATTTGGATAGTTTTGATATATCTGTGTAACTGTATGACCATTAAACCATCATCACAATAAGGGTAACCAGTATTTTCAACACCCCTGATAGTTTTCTCATGTTCATTTAGAACTACTTTTTCCTCTTCTATCATTGGGAAATCATTAATATGCTCATTATAAATAATTTTGAGTTTCATAGAGATTGATTAATTTGTTTGTTTGTTTATTTATTTGACAGAGACAGAGTCAGAGAGAGAGAGACAGAGACAGACAGATAGGAAGGGAGAGAGATAAGCATCAAGTCTTTGTTGAGGCACCTTAGCTGTTCATTGATTGCTTTATTATATGTGCCTTGATGGGGTTACAGCAGAGCAAGTGACCCCTTGCACAAGCCAGTGACCTTTGAGCTCAAGCCAGCGACTGTGGGATCAAGCTAGCAAACCTGTTCTCAAGCCTGATTAGCCACATTCAAGCCAGCGACATTGGGGTTTTAAACCTGGGTACTCTGTGTCCCAGTCTGGTGCTCTATCCACTGTGCCTCCACCTGATCAGGCTCATAGAGGTTTTTTGTTTGTTTGTTTGTTTGTTTTTGGTATTTTTCTGAAGCTAGAAACAGGGAGACAGACAGACTCCCGCATGCGTCCGACCGGGATCCACCCTGCACGACCACCAGGGGCGATGCTCTGCCCACCAGGGGGTGATGATCTGCCCCTCTGGGGTGTCGCTCTGCCGCAACCAGAGCCACTCCAGCGCCTGGGGCAGAGGCCAAGGAGCCATCCCCAGCGCCCGGGCCATCTTTGCTTCAATGGAGCCTCGGCTGCGGGAGGGGAAGAGAGAGACAGAGAGGAAGGAGGGGGGGTGAAGAAGTAAATGAGCGCTTCTCCTATGTGCCCTGGCAGGGAATCGAACCCGGGTCCCCCGCATGCCAGGCCGACGCTCTACTGCTGAGCCAACCGGCCAGGGCCCAGGCTCATAGAGTTTTATTTAATGTAATAGTACTATGTCAGCTCTTCTTTTTATTTATTATTTAAGAGAGAAGAGGGATTAGCTTATTTTACTCAGTATAAGAATTATGAGTGCCATAGATGTTCTGTGCATTAAGATTTTGTTTGTTTGTTTGTTTATTTATTTATTTATTTATTTATTTATTTATTTATTTTTTATTGCTGAGTAGTTTTCTATTTTATGGATATCCCACAATTGGTTGTCTGTTGACCTGTGTATGGATATTTTAATTGTTATTTGGTTGCAGGTTTTGAAATAAAGCTGCTACAAATGTTCATACATAAGCCTTTCTGGAATATATACTTTCATTACTCTTTGATAAGTTCATAAAAGTGAGAAAGCTGAATGACGTGGTAAATATATAATTAACTTTGTTAAAAAGCTAATAAGCCCTGGCCGGTTGGCTCAGCGGTAGAGCGTCGGCCTAGCGTGCGGAGGACCCGGGTTCGATTCCCGGCCAGGGCACACAGGAGAAGCACCCATTTGCTTCTCCACCCCTCCGCAGCACCTTCCTCTCTGTCTCTCTCTTCCCCTCCCGCAGCCAAGGCTCCATTGGAGCAAAGATGGCCCGGGCGCTGGGGATGGCTCTGTGGCCTCTGCCCCAGGCGCTAGAGTGGCTCTGGTCGCAACATGGCGATGCCCAGGATGGGCAGAGCATCGCCCCCTGGTGGGCAGAGCGTCGCCCCTGGTGGGCGTGCCGGGTGGATCCCGGTCGGGCGCATGCGGGAGTCTGTCTGACTATCTCTCCCTGTTTCCAGCTTCAGAAAAATGAAAAAAAAAAAGCTAATAAAATATTTCCCATTTTAGTTGTACACGTTCCTGTTGCTTACAATCCTCACCAGCATTCAGTATCATCATTCTCTTTTTAATTTAAGCCATTTTAATCAGTGTAGAAGTACCTTATTGTAGATTTAATTTGTATTTAGCTGTTTATTAATGATTCTCAAAGTCTTTAAATATGTTTATGGACAATGCATGTGTATTTTTTGATAAAAAGTTTACTTGAAAAAGCTTATTTTAATATTTTTCATACGATGCACTGTAATATGTATATACTCCGATGCAATTTTATCTTTCAATATACTTTTCAGTAACTTTTTTATTGTGTGGCTTTCCTTTTTATATTCTTAATGTTGTATTTCTGTAAGTAAGAGATTAATTTTGATGAAACCTAAATTATTAGTTTTTTCTTTTACAGTTTGCATTTTGTGTTTTCTCTAAAATATTCTTGTCTCTTGAAAGCTTTCAAATAAATTTTCCTACATTTATTGCAGATATAGCCTGACCTATGGTGGCACAGTGGATAAAGCGTTGACCTGGAACACTGAGGTCACTGGTTCGAAACCCTGGGCTTGCCTGGTCAAGGCACATATAGGAATTGATGCTTCCTGCTCCTCCCCCTACCTCTCACTCTCCTCTCTAAAAATGAATAAATTAAAAACAAAACAAAACACATTTATTGCAGATATAAAAAGTAGTTTCCACCTTCACATCTAAGATATATAAATTTTTGTGTAGAGTTAGGGGTAACATGTTGTATTCACTTATTTTTATTAATGATATGCCTTTGATCTAGCACGATATGTTGAAAAATATTTTGATCAAAAATTGTCAAAGACATAAAAACTTCTTAAAATAATGAGGAATTAATTCTTAATGAAAGAGATCAGATACGGTAGGATCAGGCAAACTTTCCTAGAAGTGGTATATTGAAACACAAAGGAGACTGAAACAAAGGGATGAAATGCAGTGTAGTTAAGTCTCAAATTTTAGCTTAAAGTTATGAAGAAATGTGCATGCCAAGTATATTTGAGGCATAGTAAAAGGTAACTTGTGGTTGGAGCAAAAAAATCCTTGGTCACTCTGAGAAGAGGGCAGGTTCATCATGGAGACAATTATAGTCAGCTATGACAAATGCTGCAATAAGCTCTGTAAAATTGTAAAATTATGATTGAATATTTTGTTTAAGGAATCTTTGGAGAGCTTATGGAAAAAGCATTCTGTAAGTTGGGAGGTTTGTAAATGTAAAGCAAAAAGTATAAACCAGAGTAGATTTATCTCCTGAGAAGTGATGCAATGAAAGTAATAGGTGGGAGGGTAGTTTAAGCAGACACTTATGTTAAGGGAAATCCTTTAAAACACTTTTTAAAATGAAGAAGCAGGAGCATGCTCCTGGCAAAAAGAAGGAATTAAAGAAGAGAAAGTAATTAAAGTTTCAAGAAAAAAAGAAGATAATTAATGGATCAATGTCACTAAAGAGACAAGAATGGTTCTAAATAACTACTTCTTCACGTTAACTATGAAGATCTCAGTTCATTATTTCACGCAGGAACAACCTGTTCTTTATCCTACTGAATGGTGTACAATGTTTACTGGAAAATTAAAATTATAGGAAAATACTATTCTCTATTTTTAAGTTGCATGTCATAACTTTAAGATACTTGCTTTTTAAATTGTCTTACTTATCCTTTTATTAGCTATACCTGCAGAAATTAAATTAATCTATTATGTAAGCTTTATGTTAAATAATAGTCAACCTTTTTATACCTACTGCCCACTTTTGTATCTCTGTTAGTAGTAAAATTTTCTAACCACCCACCAGTTCCACAGTAATGGAGATTTATAAAATAGGGAAGTAACTTTACTTTATAAAATTTATAAAGCAGAGTTACAGCAAGTTAAAGCATATAATAATAATTACTTACCAAGTACTTTATGTCGGACTTTTGCTAAGTTTGGCAGAATAAATCTTTATAAAACAACTTACTATAGTTAAATCTATTTTTTTATTTATACTTTGGTTGCTCTGCTACCACCCACCTCAATAAAGGTTGGAATGCCCACTAGTGGGCGGTAGGGACCAGATTGACTACCACTGGGGTTTATGCTACATACTAAATACAAGTTGGTTATTTCCACTTGATTTAATGTTTTCTCAGTAACAAGACGCACTAGGATTATTGCCAGAGTGTAGGCAAACTACTGATTGCAATTGTAGCATATATCTTAAAACATGTGAACATTAACAAAAGTAAGCATGGGCACCAGATTGAGCTAATTATGAAGAAATTTTACAAGTATTCTTAAAGATAGTTGGTGTCTGCCACGAGCTCTCAACACTGCTAAAATTTATTTTCACCATTCTCCAATTATTTTGCCACAATTCCATGATTCAAGAATTATTTACATGTGTATAAAGACAGCAAACAACTCTTCATACAAGAATCTAGTGAGGCCTGACCTGTGGTGGTGCAGTGGATAAAGCTTCGACCTGGAAATGCTGGTGTTGCCAGTTCGAAACCCTGGGCTTGCCTGGTCAAGGTACATATGGGAGTTGATGCTTCCAGCTTCTCCCCCCTTCTCTCTCTCTGTCTCTCTCTCCTCTCTGCCTCTCCTCTCTAAAATGAATAATAAAAAAAAAGAATCTAGTGAGTGTGCCAAGTCTTGTCTATAGCTCTTAGTTCAAGTTTCAAAATGTCGTACAGCAATTATTAAAAAGATAAAATAAACCAACCAAAGAGTATCTGTACTGATCCAAATCTAAAGCTTACAGAAACAAACAAACAAAAAATAAACTACCCTCAACTTAGAACTAGCATTGACATGTGAAGGGTTATTTAGATTATAGCAATTTACATGAACACATATTCATTGCAGAACCTCTAGATATACCATAATAATCAAATATAATTCCTGTTTTGTTCTTGGATATTTATTTTCTATTGAGATATGTGATATTTAAAGCTTTTGTGTATGCAACAGGCTGATGTTTTCAACCTATAGCTTTTATTTGTTTTTTTCATTTATATAACTGATTTTGTATTGTATTGTAAAAATCTTCATTTTACATAAAGTGAAAAATACTGCATTCTATTGTACATGCAAAAAAGTTGCTTTTTTGTTTTACTGAAGTGTTTTCATTATCACAGAGAGTCATAGATTATTTTTCTTTATCCCAGCAGTAAATACCCAGGAGAACTGATCCCCAAACAGTAAGGTAAAACGCAGCATGTTAAATTCTACCTGAAGACATCATTCTAAAACTATCTGGAAAATTAAAGTGAGGTAGACAGATAGGTGGAAAGAGAGACAAATTAGAGAGATGAAGAGGAATAGAGATATAAAGGAAGAAAGAGGAGGAGGATTAAGATGAGAAGTGGAAGAGAATTAAGAAGTGAATTTGTCTCTATTATATAAACATTCCTTTGTTGTTAGTTTCATCCTAAACATCATTTTTTTTTTTTACACAGAGACAGAAATAAAGTCAGAGAGAAGGATAGACAGGGACAGACAAACAGGAACGGAGAGATGAGAAGCATCAATCATCAGTTTTTCGTTGAGCGTTGCAACACCTTAGTTATTCATTGATTGCTTTCTCATATATGCCTTGACCATGGGCTTTCAGCAGACCTAGTAATCCCTGGCTCGAGCCAGCGACCTTGGGCTCAAGCCGGTGAGCTTTTGCTCAAACCAGATGAGCCCGTGCTCAAGCTGGCGACCCTGGGGTCTCGAACCTGGGTCTTCCGCATCCCAGTCCGACGCTCTATCCACAGTGCCACCACATGGTCAGACCTAAACATCATTTGTTAATTAATTTATCACTTTGTTTCCTGAGACCTGAATCATTCTAGTTTGAGGCAGTAACATGTGGTATTACAGTTATAAATGGTATTAGCGTTTGTTGATATGCTTAATATATTTTAAAATTCTTTGTTAAACATTTTGAAAAGTAAGGCATCAGTTAACAATCTTTTGTTTTCCCTTAACTGAACCGATTATAAATATTTTTAATTATACAGATCATATAGGCTGTGCTCTATATTATTAACTCTTTGTATCATGAAAGCTGTTATAAAGAATGCAAAATGATTAAGCATAGTTGAGGTCTAACAAAGTTTATTTAAATACCAAAAACGGGCCCTGGCTGGTTGGCTCAGTGGTAGAGCATCGGCCCGGTGTGTGGAAGTCCCGGGTTTGATTCCCGGCCAGGGCACACAAGAGAAGTGCCCATCTGCTTTTCCACCCCTCCCCCTCTCCTTCCTCTCTTTCTCTCTCTTCCCCTCCCACAGTGAGGCTCCATTGGAGCAAAGATGGCCCGGGCGCTGAGGATGGCTCTGTGGCCTCTGCCTTAGGCACTAGAGTGGCTCTGGTCACAACAGAGTGACACCCCAGATGGGCAGAACATCACCCCCTGGTGGGCGTGCCGGGTGGATCCCGGTAAGGCGCATGCGGGAGTCTGTCTGACTGCCTCCTCGTTTCCAGCTTCAGAAAAATACAAAAAATAATAATAAAAATAAAAAAATAATAATAAATACCAAAAAAGAAGAAGCAGGCAGATAGTTCTCAAGCAATAGTTTATCAATCCCTGAAGGTATCATTGTGATTCATCATCAATTAATTTTTCATCATTCCCATGTATTAGCATTCTTCCACGAAATTAAAATTTAAAACTATCTATTAATTATTAGCATGCCTATTGCTTGAAATGTTTTCTTTTTTTTTTTTTTTGTATTTTTCTGAAGTTGGAAACGAGGAGGCAGTCAGACAGACTCCCGCATGTGCCTGACCGGGATCCACCCGGCATGCCCCCCAGGGGGCGATGCTCTGCCCATCTGGGGTGTTGCTCTGTTGTGACCAGAGCCATTCTAGCGCCTGAGGCAGAGGTCATGGAGCCATCGTCAGCGCCCGGGCCAACTTTGCTCCAATGGAGCCTTGGCTGGGGGAGGAGAAGAGAGAGATAGAGAGGAAGGAGAGGGGGAGGGGTGGAGAAGCAAATGGGTGCTTCTCCTGTGTGCCCTGGCCGGGAATCAAACCCGGGACTCCTGCACACCAGGCCGATGCTCTACCACTGAGCCACCGGCCAGGGCTGAAATGTTTTAATCCAGAATGTTTTCTTGTTTATATCCAAGACAATGTGGTTATTAATAGTAAAATGATTGCTCATTACTTAAGAGATTGTTGAAGAACTGTTAAAATGCATTTTATCCAAAAATGGAGCAGAATTCTATTAATTGAAAACGACTAGTTTTTATTTTAAAATTTATTTAAATTTTTTAAAATTTATTTTTAAATGTATCTCATTTGGTTTGTTTCTATCTAGCACATATTTACTATATTTAATATCTAGATGGATCTATAATTATTACTCCCAACATATGAAGGTAATTGTAAAAGTATCTAATATACAATAAAAAGAAGATGACCATTTGAAATAAATAAATAATTTATATACAAACAACAACACAAAAGAACAAAAAATGACCTATATACATATCAGTTTAACATCACTAATAATCATGAAATTGCAAGTAAAAATGAAGAATTTTTTTTACTTAAGGAATTGATAAAAAACAAAAAAAAATCAGTATTGTGACTTAATGATGTGAGGATATATAAAATTTCTAACAGTTTTTTAGAATAACTGGCTATATCTATGACTACTATAAATATTCAAAATCTTGAACTCAGCATTTTCCACTACTTCAAATTTATTCAAGTTAGCAAATATTAATTAGTCTAATACTTTTAATAGTGAATATTTAGAAACAATCTAAATGACCATAAATAAGGGCATGGTTACGACAAACAAACAGCAGTAACATAAAAAAAAAACACGCAGCAGCACCCACTGAATACTATATAACCAGTTGAAAGAATGAGTGAGAACTCTATGGGTATATATGGAGAAATAACAAAGATATATTGACAATTATAAAAGTAAATTGCATAACAGTATATAGAATATAATTCTATTTTTTATTTTAAAAATCCATTAATGTAAATATGAAAAAGTTGAAGGCAATACTAGATTGTATAACTTAAATTTCAACATTAAAAAAAATTCTATTTTGTGATGGGTATGCAACATAATTGAACGACAAGATAACCTGGACTTGTTATTTTGGATATATGTATCCTGATTTATTGATGTCACCCCATTAAAAAAATAAAATTATTATATAAAAAAATTCTAGTATCAAAAGGCTATAGCAGTTTGAAAATAAATACCTGAAAAGGAAAAGAATGATTATAAAATGATTCTCAGGCCTGACCAGGTAGTGGTGCAGTGGATAGAGCATCAGACTGGGATGCAGATACCCAGGTGTGAAGCCCTGAGGTCACAGGCTTGAGCGCTGACTCACCAGGTTCAGTACAGGGTCACTGGCTTAACCGTGGAATCATAGACATGACCCCATGATCTCTGGCTTGAGTCCAAAGGTTAATGGCTTGAAACCCAAGGTCTCTGGTTTAAGCCCAAAGTTTCTGGCTTGAGTAAGGGAGTGACTCTCTCAGCTGTTGCCCGTGGGTCAAGGTAAATATGAGAATGCAATCAATGAACAGGTAAGGTGCCACAGTGAAGAATTGCTGTTTCTCATCTCTCTCCGTTCTTGTCTGCCTGTCCCTATTTGTTCCTCTCTCTGTATCTCTCTTTGTCAATAAAAAAGGATTTTCAGTTGCAAGGAGTCTAACAGCCTGATTAGAGTTGTACATATGAATATAAATGCAATTAAGTAAACTAATAGAGCAATTTAAATCCACAAACATTAGTTTATGTTTTCTCAGTTAGAAGTTCAGAATCCCATAAATATTTGGAGAAAACATTAATACTTTGATAAAACTGCTACCTGGTTTGTGTGAGCATACCACTGTGAGTTTGTAATCTTATTTTAAAAGGTTTGAAAAGTCAAACATAACCTGAAGAAAAGCTTTGTTATGAACCTTGGGAAAATTGTATTAGTATTGATGATGGAGTCAATATACAATAGAATGGGCTGTGTATACTTAATAAGCAGTCTTTAAGTATTTAACTTGTCTGAATGCTGTTGATTGTAAAGAACAAAATAGGTAATTAGAATGATTCAAAAGTTGAGAGAATGTATTGTCTCACATAAAAAGAGATCTGTAAATTGTGCATTTTCACAGTTGGTTCTTTTAGTCTCAAATATATTAGCGATTTTGGTCAGCTTCTCTTGGTCGTATAATGGCTGATGCAGTCAAATGAAGTCCCCAGCCAACCTGCTTTTCTGTCTGTTTGGCTGAGATTCTGTCAAATACCACTGCCTCAAACAATTATTGATCAAGGAAATGAGAATGTCATGATTGTTTCAGACTTTTCAATATTCATCCCAGGAGAAAGGGAAGCGTTAACCTTCCCTGGGTTAATAATAGGGTGAACATAAAAGCAATAGCAAAGTTCACAAACAAAGAAGTGAGACAAATGAAGAAAATAGAAAGGTGAAAAAAACATCTGTATGGTAAGGAAAAAACAGACTTTGTCGCAAATGTCAGAGGCTTCTACTCAATAAATGAAAGATGGAGTATAGGAATTAGATATCAAGAGAATTTTTTCACTCAGATTTTTGATTTTCTTATTTAATGCATGATTTTCCCTCATTTTGGAAAATATCGCTTTAAATGTAAAAAGGATTAGTAAACAGAATGCATTCAAAATCTCATGTTTTATAGAGCAATAAACTGTGACTGAGGAGACCAAGATTTCATTATTCCACTTTGTTACTGAGTTTCTATATCAGTATGCTGTGTCTTCACACAGGAGCTGTAAAATAGGTAGTACACTATATGCTTCCTACTTTGCATAATATGAAATTTAAGTAGGTAGAAAGTATATTTAAGTTTTAGCCACTTAGAGAAAGATCCTATGTTAACAAAGTAATATTTTTTTAATATGAAGAAATGTTTGATAATTCTTAAAAAATGACCTTGGAAAATTAATGCTAGAGAATATTCTAAAAACATACTAAAAATATTTGGTAAAATATGTATATGATTCCTGTTTGTTATAAAATTTAAGAATAATTAACATGATGCAATACTAAATACAGGGGATCTTCGGGTTGCAACAGTCTTGACATATGACATTTTGAGTTTACAATGCTCAATCCCATAAAAACTTTAAAAAATTGAGATGTGAGTGTTTTGGCTTATGCCATTAGCATCCTACTTATGAACTACATGTGCGAACTAATTTGGTTGTGTGCAGCAGAAGAATACACATTTTTTTTTGTTATTACTATATAGCAGTGGTCCCCAACCATTTTGGGGGCACAGACCCGTTTAATGTCAGAAAACATTTTCACGGACCAGCCTTAAGGTTGGGATGGATAAATGTATCACGTGACTGAAACAAGCGTCAAGAGTGAGTCTTAGATGGATGTAACCGAGGAAATCTGGTCATTTTTTTTAAAAATAAAACATTGTTCAGACTTAAATATAAATAAAACGGAAATAATGTAAGTTAGTTATTTTTTCTCTGCGGACCAGTACCAAATGGCCCACAGACCAGTACCAGTCCATGGCCCGGGGGTTGGGGACCACTCTACAATGTACAGTACAGTATATTTATTTCTGATTGTTTTTTCTGTGGCTCAATTGTGTTTTTATGTTCTAGATTATGATTTAACAACTATGTTAGGATAGATAAGTGACTTAAGCTAGGGTGTGTTTCAAATTACACAAAAATTTGGTTATGTCATTGTCGTAAGAATGGAACTGTGTCATAACTAGAGAACATGCTGAAATATGCCATATTTTATGTAATGTATAATAAATGTTATTATAGCGCAAAGAAGATTTTTGTTTACTTTTATAATTAAATCATTTTTTCTATTTTTAAAAGATGTTATTGATGTTAAAGAAAGAGAGAGAGAAAGAGAGTTGGGGAGGACCAGGAAGCATCAACTATGTAGTGGATGCTTCTTGTATGTGCTTTGACTTGGTAAGTTAGGGTTTCAAACTGGTGATCTCAACATTCAGGTTGATGTTTTATCCACTGCATCACCATAGGTCAGGCTGATATTTTGATTTTTAAAATCAATCTCTTTTTAAAAAAAAAATTACTTAAAGACGGATTGAATACCAAATTAAAGCATATTAATGAATATGTGGAATCTAGTGAATTAAAAAAGTAACAAAATAGATACAGACTCATAGAAAGCAGGCTGACAGCTGTAGGGGAAGGCTCAGTGTGGTGCTGGGTTGGAGAGATTGGAGCAAATAAAAAAAAGCCTCATGGACATGGACAACAGTGTGGTGATTTCCAGGGGGAGGGTCCTTAGGGGAGGTGTAGGACAGTATAGGGGAGAAAAATGGTGATGGACAGAGACATGACTTAGGGTGGTAAACACAGTTCAGTGTACAGATGGTGTATTGCAGAACTGTGCATCTGAAACCTGTATAATTTTGTTAACCTGTGTCACCTTCAAAAATTAAACAAAAAATATAAAAATAAAGGATATTAATTGAAATAGTATTTATTTTCCTCTCACTATTAGAATGTATTTTCTAATGTAAAGAAGTTGCATTTGTTTCAAAAATAAGTGTTCATTAAGAGGAAATCAAGCATTTAAAAAAATTGTTTTAAAGGGAAAAAACATCACTCCAAATTCTATTCATCAGAAATAATCATGATCTGTCAAAATTTAATGACTATACCTTGATATTTGTCTTTTAAAAATGTTTGTGACCTGACCAGGCTGTGGCACAGTGGATAGAACCTCGGACTGGGACATGGACAACCCAGGTTCAAAACCCCAAGGTCACCGGCTTAAGTGTGGACTCATCTGGTTTGGGCAAGGCTCACCAGCTTGAGTCCAAGGTTGCTGGCTTGAGCAAGGGGTCACTCGGTCTGCTGTAGCCCCCTCGTCAAGGCACATATGAGAAAGCAATCAATGAACAACTAAGGTGCCACAATGAAGAATTGATGCTTCTCATCTCTCTCCATTCCTGTCTGTCTGTCCCTATCTGTCCCTCTCTCCTTCTCGCTCTCTCTGTCACACACACACACAAAAAATGTTTGCAGGGCCAGTGGCTCAGTGGATAGAGCATCAGACTTATATATTGATATTCCGGTTTGATTCCTGGTTAGGGCACACAGAACAAGTGACTGTCTGCTCCTTCCCTTCTCCCTTTCCCCCTGCTCTTTTTCTTCCCCTCTCATAGCCAGTGGCTCAATTGGTCTGAACATGGCCCTGGGCTTTTTTGGAGTGCTTCTGCTTCAGGTGCTAAAAATAGATAGGTACTTGAATACAGGCTCAAGATGGGGTTCTCAGGTGGATCCTGGTCGGGGCACATATGGCAGTTTGCCTCAATATCTCCCTTACTCTCACCTAAAAAAAAATATATGCTAACAGCGACAATAATTTAACATTCTCCAAACTCATCCTTAATCTCATGTTAACTTATACTAAGAAAGCATTTAAAATAATTCATAAGGTTTAAGAAATGTAGATTATTTTGTAAAGTATAATATAAGTGTAGGCTTAATTTTCTTCAATAAATTATTTAAAGTTTATTATGATCAATGTATGAAATATAAGTCTATTAATTGATAAAATTTACATTGGTTAAAGCAGAGGAATCCAACCTGGTAATATATTTTCAAATGCTGACAATTCTTACCATTAATATAGTCATGAATCTCTTTTTCCTCTAAGTTTGTGTGTGTGTGTGTGCGTGTGTGCGTGCGTGCGTGCGTGTGTGCATTACATTAGTCAATATTTAATAATATTGTTTGGATATTTTACAAGACACTATTCTTTGTGACTCCATTCTACATTTGGGAACAACTTTGAGGTTGTCTGTGTTGCAACATTTATAACATGTTTCTCCAAAGATCACATGGGTTCAATGAACTACCAGGTTGGAAGGGGAAAACTGACAACACCGGACCACCTGAAACCAGTACAATAATGATAGGCTTTATTTTCACCTGGCATAGCCAGACCCCAGCTATTCCTTCCTGTTCAGAAGGAACAGAGCTGCTCCATAGTGGGTTTTCTCTTTGTTTTGTACAAGGAAATGAACAAGCTCGTGGATAAGACCTGGGTAATGTTCCAGTCCCAGTCACTTTGTTCCAAATACAGATTGCAAACTTTTATGGTACTCTCTCTGAAGTTAAGTTTAAACAACCTTGGGTATCTTACAGTACTTTTAAAAAAGAGCAAACAAACCATTAGTCTCATGCAGAGGCAGATTTAAAGACAGGTGCACTGGGTGTGAGGCCTGGGCTTCAACTTCTGAATGGCCCCACAAAAACCCAAATTTACACTTTTTTCTAATGACACCAAATTTGGTTTCATATGTGTAATTTTAACATGAATAGTACATAATATTTTTTATTTTTTAAAAATATGGTTAACATGTATTTTTTATAAATAAATTTTTATTAATGTTAATGGGGTGACATCAATAAATCAGGGTACATATATTCAAAGAAAACATGTCCAGGTTATCTTGTCCTTCAATTATTTTGCATACCAATCAGCCAAAATCAGATTGTCCTCCATCACCTTCTATCTAGTTTTCTTTGTGCCCTTCACCATCCCCCTTCCCCTCTTCCTCCTTCCCTCCCCCCCATAACCACCACACTCTTGTCCATGTCTCATAGTCTCGTTTTTATGTCCCACCAATGTATGGAATCATGCAGTTCTTGTTTTTTTTCTGATTTACTTATTTTACTCCGTATAATGTTATCAATATCCAAAATATACAAAGAACTCATAAAACTCAACAACAAACAAACAAACAATCCAATAAAAAAATGGGAAGAGGACATGAACAGACACTTCTCCCAGGAAGAAATAAAAATGGCCAACAGATATATGAAAAGATGCTCATCTTCATTAGTTATTAGAGAAATGCAAATCAAAACTACAATGAGATACCACCTAACACCTGTTAGATTAGCTATTATCAACAAGACAGGTAATAGCAAATGTTGGAGAGGCTGTGGAGAAAAAGGAACCCTCATTCACTGTTGGTGGGAATGTAAAGTAGTACAACCATTATGGAAGAAAGTATGGTGGTTCCTCAAAACACTGAAAATAGAACTACCCTATGACCCAGCAATCCCTCTACTGGGTATATACCCCCAAAACTCAGAAACATTGATATGTAAAGACACATGCAGCCTCATGTTCATAGCAGCATTGTTCACAGTGGCCAAGACATGGAAACAACCAAAAAGCCCTTCAATAGAAGACTGGATAAAGAACATGTGGCACATATACACTGGAATACTACTCAGCCATAAGAAATGATGACATTGAATCATTTACAACAGAATGGTGGGATCTTGATAACATTATATGGAGTGAAATAAGTAAACATGTATTTTTATTGTCCTTGTCTTTCTCTTTTTTTTACGGGGCCCAATATTTTCCTCTGTGCCCGGGGCCTCAACTGACTTTAATCTGCCTCTGGCTTCATGACTAATTTTTATTCTGGAAAGTAAAAGCTTTCTTTAATTGAAAGTATAGTTGACATATATATTATTTTCTTCTGTACAATATAGTGAGATTTCACACTTATATACCTTACGAAGTGATCAACACAAAAAGTTCACTATCCATCTGTTACCATGCATAGTTATTGTGATATTACTGACTGCAGCCCTTATGCACTATTTTATATCCCTGTGACTTATGTTACATCTGTATTTCTACATCTTAGTACCATTCACCTTTTTGTTTATACCCTAACTACTCAATCCTCTAGAAAATATCAATTTTTCTGTATCTGTTTGTTCATTTGTTTCATTTTTTTTAGATTCCACACATAATGATAGTGTTTGTTTTTCTCTGACTTATTTCACTTGGCTCAGTACTCTCTAAGCGTATCCATATTGTCACAAATTACAAAATTTAATTCTTTTTCATGGTTGAGCAATGTTCTGGAGTTTGTATGTTTGTGTATATACTTCTTTATTTATTCATCTATTGATGAACATTTACATTGCTTTCATATTTTGGCCGGAGTAAATAATGTGGCAGCAAATATACAGGTGCATGTATCTTTTTGAATAAGTTTTGTTTTCTTTAGATAAACACCTAGAAGTGGAATTGTTAGGTCCTTCTTTGCGTCTTATTGTAGTCTTTATTTTAAAGTCTATTTTGTCTGATGTAAATATTGCTACCCCAGCTTCTTTTTTTCATGTCCTTTTTCATGAAATATATCTTCCATCCTTTTACTTTATGTCTTTATGTGTCTTTCAATCTGGAGTCTTATATAGAAAATATATGTAAAGGTCTCGTTATTTTATCCACTCAGTCACCCTATGTTTTTTCAGTGGAGCATTTAGTCAATTTATATTTGAGTAGTTGTTGGGAGGTATGTACTTATTGCCATTTTAATTGTTCTCATACTAGATTTATAAGCAGTTTTTCTATTCTATTCATTATGTTTGCCTTTACTGGTGAGA
The DNA here is from genome assembly GCF_036850995.1 of Saccopteryx leptura. Taxonomy (NCBI): domain Eukaryota; kingdom Metazoa; phylum Chordata; class Mammalia; order Chiroptera; family Emballonuridae; genus Saccopteryx; species Saccopteryx leptura. The sequence continues at coordinate 91,937,538 of NC_089516.1, read as the reverse complement.
TTTTTTTCATACAGTTTCTTTTTCTAGTTTTGGCCTTTTATTTTCCCCTCAAAGAATTCCCTTTAATATTTCTTGTAATGCCGATTTACTGGTGATGAACTCCTTTAGTATTTGCTTGTCTGGGAAAATCTTGATCTCTCCCTTACTTCTGAATGAAAACCTTGTTGTAAGTTGTAGGTTTTTCCTTTCATCATTTTGAATATATTGTGCCACTCCCTTCTGGCCAGCCGACTTTCTGTTGAAAAGTCAGGTAGGACCTTTATTATAATTTTTATCTCTTTGAAGTTTTCATTGAGTTTATCCATTTGTTTATGAAGTTCAATGAACCTTTTTATGGGTACTGCTTTGAACTCTTCATCTAGTAGATAGTTTACTTCAGTTTCATTTAGTTCTTTTTTGGAGATTTATCCTGTTTTGTTTTGTTTTTCCTTTGAAATATATTATTTTCTCTGATTTATCTGTTTGTTTCTAGGTATTAGGTAGGTAGGTTAAATCTTCTGGTCTTAAAAAAATGTCCTTATTTAGAAGATGTCCTGTGGGGGTCAGTGGTCAAATCTGCCTTGTCACCAGAGCCAGGTACTCCAGAGGTGTTCCCTGCGGGGACTAGTGTAGCCTTCTGTTGTGTCTGGGCCACAATTTCTATGGACACACTGGTGGGTGAGGCTGGTGTCTGGCTTTCTGGCTGTGAGGCCTGGACGCTGCTGTTGAAAGCTCAGTGATGTGCAGGACCAGTTTTTGGTGTCACTGGCTGAAAAGCTCAGCCTCTGTTACAGAAAGACTGGAGTATGTTTGGTGCCAATTAAGGTTGCCTACTGGGTGTGGCAATACAAGAATCACTTTGGAGGGGTGCTAGCTTGGGTGGGTCTTCACAAACAGGGGGGTGAAAACTTTTAGGAAGGTTAATAGAGAGTGTCAGAAATAGTGCCTGCCAGTGTCAGACCAGCTAGATTATAGAAAAGGGGGGATGGCACATGCCAGCACCTCTCAGGAGAAAATTGCAACAAATCGCTGTCCTTCTAGCACATGCTTTAAAATTAGTCAGTGTATTACCTTCATGTATGTACAATGTAGGTGCTTTTCAAACTGCTGCCTTTCTCAGAAAGAATGCATTCTGTGTTACCTACAGCCCTTTGGCTCCCCCGGACATAAGTTTTACAACTGGTTTTTAAAACCAGATGTTATGAGCACTCCTCTTCCTGGTGTAGGTCTCAAAGGTTAAGGCTCTGACCCTTCACTTTTCCGGGATGACCTTGGCTGGCGGTTGTGCTATCCCTCCCAGTTGTGAGTCACTGCATGGGGAGTGTGTGGGAGGGTAGATACTGACTAGACTTAGTCTCTACTCCTCCTATACCATTTGATGTCTTTTTGTTTGTTATTGGTTTTTGTTCTTTTTTTTTTATATCCATAGTTGCAGAAAAACTATTCTCATAGTAGTCAGGCTGTTCTCAGAAATAGTTGTTCTATATGTAGTTGTAGTTTTGATGTCAATGAAAGGAGGTGAGCTCAGGATCTTTCTAGTTTGCCAACATGAACTTGAAGCCAAGAGCCTTGCTCTTTTTTAAAAAAAATTTATTTGCCTGACTGGGCGGTGGCGCAGTGGATAGAGCGTCGGACTGGGATGCGGAAGACCCAGTATCGAGACCCTGAGGTCGCCAGCTTGAGCATGGGCTCATCTGGTTTGAGCAAGGCTCACCAGCTTGGACCCAAGGTCGCTGGCTCGAGCAAGGGGTGGGCCCCCAGCACGGCCCGACATGGTCTGCTGAAGGCCCACGGTCAAGGCACATATGAGAAAGCAATCAATGAACAATTAAAGTGTTGCAACGCGCAATGAAAAACTAATGATTGATGCTTCTCATCTCTCCGTCCCTGTCTGTCTATCCCTCTCTCTGACTCTCTCTCTGACTCTGTTAAAAAAAAAAATTATTTTATTTACATAGATTCTAGTGTTGCCCCAATTGCTTACCCCTCCCCTGTATTCCCCTCAGCATATCACTTCCACCCTCCGAACAGCACCCTACCCCCTTCCCTTCAAGTTTAATTCTGTTCCTCAGTTCACATTGTTCCTTGGATTCCTCAAATGAGTGAGGTCATATGATATTTTTCTTTCTCTGCCTGGCTTATTTCACTTAACACAATAGATTCCAGGTCCATCCATGTTGTCACAAAAGGTAATATTTCCTTCTTTTTCATGGCCCCACAGTATTCCATTGTATATATGTACCACAACTTTTTAATCCACTCGTCCACTGATAGAACTTGGGCTGTTTCCAGATCTTTGCTTTTGTGAGCAATGCTGCCATAAACATGGGGGTGCATTTCTTTTTTTGAATCAGTGATATGGTGTTCTTGGGATATATTCCTAAAAGTGGAATGGCTGGGTCAAAAGGCAGTTTCATTTTTAATTTTTTGAGGAATCTCCATACTGTTTAAAATGGGCAAAAGAAATGAATAGACACTTTCTCAAAGAGTACATACACGTGGCCAATAAATGAAAAAATGTTCAACATCACTAATCATTAGAGAAATGCAAATTAAAACCACAATAAGATACCACCTCATACCAGTCAGAGTGACGCTCATTAACAAAACAACACACAATAGGTGCTGGTGAGGATGTGGAGAAAAGGGAACCTTCCTGCACTGCTGGTGGGAATGCAGACTGGTGCAGACACTGTGGAAAGAGCCTTGTTCTTAATGTCAGATTAGCTTGTTTGTGAAACATTATTCCTGGAGATTGGTGCACAGCCCCCACAGAAAGCTGTCTCAGGATGTGATCACCGAGTCACTCCTTTCTCTCTAAGTTTTAAAAAGCTAATGTAGTAAGACATCAGAAGTTTGACTTGGAGATGGTTTGGGCTGAAGCCAAAGATCATTAGTAGAGCAATTATTCTCAGATTTTAGTATTTTTTAAATAAATTACAAGTGGGCTTTTTTTGTTTGTTTGTTTTTTAATTCAGAACTCCTAGGCACACCCCAGATGTTCTAATTCAGTAATCTGAAAATAAGCTCAGAAATCAGAATATTTGATAAGTACTCCAACCAGCACTGTTGCGGATGACAGATGGGCCAAATTTTACAAACAATCCTCTGACCTTATTCTCATTGGTTTTCTAGTGTCATCTTTTTTGTGTGAACATTTTTGCCTTATCTAGATGGAATACTTAAGGTATATTTAAGACCTTAAGAATTTGCAAGGTATTTCTACACTTAGGTCATACTCATTTCATAATAAAGCTCTATTTGAGGTTTTGACAGAAATGAGAAGTATAATAATATGTTCATGTAATTTTTAATGTAATTTGGTCATGACTATTCTATAGAACAGTGAATTATTTTAAAATAAGAAACACAGTCATTTTTAAAAGTCAACCAGTAACTTTCCATATAAAAATTATCAGTCCAATAGATAATATGATATCTTAAAAGACAAAATATAATTATATGTATGTACTGATCTTTCTTAACTTCTCATTACAACTGTTTACTTATCTTTATTACCTAGCCCATTTGATATTACTTTGTATAATTGTAAGTTACTTTTATATTGTAAGTTGTTAAACTAAATGAACCAAAGACATTAGAGACTCATCAATCCCTCTGTCAGTACACTTTTCAGGACATCTATTCATGACCATTGTGTTAGCATTTCTATTTAAAGTCACTTTTATATGTCCTGATCTTCAACATTGATCTAATTATAGTAAACTCTCCTTTGGGTTAAAGGTGATTGTTGATGGTTATAACATGAATCACTCTCATGAATTATTGCTTGTGTAAAGTTAGTGCTTTGTTCAGGGTAGAGAAAGCCAAATATTTCTGTCAGTTCTGAAAACATCATTTAAACAAACAAGAAATGGACCTTAGTAGTTTCAGGCTATGTCCAGCCTTTCATTTGTAGAGGATTGTTTGTTTGTCTTTGTGTTTTGTTTAGCTTTTTAAATGTCTTTACAAGTGTGGATCTATTCATGTTATCCATTTTCCTGTAGGATGTTAACATCAGAATCTGTACACATTTCTAATTGTTTTATTCACTCCTAAGGCCAACTCTATTTCAAGTGTTAGCCTACATTTTATTGGTTTACCTTGCTTAATGAAAGAATGTGTATTGAACCTAAAACAAAAGAAAGTGATGTCTGTTTTTTTAATGCAGGATTTATCTATTTTTTATTCAAAAGAGATATTTGTAAAACTAAAACTTTTTAGCATGATTCTCTTTTACTAACTTTTTCCCTAAAAGTCAGAGCATCATTTATAGGAAATTCTACCATGCTCCTGTTTATTCAGATTGTCAAAAATGTTTTCTCTTTAATTATATGTTTAGAAGGATTATCTCTTTCACCATGCCTTGCTTCTTTGATTATAGAAATGGTTACTACTGACCTCCACACTGAGAATATAACATTTCTCAATCTCTAATACATGATTTTATTCAATATGTGATTGTTGGGCAAATAAATTTTTTAAATTTGTGTTATTTTGTTTTGCTCACTTTTGTTAAAAATGGCCAGTGACCTCATGATTGCATTGCTCAGGTGATACTGTTAATTACCTTCATGCTTGGGAAGGGGCTTGGTTATGCTAATGTGTATTGGAAGAGGGTTTGTTGTGCTGAAAAGTTTTAAGAAGAAAGAAGGAGAAGCGAGAGGAGCCCATTTTGGCAGAGACCCCATTGTTGCAGAGCAGAAAGCAGCCAAGATGGTGGGGTGCTGAACGTGAAGCTAGTTTGTGCAGAGATAAGGAGATAGGGAACAGAGGTGAATAAGGCTGGTGGGGCCTTTGATTCTAGGAAAACCCTGAGAAAGGGCTTTGAGGGCCCTGAATGTAAAGGGAAGTGTTTTCCCGCTGTGTGTATTTACTCGCCTGCCAGTTACGAGGCTAGAATAAAAGATGGCTCACCATTACTTGGCCCCACAGTTTCATTACTGTCTATCCAAATCTAATATGTACCTGCATGTGCCAGGCAACTATGATGGCCGTAGCTATTGGCTGTACAGTGATATAAATAATTGAATATCTGTACCTCTTCAGGTGAACCATGAATTTTTTGGAAAAAGGTACCTCTCCATTATAACTGTTCCCATTTCTTTTGCCAAAGATACAGTAACAATTTAAGAAATTGGGATAAACAATAATGAAAACTGGCAATATACATCACAAAAAATTCCTTTAGTTACTGTAATCCCTAATGCAGAGCATGTACACTGAGATGTATGAAAAGAAAACCTGCATATTTTCTCTCTCTCTCTCTCTCTCTTTTTTTTGACAGAAAAAGAGAGAGAGAGAGAGAGAGAGAGTAAGAGACAGGGACAGCTAGGGACAGACAGACAAAAAAGGAGAAGCATAAATTCTTTGTTGTGGCACCTTAGTTGTTCATTGATTGCTTTCTCATATGTGCCTTAACTAAGGGGTGATAGCAGAGCGAGTGACCCCTTGCTCAAGCCAGTGACCTCTGGGCTCATGTCTATGACCCCATGTTCAAGCCAGTGACTCCATCCATGCTCAAGCTAATGAGTCCGTGCTCAAGCTGGATGAGTATATGCTCTGGCCAGAGACCTCAGGGTTTCAAACCTGGGTCCTCTGTGTCTCAGTCCAACTCACTATCCACTGCGCCACCATCTGCTAAGGAGGTGCATATCTTCTTTAACTTAGTATTTTGGGATGCTTAAGGTATATTTCTAGAACTGACATAGCAGAGTCAAAAGGCAGTTTTATTTTTATTTTTTCTGACGGAGACAAAGACAGAGAGAGGGACAGATAGGGACAGATATGAGAAGCATCAATTATTTGTTGCAGCACCTTAGTTGTTAACTGATTGCTTTCTCATATGTGCCTTGACCTGGGGGAGGGCTCAAGCCAGTGACCTTGGGTTTAAGCCAGCAACCTTTGGGATCAAGCCAGCGACCTTTGGGATCAAGCCATTGACCATGGGTTCATATCTATGACCCTATGTTCAAGCCAGTGAGCCCACACTTAAGCCTGCGACCTTGGGGCTTGGAACTTGGATCCTCTGTGTCCCAGTCTGATACTCTCTTCACTGTGCCACTGCCTGGTCAAACAAGGAAGTTCCACTTTTAACTTTTGGAAGAAATATTATATTGTTTTCCACAGTGGCAGTACAAGTCTGCACTTCCAGCAGTGCAGGAGGGTTCCCTTTTCTCCATATCCCCTTCAGCACTTGTTTGCTGTTTTGTTCATGAAAACTATTCTGGCTGGTGTGAGGTGATATCTCATTGTGGTTTAAATTTGCATTTCTCTAATGATTAGTGATCTTGAGCATTTTTTTCATATGCCTATTGATTGGCAATCGGTATGGCCTATTTGAAAAAATGTCTATTCAGGACTTTTGCCCACTTTGTAACTGGATTGTTTTTTTTATTGATGTTGAGTTTCAGAAGTTCTTTATAAAATTTGGTTATTAATCCATTATCAGCAATATTGCCAAATATGTTCTTCTATTGAGTGGTTTATCTTTTAATTCATTAATGATGTTTGTTGCTGTGTAAAAGCTTTTTTAATTTGATATATGTAGTATCACTTATTTATTTTTTCCATTATTTCTCTTGTCCAAGTAGATATATGAGCAAAAATATTACTGTAAAAGATGTGTGAGAGTCTACTGCCTATGTTTTCTTTCAAGGTTTTTATAGTTTTGTGACTTACATTTAACTATTTTATCCATTTTGAGTTTGTTTTTGTGAATGATGTAAACTGGTAGTATAGTTTCATTCTTTTGTGTGTACCTGTCCAATTTTCCCAAAACCATTTACTAAAGAGATGGTCTTTATTCCATTTTATACTCTTGTCTCCTTTGTCAAATATTAATTGACCATAAAGTTGTGGGATTATTTCTGGGTTCTCTGTTTTTTTCCATTGATCCATATGCCTGTCTTATGCCAGTACTAGACTGTTTTGACTACAATGGTCTTGCAATATAGCTTGATATCAAGATGTATGACACCTTTAAATCTGTTCTTCATTTTCAAGATTGCTGAAGCTACTAGTGTTATTTTTGGGTTCCATACAAATTTTTAGAACATTTGTTAAATTTAGATCTGTGAAGTATGCCATTGGTATTTAAAGAGGAATTGCTTTGAATCTATAGACTGCTTTCAGTAGTGTGGACATTTTAATGATGCTAATTCTTCCTGTTCAAAAACACAGTGCATGCTTCCACTTTTTTGTATCTTCTTTGATTTCATTTTTCAATGACTTATAATTTTTTTGAGTACAAGTTTTTTACCACCTTGGTCAAACTTATCCCTAAACACTTTACTATTTTGTTGTTGTTGTTGCAATAGTGGGTGGTGTAAGGACCAAGAGAAAATCAGAAAATAGGCAGGGCACTGATGGAACAGGGAACTTAAGGGTTACAGGCAGGTCCTGCTCCTGTACTGTTAGGAATAACATGCCCAAGGTCGTTCAAGAAGCAGAGACAGATAGGGACCCTGTGAGGCTGAAAAAAAAAAAAAGAAAAGACAAACGTTTGCATTCTATTGGTTAAAAGACCCTTATCAGAAGTTTATGTTTGGAATTCGCCAATGAGCTAGACCCCAACCCCTGTTGCTATGCTATGTGCAGCCCCTTAGCAAATAGGTTACCGCCACATCTGCTTCTGTATTAGGCTTGCTTGCTTAGCTTATAAAAAGATTTAGCTGTGAGCGCTAGGTGCGATTCCCATCTGCAGCTCCTTGTGAGCACAGTGTCTCCAGATACCTTGGGAATTTGCCCCTGCACAGGTAAAACTGGCCAATAAAGTTACATCTATACTCCTGGAAGTCTCTGACATTTGTTCTTGTACCCGGTGGATGTTACAGGTGGGATTGTTTTCTTAACTTCTCTTTCTGATAGTATTATTGGTGTATAAAAATGCCACTGATTTCTGAATATTAATTTTATGTCGTGCCACCTTGCTGAATTCATGTATCTGGTCCAGTAGTTTATTGGCTGAGATGTTAGGGTTTTCTTTGTACAGTATCATGTCATCAGCAAATCATGACAGTTTTACTTCTTTTTTTTCTCAATTTGGTTGCCTTTTATTTCCTCTTTGTCTTAATGTTGTGGCTACGACTTTATGATTTTCTTTTCTTTCTTTCTTTTTTTTCTACAGATAAAGAGAGAGAGAGAGTCAGAGAGAGGGATAGACAGAGACAGACAGACAGGAACAGAGAGAGATGAGAAGCATCAATCATCAGTTTTTCCTTACGACTCCTTAGTTGTTCATTGATTGCTTTCTCATATGTGCCTTGACTGTGGGCGCTACAGCAGACCGAGTGACTGCTTGCTTGAGCCAGCGACCTTGGGTCCAAGTTGGTGAGCCTTTGCTGAAACCAGATGAGCCTGTGCTCAAGCTGGCGACCTCAGGGTCTCAAACCTGGGTCCTCCACATTCCTGTCCGGCGCTCTATCTACTGCACCACCGCCCAGTCAGGCCTTTATGACTTTCAATACTATGTTAAATAAGAGTAATGAAAAGGGATACCCCTGTCTTGTTCCTGATTTAAGGAGATTGTTTTTAATTTTTCACATTAAGTATGATGTTGGCTGTTGGTTTGTCATATATGAACTTTATCTTTTTTATGTTCCCTGTATTTCAACTTTGCTGAGAGTTTTTATCATAAATGAGTATTAGATTTTATTGAATGTTTTTTCTGCATTGATATGATCATGTATTTTTGTGTGTGTGACAGAGACAGAAAGACAGACAGAGAGAGGAACAAATATGGACAGACAAGCAGGAAGGGAGAGAGATGAAAATATCAATTCTTCATTATGGCTCCTTAGTCTCCTTAGTTGTTCAGTGATTGCTTTCTCATATGTGCCTTGACCAGGGGCTACAGCAGAGCGAGTAACCCCTTGCTCAAGCCAGTGACCTTGGGCTCAAGCCAGCAGCAACCTTGGGCTTCAAGCCAGTGATTCTGAGCTCAAGCCTGCGACCATGAGATCATGTCTATGAGCCCATGCTCAAGCCAGCAACCCCACACTCAAGCTGGTGAGCCCCCACTCAAACTGAATGAGCCCACACTCAAGCCGGTGACCTCAGAGTTTCAAACCTGGGTTTTCTGTATCCCAGTCTGATGTTCTATTCACTGTGCCACTGCCTGGTCAGACTGATCATGTAATTTTTATTCGCTTTGTTTATGTGATGAATTACATTTATTGATTTGCAAATATTATATCAGCTTTGCTTCTCCAGAATGAATCCCACTTGATCATGATGTATGATAAATGATTTTTTATTGTATTCCTGGATCTGGTTTGTTAATATTTTGTTGAGAATTTTAATATTTATGTTTGTAAGGGGTATTTTCTTTCTTTGTAGTGTCTTGCCCTGGCTGGTTGGCTCAGCGGTAGAGCGTCGGCCTAGCGTGCGGAGGACCCGGGTTTGATTCCCGGCCAGGGCACACAGGAGAAGCACCCATTTGCTTCTCCACCCCTCCGCCGCACCTTCCTCTCTGTCTCTCTCTTCCCCTCCCGCAGCCAAGGCTCCATTGGAGCAAAGATGGCCCGGGCGCTGGGGATGGCTCTGTGGCCTCTGCCTCAGGCGCTAGAGTGGCTCTGGTCGCAACATGGCGACGCCCAGGATGGGCAGAGCATCGCCCCCTGGTGGGCAGAGCGTCGCCCCTGGTGGGCGTGTCGGGTGGATCCCGATCGGGCGCATGCGGGAGTCTGTCTGACTGTCTCTCCCTGTTTCCAGCTTCAGAAAAAAAAAATGTAGTGTCTTTACTTGGTTTTGGAATTAAGATAATGCTTGCTTCATAGAATGAGCTTGTAAATCTCCCCTCTTCTTGCATTTTTAGAGTAGCTTGATAAGGATAAGTGCTATTTCTTCTTTGAATATTTGGTAAAATTTACCTGTGAAGCCATCCTGTCCAGGTATTTGTTTGCTGGGAATTTTTTTGTTGACTTTCAATTTTATTTATTGTGATTAGTTTACTCAGGTTTTCTGATTCTTCTAGATTCAGTTTTGGAAGATTGTATGTTTCTAAGAATTTCTACATTTTTCCCAGTTTGTCCAATTTTTTGCAATATATTTCTTCATAATATTTTCTTAAAATTCTTTGTATTTTTGTGATAGTAGATGTTCATTCTCCTCTTTCATTTCTAATTTTATATATTTGAGTACTTTTTCTTTTATCCTGATGAGCCTGTTTAAAGCATTTTCAATCTTTTTTACCTTTCAAAGAACCAGCTCTTGGTTTCATTGATCTTTTGAAATTTTTTAACCTCTATGTCATTTATTTCCACTCTGGTCTTCATTATTTTCTTCCTTTTACTTTCTTTGGGTTTTATTTGTTGTTTCTAGTTCTTTTAGGTGCAGGGTTAGATTGTTTATTTGAGTTTTTTTTCTTTGCTTAAAGTATGCCTGCAATGCTATAAACTTTCTTCTCTGGACTGCATTTGCTGTGTCTAGTAGATTTTAGCTGTTGTATGTTAATTTTTATTTGTTTCAAAAATTATTTTTTATTTTTCTATGATCTCATTTTTAATCCATTTGTCATTTAATAACATGCAATTTATTTTCATAGTATTTAAATATATTTCAGTTATTCTATTATAGTTGATATTTAATCTCACGTCATTTTTGGTCAGACAAGATGCTTGATATGATTTCAGTCTTCTAAAATTTATTGAGACTTGTTTTGTGTCCTAACAGGTGGCCTATCCTAGAGAATGTACCATAAGCACTTAAAAAGAATATACATTCTGCTACTTTGGGCTGAAAATTTCTGAAGATATGAACTAAATCTAGTTGATCTAGTGTGTCAGTTAAGGTCATTGTTTCTTTGTTGATTTTCTCTTTGGAGAATCTATCTATTAATATTAGTGAGGTTTAAAAATTAATACTATTATTAGGTTGCTGTTGAACTCATCCTTTATGTCTATCAAAATCTGCTTTATATATTTACCTATTCCTATATTGGGTGCATAAATATTTACAATGCTTATATCCTCTTGCTGTATTCCTTCCTTTATCATTATGTAGTATCCTTCTTTGTCCCTTACTATTGCCTTTGTTTTAAAGGCAGTTTTATCAGATATAATTATTGCTACACCAGGTTTCTTTTTTTTTTTTTTTCATTTCCATTTGAATGAAATAGTTTTTTCTATCCCCTCACTTTCTGACTATGTGTATCATTTGTTCTGAACTGGGTCTCTGGTAGACAGCATATGTATGGGTCCTGTTTTCTTATCTGTGCAGTTGCCTTATGTCTGTTGATTGGGGCATTTAATCCATTCACATTTAAGGCTATTATTCATATGTAGTTATTTTTGCCACTTTATTCTTTAAAACTATAATCCTCTTGCCTGATCAGGCAGTGGCGCAGTGGATAGAGCGTCGGACTGAGAGGCAGAGGACCCAGGTTCAAGACCCCGAGGTTGCCAGCTTGAGCGTGGGCTCATCTGGTTTGAGCAAGAGCCCACCAGCTTGAACCCAAGGTCACTGGCTCAAGCAAGGGGTTACTCTGTCTGCCGAAGGCCCACGGTCAAGGCACATATGAGAAAGCAATCAATGAACAACTAAGGTGTTGCAACGTGCAATGAAAAACTAATGATTGATGCTTCTCATCTCTCTCCGTTTCTGTCTGTCTGTCCCTGTCTATCTCTCTCTCTGACTCTCTGTCTCTGTAAATAAATAAATATATAAATAAATAAATAAATAAATAAATAAAAGAATCTTATAAAAAAACTATAATCCTCTTTCTCTTGATTTCTTGCATGTTTTTCTCATCTCAAAGAAGTCTTTTAACATTTCTTGCAGTACTGGTTTTGTGGTAGTGAACTACTTGAGCCTTTTGTGTGTGTGTGTGTGTGTCTCAGAAGCTCTTTATTTCTCCTACAATTTTCAATGATATATTTGCTATGTAAAGTAGTATTGGTTGTAGGTTCTTGTTCTACATCATTTTGAGTTTTTCTTGCCAATTCTTTCTGGCCTCAAATGTTTCTGTTGAGAAGTCAGATGTCACTCTCATAGGGGTTCATCTGTAATTATTTGTTTTTTTCTTGAAGCTTTTTTTTTTTGTCTCTTAACTTTGACATTTTAATTATAATGTGTTTTGCTGTGGGGCTCTTTTGGTTTATCTCTACTGGTACTCTTTCTGCTTCTTGAACTTGTGGGACTTTTTTCTTCATCAATTTAGGGATATTTTCAGCTATGATATCTTCAAACCAATTCTCTATTCTTTTTTTTATTCTCTTCTTCTCCAGGAACCTTTATGATGTGGACGTTTTCTATCTTTATATTGTCACAGAGGTCTCATAGAGTTCCCTCAGCATTTTTGAGCCCCTTTTCTTTTTGCTGGTCTGTTTCTATGCTTACATTTATCTTGTCCTCTAAATCACTGATTTGATCATCCTCTTCACCCATCCTGCTGTTGTTTCCTTCAAGTTTAGTCTTTATTTTATGTATTGTATTTTCCACTTCTGACTTTTTTTAGATAGTTTCAATATTGTTTTTAATGCTTACTAAGCTCTCACTGTGATCATGCATGCTTACTCTATGGTTGAGCATTATAATAACCAATATTTTAAACTCTGTTTCTGTTAGTTTGGTTACTTCCATTTTATTTAATTCTTTTTGGGGGATTCTTTTTATTGAATTATTTGAGTCATATTTCTTTGCCCATTTTGTCTGTATATTAGGTAGCTCTGTTTGTACTCCCAAATTTATTGTGACATCTTTATGAGAAAGGTGACCTCAGTGGTACTAAACTTTTTAGCTACTATACCTTCTCTTGAGTAGCCTACTATTCCTGCAGAGTCTTCTGTAGAAATAGTATAGAGTGGGCTCAGACTGGCTTCACCCCACAAACTTTTCCACAAGTTACAAGCTTAGTTGGTTAGGTGAGCTGAGGTTGAAATGATAATGTTAGTGAAAGCCCCTATTTTGGTTGTCTCTTGGTCAAGAGCTCAGTATGGGGTAAGTGTTGTCTACTCTTGAGCCTAATCCCTCAGCCATTTTTGATATTCCAATTTTATTTTTCTCTGGTGAGTTGAGCAGCTGTTTTAGGTTGGGTGAGGTTGACTGACCCTTATGCAGAAGTGTTCTCAGCTGGAGAGCCCCTGGCCTCAGGGAAGAAGACTGAGAAAGCCTTCCACTGGGGCTGATTTGGATCCCCCAGAGGTGGCTAAGACCCTCGACCAGTCCCAACACTAGGCTTCAAGGTACTCACATTTTGAATGTCTGTGCTCTAAGCCTCTATCCCTTTCACCTGTAGAATTTAGCCCAGTGGGACAGAATATCCAAGATGTGGGCCTGCTGACTGTGAAGCTCTACCTCATCCAATATGTACAAGCCTCAGTGCATGTGTTGACCATAGAAACTGGAATTCTCTTCAGCTGAGTTTTCTTCTTTACAAGCTCTCTTTTTGGATATGCTATTAGAAAGATGAGGTAGTCCTCCTCTGATGTAGTCTGGAACTGGCCACTAAATGTATTGGTTCTGGGCCTCCTCGTAGGGAACTTGGTGTGGACCAGTGTAAGACATTGCCTGTTTCTGGCCTTCAACAAACTTTTTGGAGGTATAAGCAAACCAGAATTTATTGTTGCCTCTGTTGTGCTTAGGTGCATATGGAAGAACAAAACAGCACACATAGGCTGCTTTTACCAACCCCAGGCTTGAGGGCAAGTCAGTAAAAAGCCCAAGGTCGTCCTGCTGCCTCTGTCTGCTGGCTGATTGTTGGGCTTCACCAATGAAAAAAACCTCTTGTGGAGTCTAGAGCCTAAGACTATTCAGAGACTAGAAAAAGCAGTAGTTATGGCTCCTACCCCATGACCTCAGACTCCCAGGTGTTAGTCTGTCCTAATTGTTTCCAAGATCTCAGTAAGGAGTGACCACTAGTAGTTCAGTGGGTATAGCCTCTGAAATCCAGAAATTTGGTTTTCCCACAGTCTAGACATTTTCTACTGAATCTCTCATGAGGCAGAAGCACCAGTCATATTCTCAGGAGAGTGTGAACTCCTCCCACTGCCCTTTCCCTCCTGTAATTACCATACTGTTGTGTGTGCCTATGAATTTTTATATTTGCTGAATCCCTTCACCTTTTCTATCCAGCTCACTACTGCCTTCCCATCTGATAGCTTTCAATCTGTTCCCTGTATCTAAGAGTCTGGTTCTATTTTGTTAGGTACTTTCATTCATTAAATTTCACATATAAGTAAAATCTTATGGTACTTGTCTTTCTGTGACTGGCTTATTACACTTAGCATAATACTGTTCAGGTCTATCCATGCTGTTACAAAATGAGGGATTTTCTTTTATTTTATGGCTTTGTAGTATCTATTAAATAAATATTTCAGTTTTTTTCCACTTATCTACTGATAGGCACCTAAGTTTCTTCCAAGTCTTGGCTATTGTGAATAATGCTGCAATGGAAATATAGGGAGATAATACATCAGCATAATAAAGGTCATATATGACAAACCCAGAAGCAATGCAAAATCATACTCAATGGGAAAAAACTACAAGCATTTTTCTTAAGATTGGAAACAAGACAGAAATGTCAGCTGACAGTTTATGGGAGATCTCTAGGTAACTGTCTAACTAAGTAGGTAACTAAGTAGGTAACTAAGTGTCTGTCCCTAGCTGCTTTTAAGATTCTCTTTTTGTGGCCCTGGCCAGTTGGCTCAGTGGTAGAGCGTCGGACTGGCATGCAGAAGTCTCGGGTTTGATTCCCGGCCAGGGCACACAAGAGAGGCGCCCATCTGCTTCTCCACCCCTCCCCCTCTCCTTCCTCTCTGTCTCTCTCTTCCTCTCCCACTGCTGAGGCTCCATTGGAGCAAAGGATGGCCCGGGCGCTGGGGATAGCTCCATGGCCTCTGCCCCAGGCGCTAAAGTGGCTCTGCTCGTGACAGAGCGACGCCCCGGATGGGCAGAGCATCGCCCCCTGGTGGGTGTGCCAGGTGGATCCCTGTCGGGTGCATGCGGGAGTCTGTCTGACTGCCTCCCTGTTTCCAGCTTCAGAAAAATACAAAAAAAAAAAATTCTCTTTTTGCCTTTAACTTTTGATATTTTAATTATAATGTTTCTTGGTGCAGGTTGCTTTAAATTCAACTTGTTTTGGACTTTGTACTTCCTGGACTTATGTGTGTTTCAACACTTTTTTACTTTCCTGTTATTCTTTAAGTTTTGCATTTTATGGAAAAATGTTTGGAAAAAGTTAGGCAGACTAAGCAAATGCTAGTCACTTCAGCGATTGCAATCGGATTAAACAACTCATCATTTAGGAAAATTTATTTTCAATAAATTATATTGTGGAAGTTTTCCATTTTACCAAAAAAATGACTTGGAAAAAATAAAAAAGAGTGTTAGTAAGATGAGGTTTGTGGAATAGGCAAAGGCTAGATGTCACTTCTGCAAGTCTTCTTCCAGTTTATCCTTTTATCAGACTAGAAGATTTTTTTTACTGCTTATATTAACAACCTTCTTTATTTTTAATATGTCCCCATGCATTTCTGTTCCAAGCACAGTTCACTTTTAAATGTCTACTTCTGGTAATTGCTTAACCTATAATTTCATGTTTGTGACAGAGAGATAATGAGAGACAGAGAGATAAGAAGTTGGCATTTGTCCAAAACATGATAACGCTGCTGATCTGGCTTCTTTAGAAGTTGTTCAATCACTCCAGTATTCACATAGTTTTTTATTGCTTTTTGCACTTACTTCAAAGTAGCATTTGGTATGGATGATTTTTTTTTAATTATTGCTGTTAGCCTGAGACTAAACAGACCCCTTTTTTGTTCTACATATTGCACAGGTCAAGTGACCTATTAATAAGGCACAATATTATTTTCATATTATATTTGAATATTTATTCAATCTACTCTAATGTTACAAGTACAGAATCAATGAGAATTAAAAGATAAAATGTTTAAAATTTTAAGAAAAAAATTTATGACTTATTTAAAGCATAATTAAAGTATAGGACCTCATAAAGTTGAGCATCCTCTGCATTTTAAATTGATTGTACAACAATATATGGACTATTTCCTGAAGTATAATTTGTTATCACAGTGACACAGATTCAGGGTATGGTAATTGTATTAGACTATTAAAATTAAATATTTATTTTGATAAAAGGATTGTGTAACTCTAAACTATACAGAAAGTAACTTTACATAAATATAACTGTGGATACCTGACAGAATGACCAATTAAAGAGAATGGGATATAAACAGTATTGTTAGTTTTCCAAGATTTTTTTTATTCCAAATAAATGTTAAAAAGGGTTGAGAAATTTAGTGACCTTATAACTTATTATTTCTAAATCCTTAAGTAAGAGAGTCAAATATGTATCTGTTTAGAATGGTGGCTCTGAATACTCTAGAGAAAAAAGAGATAGAAAACCTCAGCAACTTTAATTATGTTTTCCAGAAATCTATCTTTATTGCACATCAACATTTTTTATTATAATTTTGTAGAACACTTAATGCTCCAGTTAAATTATATGGCTTTATAATATGCTGTGTATAAAGGCCTACTTGGGTCAATATTTAAGATGATGAAAGAAAACATTCCTTTTCTAAGAAATCTCTAGAGTTCACGTAGTATTTTTTTTTTTTTTTTGCAATATGGGTGAAGAAGTGTAACTAATAGAAGAAGAAAGTGGAAAATAAAATCATAAAAACTTTCAACAGCTTACTGCCCTCTTTTTGTAAAGCTTATCCTTGATTGCTACAATTTGCTTCAAATTATGTTACTTGTCCATTTACTCTTTCACTGTCTGTCTCTTTGCATTTTTGTTGTTGTTGTGTTGAAAGCTAGACTTTAAAAATAAGTATAGCTAGCTTTCAGAAAACAAAAAGTTTCTGCTTATAGTTAGAAAAAAATTTAAATGTCAGAAAATTGTTTGAAAGGATTGCAAAACACTTAAACATTAATTCCAACCATGAACAACTAACTCCTCTGTGTATTGGAAACAAGACCAATAGAAATAAAACAAAAACAGTGGGTGTGGAAAGATGTACTGTTTTTGCTGCATGTCCACTATTCAGTCCCATTAATACAAATGAGTTCAAAATTATCATAGAGCTAAAAAATAATTTATTTAAAATCTCAAATGAAGTTTGATATCTAAATTAATGTATTAATTCATCTGGCAAATATAATCATTTACACCAGGCATTAGCAAATTACAAAATCCAAGCCAAATACAGGTCAATTCTTGTTTTTGTATACGACTTAGGTTAAGAATGCTTTTTACAAATGAACATTTACAATCAATTTGTAAGTAAGAAACATTAGCTTTGAATTGCAATTAAGCTACTTTCTCTACCACTGGAAATGTATTATTCTTATTAGACCTTTATTACAAAAAAAATGTTATGTCGTTGTATTTTAAAATTCATCAGTAAAATTTTTCTAAGAACTTATCTTGTATCTTCTTAATGTTGATTCTTGATTCACAAAACCTAAGGTTAAGTTAGACTAAATTTTTACTTATATTAATAAATCTGCTTAAGATAATTATATATGACCAGGTTTTATTATTATAGAGACTAAAATGTAATAGAATATGATGTGATGCTGTAGTTTCAAAATTGCAAATGATTTTAAGGACTTAGGATCTCAGAAAAATATGCTTTTGGTATGTAGAAGGAGTCTGAACATGAACAGTTCCATTTTTAAGAGAGAACATGAGAAATCATTAGAGGGAATGCTTTTTGTACAGTTATTTTCATCAGCTAGTACTTAAGCTAGATAGGCTATGAAATACTCCAGGAGATTGTAAAATTATAGCTCTAACCTCTCTTATTGTATATCTAATCTGTTCACAGATTTTCATTTTCTAGAATATTATTTAAAACTTGCTGATACATTGTATTGTAATTGATGCTAAGTAATTTCATATAACTGTTTTATAGTCTTTTATAATTGTAGTAGACATTTAATATTATTTTATATTAGTTTCAGGCATAATGATTAGACATTTATATTATTTATGAAGTAATCCTTCTGGTAAATCTAGCACTCATCTGACACTATACATAGTTATTACCACATGACTGTTTTTTAATAAATTTTTAAATATTTTAGATAGAAAGGGAGGGAAGGAGAGGGAGCGGGAAAGGACATAGATCTGTTCCTGTATAAGCCCTGACCAGGGATCGAGTGGACAACCTCTGCGCTTTGAGACAATGCTCTTTCCAACTAAGCTATTCTGGCAGGGCCCCATGACTATTTTGTAACTAAGTTGTACTTCTTAATCTCTTCACTTTTTTCACCCAGCCTCTCAATGCTTCTTCCATCTGGCAACACTTAGTTTGTTCTCGTTATCTATGAGCCTGTTTCTATTTTCTTATTTTGTTTATATGTTCTTTAAATTTCACATAAATGTAAAATCATATATTTGTCATTCTCTGTCTGACATTTCACTTAGCATAATACCCTTTAGATCCATTCATATTGTTGCAAATGATAAGATTTTATTCTTTTTTATTACTAAGTTTAAGGTCAGCCAAAGGAGGACTCTCCCGTTCAAGCAAGAAAAGTTTATTAGGGGGTGGGTCATCTGCTGGGCTGACTCCCTAGACAGAGATCAGCACCTGGAGCTGACTCCTAAATTGGAGGTCAGCAACCAGATCTGACTCATAAGGCAAAGGTCAGCAACCGCTTCTCTAACAGGCAGGGTTAAATAGGGGATTTGATGGTGGAGGCTGGTAGTCCTTACAGGGAAAAAGGATTAACCATAAGTAAGCTAAGGGATCTTTCACACTGGAGTGAGTCAATCAGGATGCCTGGGGGGGGGGGAGAGGTAATCTTTAATGTTCAGTTATTAATGTCCCTTTGTCTACTTAAGGGAGGAGGGGCACATGGCCCCTGCCTCCAACACTATCACTGAGTAATATTCCCTTGTATATATGTACCATGTTTTCTTTATCTAATTGTCTACTGATGGGCACTTAAGGTGCTTACACATTTTGGTTATTGTAAATAATGCTGTAAAGAACATAAAGATACATATATCTTTTGGAATTAGTGTTTTGTTGTTCTTCAGATAAATACCCAGAAGTGGAATTGCTGAGTGATAAAGCAGTAACATTTTTAATTTTTTGAGGAACCTCCATACTGTTTTTCATAGTGATTTCACAAATCTGCCTTCCCGCCAACAATACATGAGGTTCCCTTTTCTCTTTGTCATCAACATTTGTTTTGTGATTTATTGATGTTAGTTCATATGAGGTGACATCTCACTGTGGATTTAATTTGCAATTCTCTAATGATTAGTGATGCTAAGTATCTTTTCATATGTCTATTCGCCATTGTAAACCCAGTAGGCATGGCCACCATCACAGCAGCCTGGCCCATGAAGGTGCGTATTAGATTCAGACAGACGGTAATGAAACAATGGAGCCAAGAACTGGTGGAACATTAGCTTTAATCCTAGCTTGCACCCAGTGGGCAAGTAAAAACACACACTGGGCTCACAAAGCCACTTACTTATCTGAGTTTCCTAGAATCAAAGGTTTCTAACCTCACCAGTCTCATTGACCTCTATCCCTCTTCTCCTCTCTGCCAAACTGGCTTCTCCTTCAACACTCTGCCATCTTGGCTGCTTCTCCTGGCCTCCTCCATGTGACCTTTCTCTTCTCTCCTTTTCTGCTCTCTCCTCTAATGCTATTCTCAGGAACCAAAAGAGCAAGCTCCCAGCCTGCCCCACTTTATAGTGCAGAAATCAAAACATTTAATTCAATATATAAACAAGGAAGTCTTTGATACAAAGTCACTTATCTGAGGCATAATGGGATTCCTCATGAGAGTGCACCACCCCACATCAAAAAGGGTGGAAAATGCATAGTCCCAAAACCAAGCACCAGGCTACAAGAATCCTGCCTGCCCACAGCCTGCCCCCAACACACATTAATATAATTATGCCCATTCCAAGCAATCACCTAGGTAATGGGCTTCCATTTGGACAGCACCATCTTTAACAATGTGAGCATAATATATTTTATCTGCCCAACAATACACCCCTATGCTCACTTTACTACCCACAGTCTACACCACCGGCATCCCCGTGCAAGGAAATTTGGCATATTACACAAATTACAACAACATGACAAATCATACAATTTCAACAATTACAAAGGTACATTTCACTAGTCTCTGGGCACTTTACCAAAAGCACAAAATGTCCTCGGCCTTCTTTCTAGCCATGGGAAAAGCTTCTCGGGGCAGAGGAAGGGCCTCCAGCAAAGCTGCCCCCCACCCCTATCAGAGTATATCACATTGTCCAAAATCTGTAAGTGTATCCAACAAAGGAGCCAGTGTTCACACTGGTCATAGTCCAGGAAATCAGTCCATGCACATGGGGCCTCAGCCACACCCCTCATCCTTGCCGTCCTGGCAGGTCTTACACTGTCCCAAAGAGGAGCATGTGGCAATGGCCATCAGCATTTCCATCTCTGATCTGGAGAGCATGGTGGCATTCATCCCTATGTCCCGAAATTTCAGACCTACCAGGGACATAGCAAGTACTCCTTGCTGCTGGACTCTCATCTTCTGGAGACTGCAGATTGCAACTCCAGCATGAATCTCCTCATCCTCTGAAGAGGAACTGAAAATACCAGCTCCCGCTGCCGGAATTGAACTTCCGGCTGCTGCTGCCTTCTTCTCCACGGGCTTTGCAACCCCGGCCCCAGCCTCAGCCCTGGCCTTCTGCTGCTGCTGGCTCTCCACAACATCCAGGGCAATTTGCAACTTATGAACCTGAAATTTCTCCTCCAGCACCTGCTGCATTTCCAAATGAATCTCGCAAACCTGGTTGGCCTCCTCTGGTGCTTGCCTTAGCTCCAGGGTCAGCATCTCTTTCTCCCACGTTTGCTTCAGTTCCTTCCACTTCTTGGTTTGCAGGTCCTGGGCAGCCTTTTCCACAGAGCTCTTGGTTTCCTCACACATGGCTGTAAAAGTCAGCCAGCCTACGGTCCCCAAAAGGTCAGCCATGGGGAACCATAACAGCAGCCAGTCCACTACTCCACCACTCAAAGGTGGCTCCATACTCATCTGTATCGAATCCTACCACAGACTATGCCAAATGTAAGGCCAGTATTCAGGGTAATCATCACAGCTGCCTGGCCCATGCAAGTTCGCATTGGATTTGGACAGATGGTAATGAAACAATGGAGCCAAGAACTGGTGAAATATTAGCTTTAATCCTAGCTTGCCCCAGCGGGCAAGTAAAAGCACACACTGGGCTCCAAAAACCACTCATTCAGTGCTCACAAAGCCTCTGACTTATTCACGTTTCCTAGAATCAAAGGTTTCTAACCTCCCCAGTCTCATTCACCTCTGTTCCTCATCTTCTCTCTGCCAAACTGGCTTCTCCTTCAACACTCTGCCATTTTGGCTGCTTCTCCTGGCCTCCTCCATGTGGCCTTTCTCTGCTCTCCTTTTCTGCTCTCTCCTCTAATACTAATTTCAGGAACTGGGAGAGCAAGCTCCCAGCCTGCCCCACTTTATACTGCAGAAACTCAAAACCTTTAACCCAATATATAAACAAGGAAGTCTCTAATACAAAGTCACTTATCTGAGGCATAATAAGATTCCTCATGAGAGTACACTACGCCACATCTAAAAGGGTGGGAAAGACTTAGTCTTAAAACCAAGCCCCAGGCTACAAGGATCCTGCCTGCCCACAGCCCACCCCCAACACATATTAATATAAGTATACCCATTTCAAGCAATCACCTGGGCTTCCATTTGGGCAGTGCCATCTTTAACAAAGTGAGCATGTAAAGCCAGTATCCAGGGCCACCATCACAGCATCCTGGCTCATGCAGGTTTGCATTGCATCTGGACAGTCGGTAAAGAAACAACGGAGCCAAAAGCTGGTGGGCCATCATCTTTAATCCTAGCTTGCACCCGGCAGGCAAGTAGAAATACACACTGGGCTCCAAAACCCACTCATTCACTGCTCACAAAGCTACTTACTTATCTGAGTTTTCCTAGAATCAAAGGTTTCTAGCTCACCAGCCTTATTCACCTCTGTTCCCCATCTCCTTCCTTCTACCTGCACAAACTCTGCACAAACTGGCATCTCACTCAGCACTCCACCATCTTGCTGCTTCTTCTGGTGTCTTCCATGTGGCCTCTCTCTCCTCTCCTCTCTGCTCTCTCCTTTAATATTAATCTCAGGAACCAAGAGAGCAAACTCTCAGTCTGCCCCCATTTTATAGTGTAGAAATCCAAACCTTTAATCCAATATACAAAATAGGGAAGTCTCTAATACAAAGTCACTTATCTGAGGCATGATGAGATTGTACCACCCACATCAAAAAGGGTGGGAAAGGCTTAGTCCACAAACCAAGCCCCAGGCTACAAGAATCCTGCCTGCCCACAGCCCGCCCCAACACACATTAATATCACCTGGGCGACAGGCTTCCATGTGGGCAGTGCCATCTTTAACAAAGTGAGCATAATATATTTTATCTGCCCAACAGAGCATAATATATTTTATCTGCCCAACAGCCATCTCCAAGTTATCTTTGAACAAATGTATATTCTTTTTTTTTTGTTTTCAAGACTAGAATGTAGAGTTCATGACAGAGGAAGTATATAGTTCCTATATCTTTTATGTCTTCATTTCCTCTCACCCCTCAACTCCCTTGTTGTACTCCACACATGTATTTTATATATATTCAGTTTATGATGCTCCTTCAGTCATGACTGCAAGGGCTTTCTTTAACCTTTTAAGAGCAGAGTCTATGGCCTGACCTGTGGTGGCGCAGTGGATAAAGCATCGACCTGGAAATGCTGAGGTCGCCAGTTCGAAACCCTGGGCTTGCCTGGTCAAGGCAAATATGGGAGTTGATGCTTCCTGCTCCTCCCCCCTTCTCTCTCTCTCTCTCCTTTCTAAAATGAATAAAAAAAAAGAGCAGAGTATATGAACACCTCTTCTTCTGAAAGGAGTGGCCAAAAAAATTGTTTTCTGCATAAAAAATTTCTGTGCTGTAAGGCCAGGAGCCGCCATCGTGGCCATTCACATGCAGGTTCCCATTGGATTCGGGCAGACGATAAAGAAATGGTGGAGTCAGAGGACGGGGGGCCATCCTATTTATTGGTGTCTCACCAAGACAGGCAAACCACAAAAGAAGACAAGGGAAAAGCAGAAAACCAGCTCTTCCCATGAAGGGCAAGGGATCAGGGAAGCCCCTGCAATTGTGATAGCAGGAACTGTGTGTCCAAGCTTCCTGGTCTGTCCCACTTTATAGTGTAGAAAACCAAAATCCCTTAATCCAATATACAAACAAGGAAGTCTCTGATACAAAGTCACTTATCCAAGGCATAATTGGATTCCTCATGAGAGTGCACCACCCAGATCATACAATCAGTCAAGGGTGTGGGGAAAAGCTTAGTCCCAAAACCAAACCTTAGGCTACAACGACCTGGCCTGCTTATAGCCTGTCCCCCACACCCAATATAAGTCACAAGCGAGCAAACATATATATGATATTTACAAACTTATTTGACCAACATTCCACCCCTTTTGCTCGCTTTACAATCTAAACCACAGGCATCTTCCATGATGGTCACTGTGCAAGGAGTAGGATACATTGCATAAACAGAAATAGTACCAACTACAGCAATAGGATTAACAGATCAAAACTATGGGCGAAATGAGAGAGCTGTCAGTGGCACCAAGAGAGGCAAATCTTTTCCCTCTGGCAGAATTCAGGCCAGAATTTTGTCTGCAGACAGCACCGTAGCTGGCACCAGAGGCTGCCCTGAGCGGGCATACCAAACCTTATTGGCCAATGCACCAGCATTTGCTGGTTCTATGTGTAGTAAAATAGGGGAACTCATTATTGGCCATAAAGAAATTACAAAGGTGCCCTTCAAAATGCTGTCCCCTTGAGCACTCAAGGGATAATACACTTCTACCTTAGGTGGCCAGGTGCTGGTTGCCCAAGGAGTTAACTGGAGGTCCACCTCTAACCTCTTTCCCCATGGTGCCAACAAGGCCACCCATCTCAGATGGGGGCCTGTACAGTCCAGGGCCAAGTCCATTGAAGCCGTTGTCCTTTAAGAAGGGCTGTTGGAGCAGGCAAGAGCACGTTGCCCTGCTGTCCGAAACCTGGCTTGAGTAAAATGTCCTTGCAAGACATCTACCCCCAAAATATATTCAGGAATAGGAGATACATACACCTTATATGGCTTAGGAGGCAGTCTCCCTATCCCCAATGGAATAGTTATTGGCTTCACTTGAACAGTTTGGCCCCCATAACCGTCAATGGCCACTGGGGTCCCAGCAAACCGCTCTGGGTTTCCATAGAGAAGGGAACATTCTGCACCTGTATCCACCAAGGCCAACACCTGTTGTACATTGGAAGGGGACCAGTGGATAGCCAGTTCCACAAGTGGCCTCCGGTCCCCGCCCATCCCCGTTAGACGGGTCCCTCGGCCTTTTTCCTATTCAAACTGGTACAGTGGGTCTTGGGAGTTCCCCTCTCCCTCGGCCATCTCTATCATATAATCTTGTAACCGAGCTGCACGTGCACCAAACGTTTTATTGGTAGCTGCTGGGGCCTTTCGTCTCAGTGGCTGGAACTTCTGTTCTGGTTTAAGCTGCCGCCAAAGCTCCAAAAGAATTTTATTAGACTGGCCATCCAATTTCCCCTTATCTGCTCCAGCCCCAATCAGGTCTACCCACATCTGTGTTCGTGTAACCTTTACAGGCCCATTTCCCTTGTTAGTTGGGGGGGAAACATAGGCAGCAGCCCTCACTGCTTTATGATCCCGAGCGGCCTCCAGCTCTCCCAAATCTGCTACCATCTGTGTAACTGCATTGATGGGCTGCCCCACATAGGGGCCCAAGATAGCCACAAGTGACCCAAAAAGGGCTGACGGGGCGCTAGCAAGGACAAATTCCCTCATTTTGGCCGTAAACACTTCCTCGTCTGGCCCACGAGACCCAGGGTTGAAAACAGCATTCTTCATACCTAGTTCTCGAAGGACCTTTACTAACTCACTGTAGCACTGCCACCGACTCATTGCCCCCGGCAGTTCTCCAGCATTCTGCCAGACCATACGAATGGCAGCCATCACCCATTCTAATAGGGTATGGTCTCCTGGATTGCCATGGCAGTTCTGAAGACGCTGCCTCAAGGAGGAGTGTGTGGTAATGGCGGCCAATTTCTCCATCTCTGTTCCGGAGAGCATGATGCCATCCACCCCTATATCCCATAATCGTAGTAACCAGGCTACCAGGGATTCAGTAGGTTTCTGCCTAAATTGTGCCCCCAACTCCATCAGCTCTGCCTGGGTATAGGGCCGGACCACAGAGTGTTCCATTACCTGGGCTGGAGGCTGTGGCTGCCCCTGAGGGACTCTTTGTTGCTGGGTTTTTACCTTCTTGGCGACAACTGGTCGGGCTCTCAGTGTGCGTATGGCAGCTTCAGCCTGAGCCTTCTCATCCTCAGAAGAGGAGTCGCAAGCGCCTGCTCCCGCTGACTCAAAGCCAATCCACCGGCACGGATGCTGTTGCTCCTTTGGTGACCGTTTAGGCTCCTGTGGCTGCTGGCTTTTGGCCAGAAGCTGAGACTCGAGCTCTTGAATCCGCAGTTGTTTCTCCAACAACTGCCGGTGCAAACGTTCAGCTTCCAGGGTAAACTGCAACTCACAAACCCATAATTCCTTCTCCAGTGCTCGCTCCAATTCCAGCCTTTTCTGCCGTTCTATTTGCAATTCATACTGAAGCTTTTGACCTCGGGCAGTTTCCTCTTGAGTAAAAAACATGTAGCCCATGGCCCCTAAAAGGACAGCCATGGGGAGCCAGAGCAGCAACCAGTACTCTATCCCACCCATCAAGGGTGGTGGCTCCATACCAATCTCTGAATCCTGCCGGAAACTATGCCAGTTGTAAGGCTAGGAGCCGCCATCGTGGCCATTCACATGCAGGTTCCCATTGGATTCGGGCAGACGATAAAGAAATGGCGGAGTCAGAGGATGGGGGGCCATCCTATTTATTGGTGTCTCACCAAGACAGGCAAACCACAAAAGAAGACAAGGGAAAAGCAGAAAACGAGCTCTTCCCATGAAGGGCAAGGAATCAGGGAAGCCCCTGCAATTGTGATAGCAGGAACTGTGTGTCCAAGCTTCCTGGTCTGTCCCACTTTATAGTGTAGAAAACCAAAATCCCTTAATCCAATATACAAACAAGGAAGTCTCTGATACAAAGTCACTTATCCAAGGCATAATTGGATTCCTAATGAGAGTGCATCACCCAGATCATACAATCAGTCAAGGGTGTGGGGAAAAGCTTAGTCCCAAAACCAAACCTTAGGCTACAACGACCTGGCCTGCTTATAGCCTGTCCCCCACACCCAATATAAGTCACAAGTGAGCAAACATATATATGATATTTACAAACTTATTTGACCAACATGTGCCTCATATTATAATTGTCAAATAAGAACAATCCTACTGTGTCAGTTCTAATTAATTTAGTTAATTAGTATTTGTAAAGCCAGTAGCCATGGCCACCATCACAGCTGCCTGGCCCATGCAGGTTTACATTTGATTCAGACAAATGGAAATGAAACAATGGAGCCAAGAACTGGTGGGCCATTAGCTTTAATCCTAGATTGCACCCAGCAGGCAAGAAATACACACAGTGGGAAAACACTTCCCTTTCTATTCAGGGCTCCCAAAGCAACTGACTCATCCAAGTATTCCTAAGATCATAGGTATCTATGTCACCAGCCTTACTCACCTCTGTTCCCCATCTCCTTCTTTCTGCACAAACTCTGCACAAACTGGCTTCTCCTTCAGCACTTCGCTATCTTGGCTGCTTCTCCTCTGCAGTGGTAATTTCAGGAACCGAGTGAGTGAGCCCCTGGTCTGCCCCATTTTATAGTCTAGAAATCAAAACCTTTAAGCCAATATACTAATAAGAAAGTCTCTGATACAAAGTCACTTATCTGAGGCATAAATGGGATTCCTCATAAGAGTGTACCACCCCACATCATGCAACAGTCCAGGATGTGGGCAAAGATTAGTGTTAAGAAGATTTTAGAATTAAAAGGGTAGGAAAGGCTTAGTCTTAAAACAAAGCTTTGGGCTGTAATTACTTTGCTGGCTTACAGCTTGTCTTCCACACCCAATGCAAACTATCATATAAGTGAGCAAACATATATATCATATCTACAGACTTATTTAACTGACTGTATCTGATCAAGATTATAACAGTACACTGGGAGAACAAATATCTCTCTCTCTGTAAATATTTTGGTTAGCAAAATAGTCCCATCAAATCTTTTATCTTGAACTTGAATAAGCATGACATACCAATTTGGCAGGTACGTTGTCCACCAAATCTTGGTAAGGATTGAATGCAAGGTAACTATGTACCATGCAATGGTTTCTTTGTGCCATTTCATTTCTTATATATTTACTTAATTAATACATTTCTGTCACAGAAACAATGACTTCTCAGAGACCACATGTCATGCACCAAGGAACCTATGCAAGACCACCTCACAATCCCCTATACAGGTTTCATGAAATGGTCCTGACTCCCAGTCCTTAAAGGCATTTATTGATACACACAGAACAGAAACAGGGACAAGAATGAGAAAGTGAGGAAGCAGAGAAGAAAATGAGGAAGTCAGGAAGGGGAGATTCTTTAGAGCAGATTAAAGGGCAAGTGAAGTAGCTCAAATGTCCCCACCTATTGATTAATCAGAATTACTAATTCTATCCCTATTGTGTTGCTTTCAGCACACTACTGAGTTCAGTACTTCTGTTAATAAAGCCACTGTGTCTTTTGTCTCCAAATACTAAACTCTGCCCCTATGCTATGTTCCTTTTCAGAACCTCTACACATTTCAATACTATAAACCCTCAAAATTTAAGCTTTCATCTTTGAAGTTTTATAGATTTTAACCTGTTAGTTTAGCATATACAACAACCCTTTCTGTGATAAACAAAAATCACAATCTATGGCCATGGGTAATAAATTAACTCTCAGTTTTAATTTTTTGTTGCCAAAAATTAAAGTAAGAACACTGTATGGCCAGTAGTTGTGGTCACCATCACAACTGCCTGGGCCATGCAGGTTCAAATTTCATTCAGACAGATGGTAATGAAACAATGGAACCAAGAACTGGAGGGCCATTAGCTTTAATCCTAGCTTGCACCCGGCAGACAAGAAATACACACAGTGAGAAAACACTCTCTTTTCCATTCAGGGCTCCCAAAACCACTGACATATATGAGTTTCCTGGAATCAAAGGTTTCTACCTCACCAGCCATATTAACCTCTGTTCCCCATCTTCTTCTCTCTGCACAAACTGGCTTCTCCTTCAGCACTCCACCATCTTGGCTGCTTCTCCTCTCCTCCACGTGGCCTTTCTCTGCTCTCCCCCAGCATGGGCTCCTCTGCCCCATTTTATAGTGTAGAAATCAAAATCTTTAATCCAATATACAAACAAGGAAGTCTCTGATACAAAGTCACTTAGGGTGAGAAAGGCTTAGTCTTAAAACTAAGCATTAGGCTATAATGACCCTGCTTACTTACCGCCTGTCCCCCACACCCAATGCAAACTATAAGCGAGCAAACATATATATCATATTTCCAAACTTATTTGACCAAGAAACACCTATCCCATTAGTTTGTTGTGACCTTTTAAAAGTTCATCCGCTATATGGGAAGGTATTTTTATTTTGTTGTTTGTTGTTGGTGGTGTTTTTAATATATAATATATAGCACTTACTATTTTCCAGATGTTACTGTTGGCACTTTTCAAAATATTACCTTATTCAATGTGCATAATGATAATGTGAGGCTTATACTATTATTATGTACAGATAGATAAATTGATACATGGGGAGAAAAAGTGGCTTGCCCTAAGCACAAAGTTAGTTAGTGACACCTAAATAGAACTAGGCATATAACTGGTGGTTAATAAATATTAGATAAACTTATTCTTCTGATTATCAATACTGCTATTATTATATAAAATCTGGTCATAATTTGTATGCTTTTTTATACTATTAGTTTGCATAAAGAGTGCTAGCTCTATCATAAACTAACAAATTTAAACATATTTGTTGTGTTTCAATCCATTTCAGTAGTTATCCTTATTGATCCTCAAATTCTCACATCTTTGGGCCAATAGTAAACTCTTCAAATTGTGGACAAAAAAGGGGCCACATACTGAACCTGA
Source organism: Saccopteryx leptura (assembly GCF_036850995.1). Lineage (NCBI taxonomy): Eukaryota > Metazoa > Chordata > Mammalia > Chiroptera > Emballonuridae > Saccopteryx > Saccopteryx leptura. The sequence goes on along the minus strand of NC_089516.1, from coordinate 91,908,376 downwards.
CAAGCTCAGGGAAAGCCTGCACAGTGTCCTTACTGACTCTGGGACCTAAAGTAAATACACAATATGGTTTCAAGTTGAAACTTTTTAACTAAAAGCGGTTTATAGTGAGTAGTCATGTCCAAGGAAATTATTCTCTATTTAAATAAGGTCAATGTGTTGTAAAGTACCCCACCCCCAAATGTTTTAAAGTGCTGTACCTCACTTCTACGTGTTTATGTAGAGACATCAAGACCAGATGAATTTTGAAGGGTTTTATTAAAAGGAGATTTATTAATATGCCTGCCACATATGACAAACACGGGCATTATAGACCCAAATCGTGCGTGCCAAATACATTTCAGAGACTGGTTATATACCCCGGATTACACACAGGTTGGGGGGAGCATGACATCATGGCACAAGCTTATAACATTTGTTTAGGGAATCCATAGGAACATAAAACTTTTAAGGTAACACAATCAAAGACATTCACAAATCTTTTAGTATTTATCTCCTCTCCTTTGCCTAGAGGTACATGTTAATCTCAGGATTCTAGGAAGTAAGAGAGAGCAAAAATCAGTGTAAGGTGCTTTGTAAATTTTTCTCTTATTGAAAGGGAAAAGAAGTTCTTCAGATAACCTTAATCCTTTCAGAGAACTAAATGACCCAGTTGTCCTTGTAAGTCAGGAGATTTCTATATTCTTTTCCGTCCATTTTCGAAAGAAAAGAAGGGACAGAAAGCCTGACTTTTCCTCTTTAAAATAGCATTACCAATACTAAATTTTACAGTTCTCTGGCACTTTACCACAGATGTTTGCTTTGAAGCCTGTCTGTAGCCTTTTGCATCTACAATAATTTACCTGATAACATGCTTTTGAAATGTAGGGGTATAAAGCCAGTAGTCGCAGCCACCATCACAGCCGCCAGGCCCATGCAGGTTCACATTCGATTCCGACAGACAGTAATGAAACAACAGAGCCAAGAACTGGTGGGCCATTAGCTTGAATCCTAGCTTGCAGCCAGCGGGCAAGAAATACACACAGTGGGAAAACACTTCCTTTTCCATTCAGTGCTCCCAAAGTCACTGACTTATCCGAGTTTCCAAGAATCAAAGGTTTGTACCTCACCAGCCTTATTCACCTCTGTTCCCCATCACCTTCTCTCTGTACAAACTCCGCACAAACTGGCTTCTCCTTCAGCACTTGTAAAGCCAGGAGCCACGGCCAGGGCCACTATCACAGCAGCCTCCTGGCCCATGCAGGTTCGCATTGGATTCGGACAGTCGGTAAAGAAACAGCGGAGCCAAAAACTGGTGGGCCATAGCCTTTAATCCTAGCTTGCACCTGGCGGGCAAGTAAAAATACACACTGGGCTCCAAAACCCAGTCACATTCAGTGCTCACAAAGCCACTTACTTATCCGAGTTTCCTAGAATCAAAGGTTTCTAGCTCACCAGCCTTATTCTCCTCAGTTCCCCATCTCCTTCCTTATCCCAGATACAAACTCTACACAAACTGGCATCTCACTCAGCACTCCGCCATCTTGGCTGCTTCTCCTGGCCTCCTCCACATGGCCTCCTTCTGCTGCTGGCTCTACTCTCTCCTCTAATCATCCCAGGAACCAAGAGCCCAAGCTCCCACTTCGTCCCCATTTTATAGTGTAGCAATCCAAACTCTTAATCCAATATACAAAACAGGGTAGTCTCTAATACAAAGTCACTTCTCTGAGGCATGATTGGATTGTACCGCCCTACAGCAAAAAGGGTAGGAAAGGCTTAATCCCAAAACCAAGCCCCAGGCTACAACAATTCTCAACACACATTAATATCACCTGGGCAATGGCCTCTTTAACAAAGTGAGCATAATACATTTTATCTGCCCAACAGCACTCCACCATCTTGGCTGCTTTTCTCCTCTCATCCATGTGACCTTTCTCTGCTCTCCTCTCTAATGCTAATCTCAGGAACCAAGAGAGCAAGCTCTCGGTCTGCCCCACTTTATAGTGTAGAAATCAAAACTAATCCAATATATAAACAAGGAAGTCTCTGATTGTAAAGCCAGTATCCATGGCCATCATCACAGCCGCCTGGCCCATGCAGGTTCTCATTAGATTCGGACAGTCAGTAATGAAACAACAGAGCGAAAAACTGATGAGCCATCACTTTGAATCCTATCTTGCACCTCGTGGGCAAGTAAAAACACACACTGGGCTCCAAAACCCACTCATTCAGTGCTCACAAAGCCACTACCTTATCCAAGTTTCCTAGAATCAAAGTTTCTACTTCACCAGTCTGATTTTCACCTCTGTTCCCCATCTCCTTCTCTCTGCACAAACTGCACTAACTGGCTTCTCTTTCAGCATTCAACCGTCTTGACTGCTTTTCCTCTCCTCCACGTGGCTTTACTCTGCTCTCCTTCCTGCTCTCTGCCCTCCGCCAAGAATGCAATCACACTTCTCTCAAAACAATGTGATCTCTCTTCCTTTTAAAACCTTTAGGCATGAAAGCCCTTCCCCAACACATATTAACATAATCACACCCATCCCAAGCAATCACCTGGGCCACGGGCTCATACATGGGCAGCACCATCTTTTTTTTTGGGGGGGGCAGCACCATCTTTAACAAAGTGAGCATAGCATAATTTTATCTGCCCAACACTGATACAAAGTCACTTATCTAAGGCATAATGGGATTCCACATGAGAGTGCATCACCCTACATCATGCAATCAGTCAAGGGTGTGGGGAAAAGTTTAATCTTAAAACTAAACCTTAGGCTATAACCACCCTATCTGCTTACAGCCTGTCCCCCAATTCAAACTATAAGAGAGCAAACATATATATCATATTTGCAAACTTATTTGACCAACAAGGGGTCATCTATTTTCTAATCTCTCAGGGCAGGCATTTTACCAGAGCAGGAACCAACAAATCCTTTCATTGTTATTATTATCATGTTAATTAACTTAACCTGTTTTGTGCCTCCCTGTGTAAGAAAAGTTTTGGTGTATTTATTTTCACTTTTATCTAATCCTAGAGATTTCTGCACTTTGATTTCTCCTGCCTTTCTAATATATCACTAGTCAATTTCATGTAACCCCTTATGTCTTTCCCTTTGATTCTGATGTATAAAATAAGTGGTGAAAGCCGTTTTTCAGAGCACTTTCCCAATCTGTTCAGACTTTGTTTCCCAGCAATTGTTAACAGTTTGGCTCAAATAAAACTAAAAATTCTTAAAGGTTTTGAAGTTGTTTTATGTTGATAAAAATTAACTCATTTTTTTGACACAATATGGGTAGGTTTTGATAGATTTATGACACACAAAAAAAATCTTAGTTCTATCACTTTTGCATGATGCAAAAAACTAACCTATTGTTTTAAAGACAAATAAAATGAAAATAAATAATTTTTCTTTATTTTATGAACTGCTTGCTCATCCATATAACTAAATGTTTAATAAGTGAACATTTCTCATTAGTTTCAGTATGGAAGTATTCCAGATAATTCATGACAAATGAATTATAAATTTAATATCAATATTTTTAATATTGATAAATAAATAAATCTAATAAATTAGTATATCTAGGCAATCATTATTAATGGCTTATATCTGCTAAAATCTTAAAGAAAAATATAATGTATCTTCTTATGGAGTGTGCAACCCCACTATAAAGCCAGTAGCCACGGCCACCATCACAGCTGCCTGACCCTTGCAGGTTCGTATTTGATTAGGACAGATGGTAGTGAAACAACAAAGCCAAGAACTAGTGGGCCATTAGCTTAATCCTAGCTTGCACACGGTGGGCAAGAAATACACACAGTGGGAAAACACTCCCCTTTCCATTCAGGGCTCCCAAAGCTACTGACTTATCCGAGTTTCCTAGAGTCAAAGGATTGTACTTCACCAGCCTTATTCACCTCTGTTTCCCATCTCCTTCTCTCTACACAAACTCTGCACAAAATGGCTTCTCCTTCAGAATTCTGCCATCTTGTCTGCTTCTCCTCTCTTCCACATGGCCTTTCTCTGCTCTCCTCCAGCATGGGCTCTTTGCCCCATTTTATAGTGTAGAAATCAAAACCTTTAATCTAATATACAAACAAGGAAATCTCTGATACAAAGTCACTTATCTGAGGCATAATGGGATTCCTCATGAGAGTGCTCCACTCACATCAAGCAAAAGTCAAGGGTGTGGGGAGAAGCATAGCTTTGAAAAGATCTTAGTATTAGAAGGGCGGGAAAGGCTTTCTTAGACTATAACGACCCTGCCTGCTAACAGCCTGTCCCCAGCACCCAATGCAAACTATAAGCGAGCAAAGATATATCATATTTACAAACTTATTTGACCAACACCCACCTGTTAAAAATTCTTACTAAAACAGTTGATTCTGAATCTAATCAAGCCTGTCGTCCAGGGCTGTCTAATAACACTTGCTGCAATTATGGAAGTTTTATAATTTACACTATTTAATAGGATAGCCACTAGCTATATGTAGGTATTTACTGTTGAAATGTAACTTGTACAAATTGAAGAACTAAAATTATAATTTATTTGGTTTTAATCAATTTAAATTCAACTAGCCACATGTATCTAGTAATCACTCTATTTGACAGCACAGCTTGAATGCAACAATCAATTTACAGGAAATTGAGAGGACAGAGAGCTATATTCAATGATACCACAAGAATGTAATCAGTGATTTGAAACAGTAGGAAATTCTGTAGAACAAATGACCTAGTTACTTCACCAAGTAAATTACAAAGGGGAAAAACTGCAAAAAGATGGAGTGAAACTCTAAAGGTTAAAAAGTAATGAATACATATATTAAACAATCTAATGTATGGAACTTATTTGAATCTTGATTCAAATAAATAAACCACAAAAATCAAATTATTATATAATTGAGAAAATGTGTATGTATAATATATACTATACATTACAATTTAGTGTATACACATACTGAAGTAATTCCGAATAAAAGGACGTAATGTCATAATGATGTCTTCAAAATCATTCCGTGGGTAAGATGGAGAAGAGTGGGTGTGGTTTCAGTGAAACAAAATCAGCTACTAGTTGTTCATCATTGAAGCTGGCTGATGAATACTTAAGAGTTCACTAGACAGAGATCTCTACTTTTGTACATGTTTGACATTTGTCAAAATGAATGTTTTATTTTTATTACTGGCTCAAATATTTTGAAATACACCAAGTTTCTCTATCATGGTATACATTTTCTGCTTGATTTTGCTTGTTACAGAAGATTAGGCAGACTACAAACCAGTGATACACATTCTAGTTAAAGGTCTTTTATAGACCAAGAAAGAAAATTTTAAAATTAATGTCTTATTAATTATAAATTTCTCCAAATGTTAGCTATTAATTTGTTTAAGAAGATAGAATTGTAAATATACTGTAACAATTTTTAAACTTCAGCAGAACACTAATGGATTTTTAAGAAGGGGGATTTAAAAGATTGAAATATTTTAGTCAACTAACATGTCTTGGGTTTATTGTTATTTTCTTCTAGTTCTCAGAAGTGTTAGTCACTGTAGAGGAATTTTCAAATTTTAATGTAAAAGATATTTAATATTTTTTTCTGAAGCAGAATCTTTGGTTTCTAGTTTGCTAATCATGCTTGTATCTTTGGGGCTAAAATAATGTTTTATTTTTAAGTATATATAATTGAATTTTCTGGTTGGTTTAAGATTTAACTTATCTGCCTGTGATTTTTCAAGAAAAATAACAATAAAAGAAGAATTTAAATTATTATATTAACTTTTAAGTAATGAATGTTTATTAATATTTTGCTAAATAATTTAAATATATTAACTTATTAATTGTCTCAGAGACCTAAAATAGATAGTATTCTTTATTATTTGCAATTACAGATTAGATTAGTGAAAACACAAAAGTTAACTAACTTATACAAAGTCATAGAATTAGTTAGTTATAAATCCTGAGAATACTGTGATATAATTACGAAACATGTAGTGACTTTTGTGTGTGTCTGTTTGGTTTTTTTGTTGTTGTTTGGTCTTTTGTAGAATGACCATAGCTAGTAAGTTCTATGTGACAATAGAATTGTCAAAACACCTTCTGACAATATGTCCAAAGATCCAGACTGAATGTAAATTATTGATGAATTTTAGAAGAATATAATAAAAAGCATGACCTTTGAATCTAAGCTGGCAATGTGTAATGTACATTATGTACTGTCATTGGCTTCTTATGTATCTAAAGGAAGTTTAGTTATCTTAACCTTTTCCTTAAACATCTTCTTGTGGCTGGTTAGATTCAATCTTGTCATTTCTAATATAACAAACAAAACAACAATGCTGAATCTTGAGATAACGTTGGAGGAAAGCCAAAGTACTAAGTGACTGTCTGTTTCCATCCTGAGTAAGTGAAGGTAGAGGTCAAAAACTTGTGACTGAAAGCAGTTTCGTCCAGGGAAGGCCCAAGGACATGGGTGATTAGCCCAAGTATAGCTTTCTGCAGGTCAGTTATCAGACAGCAAATGGTGTCGTGTTATGTCTCAGAAAAGGTAAGAGAAATCTAATCAATTTTGCAAAACTAAGTAATAAAATTGTACATTGTATTCTGCTTGTTAGTTTCTTACACAAGATGACATATTTCAGCTTAATAATTTTGATAACTGATATCTCTCCAAGGCATCTCAATCCTGGAGAGATTGGGGTCCTCCACTTGCATTATTTTTGTTGCTTCCTCATTCCTTTGCAGCTCCTCTTCAGGAAACCCTGAACATTAACATCAAGATAGCTTGTTTTTTTGTTTGTTTTTTTTTATCTTATTTTTATTCATTTTAATGCAGTGACATTGATAAATCAGGGTACATATGTTCTCAGAAAACATCTCCAAATTATTTTGACATTTGATTATGTTGCATACCCCTCCCCCAAAGTCAAATTGTCTTCCGTCACCTTCTATCTGGTTTTCTTTGTGCTTCTCCCTTCCCCCTACCCCCTCCTCTCCTTCCTCACCTGGCCCCCTTCCCACCCATCCACCCCACCCTCTGTTACCATCACATTCTTATCTAAGTCTCTGAGTCTCATTTTTATGTCCCATCTATGTATGGGTTCATATAGTTCTTAGGTTTTTTTTTTTCTGATTTACTTATTTCACTCCGTATAATGTTATCAAGGTCCATCCATGTTATTTTAAATGATCCGATGTCATCATTTCTTATGGCTGAGTAGTATTCCATAGTATATATGTACCAAAGCTTTTTAATCCACTCGTCCTCTGACAGACACTTGGGCTGTTTCCAGATCTTTGCTATTGTGAACAATGCTGCTATAAACATGGGGGTACATTTCTCCTTCTGGAACTGTTCTATGGTGTCCTTGGAGTATATTCCTAAAAGTGGGATGGCTGGGTCAAAAGGCAGTTCGATTTTCAATTTTTTGAGGAATCTCCATACTGTTTTCCACAGAGGCTGCACCAGTCTGCATTCCCATCAAGGGAACCCTCTTACACTGCTGGTAGGAAAGATAGCTTGTTTTAAAATTATACCAAGTCTGGTTTGGTGCATGTTAAAGTATATTTGTGTGGTTTATTGTCTGAGTCAAATTGCTTCTAAAATAGGGAATCAATTATGCAACAAATAACACTTGTATATCTTTCTTATTATAAAACTTTATGTTTATTATGAACATGAAAAATAAATAAAATAGAATGCATAAAATGTATAAAGTTAATATAGAATAAAATGCATAGAATAAAACATGTAAAAATAAAATAATATACAATTTCATAATTATTACACTCAGATGATAGCTATAATTAAACAGTTTTTTCCTTCCAAATTTGTTTGTATGTAACTATATTTTTTACAAACAATGTAGGAAAAAACTTGAAAAACATTGACATGAACCAGCAAAATATTATTGAGTGTCTTGCTGAGTATGTTTTCAAGGTTATTTTTGTCTTTCTTTGTATTAAGGTTACTTTAAAAGCTTTTAAGTTGTAGTATACTGATAATAAATAATGCTTCTTCATAGAAATGTTAATTGGTTAATTTTATATCATAGTATTTGAACTATTACTAATTTCATACAATAATATTTATGTTTTAAGATATAAAAAAGAAGTGTAAATATTATCCAGGGGTTTCACTTCTTTTCTGGGGAAGGGTTTAATGAGTTTTCTGTTGTACACAAGGTAGTTGCATTATATTAAGCAGAATTATGGTCTTTTTATTACCTTTATATAGAGTGAGTATGGTTTAAGAATCTGTGTATGGAAACCAAGATGTAACTGATGAAACTGTGATGGTTAATTTTACCTGTCAACTTGACTGTTCAACAGGGTGCCTAAATATTTGGTTAATCAGTATTTCTCAGCATCTGTGAGAATGTCTCTGAAAGAGATTACTATTTCAATCGGTTGACTGAGTAAAGCAGATTGCTCTGCCCTGTGTAGTGGGCATCATCCAATAATTGAGGGCTAGCATGAAACAAAAAAATCAGAAGAAGAAATAATTCTCTCTTTTCCTGGTTGATTGAGTTGGAACATTACTCTTTCATTGCCCTCTGAATGAAAGTTATACAATCCTCCTGGGTCTCAGCCCTTTGGACTCAGACTAGAACCACAATACCAGCTTTCTTAGGTCTCCAGAGTGCAGATAGCAGGTCATGGGATTTTATATCTATGTATCTATCTCTATATGCATTCTATCGGTTCTGTTTCTTTGGAAAACTCTGACACCCTGAACTACTAGAGATAATATTGATTATTGCTCTGTGAATACTGACCAGGTTGAATATATTTGTAAATCAATTTCTGCATTCATTATGCTGTACATGGATTTATGTGTTTTCCAAATTTTTGGAAATAATTATTATATCTTACTGCCACTGAAATTAACTGAAGTTATATAAAACATTTGACACATTTATTTTACATTTAAGACATGATTTTATATTTTAAAAATCCTTTAACATTACTTTCTTAACTGAAAATACATCATTTATATGTTTTTATGCATTTACATATACATTGAAACTTTCTTTTTAATGGTTCTGTAATCTATGAATAGATATACCATATCCTTTGATATGTTATTTATTCCATTTTCAACTTTAAGTATAAAAAGTGTATTAATGGAAAAATAAAGATTATAATCATAACACTAAGATGTAAGTTCCATGAGGACTGATATATTTTCTTGTTTTTCTTCCACTGATTTATTCCAGTGCCTAGAAGAATTCTCAGAATATAAAATGTCGAGGCAGTCATTAAATATGTGTTGAATAAATGAATGATCACAACAAAAATTCAGAAATATAAATTTTTAAAAATTATTTTATGTGACATATTAGCAAAGATTTAAAATATTAATAATATCTCATGCTGGCAAGAATGTGAAAAAAATAACTGTATCCACTCTTGATAAATTTCTAAATTATTGAACAGTTTTTGGAAGAAATATGACAGTATCAATTTAAGTGAAAATATGAGTACCTTGTAGAATAACCTACAAGGTAATCATAACCTTGATACCAAAACCAGAAAAAGACACTAAAAAAAAGAAAATTAAAGGCCAATATCTCTGATGAGCATAGATGCCAAAATTCTGAACAAAATATTACCAAACTGAATTCAACAATAAATTAAAATTATTGGATACTATGATGAAGTCGGATTTATACCAGGGATGCAAGAAGGTTCAACATTTGCAAAACAATTAATGTGGTTCATCACATCAACAAAATCAAGGATAAAAATCATATGATTATCTTAATATTTATAGATGCAGAAAAAGTATTTGACAAAATTTCATATTCATTGAAAATAAAAGCCCTCAATAAAATGGGTATAAAAAGGATCTTACCTCAAGTTGGTAAAATCTATATATGACAAACTCTGAGCTAACATTATAATTAATGATAAAAAACTGAAAGATTTGCTTTGAGAACAAGAACAAGGAAAGAATGCCCAATTTCACCATAATTATTCAACATATACTGGAAGACCTAACCACACAAAAAAAGTAATAAATGGCATCCAAATAAGATAGAAAGAAGTAAAACTATCAGTATTTGCAGATGACACAATACTATAGACAGAATACCCTACAGAATCTATAAAAAATTAATATGTAATAGAAACCTTTAGTAAGGTAGCAAGATAAAAAATTAATATGCAAAAATTAATTGCTATCCTGTAGACTAATAACTAAAAATCACAAAGAAAATTGAAGAAGACAATCTCATTCACAATTGCACAAAAATGCTAAAATACTTAAGATTATACTTAACCAAGTAAGTGAAAAAGCTAGATTCTGAAAACAGTAAGACATTGAGGGAAGAATTTGAAAAAGACAGAAATAAATAGAAGACTATGCCATGTTCTTGGATAGGAAAAATTAAATTTGTTAAAATGATTATGTTATCTAAAGCAATTTACAAATTTCATTCTACTTCTATCAAAACAATGTAATTCTCTTTATAACTAGAACAAATAATCCTGGAATTTATATGGAACCACAAAGGACCCTGAATAGCCAAAGCATTCTTGAGAAAGAACAAAATTTGAGGTATCATACTCCAGAAACTATATTACAGTCAGACAAACAATATTATAATCAAAACAGTATGCTACTGCCACAAAAGCAAACATATAGATTAATGAAACAGAATAGAGAGGCTAGAAATAAACCTTCATTTATATGGTGAACTAATCTATGGCAAGTGAGGTAGAAATATACGCAGTAGTTAATGACAGTCTCCTCAAAAAGTGGTATTGGAAAAGTGGACAGATTTATGCAAAACAAAACAGAAGAAACAAAACTGAACCACTCTTTTGTACTACATACAAAAATAAACTCAAAAAAGGGTTAAAGACTTAAATATCAATGGTGAAAGAATAAATCTCCTAGAAGAAAACATAGGAAGTGAATTATCTGACATCAGCTTGAGTAGTATTAGTATTTTTGAACATGTCTCTTAAAGCAAGGGAAAAAGAGAAAAGAAACCTTTTTTTTTTTTTTTTTGTATTTTTCTGAAGCCGGAAACGGGGAGAGACAGTCAGACAGACTCCCGCATGCGCCCGACCGGGATCCACTCGGCACGCCCACCAGGGGCGACGCTCTGCCCACCAGGGGGCGATGCTCTGCCCCTCCGGGGGCGTTGCTCTGTCGCCACCAGAGCCACTCCAGCGCCTGGGGCAGAGGCCAAGGAGCCATCCCCAGCGCCCGGGCCATCTTTGCTCCAATGGAGCCTCCCTGTGGGAGGGGAAGAGAGAGACAGAGAGGAAGGAGAGGGGGAGGGGTGGAGAAGCAGATGGGCGCTTCTCCTGTGTGCCCTGGCCAGGAATCGAACCCGGGCCCTCTACACGCCAGGCCGACATTCTACCACTGAGCCAACCGGCCAGGGCCAAGAAACCTTTTTTTAACTAAAACTATATCAAATTAAAAAGCTTCTGCACAGTGAAGAAAACCTTCAACAAAACAAAAAGGCAACCTACTGACTGGGAGAATATATTCGCAAATGAACGGGATTGATATTCAAAATATATCAGATACTCATACAATTCGATAACAAAAAGGTAAACATTCTCATTCAAAAATGAGCACAAGACATGAAAAGATATTTCTCTAAAGAAGACATACAGATGACAAACAGACATGAAAAGATATTTATTATCTCTTATCATCTGGAAAATGCAAATCAAAACCACTATTATATATCTACCATCTTATACCAGTCAGAATGGTCATTATCAAATTCAGCAAAAAACACATGAGTTATCAAAGATTTGGAGAAAAAGAAACCCTTGTGCACTGTTTGTGGGAATACAGACTGATACAGCCTTTATGGAAAACATTATGGAGATTCCTTATAAAACTAAAAATAAATACATCTTACAACCCAGCAAATTCACTTTGGGTATTTTTCCAAAGAGAACAAAACCACTAATTCAAAAATATATACACACCCCTAGGTTCACTGCTGTGTTAGCCAAAATATGGAAGCAAGCTTGGTGTCTATCAATAGATGACCAGAAAAAAAGGATGTGCTATATATACATATATAATAAAAAGTTATGTAGCAATAAAAAGAATGAAATATTGTCATTTGCAACAACATAAGTCAAACTAGAGAATATTATACTACAATAAGTGAAATGAGTCTGGCAGAGTAAGACAAATATCACATGTTTTCACTTATATATAGAATCTAAAAATAACAAAAATGAATACAAAAAAACAAACTGTTAAAAACAGAGACCAAACAGATGATTTCCAGAAGAAAAGGTGTGGAAGGAAGGGTGAAAAGGAGAAGGGGGTTATAAACAATAATACTATGATAAGTTTACATGGTGTTAGATGAGTAAAAGAATTAGTAAGGTGATTACATTGTAAGGTATAAAAATTTTGAATCACTATATTGTATTCCTAAAACTAATATAACAACAAAGGATTGCATACCAACTATACTTAAATAAAAAATAAATTTAATTAAAAAATATTAGTACCATTGATCAATATTTACAATTCTGAGAATCTATCTCATGATGTAAAATTTATAATTATGTATACACACACAGAAAATTTATTATAGTATTGTTCATAAAAGTAATAAGAATTTGAAGCAATCTTAATGTTAATCAATTGAGAGTTAGTTAAAGAAGCAGTGCTACATCAAAGCACTGAAATTCTATCAAGTTGCAAAAAATAATTACGTGTAAAGATATTGAAAGGTACTCAGAATAGATGAAGTGAAAAAAAGCAAACTATAAACCCATATATATATAGTTACATGATGCAATTAAAAATGCTTCTTGTATGTTGTATAACATAAAATATTGAAATACATATACGTAATGTTTACTGTGATTCCTTCTGAACCATGGACTGGAGCAGGATCTTGAGAAGTTTTTCATTTTTCACACTTTACACATCCATATTATTTTAACTCTTTAGCAATAAGTATTGATTGCTTTTAAAATTTAAAAGTAAAAAAGTGAATAAATTCATATGAAACTTTGGTTACAATAAAGAAAATATGCTAAGTATATAAGTCAGTGACCATAAGAAGGATGTTTTATATATATATATATATATTTTAATAATTTTATTTAAACAATTAATTTTAATGGGGATAACATTATAATGATTGAAATAAGTAAGTAAGAAAAAGCTAAGAACTGTATGATTCCATACATAAGTGAGAGACAAAATTAAGACTCATAGACATAGATAAGAGTGCAGTGGTTACCAGGGGAAGGGGAAAGGAGGAGAGGGGGAGAGGATGTTTTATATTTTAAAACACCATATTTTTTTCTAGATACTTTTTTTAATTTCTATTTTTAATTTATTGTATTGACGTGGTTTCAAGTGTTCCACTCAATATAATACCCCTTATGCACTTCATCGTGCCCCCCATGCTCCAGGCAAAGTCTCTTTCCACCCCCTGTACTCTCTCTCCCACTGCCTACTTCCACCAGCCTTTTCGCTCTGGCTATTGTTACCCTGTTATCTGTATTCATGTGCTTTGTATATATTCAATATGTCTCTGGGTAATGATTTCACCTTCTCTGGTCTCATCCCCTCTTCCCCCTTCCCTCTGACTGTTGTCCATCTGTCCCATGTGACCCTGCCTATGTTTCTGTTTGTTCCTAAGTTTAGTGTGTTCATTAGATTCCACATAAAAGTGAGATTATATGGTATTTGTCTCTCTCCACCGGCTTGTTTTACTTTGCATAATAGACATATAGGTTTCCTATTCAGTAAAGAGTCATTCATATTGTCTAATTCAAATGTTAAATGTTAGGCCAAACATAGTCTAAATTATTTTCTTCCTTCAAAATTTTAAAGTGCAAAAATATTTGAAGATAAATGACTCAGACTAACTGTTTTTCTTGTTAACACTGTTTGGGTGAAAGAGCATTAACTTTGATCAATAGAAAAAATAAAAAATGAAACATTATTTATTCAGAATATTTATTAATTTTCTCAGGGAAAAATTTTTCTTATGTGATTATTAGTTCTTTATAAATATGGAGTTAATAATGACTATACTCAGATATGACTCATGCTACTATTTTACATAGTCATAGAGTCATTTATTAACAGATATATATTGTGCATATATCCACACTTTTGCTTAGATAAATGTAAAATTTTATTTCAAAATGGAGAATTTTATGGATATATTTTCTCATAAATAGAAGTAATACAAAATATAGATAACCACAAAATTATCATGGTATCTCATAAATAATGAAATAAAATTTACCTGCTGATCCAATTACTGTGTATAAAGTGCTTTGGGTTTCATCTAGATATTGCCATATAATGCCTACTTAAAATACTATACTTCTTTGAATTTGCCATCCCCTTTTCTTCCCAAACAGAACATCTTAGACTTCCTCAGCTCCATTATTTATATTCTCATTATGTACAATCATATAATACTTTCATAAAAGAATTCTTTCTTATTCAACTAAAAATTCTTCTACTAAAACTAATACAGTGTATTGTACATATCAAGTATTCAACTAATGTTTATTTAATTGATGTACAAATCAGTAGTACAAGCAAATTAATTCATAGATTTGTTTACCTCTTCTTTTTGTTCTATTTACAACTTTTGTAGATACTGTAGTATTTATTTAGTAGTATAAAATACAACAAAGCAAATTAAACCAGCACAGCATTTTTTTTTTTTACTTATTTTTAAATTTTAAAAATGTATTTATTTTATGGAGAAAGGAAGGGAGAAAAAAAGAGAAAGGAACATATACCTGTTTCTGTATGTGCTCTGAAAGAAGATTAAACCAGCAACCTTCGTATTTCAGGACAATGCTCTAACCAACTGAGAGCTATCCAGCTAGGGCCAAATATCATTTAAATTAAGAGATTTAATTTAAATTTCTGTTGCCTTCCTGAGTTTGTATCCTAGATCTGCCATTTACTAACTAGATGGTTTTAAACAAGTTATTCAACTTTTTAATGCTTTAATATTATTATTTGAAAAATGGAAATAATAGTAATAGGACCCCTCTAATAATTATAAGGATTTTATGACTTGATATATATATAAATTGTTTTTAACAATGTCAGGTGTATAAGTTTTATAAGTATTTATTTCTATTATGTGCTGAAAAATAATTATTCATATATAGACTGTGGATAACTATGAACAGCAAATAGATTAATCAAGTTCCAGTGCAAGCAAAAAAAAAAACAAGAAGGTAAGGGACAAAGAAAAACAGACTCTATTAGAAGTGATCAAACCTCTTCAGAATTCAGATGACACAAATACTAGTAAAGAAAAGGGTGTATTGGGTTTTGCAACTCACTATGAGATTAGCAATGAAGTAATTGTAGAATTAAATGACTAATATCACATACATGTTAGTGACAGAATCTATATTCTAGAATTTAACTGACAGTAGCTAATTGGTATTCACTTTAAGCTACAAGAGTCAGCCAGCTATTGAATATTAAAATCCCTCTATCACAGATGGGGAAACTGAGGAATAAATCAAGTTTTGTCGATATGATTTTATAGCTACACTCCAGCACTGGGTTAGAGAACTGAAAGCTATTTTTAAATTCTCATAAAATTTCTTTAAAGCAGAATGTCAAGATTATGATCTTTTTTCACAGTAAGAGTAATTGGAAAATAAATGTTCCAGTTAGATAAAAGAGGAATTCTTCTAGTCTTTAAAATGGGTTATGTCTAATGACAAAAAGCATGGGATATAAAAAATAACCAAACTAATATTTTAAACATATGTATTTGTGTATCAAACATATATATTTATATATTAAATGCATATATTAAATATACATGCCTATATATTAACACACACACATATATAAACTTATGTATTATATATAATTATAATGATGTTATTTTTTATTTTTCTATTTTAAATACTTTTTTTAAGTAAGAGATTTATATTATATGTCCCCTACTTAAAAGTCCTAAGGGCCTTTTTGATTATATATAATAATGTCCATATTCCATAGAATGGTACTTAAAGACCTTCTAAGCAGAAATTAACAGAAATGTTCTCCTTCCATATTCTTCCAGTTATATTTCTTTCTCATCTCTCCACCACATCTACCCACGTTTTTACACAGACTCCTAGCCTACCTCATAAACCTATGCCACCTCACCTAGCTATCTATGTAATGTCTTCTGACTTTTGAAACCTTTACATGAACTGTTTTTGCTGTTTTGAAAATTTGTTCTGCTCTCTTCCAATTAGCGAGTTCTTCTTTAAGACAGTTCAACAATTAGCCAATTTCTCTCCAAAATGTCCAAATCTTTCCTTTCTACCCCATCAAATTTGCTGCTTCTATCTGTGCTTTGTTAATTCCTACCACCTATAGTGTTTTATTTACATTACTCCTTCACAACAGACTGTTAATGTGTTGAAGGAGGGGACCAATTTTGTAAAATTCTAATGTCTGAATTTGTAAAGATCTGCTACAGATACCCATTCTCATCCCTTGGAAGACAGTGCAGAGGTACTTGTAGTTTCAACTATCTGGCCATTTTCCTACCTGAGTTTCAGTACAGAGAGGGAGTGAAATAAACTTTTTGAAACTATTATGATGGTTTAAGATGAGATTGTGGGCTCAGCAGCAGCAAGGGTTTCCTGACAGCAACACCATTGCAATGTCTCCCTTAGAAAGGATTCCTTATAGCAGTGCTCCCCAACCCCCGGGCCACGGACCGGTACCGGTCCGGTCCGTGGGCCTTTTGGTACCCATCCACAGAGAAAGAATACATTATTTCCGTTTTATTTATATTTAAGTCTGAACGATGTTTTATTTTTTTAAAATGACTAGATTCCCTCTGTTACATTCGTCTCACTCACTCTTGACGCTTGTCTCGAAAATTCGACAATTATATTTAAAAATACCACAGTTTTTACGCCTGTAGCATAATTTTATTTGGTGCATTTATCCATCCCACCCTAAAGGCTGGTCCTTGAAAATATTTTCTGACATTAAACCGGTCCGTGGTCCAAAAAAGTTTGGGGACCACTGCCTTATAGTACAGCTTTAGTTGGCACCCTGGTTCTTAAGCTTATCCTGGTTTCTTCCATTTTTGAAGTCTGTATGCCTAGGGTTGCCATTAATTCTATACTGTCAATCAATTTTCTTTCTACTTAAGAAAGCAAGAGTTGCTTTATAATTTTTTTAAATAAGAAAGCTGATGATGTTCAGCAAACAGTTGATAATATTTTTAAGTAAAAAGAAAAAGACAACAAAAGTTTTTCACTTTGTTCTGCAGTTTTTTCCTGTCTCATCTTCTTAATCAGGTTTTGAGATTATGTTGGTATACGCAGCCCCAACAATTTCTTATAGAAAACATTAGTTTAATTTAACTGAAGTAATGTATATGTAAATATTACTTTAAATGACAAAATAAACAGTTATTTTATGAAATAAACCACACGTTGCCAGCCGTCGTGGCTAATTCAAATCAAGCAGGTTAAGGATGCCATAGATGCCTTTCTGATTGTCTCTAGTTTCAACTATTTTTCTGTAAATCATGGATCTTGCTTCTGACTTACCAGAAATTTCTGTATAAGATCTCAGGAATTGTCCACCTACAATTTTATTAACACTTGGTACCTTATTTATTTAATTCCTTGTAGGTCAAATATCTGTTTCATAAACTGAGAACTCAACAACCTGGTAAACTAATTTTTGTAATATTGGACACTTTTTAGCTTTCTAGATAGCTTTACAATGGCCTTTAAAATAATTAAACCTTATTTTTTAGAGAAATTTTAGATTCAGAGCAAACTTAAGCCAGAATTACAGATACTTCTTATACATTCCTTATCCTTACGCATGTATAATCTTCACAATCAGTATCCTGTACCACAGTTGCACATTTGTTACAATCAGTGAACCTACCTGACACATCATAATCACTCAAAGTTTATAAAAGGGTGCAATCTTGGTTTTATACATTCCATGGGTTTTGGTAAATGCAAAATGACATGAATGCACCATTGTAGCATACAGAAATTTTCATTGCCTTAATTTTCTGTGCTTTTCTTATTCATCTCTCTCTCCCTCAACCCCTGGCAGTTACTGTTTTTTTTTTACTGTCTATAGTTTTGCTTTTCCCAGAATGCCATGTAGCTAGAATCATATAGTATGGAATCTTTTCACATTGACTTATTTCAATTAGTAATATGCAATTAAGGCTTCTCTAGAGTCTTTTTATGACTTGATAGCTCATTTCTTTTTAGCACTGAGTAATATGCCGTTATGTGAATATACAGCAGTTTCTTTATCCATTTACCTACTAAGGACATTTTGGTTGTTCCAAGTTATGGCAATTATGAATAAAGCTCTATAAACACCTGTGTACAAGTTTTTGTGTGGAAATAAATTATCAATTCATTTAGGTAAATACCAAAAAGTGTGATAGCTGGGCCATATGGTAAGAGTATGTTTAATTTTGTAAGAACTGTCAAATTATCTTTTAAAGTGACCGTACCATTTTTTCATTTTCCTCAGAAGTGTATGAGAGTTCTTGTTGCTCTACAACCTTGTCAGCAATTGGTGCTGAGAATCCTCTAGATTTTGGCCATTTTAATAGATGTGTAGTGGTACAATGCTTTTTCAAAATCAATGCTTACTTTAAAGATGACTTTTTCTGGTAGAAAATTGAGAACTTGGTTCATTTGTGAGGGGATTCTAGACTTCGTGGTGCCACTCAATTTCTACAACTTAACATACCCTTTAATTCACATTACTTAATATCTTATTTTTCCTACATGTTCTTA
The DNA here is from genome assembly GCF_036850995.1 of Saccopteryx leptura. NCBI lineage: Eukaryota > Metazoa > Chordata > Mammalia > Chiroptera > Emballonuridae > Saccopteryx > Saccopteryx leptura. Next base: position 91,889,611 of record NC_089516.1, on the reverse strand, counting down.
TCTTTATAATGTTACAATTACAAGTAATTAGAGACCATTATTATTATCTTGAACATTTTTGCATGAAAGAGGAACTGGCACAGTGACTTGTATATAATAATATAAACTAATACAGTCTAATTTAATGCACACGAATAGTCAGGCTTAACACAGACCCTTATAAGAATTAATGATAACTGCAATGATTTGCACGTGAGTATGCGCGCATGCGTGCGCGTGCGCGCGCGCGCGCGCGCGCGCACACACACACACATAATGAATGTAATTATGAAATAATTGAAACAATGAAATTTTGAGGTTTGAAGCTAAACATAACATTTTTAATTGATATTTCTTGTAAATGTGAATATGAATCAATTCTCAGTGAATGTTCATTTGACATAATACTTTAATGTAATGTAATTACTGAATAACATATTCTGTTATTCTGAAAAGGAAATACATTTTTATGCTTGAGAAAAGACAGCAGGAATAACTATAACCACTTCTTCATTATTTCATTAGTATGCTATATAAATTTACTTCTGAAGGTCTAATTGGTTTGAACTCACTGAAGCACTTCAATGGATATATTTAATAAGACCAACTTGATTATGATTAGCTTAAATTTTGGTCAAAAAAAGACACATTAGAATGTGTTTCTCATTCATTTTTTTAATCAATTTATGTCTCTCCCCCTTATCTTCCTTTTAATTTCTGAGAAGCACATTCATGAAAAAGATCAAAAGCCATGAAATTTTTGCAGCATACTAAGTCAGTCTATAAGACCAAAGAACAAAGCCATTCTATTTCCTAAGTTGATGTGGCCTTAAGTGTCATAAATGTGCCTGAAGCATGCTGGAAGCAAACATTCTTGCCAAGTTTCATAGACTACTTCTTTCTTTCCAACCTTCTCCTATTCTATGGTTTATATTCTGTCTACCCATTCACCAAGACACTTATAAATCTTTTAGAATAATTTATTTTCCTTTTTCATTTTTAGAAATGATGACTAATGGTCCTATAGTTATTATTTTTATTCGACTAATTATCAAATAAGTAAAATGATTTTGAAAAATTAATACTTAATTTAAATTTAAATAAAAATAAATAAAAATATTTGATTTTCACTTTTTTATTATACATCTTTAGTTTTATTGTGTTTACAAAAATTATTAACTATCAAGAAATGTATATTCTCTTCAAAAATATATCTGGTATTTTAGAAAAAGCTGTTCATATAAGGAAAAAAGACATTTATTGTATTTTAATAGTTGGCTTAACTTTACTTATTATAAGGTGTTGACATGTTGATTTGATTGGTTATAATACGTCTGTGCCATATAATTATGCCCAACTTTAACTTATAGCATAAGCTTCTTTTCCAAGAGGTATGTATTTATCTGTGTGTATCTTAAGGCAAATAGAGACTTTTTCTGGGGGTTTTTTCTAGATCAAATAGTAGGAAACCTGAAAAAAATAAACTTAATGAGATATAGTCATTGAGTTACAAATATTACAATCTTCAATATATTAGTTTTGTTTCTTTGTAAATTTACTAAACCTTTAACAATACAAATATGTGCATAATCCATTTTCTTGTTACAGTATTTATGAGGATGGGAATACTTGAAGTGAAAAAAACAATGAATCATTTTCCTTAAGCCTACAAAAATTTTATAATGCTTTGGTAAAAAATATTAGACAGGAGCTGGAATCTGGATTCTAGTCTCGGTTTTGTTAACTATTAAATATGTAGACAGGCCTGGACAGGCGGTGGTGCAGTGGATAGAGCGTGGGATCTGGACGTAGAGGACCCAGGTTTGAAAGCCTGAGCTCATCAGCTTGAGCCCAAGGTCGCTGGCTTGTACAAGGGGTCACTTGGTCTGCTAAAGCCCACCAGTCAAGGCACATATGAGAAGGCAATCAATTAGCAACGAAGAATTGATGCTTCTCATCTCTCTAGCTTCCTATCTGTCTGTCCCTATCTGTCCCTCTCTCTGTCTCGCTCTGTCTGTCACAAAAATAAATAAATAAATAAATAAATAAATAAATAAATATCTAGCTTAAGATATTCATTTTCTTTCCGCTACTCTTGTTTTCCTAACCTAGGACTGAACTTAACAATTTTAGTCAAACAATTTGAAATGAGTCTGTTTTGGGCAAAAAACTGCATATTATCTACACAAATAGCCTGACTCATATATTTTAGGGATTTGTGGGGGTAGACAGATGCACCCTGGAAATTCTATTACATACTCACTGGGGAAAGTTGTAGCAGATCTAGCGCAGAATTAAACATTCACCTGAAAATGAGGAGACAAACGGTAACACCTTAGACAAGTGAAAAGAAGTATGTAGTTTAAAGTTATCTATTATAGTAAAAAGGCATTCCTTCTTGATGTAGCAATTAGAGCTGCTATTGTGGAAGTCACCCTTTCAAAGGAGACATCAGAGTGATTTATACTTTTCATAATTTATAGAATATTTAAATATGTAGGAGTAATGAAATTTCCATGAGAGGCAAGATTTTAATGTGTTTTGTACACTATTATATCCCAAGCACCCAGAACAGGGCCTGTCATTTAAGTAAGAGCTCAAAAAATATTTGTTAAATGACCAGGACATATTCTCCTGTGAGCAATGCAATGCAGAAGTAAAAAAATACAAAGGAGGCCCTGGCTGGGTGGCTTAGTGGATAAAGTGTTGTCCCAGTACACGAAGGTCATGGGTTCGATCCCTGGTGAAAGTACATAAGAGAAGCAGCCAATGAGTACCCAACTGAGTGGAGCAAGCAGTTAATGTTTCTCTCTCCCTCCCTCTCTTTCCCTTTCCTCTCCCTCATTCATATTAATGGAAAAAATTAAAAAGGAAAGAAATACAAAGGAATAAAGAAACACAATAATTATTAGTAATACTTCAGTGTGGATCATCAGCTTGAAAACTAGGCACATGTTCAAAAAGGTTAGCGGGAACAGGAAAGCTAGACGAGTTCTTCTTTAAGTTGTGGTTCAATCATAAAAATATGAATTACTTTTTAAGTTTCAAGAAACAGATTTCTTCTGTTTTAATTCACTCTCTTGTTATTAGTCCCAGTTTAATTTAGCCATATTGTTATTTATGCATTTTGATCTAAATATAAAGTTGCATTTTGCTTTTTTCAATAAAACTTAAGTTTAAGAGTTTTACGATAAAAGAAAAAGTATAAAAATTTCCCATATCTCCCCTTTCCTTAAAATTTCCTTTTCATTAACTTTTTGCATTTGATGGAACATTTGTAACAGTTAATGAACCAATATTGTTATATTATTACTAACTATATTTCAAAGTTTACATTAGGATTCCCTCTCTGTGGTGTACATCCTGTGGGTCTTGATAAATGTAAAATGGCATGTTCTACTGTTACAGTATCATAGAGAATAGTATCATCATAGTGTCATTACCTCAAAATTGTCCCGATCTCGACTTACTCCTTCCATCTCTAAGTCATAGAAAACCAGTGATCCACTGATCAGCTTGGCAGTCTACATACTTTTGCCTTTTCTAAATTGTCATATAATTGGAGTCACACAGCATGTAGCTTTTTTCAAACAGGCTTCTTTCACTCAATAATGAGAATTTAAGATTCCTCCATGCTTTTCTGGTGTAATAGTTCATTTATTTTTTCTCTTTTTTTCCCCAGCTTTATTGAGATTTATTGACATAAAACTTTGTGTCAGTTTAAGATCCAAAATGTGAAGATTTGAAACATTTATATATTGCAAAATGATTACAACCATAAGGGTAGTTAACATCATTATCTCACATTATTACCTCATCTTTCCAGTGATGAGAATATTTAATATCTAGTCTCTAAGCAATTTTCAAATATATAATATGCTATTGTCAACTATAGTTACCACGTTATAAATCCGATCCTTGACATTTATTCTTCTTATAACTGAATGTTTGTAGACTTTGACAAACATCCCAATTTTGCCAAACCCTAGTGTTTGGCACCTGGCAGTCAACTTTGTCTCAATGAGTTCAACATTTTTATACACCACATATAAGTGGTATGATACAGTATTTGTTGTTCGCTGACTCACTAAATTCACTTAACATAATGCTTTCAAGCTCTGCCCATGTTGTTCTAAATGGAAGGATTTTTTTCATTCTAAAAAAAAGATTGGATGTAAAATAGATATAGTATATATATATATTATATATATATTATATATATATATATTACTTATCCATTCAGACATAGATAGGCACTTACTTTATATCCATTTCTTGGATTTGTGAATAATGCTACAATGAACATAGAGTACAAATATATTTTTGAGTTCTGTTATTTAATTGTATTGGATATATAATCATAGATATAATTCCTAAATCACACGATACTTCCATTTTTAATTTTTTGAGAAACTTTCATAATGTTTTTATAGTGGCCTTAAGAATTAATATTTCTACCAATGCGCACTATATTTCCTTTCTTTTTTTCACATCTTTTCCAGCCCTTGTCATTTTCTGTCTTTTTGATGATAACCATTCTAACAGTGTGAGGCAATATCTCATTATGATTTTGATTTGATTTCTCTTATAATTAGTGATATTGAGCACATTTTTACTTACCAGTTGGCTATTGTTATGTCTTCTTCAGGAAAGTAACTTTTTAGAACCTTTGTCCTTTTTGAATATATTTTTTTCCTTTTTTGCTTTATGTTGTATGAGTTTCTTACATATTTTATTTTATTTTTTTATTTTTATATATGAGATCTGACTTTCCCATTCTCTTCATTTTACCTATTTTTAGGTATAGTTGATATACAATATTTTATTAGTTATATTAGCTTGAGGTGTACAGAATAATGATTTTAATTTTTAAACCCTAAAATAAGATCCCTTTTCTAATTCTAGTAATCTGATAAACTTATCACAATTTTATTGACTATATAGCCCTTTCCCTTTGGCAACCATCACTTTGGTCTATGTTTGTATGAGTCTATATTTGTTTTGTTTGTTTTTTTGCATTTGTTTTGTTTTATTAAATGTACATATAAGTAAATCATACAATATTTCTCTTGTTCTGTCTGACTTATTTCATTTAGCATACTACACTTTAGGTCAGTGATGGGCAATCTTTTGAGCTTGATGTGTCAAAATTCGCCAAAAATAGAGCATAACTCCGGTGGTGTGTCACTTCGAGAAAAAAACCATAATTTCGTGATATTTATAGTTTAAATAACAAAAATGTATAATTGTAATATATGACTGTATTTAATAAACCAAAAACTAATTATTTAACTTACCTGCTTAGTGACTTCTTTGTTCATCTGTCAGTCAGTTTCTTTTGTTAGTCTTGATATTATTTAACTTGTGTGGGGTGCCGTGAACTAAGATAAGTGAAGGGGAGGGAGAATTCTTTAACTAACCTGCCTATTAGTGACTTTTTTGTTGCTGAATTTCATTGGCTAAATCTTCAATTGAAAGTTGATATTTTGTGCACTTCAAGCCAAAGCAAGTGCTACTAACTTCATCTGTCAATCTGTTTCTTTTGTTGGTTTTGATATTATTTAATACTGAGAATAGGGTCTCACAAAAGTACATAGAGGAAAAACTTGTGAGTAAAGCCATTGCTATATTTTTCAGGGTGCTAAAAGTGTCTGGTAATCGGTTCCAGGCACGCCAAATATCCTGTTTGTAGTGGCAACTCCTCTTGATTCTCCAAGTGGCACCTTTCCAGATTCTCAAGATTTGACCTCAAGTTGACAAACACCTGAGCCCAGATGATGTCTTGAAATTCTGCAAGTTGCATCTTATGTAAATTAAGATGGCTGCCGCTATTTCTAATGGCAGGAAACGGCAACCATAGCACAGGCCCTCGCTTCTCCCAGCCTCCCCCTCACTTATCTCAGTAACGATGGTCAATTAGAAATCCACGACACCCCTGAAGAGTAGATTGGATGATGGTTGCTGTGGTTATGTGGTTGCTGGTAATGGCGATCACAGGGCCCCCAGAGATGCATCCCCTGTGCGGCATTCTGCTGCTCCCTGCTCCGCTGGCCAGAAGTGAGGTCAAAGGTCCCCTAACGGCCTAACTGGAAGTCCCAGAACTAGACGCTGTGTGCCGGAGATCTGTTGTTTTGGCCTACAGACCTCCGGCACAAAGTGTCTACACTACAGCAAAAGTTTTATCCTCGGCTACTGCACCTGGCCATGCAGAAGCCGAGGATAAAACATCCTTCTCGGCATGCGGCCCCAAAGCTCTCTGGTATTTGGATGCATGCGGCCCTGTGTTATCGAAAATGGCTACACGTGTCAGTGCTGAGACGCATGTCATAGGTTCACCATCAGAGCTTTAGGTCCACCCATGTTGTTGCAAATGGTAAGATTTCATTATTTGTAATTGCTGTCTAATATTTCATTGTATATATAATATAGATATAAATTGATATTGTCAACATAAGAATTGTCCAAACTTGTAAGAATTTTTAAGAGTTTGAGTCAAACTGCAGACAATTGAATGGAAGCAAAATTTCAATGGATTGATAAAATGCTCCAGAAAATGGTGGTTTTACCACTTACTTTACTCAGTAAGTTCAGCATGTGGACCCTTTTATATCCACAATATATATCTAGGTATAGATATAGATATAGATAGATATAGATGATGTAGATAAAGATATAACTAGAGCCCTGGCTGGTTGGCTCAGTTGTTAGAGTGTTGGTCTGGCATGCGAATGTCTTGGGTTCGATTCCCAGTTAGGGCACACAGGTGAAGCACCCATCTGCTTTTCCACCTCTCCCCCTCTTACTTCTCTCTCTCTCTCTCTCTGTCTTTCTCTCTTTTCCCTTCCCACAGCTATGGCTCAATTGGAGTGAGTTTGCCTTGGTGCTGAGGATGGCTCCATGGTCTCCACCTCAGAAGCTAAGAAGAACTCAGATCAGAGCAACGCCCCAGAGGGACAGAGCATAGTCCCTAGTGGGCTTGCCTGGTCAGGGCACATGCCGAAGTCTGTCTCTATGCTTCCCCTCCTCTCACTGAATTAAATATATATATATATATATATATATATATATATATATATATATATATATATAGATAGATAGATATATATATATAGATATAGATAGATAGATATAGATACTACCACTTCTTTATCCATTCATCTAGTTATGGACACTTAGGTGGCTTCCATACCTTTACTATTGTAAATAATGTTAGAATGAACATAAAAGTGTATATATATTTTCAAATTAATGTTTTTATTTTCTTTGAGTAAGTACTCAGAAGTAGAATTGCTGGGTCATATAACAGATCTATTTTTAGTTTTTTTTTGAGGAATCTTCATAGTGCTTTCCACAGTGGCTGCACCAATTTGCAGTTTCACCAACGGTACACAGAGTTCACTTTTTTCCATATTCTCACCAACCCATGTTCTTTGCTGACTATTTGATAATAGCCATTCTGACTAGTTTGACATGATTCTCAATGTGTTTTGATTTTCTTTCAGCTTTAACAATAGAAATTTATTTTATTTTTCAGTACTGTTGACATTTAATATTTTATATTAGTTTCAGGTGTACAAAATATACTGGTTAGACATTTATATAATATATTGAATGATTCCCTCCAATAATTCTAGTACCAACTTGGCACCATATATTGTTAGTACAATATTATTAACTATATTCCCTATGCTATACTTTACATCTCTGTGACTGTTTTTATTACAGGCAATTTGTACTTCTTATTTCCTTAATGGACTGACCCCTTTATCATTTTATAATTACCTTCTTTGTCTTCTGTTACAGTTTTTACATGCTTGCCTTCTTTTAGGATTGTTCTTGCACAGAACATGTTTTTCTATCTCTTTACATTCAGTGTAATATCTTTTTTTTAATTTTTAAATTTTATTTGAAAAACAAGCTTTAACATGGTGACATTGATCAATAAGAGTACATAGATTTTAGGTAAATATTTCTATATCATTTAAACTATTGATTATGTTGTATACCCATCATCCAAAGTCAAATAATTTTCCATCACCTTATATTTGTTCCTCTTTACACCCTTCTCCCCTCCTCCACCACCATCACCTCCCCCACATTCCTTTCCCCTTGGTAACCACTTCACTTTTATCCATGTCCATGATTCTCAGTTTTATATCCCACCTATGTGTGAAATCATACAGTTCTCAGCTTTTTCTTATTAATTTATTTCACTCAGTGTAACATTTGCAAGGTCCATCCATGTTATCATAAATTTCTTAAGCCTAAGTAGTATTCCATTGTATATACGTACCACATCATCATTTCTTTTTCTTTTTTCTTGTGACAGAGACAGATAGAGACAGACAGAGGGACCGATAGGGACAAACAGACAGGAATAGAGAGAGATGAGAAGTGTCAATTCTTCGTTGTGGCACCTTAGTTGTTCATTGATTGCTTTTTCATATGTGCCTTGACTGGGGGCTTCAGCAGACCTTGCTCAAGCCAGCATCCTTGGTCTCAAACTGGTAAGCTTTGCTCAAACCAGATCAGCTCGTGCTCAAGCTGGTGACCTCATAGTATCAAACCTGGGTCCTCTGCATCCAAATCAAACGCTGTATCTACTGCGTGACCACCTGGTCAGGCTGTACCACATCTTTATCAAATCCTCTATCAAGGGACACTTTGGTTGTTTCCAGGTCTTGGCCACTGTGAATAATGCTGCAATAAATATGGGAGTTTATGTGTCTTTATCTACCAATGTTTGCAAATTTTAGAGTTAGACACCCTGTAGAGCAAGTGCTGGGTCATATGGTAATTATATACTTAAATTTTTGAATAACAACCATGCTTTCTCCCATAATAATTGTATTAATTTTCGTTCACATAAGCAGTGAATGAGGTTTCCTTTTTCTCCACAGCCTCTTCAACAATTGTTATTACCTGTCTTGTTGATAATAGCCAAGCTAACGGGTGTGAGGTAGTATCTCATTGTAGTTTTGATTTGCATTTCTCAAATACAGTGATACCTCGGTTCTCGAACATAATTCGTTCCGGGAGAACGGTCGAGAACCAAATTGTTCGAGAACCGAAACAATGAAACCCATAGGAAATAATGGAAACTGGATTAATTTGTTCCAAGCCCCAAAAATATGCCTATTTACTGGTGCTTTCTCACAAATAACGACTTCATTGATGCTGTCACCTGCTAACTCTTTTTCTTTAATGAAAATAAGAAGCAGCTTCTCCATTTCCTCCATTATCTGAGGCCTTTGCTTTGTTAACAATGTAACACCTTTGGCAACATTGGCAGCCTTTATAACAGCTTTATTCTTAAGGAAAGTTGAGATAGTAGATCTTGGCATGCCATACTCAGCAGACAGATCTGAAACACGTGTGCCCTGTTCATATTTGGCAATGATTTCTTTTTTCAGCTCAATCGTTGTTCTCACAGCTTTCCGCTTACCTTTGTCTGCATTACCACTTCTGGCTTTCTTTGGACCCATGTCTAAGGGTTAAATTCAGTGTACAAAGCGTGCACAAAGCGTGAGTCTCTCCACAAAGCGTGAGTCTCACCACAAAGCGTGACTCTCACCACAAAGCGTGACTCTCTCCACAAAAACGTGATTCTCTCTCTCCACAAAGCGTGACAAAGCGTGACTCACACTGATGACGCAGGCAAGGCGCGCTCGGCCTAATGAACGCCATTCGGCTCAACTCGGCTAATCTCGGACGTTCGAGTTCCAAATATTTGTTCAGATTCCAAGACAAAATTTTCTCGAATTTCCTGGTCGAATACCGATTTGGTCGAAAGTCAAGGCGTTCGAGAACCGAGGTATCACTGTAGCTAGTGAAGATGAACATTTTTTCATATATGTTGGCCATTTGTATGTCGTCTTGGGAGAAGTGTCTGCTCAGGTCCCATTTTTTATTTGGATTGTTCGCTTGTTTGTTGGTGAGCTGTGTGAGTTCTTTAGATATTTTAGATATTAACCCTTTATCAGAGCTGTTGTTTTCAAATAACATCTCCCACTTCATTGGCTGCCTATTTGTTTTGTGGTCAGTTTCTTTTGTTGTGCAGAAGCGTTTTAGTTTGATATAGTTTCATTCATTTATCTTTTACTTTACTTCCCTTGTCTTTGCATTCAAATTCATAAATTGTTCTCTATGGCCAAGGTCCATAAGCTAAGAACATTTGTTTTCATCTGTGTAATTTATCATTTCAGGTCTTATATTTAGGTCTTGAATCCATTTTGAATTAATTTTTGTGCAGAGGGACAAACTGAAATCAAGTTTCATTTTGTGCATATGGCTTTCCAACTTTCCCAGCACTTATTGAAGAGGTTTTTAAGCGTTTATTGAAGAGGCTTCCTTTTTTCCATTGTGAATTTTTGGCTCCTTTTTTGAAGATTATTTGTTCATATATACGTGGTTATGTTTCCGGTCTCTCGATTCTGTTTCATTGGTGTGTATGTCTGTTTTTCTGCCAATAACATGCAGAATGTTTTGATGATCGTGGCTTTATAGTATAATTTGAAGTCAGATAATGTGATCCCTCAGCATTCATTCTTTTTCCTCAGAATTGCTTTTGCTATTTGAAGTTTTTTATGGTTCCATACAAATATGGTAATTTTTTATTTTTTTTCTTTAAAAAAACAACATTGGGATTTTGATGGTGATTTCATTAAATTTGTATATTGCTTTGGGTAATATGGCCATTTAAATTATGTTGATTCTTCCAATCCATGAACATGGAATTATTTCTTTTTCAATTTTTTTCAATAATATTAAATAGTTTTAAGTATGTAGGCCCTTCACATCCTTTGTTAAGTTTATTCCTCAGTATTTTTGTTGTTGCTGCAATTGAAAAGGGAATTGTTATTTTTTTAGTTTATTTTCTGATGTTTCATTTTTGACATAAAAAAAGGAGTGGAATTTTGTATATTGAGTTTATATCCTGCAACTTTACTGTATTGGTTTATTGTTTCTAATAGTTTTTGTGCAGAGAGACAAACTGAATTCACCAGTGGAGCCATCTAGTCCTGGAATTTTGTTTTGGAGAGGTTTTTTATAGTTGTTTCTATTTCCTTCCTACTTACAGGTAAAGTCTTTGGGATGTTCTATATACAGGATTATGTCAACTGCAAAAAGTGATACCTTTATTTGTTCTTTTCTGATATGATGTTTTTTTTTTTGTTTGTTTGTTTGTTTGTTTTTTACTGCATGTGCATGCATGTAAGAGAGAGAGACACAGACAGCCAGGGACAGACAGACTGGAAGTGAGAGAGATGAGAAGTATTAACTTGATGTTGTGGTGCTTTGATTGTTCATTGATTGCTTTTTCATATGTGCATTGACTGGGAAACTTCAGCCAAGCCAGTGACCCCTTGCTCAAACCAGCAACCTTGGGCTTCAAGCCGGTGACATTTAGTTTCAAGCCAGCGATCATAGCGTCATGTTATGACTGCTCACTCAAGCCAGTGACCCCATACTCAAGCTGGTGAGCCCCTGGATGATAACAACCCAGGCCGATGCTCTATCCACTGTGACACTGCCTGGTCAGGCCTTATATGGATACATTTTATTTCTTTCTTTTGTCTGATGACTCTGGCTAAAACTTCCAGAACTATGTTGAGTAAGAGAGAAGAGAGTGGGCAGCATTTTCTTGTACCTGATTAAAGAGGAAAAGCCTTCATTTTTCACCATTTAGTATGATATCAGCTGATGGTTTTTCTTATATGGCCTGTATTATGTTGAGATACTTTCCTTCTATTCCGATTTTATTGGGTGTTTTAAACTTAAAGGGATGTTGTATCTTATTGAATAAATTTTCTGCATCTATTAATAAGATAATATAATTTTTGTCCTCTGTTTTGTTGATGCAGTGTGTTACATTAATTGATTTCTGTATGTTAAACCATCCTTGTGCTCCAGGAATGAATCCTATTTGATCATGGTGTATTACTCTTTTGATTTGTTGCTGGTTCAATTTGCTAGTATTTTGTTTAGGATTTTTTTCTCTGTATTCATTGTAGATATTGGTGTGTAGTTTTTTTTTGGTTTTGTTTTGTTTTTTGTGTGTGGTGTTTTGTGTGTGTGTGTGTGTGTGTGTGTGTGTGTGTGTGTGTGTGTGGTCCTTACCTGGTTTTGGTATCAGCGTTATGTTGGTCTCATAAGAAGTGTTGGGGAGTAATGCTTCTTCTTCTATTTTTTGGAAGACTTTGAAAAGTATAGGCACCAAATTTTTATTGAATGTTTGGTAGATTTCACCTGTGTAGCCATCTGGTTCTGGACTTTCATTTTAGTGAGTTTTTTGATAGTTGTTTCTATTTCCTTCCTGCTTATAAGTCTATTGAGGTTTTCTGCTTTTTCATGACTCGGTCTAGGAAGATTGTATAGTTTTAGCAATTTATTTATTTCCTCCTGGTTGTCGAATTTGGTGGCATATAATCCTTCATAATATTCTACTATGATCCTTTGTATATCTATGATGTCAATGGAAATTTCACCTCTTTCATTTTGGATTTGGTTCATATGAGCCCTGCTTCTTTTTTCCTTAGTAAGATAAGCCATTGGTTTGTCAATTTTATTGATCTTTTCCAAGAACCAGCTCTTTGTTATATTAATTTTTCTATAATTTTTTCTCTATTTTATTTAGTTCTGTTCTAATTTTTACTATTTTCTTTCTTCTGTTGACTTTGTTTGCTTTTGCTTTGTTTTATTTTTTTCTAGTTCTTTAACGTGTGATGTTAGGCTGTTTATTGGGGATTTTTCTCATTTTGTGATATAAGCCTATAATTATATAAACTTCCTTCTTATTACTGCTTTTGCTATTTCCCAGAAATATTGATATATTGTGTTGTCATTTTCATTTTTCTGGATATATCTTTTTGATCTCTGCTTTTCTTTCATCTTTGACCCAGTCATTTGATTGGGTTTTTCTTTTTGATCTAAACTGCTACTCTGTGCCTCTTTATTGGTAAGTTCAGTTCATTTACATTTAGTGTAGTTATTGACATTTGAGGATTTCCTATAGTCATATTATGTCTTTTTGTCTGGTAGCTCTGTGTCTTGTTTGGTTCTTTTTTTTTCTGTCATTTGTTTTTGATTCATGATTTTTCATATTTCTTTCCCCTGTTTCTTCTTTTTTTAAGCTCTGTGTTTCAGTGCTGGCTTTATTATGGGTGGTTACCATTAGTTTATTAAAAGAAGAATGTTCATATATACTTGAGTCCTTTGTCTCATGAATGCTTCTACACTCCATCCCCTTTTGCTACTACAGATCTTTATCCTCTCCCCTTTTATGTTATTTTTGTCACAAATAATTCTTGTTGTTGTTTTTTTTTTCTTTGTTTTTTTTAAATAATTTTATTTTTTTAATGGGGCGACATCAATAAATCAGGATACATATATTCAAAGATAACATATCCCGGTTATCTTGTCATTCAATTATGTTGCATACCCATCACCCAAAGTCAGATTGTCCTCTGTCACCTTCTATCTAGTTTTCTTTGTGCCCCTCCCCTCCCCTTTTCCTCTCCCTCTCCCCCCTCCCCCCGTAACCACCACACTCTTATCAATGTCTCTTAGTCTCACTTTTATGTCCCACCTATGTATACAAAGTGAAATACGTAAATCAGAAAAAAACAGGAACTGAATTCTTGTTTTTATTCTGACCTTGTTAAAGTTTACTTGTAGTCTTGATTTCTTTTATTCTTTATATCTAGTCTAATAACCCCCTTTAGTATTTTCTGTAGTAGAGGTTTTCTGGTGATAAATTTCCCTTACCTTCTGTATGTCTGGAAAAGTTATTTCTCCTTCATATTTGAAGGATAACTTTGATAGATACAGTATTCTTGGCTACTAATTCCTCTCTTTCAGTACTTTGAATGTTTGGATTCACTCTCTTCTGGCTTGTAGAGTTTCTGCTGAGAAGTCTGATGATAACCTAATGGGCTTTTCTTTATATGTTATGTTCCTCTTTTTTCTACCTGCCTTGAGGATTCTTTTTTGTCATTGATTTTTGACAATTTTATTACGATGTGCTTTGAAGTCTGGGTTGTGGTAACTCAGCGTTCTGTTTGCTTCTTGGATTTGGGGCTCTAACTCTTTCTATTGGCTTGGGCAATTCTCTTCAATTATTTGTTTGAATAAGCTCTTCATTACCTTCTTCCTCTCTTCTTCTTCTGGTATACCCATTATACTTATATTGTTTCTTCTCTTGGAGTCAGACAATTCTTGTAGAGCTCTCTCTGTACTTTTTAATTTGTGTGTCTCTCTTCTCTGTGTAGCATCTGTAGTTGCCTGTCTTTGATGTCACTGATTATTTCCTCTATCAGATTTGTTCTAGTTGCAAAACTTGTTACCTCAATTTTCAGTTCATGTATTGAGTTATTCATTTCTGTTTTGAAGGTTTTAATCTTCTTGGGGAAGTATTTATTTTGTTTATTAATTAGTTCTCTAAGCTCAGTAACCTGCCTATTGGTGTTTTCTCACATCTTATTGAGTATTTTCAGATCTTCAATTTTAATTTTTTTTCATTCAACTAAAGTTTTCCATGTGATTGAGATTTTTTTTCTGTTAATTTTTCAAATTTTTTTCTGAATTATGTCTCTGTCTTGTGTAGCCATGGTATTTGAGTTCTTTCTTGATGACATATGAAAGTGGTATTTTAAGAACTATATCAAAAGGAAACAATTAAAAATATGAAATATAAAAATTAAAAATACAATTAAAATATAAAAATTTAAACAATTTTGATGAGAAAAAAGCAAAAGCAAAAACAAAAACAAAAACAAAACACCAGAAAAACTAAGAACAAAAAATAAAAATTTAAAGAAGATAACATTTAAGAGAAGAAGAGAAAAAAGAATAAGAAGAAAAAAAATTAAAAAAAGAAAAATGGGGAGAAAAGGGAAAAATAAATTTTGGTTTTTAGAGGTTTCTTCTAGTAGGTTTCTCTGTATTAGAACTTTTAGCTCTGTGAAGTTCCTGAGCTTTCCACTAATGTGATGCTGCTGTTGCAATAATGTAGGTGGGGCCAGAGTTTCATTAGTGGATGGGAAGTATTGTGAGGGCTTAAAGGCTTCAGCTTTACAGTTTTATGGCTTTAGAAATGGTGATATCAAGCATCATGGTGCTCCTTCCCATGTCTCAACAGAGCTAGGAAAAGGATGTGGAGGAGCTCTATTCTTCAGGGGAAGGAGTGGCTCTAGAGAGCTAGCTGTGGGATTTGTCTCTGCCATTCTTCATACCACAAGATGAGGGAAGCAGAATCTGGGAGGCTGGGGAGCCACACTTTAGCTTTCTTTGTCTCTGCAGAGTGCAGACTGCAGGCAGACCATGGGAACAATGGCTTGACTCAACGTTGTGGCTGATTTGGTTTATCTCTTCCTGTGCTCCTCTGTCTCATCTCTGCTCCATGCAGAAAGAGACTCAGTCACTTTGAGTTTCTCTCTCCATGCACTTCAGACAAAATCCAGAAAGCCTGAGCTTCCTTCCTCTCTGTAGTCCAGCAGAGAAAAAACAAACAAAACTCAGTCTAATTTTGTCTCCTTTCCTCCCTTAAGCCCACTGCAAATGTGTTTTGTCTGTCCTTATTTTCACGCCATCCCACCTTTAGTCCATTTGGTGCATGGATCTTTCAGACATGCTCATGAGCCCAGGTGAGAATCCTTTGCTGTGTTACTGTTATTCAATTCTTGAAAATTTAAAGGGAGAGATCAGGAGTGTCTCTCATGCTGCCATTACTGTGATGTCATTCCATTTCAGTCTATGTATGGTATTAAAGGTATAGACCAATATACACTGATTATGTGTGTGTGTGTGTGTGTGTGTGTGTGTATGTGTGAGTCTGTAATTGTATCATTCCACTTTCTTCTGGCATGCAAGGTTTCTATTATAAATAGTTGTATGGGGGATCCTTTGTGATATATAAGCAATTTCTCTCTTCCTGTTTTCAAGATTCTCTGTTTATCCTTTATTTTAAATAGATTTACTATAATGTATCTTGGAAATATTTCTCCAAATTGAGTTGGTACCTTATGAGGTTTATGAGCTTGGAATCTACTCTTTTTCCAGATTTTAGGAATTATTAGTCATTACTTCTTTAAGTTTTCCTCCTCTTTCTCTATTCCTTCTCTTACTGGAATACCTATATTTAGGAAATTCTATCTTTTGATGGTATCACATAGGTTATCTTCACATTTATTTTTTATTTTTTTAAATTAATTTTAATAGGGTGACATCAATAAATCAGGGTACATATGTTCAAAGAAAACATGTCCAGGTTATTTTGTCGATCAATTATGTTGCATACCCATCACTCAAAAAAGTCAGAATGTCCTCTGTCACCTTCTATCTAGTTTTCTTTGTGCCTTTCCCCCCTACCCCTTCCCCTCTCCCTCCCCCCCACCCCGTAACCACCACACTCTTATCAATGTCTCTTAGTTTCATTTTATGTCCCACCTACGTATGGAATAATACTGTTCTTGGTTTTTGCTGATTTACTTATTTCACTCCTTATAATGTTATCAAGATTCCACCATTTTGTTGTAAATGATCCAATGTCATCATTTCTTATGGCTGAGTAGTATTCCATAGGGTATATGTGCCACATCTTCTTTATCCAGTCTTCTATTGAAGGGATTTTTGGTTGCTTTCATGTCCTGGCCACTGTGAACAATGCTGCAATGAACATGGGGCTGCATATGTCTTTACGTATCAATGTTTCTGAGTTTTGGGGGTATATACCCAGTAGAGGGATTGCTGGGTCATAAGGTAGTTCTATTTTAAGTTTTTTGAGGAACCACCATACTTTCTTTCATAATGGGTGTACTACTTTACATTTCCACCAACACTGAATGAGGGTTCCTTTTTCTCCACAGCCTCTCCAACATTTGCTATTACCTGTCTTGTTAATAATAGTTAATCTAACAGGTGTGAGGTGATATCTCATTTTAGTTTTGATTTGAATTTCTCTAATAACTAATGAAGATGAGCATCTTTTCATATGTGTGTTGGCCATTTGTATTTCTTCCTGGGATAAGTGTCTGTTCATGTCCTCTTCCCATTTTTTATTGGATTGTTTGTTTGTTTGTTGTTGACTTTTATGAGTTCTTTGTATATTTTGGATATTAGGGCCTTATCTGAGCTGTTGTTTAAAAATATCATCTCCCATTTAGTTGGCAGTCTGTTTATTTTGTTGTCAGTTTCTCTTGCTGAGCAAAAACTTCTTAGTCTGATATAGTCTCATTCATTTATTTTTGCCTTCACTTCCCTTGCCTTTGGAGTCAAATTCATAAAATGCTCTTTAAAACCAAGGTCTATGAGTTTAGAACCTATGTCTTCTTCTATGTATTTTATTGTTTCAGGTCTTATATTTAGGTCTTTGATCCATTTTGAATTAATTTTAGTACAAGGGGACAAACTGTAGTCAAGTTTCATTCTTTTGCCTGTAGCTTTCCAATTTTCCCAGCACCATTTGTTGAAGAGGCATTCTTTTCTACATTGTGTTGTTGGCCCCTTTATCAAAAATTATTTGACCATATATATGTGGTTTTATTTCTGGACTTTCTATTCTGTTCCATTGGTCTGAGTGTCTACTTTTCTGCCAATACCATGCTGTTTTGATTGTCGTGGCCCTATAATATAGTTTGAAGTCAGGTATTGTAATGCCCCCAGCTTCATTCTTTTTCTTTAGGATTGCTTTGGCTATTCGGGGTTTTTTATAGTTCCATATAAATCTGATGATTTTTTGCTCTATTTCTTTAAAAAACGTCATTGGAAGTTTGATGGGAATTGCATTAAATTTGTATATTGCTTTGGGTAATATGGCCATCTTGATTATATTAATTCTTCCTCTCCAAGAACAAGGAATATTCTTCCATCTCATTGTATCTTCTTCGATTTCCCATAATAATGCTTTGTAGTTTTCATTATATAGATCCTTTACATTCTTTGTTATGTTTATTCCTAAGTATTTTTTTGTTGTTGTTGCAGTCATGAAGGGGATTATTTTCTTGAGTTTGTTCTCAAATGTTTTATTGTTGGCATATAGAAAGGCTATGGACTTTTGTATGTTAATTTTGTATCCTGAGACCTTACTGTATAGGATTCTTGTTTCTAGTAGTTTTTTTTTGTAGATTCTTTGGGGTTTTCGATGTACAGGATCATGTCATCTGCAAAAAGTGATATCTTTACTTCTTCTTTTCCAATATGGATGCCTTTTATTTCTTTGTCTTGTCTGATTGCTCTGGCTAGAACCTCTAGCACCACATTAAATAAGAGTGGAGAGAGTGGACAACCCTGCTTGTTCCTGATTTATGGGGGAAAGTCTTCAGTTTTGTGCCATTTAATATGATGTTAGCTGATGGTTTATCATATATGGCCTTTATCATGTTGAGATATTTTCCTTCTATACCCATTTTGTTGAGTCTTAAACATAAAATTGTGTTGTATTTTATCAAATGCTTTTTCTGCATCTATTAATAAGATCATGTGGTTTTTGTTCTTTGTTTTGTTGATATGGTGTATTACGTTAACCGTTTTACATATGTTGAACCATCCTTGAGATTCTAGGATGAATCCTACTTGATCATGATGTATTATTTTTTTTAATATGTTGTTGTTTTCGATTTGCTAGTATTTTGTTTAGTATTTTAGCATCTGTATTCATTAGAGATATGGGTCTGTAGTTTTCTTTTTTGTGTGCTGTCCTTGCCTGGTTTAGGTATGAGGGTTATGTTGGCCTCATAAAATGTGTTTGGAAGTATTGCTTCTTCTTCAATTCTTTGGAAGACTTTGAGTAGACTAGGAACCAAGTCTTCTTTGAATGTTTGATAGAATTCACTAGTATATCCGTCTGGGCCTGGATTTTTATTTTGGGGAAGGTTTTTAATAGTTTTTTCTATTTTTTCCCTACTAATTGGACTGATTAGGCTTTCTATTTCTTCTTGACTCAGTCTAGGAAGGTTGTATTGTCTAGGAATTTATTCATTTCTTCTTGATTGTTGAATTTAGTGACATAAAGTTTTTCATAGTATTCTACAATAATTCTCTGTATATCTATGATATCCATGGTGATTTCTCCTCTTTCCTTTGGGTTTTGTTTATATGAGTCCTTTCTCTTTTTTCCTTGGTAAGTCTTGCCAAGGGTTTGTCAATTTTGTTGATCTTTTCAAAGAACCAGCTCTTTGTTCTATTAATTTTCTCTATAGTTTTTCTGTTCCCTATTTATTTCTTCTCTGATTTTTATTATCTCCTTTCTTCGGCTGGTTTTGGGTTGTCTTTGTTCTTCTTTTTCCAGTACCTTAAGGTGTGAAGTTATGTGGTTCACTTGGGCTCTCTCTTGTTTGTTCATAAAGGCCTGAAGTGATATGAACTTCCCTCTTATCACTGTTTTTGCTGCATCCCATACATTCTGATATGTTGTATTGTCATTTTCATTTGTCTGTATATATCTTTTTTTTTTTTTTCCGAAGTTGGAAATAGGGAGAGACAGTCAGACAGACTCCCGCATGCACCCAACCGGGATCCACCCGGCACGCCCACCAGGGGCGACACTCTGCCCACCAGGGGGCAATGCTCTGCCCCTCCGGGGCATCGCTCTGCCGCAAAGAGAGCCACTCTAGCGCCTGGGGCAGAGGCCAAGGAGCCATCCCCAGTGCCCAGGCCATCCTTGCTCCAATGGAGCCTTGGCTGCGGGAGGGGAAGAGAGAGACAGAGAGGAAGGAAGGGGTGGGGGTGGAGTAGCAAATGGGCGCCTCTCCTATGTGCCCTGGCCGGGAATCAAACCCGGGTCCCCTGCACACCAGGCCGACGCTCTACCGCTGAGCCAACCGGCCAGGACCTGTATATATCTTTTGATCTTTGCAATTATTTCTTCTTTGACCCATTCATTTTTAAAAAGTATATTGTTTAGTTTCCACATTTTTGTGGCTTTCTTTTCCATTTTTTTCCAGTTGAATTCTAGTCTCAAGGCTTTATGATCAGAAAATATGCTTGGTACAACTTTGATTTTTCTGAATTTGCTGATGTTGTTTTTGTGGCCCAACATATGGTCAATTCTTGAGAATGATCCATGTACACTGGAGAAAAATGTATACTCAGTCACTTTGGGATGAAATGTCCTATAGATGTCCATCATATCCAGATGCTCTAGTGTTTTGTTTAAGGCCACTATATCTTTATTGATTCTCTGTTTGGATGACCGATCTAGAGCCGTCAGCGGTGTATTGAGGTCTCCAAGTATGATTGTATTTTTGTCAGTTTTTGTTTTAAGGTCAATAAGTAGCTGTCTTATATATTTTGGTGCTCCTTGGTTTGGTGCATATATATTAAGAATGTTATGTCTTCTTGATTCAGCATCCCCTTAATCATTATGAAATGACCATTTTTGTCTCTGAGTACTTTTGCTGTGTTGTAATCAGCATTATCAGATATGAGTATTGCTACGCCTGCTTTTTTTTGGATGTTATTTGCTTGGAGTATTGTTTTCCAGACTTTTACTTTGAATTTGTTTTTGTCCTTGTTTCTTAGATGAGTTTCTTGTAGGCAGCATACAGTTGGATTTTCTTTTTTAATCCATTCTGCTACTCTGTGCCTTTTTATTGGTGAGTTTAATTTGTTTACATGTAGTGTAACTATTGACACTTGTAGGTTCCCTATTGCCATTTTATACATTGCTCTCTGTCAGTTTTGTGTCTTGTTTGATTCTTCTCTTTTGTTTTTTTATTCTTTGTTTTTGTTTGGTTGTATTACATACTTCTTTCCTCTGTTGCTATCTTTTTTAAATCATGTGCTTCTGTGGTGGTTTTTTCAAGGGTGGTTACCATTAAGTAATGAAGAGGGTTCCTACCCTGTTCATTGTAATGCACTATCTTGTGAGTACTGCTGTACTCCATCGTCCTTTGCTACTGTTAATTTCTGTCCTCTCCCCCTTTTTTTTGTTTGTTTTTGTTGTCACAGTGTATATTTTGTTTTATTGTTTCCTTGTTGGAGCTTTTACTTGTTGTTTTGTTTTCTTTTGTTCTTTGTATCTGGTTGGAAAACCCCCTTTAGTAATTCCTGGTGTGGGGGTTTTCTGATGATAAATTTCCTCATCTTTTCTGTATCTGTGAATGTGTTTATTTCTCCTTTGTATTTGAAGGATAGCTTTGATTGGTGTAGTATTCTTGGCTGAAAGTTCCTCTCCTTCAGGACTTTAAATATTGGGGTCTACTTTCTTCTAGCTTGTAGAATTTCTGTTGAGAAATCCAATGATAATTTAATGGGCCTTCTTTATATGTTGTATTTTTCTTTTCCCTGGCTGCCTTGAGAATTTTTTCTTTGTTGTTGGTTTGTGCCAATTTCATTATGATGTGCCTTGGAGTAGGTTTGTTGTGGTTAAGAAAACTCGGTGTTCTGTTTGCTTCTTGAATTTGAGGCTTTAGTTCTTTCCACAGACTTGGGAAGTTCTCATCTATTATTTGTTTGAATATGTTCTCCATTCTATTTTCTCTCTCTTCCTCTGATATACCTATTATTCTTACGTTATTCTTTTTGATGGAGTCAGACAATTCCTGTAGGGCTTTCTCATTTTTTTTTTTAATTTTTGAGTCTCTTTCTTCTTCTCTCTGTTGTGCCTCAAGTTGCTTGTTTTCTATTTCACTAATCCTACCTTCTAACTGGCCTGTTCTATTAGCTAAGCTTGTTACCTCGTTTTTCAGCTCTTGAATTGAGTTTTTCATCTCTGTTTGATTTGTTTTTATAGTTTCAATTTCCTTGGTAATATATTCTTGGTGTTCATTGAGTTGTTTTCTGAGCTCCCTAAATTGCCTTTCTGTGTTTTCTTGTATATCTCTGAATATTTTTAGGATTTCTATTTTAAATTCTCTGTCATTTAGCTCTAAGGTTTCCAATATATTAATTTTTTTCTCCATAGATTTTTCCTCATCTATCTATGTTACCTCTCTGTCTTCTGTATCCATGATATTCGATTTCATTTTCCTGAATGGCATCTGAGGGTGGTTTTGTTGATAATACTTTGCGTTTAGTGTGGAACTGCTGGAAGCTTCAAGGATAGATTTTTCTGTCTCTAGTTGAAGATCTTGTTGAATTTTGGGGGAGATTTATTGGTATCGCTCCTTACAGCGCCATTTCTCTGACATCACTCGTTTTTCACATTTTTTAAATTCTTGTTCCTTTTTTTCTCTGAGTGTACAATTTCATATTTGCCATCTCTTATTTCTTTATTATTTATTTTGTTGATTCAGTCTCCTGATGATGCTTTCTATTGGACTTTATATTACACTTTTTAAAAAATATATTTTATTTATTGATTTTAGAAAGAAAAGAAGATAAAAGCAGGAGAGAGAAGTGGGAAGCATCAACTCAAAGTTTTATTATATATTTTTTTGTTTGTCTGTTTAATTCTTTGTTTTCTTTAGTTCCAGAATTTCTATTTGGCTCCTTTTAATTATTTCTAACTGTTTATTAATCTTTTCACTTTGTTCATGTGCGTTTTTCTGGATTTTATTCAATAATTTTTCTGTGTTTTCTTGTAGCTAATTTTGAATTATTCACCAGGTAATTCACAGATCTCCATGTCTTTGTAGTTAGCTGTTGGCAGATTATTGAGATCTTTGGTGATGTCATGTTTCTTTATTTTTAAGTTCTTTGAAGTCTTTCCTTGTTATCTTCACATCTGAAGTGGCATTCACCTCCTGAAGTCTTTACCAATGGACTTCAATAATAAAACACCTTCTCTCTACCTTCTAAGAACTCTGAAGCTTTCTCAGACCTTTTATAAATATACTTGCTCCATAGTTCTTTCTCTTCCTTGTGGCAGAATTCTTAAGCTTGTGTGCCTTCTCTTGATTCTGCAATGCACAGGGTTAGGTGCTTTTGCTTTCCCAAGAGCAGAACTGAAGCTCATGTTGTTGTCAATCCTTGTATCACAGATTTAGCCCATTTTCCAACACATGCTCACTATCCTTCATCTAAAACACACCTTTGTCACCATTTGAAGTGCACAGAAGGAGTTAGCTGCAAGGTGGGTATGTAGGTTTGCAATACATGTAACAAGGGTAAATCCATGAGCAAAGTGTCCCCAGAATCTCATGGGTAGGTATCTTGATGGGATCCAAAACCCAGTTGGGAGAATCTGCATCTCTTTATTATCCACAAAGTGTCTTATCTGCAACTGTTCTGATTTCTTCCTGTCACCTCCCTCTCAGTAATGCAGTTCATGTTTCAGTGTTTTGGATTGAGTGTGAGATAAAATGAGGTATTTTGTGGTATCCTGCAGAGATGGGGAACCTGGGTACTTCTTACTTGCTCTCATTTATTCTTAAAAAAATAAATCAGAGGTCACAAAGGTATCTTTTGGTACTGATCTGTGACATTTTGGGGGAGGGGTGATGCTGGTAAAGTCAAACTGTATTTTTTACACTCTCCAATTATTCCAAACATTTTTTTCCTTCAACAATGTTCTAAAACTTCTCCATTGGAAAGTTGAGCTTTCTACAAATGCTTTCTAATTCATGGGTGATTGTGTAAGACAAGTGTTCTCCAAGGGTTCCTGGACCATAATCAAGAGAAACTAGAGTTGGTTTATAAGTCTATAAGCCTATTACTCAATGCATAGGTGACTAAGACTCCACCTGGATCCCTTAAAATATTGTACTGGATCTTGCAGTTCTGTAAATGAATTTTGTTTATAAAGGATTGCCATGTTGATGTTGAGAAGGGTATGACAAGGGACCTCTATAAAGTGAAACAACTTTCAGCCACCTACCAGTAAGGTAACAAGAATTCCAATGTTATAATTGCACAGAACTAAACTCTCTTACAATCCTGAATAAACATAGAAACAGTTTCTTCCATAGAAACTCAATATATCAATACAACAGCATAGGTTAGCAAGTGGCTTGACTTTGGCATTGTGGGACGCTAGACAGAAAATCGAGTCAAGTTACCAGAACTTCTGACATACTTAACTATGTAGTAATAAATAAACCATTAAGTTTAAAATAAAAAAAAACTAAGGCTATGGTCTCCCCTAACTCTCTCTTCCCTCTCCCACATAATCTATAGTATAGCTGTTATTGATGAGTTTATGTTCTTGTGTCCTGGTGTAAAGAAATTTAGATTAGAGGTACAGGTAGAAGCAAAGGCAGATTTATTGAGGCTTTGCAGAGGGTAAGAACACTGAAATAGAGTTTTAAGTTCTGTACCCTGAATGTGAGCTTAAGGGTGTTTTTTCCTTAGGAGCATGGATTGCTGGGGTTTACCAATCAGGTTGTAAGTTTGCTGGCTTTTTCCTTTCTAGGAAAGCTGGAGTTCCACTGAAGTCCAAGTATGTGTCCATAAAGTGAGGCATTCTAAGACTGTGTAATACTTATTATGGATACAAAAAAAAAAAAAAAAAAAAAGCTTGCCCAGCAAAATTTTGAGTTTATCTCTGTAGGTTTGTAAAGCTTGGCTTTAGATATGAAAACCAAACTGCAAAGAAGTTAGGGTACTTCATAGATCATTGTTTTATAGCTACATATTTATAACTGCCATAGTCTGGTAGGGCTTGACTTGATGGAACAACTGTTGGGAACACTTTGTTTTACCTGTTTCACAGCTACTTGACATTCTTTGGTCAGAAATATTAGTTTCTCTTAATCTTTCTTTTTCATTTTTCTTCCTGGAGTACAGCATATAGTATTACTACTGTATGGAATATATTTTTCCTCCTTTTTACCTCTTCCTCATACCATAGCACAGACATTTTCCTTCAGGAAATCCCAACTAAACCTATTATAATTGCATGGGAACTGAAAAGCCCTATCAAACAGGATAACAACACCTTACCTCTCTCACTAACTTGGAAATGAAATAAAAATTAATATGGTCACAGTTTAGAAAATAGGTTGAATTTTCAGAAGGAAAAGAACA
Organism: Saccopteryx leptura; assembly: GCF_036850995.1. Lineage (NCBI taxonomy): Eukaryota > Metazoa > Chordata > Mammalia > Chiroptera > Emballonuridae > Saccopteryx > Saccopteryx leptura. Next base: position 91,864,729 of record NC_089516.1, on the reverse strand, counting down.
AATATAAGAAACATATTTATAGTGTTATAAAGCAGGACAATTTCCCCTATCTCACGTAATTACTAAGATAATTTCTTTATACAATTATCTAAACTAGAAAACTGTATTTTGCTCTTGGTATTGCCCCCTCCTTCACTGTTTGCCAAACATAATCAGTCAGAAATCAATACATTTTATAATTCTTGAATTCATCTATTTCTCTAAATTTTCACTATCATTACCCTTTCTTAAACTCGCCATAATTTTTCCTGTGAATTACTTAAGAATAGTTTCCAACTGACTTTCTCAGCCTCTTATCTTTCCCCTTCTAAGCCATTTTCTACAAAAGGCACGAAAAATGTGTTCTTTCTAAAGTGAAAATTTGATCAGATAAAACCAAGTAATGTTTAAAATATTTCACTGTTTTTCCATTTCATTCAGTAGCAACTAAAAACATTGTAACTTTTCAGATAAATTTCTTTCAGTTTTCCTTCTCCAAATTTTGGTTACTTTCCTGTGGTCTACCAAAACTACTTGATACATCACTCAATATTGTAATTGAACCTATCTGTTTACTTGTTCTTCCTTTTCCTTCCTCTTCCATATACAAACATCTATGCAGATTGTAAATTCCTTTCAGGATATACTGTATATTCAACACTTAAAAATATGTATAATACATAATCTGTTTTCTTCAGACCCGTTGTGAATGAATGAAGACCACCATAATATAATGATATCAATCATCCTTTAGCCTTCAGCAAATCTTGTAAATTAAATAAAGAGCTGTTATTTCTTCTTTCTGGGTAGAAGAATAACTTATGAGAAACTTGGGGATCTCTGTTTCTCTGAGAAAATTCTATGAAAGAACAAATGTTTAAAGTGACTTTCTTAGTTGGCATTAATCTATATGGACCTTACAAAATAAAAAAAACAGAAAACATTGAAATATAAATAAAAGAAAAACAATTTTATTTTGAGCAATTCATACAAAGTGTACTGCCTTAATTTTGCAGAACAAAATCTTAACTTTTGGCAACTTAACCTTTTCGGTTCTCAATTACTGATCCTTAAATTGTGGGAAAAGTGTGTATATTAACATAAGTTTTGAGAGAGAAATTGTTTTTAAGTACAGCACCTGAATAATATTCAGTTCCTTAGCAAAATATTACCATAATTGCTATTAATAGAGAATAAGTTTAACTGAGAGAAATAAAGGATATAATGCATTTGAAAAAAGACTTTAAATGGTTCATTTTTTAAAAAGTAGGTACCAAAAGGAAATCACAACTGGTATTCAAAGCAATAAGACTTCAGAGAAAAGAACAAGACTTCAACATTTCATATTTCATTGCCTAAAAATGTGCATAAATTTGAAACCCCACTGTTAGATATATGCACAAATAAGAAAGCAAGCATTTTTGTGTTCTCAGCAACAAAAAAGAAAGATGTTAAGTAATATTCTGAATGAATTTAATTTGTAGAGAAATGCATTTTTGTTCTCAATTTTATTTAATAGCCACTCTCAGGGGGAAAACTAGCTCTTGGAGGAATGTAGTATGCAGGAAAAAATAAGTGTAATAAACATATTCTGATTATAATTTCAGAAATAATGCTCACTGTGGAAGATTTTTAAAACTCTAAACAACTAAAAAAAAATATGCCATAGTTCCACTACAAAAAAATACCTTTAACTATTTGATATGTAACTACAGAGATTATGTATAAGGGTGTGTATGAGTAAAATGCATGTATATTGTATATTTGGATTCTAAATATTAAACTCTGTTTATTTAATATTATTGAGTGTGCCTCAAAATAATTTAAATTTCTGCTTACTCTTCTATTTTATTTTTATATCTTAATTTATTGTCGTTACAGAAAATAGAAAATGTTTTAGAGTCCTAATTTTACAGCCTCCAATTCCAGAAACAACTTTTGACTAAAAAAGTTTTTGAACTGACAGTCCTTATCACCATTCATAGTCTTTCTTATACATTTCCAGACTCAGAGAAGAGAAGACCTTTTTGTCAATTTTTGCAAGTTTGTCATAATCATAACCATAGGTGACTTTCTACAAGTCCATTTGAACAGTGCTGAGATTCAGCCGGTTTGCACCAGTTTGGCAGAACCAATACCTAATTTTTTTGTTGAGTTTAGCAAACCAGTTGTTAAAATCGCACTTGTAATCAGAGTTCTCTCTAAGGTCGGTGTTTGGGCAGCTGCCCAATGTAGAAATCATAAGTTGAATTTTCTTACTTTTTTTTTTTAACATTCATCTGTGCAACAGCGTATTCTAATACCTGGCATAATGTTCATGCCGTCCATAGGTGAAAAAAAAATACAAGTGAGGATGCCAATCAAGAAACAATATGGAAATATCTTAAATAACAGTTTTCTTTTTCTTCAGGTATTATTTAATATTTTTTTAATATTTTAAAACAATTTAGTTGTCTCTATTTTATTGTTCTTCTTTAAGCACAAATTCATGAAATAACAAAATGCTTTTCAATATATCATTTTTTTATACTTAAAATAGTCATTAAGGCAGAGAACTGATTGTTAAATTATTTGAATCCCACCACTACATTTGGATCATATATCATAATTTTTCTAAATATCCCAAATAATGCTTGTGTTAATTTAAAAACAGAATTAATTTCATATGACATTTATTTTAAATTATATATATATATATATAATTTTTTTATTTGAATGCTCGCTTCAGCAGCACATATACTATAATTTTTATTTGAATGAGCAATATATAGAATATACAAAAAAGATATAGAATGAAAGAAATAATGAGTGAATGTCGGAGTGCCAACAATATTTAAAATTCTTATTCAGTGTTCTCATCTTCAGTAATAGAGTTATATATGGACATTTCTTCATCCCTCATGTCATATATTTTAAATGTAAATGTTTCCTAGCCAATGCTAGGAAACAATATATCTGAATAGAGCAAGTTTATAAAGTGAATCTGTTATTTATTTAATTAATGGAATTGTTGGTTTGCTCAATGGTGTTGATGACTCATTCCTTGTTTTCTTCCACACTTTTCCTATTTCTCCAAGTTTAAAATTTGGAATCAGTCTTCTGGAGCATGACTCAGGTTGGTGCTAAATGACTTACATAAATAGATGGTTCCCAAGGTTAAATCTCTATTTTTATTTAAAGGGCTTTTTAATATAGAGTTGGAAGTTCAGCATTACATATACTGATGAAGCACCTTTTGTGGTTGTGCCTTGTTCTTTCTCATACTCAGTCATGGGAGACATAGCATGCTGTATAATTTTAATGCCCCACAGATATTTCTGGGGAATCTTTTAAATTATAAAAACCATTGATTTAAGTGATTTATTTGACAATAGACAAAAATGATTAAGTGCTTTATTTTTTTTAACAAATGGAGTATAATTTGTTGATTTATATAAACATCTCCAAATAAAATTCATCTTTTAAGTCTCAAAGTTAATGTATACTTCATTTGTTTATACTAGTCATTCATTTAATAAATTTTTTATGTTATCAGACTTATTAGATACATAGTTTAAACCAGCCACACTATTCAAAATATTAGGGTGATAGCACTAGGAAAGATATTGTCTCTATCCACATTGACTTTGTATCCTTGCATTCTAGTGGTAGAAAAGAATAATTAGTAAAACATATGAGTAAACATATCTATATATACATAATTATACCTAAATGACACATGATAGATAGATGATAGATAGATATATCAATAGATAATAGCTAGTGCTGTGTATAAATAAAATCAAGATAGAGGTGATAGGAAATGTTTAGTTAGGTAAATAGATAAAGCCTCTTTGATAAGATGATAATTGAGCAAAGAGGTGAAGGAAGTGAGGAAATTATCCAAGTAGATATCCTATAGTATCTGGGGAAAAAATGCTTGGCAGAAGAAACATTTAGTGCAAAGTACCTTAAAAAGGAAGCATTCTTCATGCATTTTTGAACAAAAGCAAAAACAATGTGTCAGAGTGTATAAGTTAGAGATATAACAGAAAGCAGATCTCATAAGGGTTTGCACATCATTAAAAGGATTTGGTGTTCGCTCAGAATCAGACTGAAAGCCAATTAAACATTTTAAACAGAGGAGTACTAAAATATGACCTATATCTTAAATTTAATATTCTGGAAGTTCTGTGAAAAAAAAAAATGAGCAGTAGAAGCAAAGACAAGAGTAGAAAGACCAGATAAGAAACCCTTGCTTTAATCTAGGCAAGAGATGACAGGAGCTTAAACCAAGGTAGTTATAGCAAAAGTAGAGAGAAGGGTTCAAGACTGCAATAGCTTGAAAGGTGAAGCTAAAAAATGTGAAGGTGAATTAAATGTGAAGTGTCAGAGAAATTCATGAGTCAAAGAGGATCTCAATTTTTGGACTAAACGTATGGAATAAGAAAATTTTTAGATAAAATAGCATAAATTTAAAGTGTGTAATATGATTTGATATACATAGTAAAATGATTATTGTAGTCAAACTAATTAACATATAATCTTTTTGCTTATTTAGTCTGTTGGTCAAATAAGTTTGTAAAATATGATTTTCATGCTTTCTCGCTTGTAGTTTGCATTGGGGGCTGGGCAGCACCAGGTATATGTGGTCTGTAAAATTGAAAATTACCTTCCTGCTTGGGAAGGGCCTTTGTTTTGCTAACGTTTGCTGGAGGAGAGGTTTTCTCACTGAAAAGTTTTGAAAAGGGAGAAAGAAGCCATGTTTGCAGAGTGAGACAGGAAAGAATGCAGAGTGCTGAGAAAGAAGCCAGTTTGTGCAGAGAGAGACAAGGTGTGCAGATGGGGAACCAGAGCTGAAGGGCTTTTGTGAGCTCCACTGAGACTGGTGGGGCCTTTGATTCCAGGAGGAATTGGAGAAGACTCTCCTGCTTGTGGAACTGAAGAATGTGTCAGTGGCTTTGAGAGCTGTGTGTGTTTGCTCATTGGCTGGTTTGAAACTTTAATAAAAGGATGGCCCACCATTTTTTGGCTCCACTATTTCTTTACTATCTGCCTGAATTCAATGTGAACCTACATGTGAATGGCCATGACAGTGGAGGTCACAAGCCCTACAGTCTTTTTTGTGTAATGAATAGATATGAAATAAATCTAAATTGAGGACATTTTCAGTGCTCAATACAGCACTACTAAGTGTAGTCATTATGCTTGCACTTTATATCTCTAGACTTATTTATCCTACAAAACTGAAACTCAGTACCTTTAGAGCAGCATCTATTGATATATGTGCCCTTATGTTCATTGCAGCATTATTTACAACAGCCAAGATTTAGAAGCAACCCAAGTGCCCATCATCAGTGGACAAGTCTTGAATCTGGTTTTTTCTACCAACAGTGCATGAGGGTTCCCTTTTTTCCACATCCTTGTTAACACTGATCAAGTTGTTAACCTACCCACAGAACCCTTTCAGTCGCCTCTATCATGCACAGAAAGGTACTGGGAAGGTAGAGCTCTGGAAATCTTTGTCAATAATAAAAATTTTGGGAATCAACCTGCTCTTAAGGATGCAGATAACAAGTATATATGTGCCTACAATCCTGGAAAAAGAATAAACTTATCTTCTGGGTTCTAAGTTTTGTCTTTCTGATAATTTAAAATCAATATATCCAATGTACACTTGAACCTTATTTGCTTTAACAAAATCAATTATTTTATATATTTTCTGCTTCATCTAATGCTGGGTCTTTGCTTCTTTTTTTAAAACCCATTAACCTCTGGTTAGAACAAATCTACATAAATTTTGTGACTTCAGTGGACACTATCTCACAATGCTTTGTCTTACATCTGTAACAATCATTTGTTACCTTTCTATACCAGATTTCCATATTATTACTGAGCATCATATATCTATGTACTTCTAAAATCCAAAGGTTCATGATTGAATATACATCATAGGGTGAATTGTTAGTCACTGGGAGACAAAGACTGAAAGATGAAATTCTCCCTCCTTCACCTCAGAAAGATTATCCTATATGCATTTGTTCGCTTGGCCCCTCAGAAGATGGTCTTGGAAGACTGACTGATATGTGTTGTTTTGCTCCATAGCATACCCTTATATTAATGCTTGCTCTTTACTAACTCATTCTTTGTTCTTTCACTCTACTTACTTGGTATTGAACTTCCTAATAAAATAGTTAGACCTATGTTTTTGCCTCAATATGCACTCTGTATTCTCTCTTTCATACTCTTCAAACATGGTTTCTTTCTCTTTCTCCTTCTGTTCTCTCTTTTCAACACATTCTGGCACAAAAACCTCTTCTCCAGCAAACATTAGCAAAACAATGAGCCTTCTCAAGGAGGAAGGTAATTTGTAATTTCACAGACAACATATACCTGGCACTGCCCAGCCCCCAATGCAAACTATAGGCAAGCAAACATAATAATCATATTTTACAAACTTATTTGACCAACAGCTTCTTAGAGAACTCAGGGTAACACAATACTCTTTTCTTTTCTTTTTTTTTAGAGAGATAGAGAGAAGGAAAGAAGAGAGATGAGAAGCATCAACTGGTAGTTGCATCACCTTACTTGTTCATTGATTGCTTTCTCATATGTGCATGGACTGGGAGAGGGGGGGCTCCAGCTGAACCAGTAACCCTTTGCACAAGCCAGCAACTTTGGGCTTCAAGCCTGCAACCTTGGCTCAAGCCAGTGACCATGGGATTATTTCTATAATCCCATACTCAAGCCGGCAACTTCAGGGTTTTGAATCTGGGTCCTCAGCATCCCAGATTGACGCTCTGTCCACTGAGCAACCACCAGTGAGGCAAGACAGTATTCTTATTTGATCTTTCTAATAACTCTTTGAAGTATGTCGGATATTATTTTTCCTATATATTGCATTCTCAAACTAAAACTTAAAATGTACAAATGACTTGTTCAAGGAATTAAAATCTTTTTACTAGATCTACTGACTACAACTACACTGCTATTTCTACAATGCATTTTTAAGAACTAATTTAAATATTATGGATCTTCCATTCAGAAGTAATCACTTTCTCTTTCTAGGATGTACTAGCTTTTATTTTTCTAAAGTTGTTTTGGCCTTTCAAATTATATTTGTCATCAAGAATATGATTTCCACTATAAGTTTAACTGAGTGAAAACTTTCTATACCTTATAATGTTTAACATAGTAGATAATAAATAATTGTTTTACATAAACTAATATGTTAGTACTGAGGAAGTGAAAGAAGAAATTAATGTATCAAATGTCCAAAAATTCTGTTTTCTCGGTGTACGCATACTTTGAATTTCCGTTTATTTTCATTTTTTTTCTAAAACAAATGACATCTAAAAGTCATAGCTTAATTATATAAATATAATTAAAGTTAAGAACATGCCTGACAAGGCAGTGGCACAGTGGATAGAGCATTGGACTGGGATGCAGAAGACCCAGGTTCGAGACCCCGAGATCGTCAGCTTGAGCACGAGCTCATCTGGTTTGAGCAAGGCTCACCAGGTTGGACCCAAGGTCGCTGGCTCGAGCAAGGGGTTACTCGGTCTGCTGAAGGCCCACGGTCAAGACACATATGAGAAGGCAATCAATGAACAACTAAGGTGTTGCAATGCACAACAAAACCTAATGATTGATGCTTCTCATTCTCCGTCCTGTCTGTCTGTCCCTGTCTATCTCTCTGTCTGACTCTCTCTCTGTCTTTGTAAAAAAAAAAAAAAGATAAAGTATCACTACTTACAGATGACTTGATTTTTTATATAGCAAATTCTATGAGGTAAATACAAAAAAATAAAGCTGATAAATTATTTCTGCAAAAAAATTAATATTCAAAATCCCTTTTATGTCTAAACACTGGCAAATATGAATATGAAAATGAAAATATAAAACAATTCCATTCAGCCTGACCAGGCCATAGCGCAGTGGATGGAGCCTCGGATTGGGGCACAGAAGACCCAGGTTCAAGACCCCGAGGTTGCCAGCTTGAATGCAGGCTCATTTAGCTCGAGCGTGGACTCACCAGATTGAGTTTGGGGTCACTTGCTTGAGTGTGGGATCGTAGATATGACCCCATGATCTATGGCTTGAGCTCAAAGGTTGATGGCTTAAAGTCCAGGTTTGCTGGCTTGAGCCCAAGTTCGCTGGCTTGAGCAAGGGTTATGCACTTTGCTGTAGCCCGATGGTCAGGGCACATATGAGAAAGCAATCAATGAACAGCTAGGGTGCTTCAACCAAGAATTGTTGGTTCTCATCTCTCTCCCTTCCTTTCTGTCCCTATCTGTCCCCCTCTCTGTCTCTCTCTGACTCTACCACAAAAACAACAACAAAAAGAAAACAAACAAACAAAAAAAAATTCCATTCAGAGTAACATCCAAAATAAACAAAATATTTAGAAAATAATTCAAAAAATGTAAAAAATATACTTTGTAAATGAAAAACAATGTTAATATAAATAAAATATCTAAATAATTAGAAACACTTTCACACTTCATGGATCAGAAGACTTTATATTGTTAAGATGAAAGTATCCTTCTAACAGACCTACCGATTCAATACAATTCTTGTCAGAATCAAAGATGACTTCTTTTCCAATTTTTTAAAATTACCATCTATATTCCATATTATTTTATATTAGTTTCAAGTGTATAGTTTAGTGGTTAGACAATCATATACTTTATAAAGTTGTTCCCCTGATATATCCAGTATCGACCTGGCACTATACATAATTCTTACAATATTATTGACTGCATTCCCTATTGTGTAATTTACATCCTTGTGACTATTTTGCAACTGCCAATTTATACTTATTAATCCCTTCACCTTTTCGCCCAACTCCTACCCCTTTCCTCTCTAGCACCCATCAATCTATTCTCTTTAAGAGTCAGCTTCTATTTTGTTTGAATGTTTATTTTGTTTTTTAGTTTCCATATATAAGTGAAATCATATATTTTTTGTCTTTTTATCTGCTTTATTACACTTAGCATAAAACACTCCAGGCCTATCCATTCTCTAGCAAATGATAATATTTTATTTCTTTTTAATGCCTGAATAGTGTTCCATTGTGTATATGCACCAGAACATTTCTTTTTGGATATTGACAAGTTGGTTCTAAAATTTATACATCTTTGCAAGAAATGAAAAAGAGCTAAAAATATCTTTAAAGAGAAACCCAAAATAGAAGGAATCACAGTTTTTGGTTTTAGCTATTACTAGAAAACAATGGTAATCAATAGAGTATAATACTGGTGCAGATTAATGGAGTTAGAACTGAGTCCAAATATAAACCTTTGTATATATATTCACCAGAAAAATATATGAAGACTATCCAAAGGTGTAATATGGTCTTTTTGATAATTAATGTATGATAAACTGGATAGGCATATGCAAAAGAATGACTTGGACCCTTATCTAAGACTATGTACAAAATTAACTCTAAATGGGTTAGCTTTATCAATAGTATGTATGATATCTAAATACGAAGGTCAAATTAAATATATAATTTTGAGGGTGTTGAAGGCAAAGATTGCAATTAGTCAATGTTTTTGTGGAATGAAATGAGTAAGAGTTGTGTATATGTATGTGTGCATGCACGCATGCATGTGCTCGGGGATATAGTAAAGTCTGTTTAAAATCCTTTGTTCTCCCTGGCCGGTTGACTCAGTGGTAGAGTGTTGGCCTGGTGTGCAGGAGTCTCGGGTTCAATTCCTGGCCAGGTCACACAGGAGAGGTGCCCATCTGCTTCTCCACTCCTCCCCCTCTCCTTCTTCTCTGTCTTTCTCTTCCCCTCCCACAGCCAAAGCTCCATTGGAGCAAAGTTTGCCCGGGCGCTGAGGATGGCTCTGTGGCCTCTGCCTCAGGCACTAGAATGGCTCTGATTGAGGCAGAGTAATGCCCCAGATGGGCAGAGCATCATCCCCTAGTGGGCATGCCACGTGGATCCTGGTTGGGCTCATTCAGGAGCCTGACTGCCTCCCTGTTTCCAATTTCAGAAAAATAAAAAAAAAAAATAATCCTTTGTTCTTTCAACTACTTTTATGGGAAAATTGTTGCTGGAGAGAGAAATTCTAGTTTACTGTGATTTAAAATGAATAATAGTTCAATATTCAGATGGTAACTTTAGAAAATGGAGCAGTCCACAATGCAAAATATAATTTAATGAGCTACAGTATGATTGGTTAACATTTCTAACATATGAGCTTCTTATGCATTGATTCCTTCACATTCCTTGCAATAATTTATTCAATTTGTTTGATTGATTGAGTCGTTGAATTATAGGACACATTTATTTGAATGACATGCCTACACCATCAAATCAATATAGAGCAGTGTTCCTGCATTAAGTACCAGTTTAGAAAGTGTGATTGAATTTTCACAGAAATGAATTGATGTGATTGATTTACTTGCTATTCAGATAAGACAGTAAAGAAGAAATCAAAGAGTATAAGTTTGCCTTGTTTTATTATAAGAATAGAATATGCTCTACTTTTCGCTTATTAGTTCTAAATTTGATATCAGGTAGTTTTAAAAAATGTAAGATAAATACAATGGGCATCAAGCTCTAGTATGTTGCATCAAATAGCTGCAAAATTAAATAGGCTACATTTATAAAAACTACTGTGAATTTAGATGCATTTTATATGATCCTTAAAGAAATACTAAATAGGTTTAGCTCTTAGAAAAAAATATGTAATTCACTAAAAATATCATTTTGAAATAAAGCAATCTAAGCATTTAAAGAATGGCATTCTAAAAATACTATTCAGAGTGACTCTATATTATACTTTGGCATAAATTGTATTAAGGTTTTTTTTCCTAGATACCAAAATAAATGTTGATTTCATGAGAAAAAAGAATTTAAAATAATACTGGCATTTGTGTCAGTAAAGGTTCTCCATGTAAACAGAACTAACAGGATATCCATATATAAAAATGTATATATGATCTATATATATTATCTATATATAGATGTATATCTATCCACATCTATTATCTATCTATCTATCTATCTATCTATCTATCTATCTATCTATCTATCATCTACCATCTATCTATCATCAATCATCTGTCTATCTACCATCTATCTATCTATGTATCTATCTATCTAACTAAAGAGAAAGAGATAGATAAAATACAAACACACAGAGAGACACAGGGACATTTATTTCAAGGAACTGTGTCATGTAATGCTGGAACTAGCAATTCTGAAATTCATAAAATCAGTTTGCAGGCTGGAAAACTCAGGCAGTATTTCTGTGCCAAATTTGAGGCAGAATTCTTTCTCCAGGACACATGTACTTGTTCTTAACAGTTGAAATGAGTGAATAAGGTTTATCCATATTATCAAGGGTAATCTCCTTTACTTCAATTCAACTAATTATCAATGTTAATCACATCTACAAAATACCTTCACAGCAACTTCTTGAATAATGCATGACCTAACAACTATGAATCATGGCCTAGCCATGTTGAGGCATAAATGTAACAATTAAAGTATATTAATAAATAGATCATATTTTGTTTTATTTCTTTTTACAAAGTCAATTATTTGCTATTGGTGCATTGTGTAAGTACAGCTTGAATTATATGGTTATAATTAAAATGTAAGAAAAATTGCTTGTTAAAGAAAGTGATTAGGCTAAATTTTTATATTCTCTATTGTTTAATAATTAGCCTGTAAAGGGAAGCTATTGGTAGTGGATCATATAAAAATAGTCTTCCACCTCATTCATGGAGTCAAAATTAACACAATTTTTTCTCATAATCTCTTTTGGTCATAGATAATAACACTTGGATATAAGATTATTTTATTTTGACCAAATTTTCTACCCAAACTATCTATAGTCCTATATTTTAAAATAATATGATTAATATTTTATTCAGATATCAATAAAATATTGTATATGATAGCTTTTCAAGTTCTGAAATTGCTTATATTACAAAATATTAGTTATTAGAATACTATTTCGTTAAAAGTTTAACAACTAAAAGAAAGTATTTCATAGATATTTCATGATATATGTAAGTGTACACTATAAATAAATACTTTGAGTCTTAAAATTACAGTTGCAGAGTAGTGTTTATTATAATTATTCTCGATATTTCTTAAAGAGAATATTTGATACAAATATTCTTATAATTACTTAAATATCTATTTTGAGACATTATTTTATAGTTGATGACAAATTTTCTGTAACATGTGGGAGTGTTTCAAGATATAGTATTCTTTTGTAAAAAAAATGATCTCCCAGTTAAATTGTTAAGATTATGAATTTAGCTTCCTGGTCAGTGATAATGAAAGTAAAATTTATTTCAATGATATTCTCATTACTGAAACTTTTGGTTTCCCAACATAGTTATTCCTTCCCAGCTAAGAAGATATTGTAAGAAGTAAAGAAACATGCTTATTTCTTCCATGAAAATACAACTGACCAAGGAGTCTTTAATGATCCTGTTACATGAGAATGCTACCCGATAAGATTATCATAAAGACTTTTTTATGAACATATTTTGGTAGACTAATTTTGGTTATGTTTTAAAGCTGTTGGCATTTTTTATGGGTTTTAATTAAAACATAGATTGGATATTAATGATAAACAACCATAACATGCAACAGAATCTTAGTTCAGTAATCACAGTAAAGTTTTAATTCCAATCAAAATTAGTAATACGTATAATGCACTGACCTGTTGTGGCACAGTGGATAAAGAAGGAGTCAACCTAGAATGTTGAGATAGCCGATTCAAAACCCTGGGCTTGCCTGGTCAAAGCACATATGGGAGTTGATTCTTCCTGCTCCTTCTATCCCCCTCTTTCTCTCCTCTCTAAAATGAATAAACTAGGGGAAAAAGTAAGGTAACAATTGATTTAGCAATTTTAGAGTTTTAAAATGCCTCTTAAAAGGGTAAGTTTCTGCTTGCAAATTAACAGAAATGTCAAGGAAGGTTTTCAAAATGCAGTTTTAAAAATATATGGTGAAAGAACAATTTTTTTAATAAAATTTCAAATATATTTATTTTTTAGAATCTAAAAAAATAAGATATAATCGCTTTTTGTTCTCTTATGACTAGATAGATATTTACAATCCTCGTTTTTAAAACTAGATAAAATGGCATGATTACTCCTGCCATTACTTGTTTTGTTGGAAAGAAGATTAGCATTTAAAAAAAAATCAGGCTGCCTACAGAGTTTATAATCTTAGTCTTTTACTGATTAATCATTGTTTCTCATGATTTTAGGATTGAATAAAATCACACATTTTCTTTTGTGTGGTCCTGATACTATTCTCCCTAGTTTGCTTTCAGTATTTAAATTTTGTGTTACTCTTTCTGCATACTATTTCTTTACTTAAATGGTTCTCAGTCATTTGCATGCATCCAAACTACCTGAAATTCTTGTTAAAACACAGATTGCTGTGCCCAGCTGTAAAGCTTCTGATTCACTAGCTCTAGTGTAGGGCATGACAATTTGCATCCACACTATATATAATATATTGATGTTACTGATCTGGGAACCACATTTTGAGAAGACACAATTTCTCCTTTCTGTTTTTTGGGTTTTTTTTTTTTAACTTGGCCATTACATTTTATTTCGTTTATGTAAGGAAGAACTGAGAATACTAAAGGGAACTTGGAAGATGAAAGAATGCTTTCTAGATCAGTAGTTCTCAAACTTTATAACACATTGATAACACTTAGATTTAAAAACTAAGAATGACTCTATACCACCCTCAGAGTTTTTGAGTTAATTGTTCTGGGAATACCTTAAGCAATGGAACATTTAAAGTTACTTGGGTAATTCTGTTATGCAGCAAAGATTTAGAATCACCATTCTAGAAAGATAGGTATTACAACAAAGTTCTCTTACTATTATAGATGAACGATAGAGTAAATACCACTTCTCTTGGGGATGTCTTTTCTAGGAATATTCACATCTTCCTAGATGTACACACCCTATATTAGTATTCAACCAAATGATTAGGCATTAACTTTGAAGTCAGAAGTATTTTATTCATCATTTCCATGCAATGAGTTCTTGAAATCATTAACTTTTCAGGTTCAGTAGTAGAAACAAAAGATCTGGAAAAGAAAAAAAGGGAATGACAATAACACTGGGGAACAAAATTTTTGTTGCATCCACAAAAACGCTTGTTCTTAACTAACTTGAGTGTGCTGATCTCAAATCTGACATTAGTTTTTTTTTCTGTAAGTCACGGTTTTTTTGCAATTCAAGATTATAGGTTTTCATCTTATTATAAAATTTTCAACGTTTTGTTTAACATAATGAATTAGAATGTCTTCTTGGCATCATCTTTGTGAAAATATAATAATTTACATAATGCAGTAAATACACTAATACACTGAAAGATATGACTGCATCAGAATTTGTCTACAATTTTGAAATAGAACATATTAAAACACTTATTATAATCATAAAATTTGCACAAAACTTATTTAAATTTTATTCCAGCAAAAATGTGCATTTGTAGCTCTTGCATTTGTGTACTTATTGAGGAAAATCTCGTTTGATGCTCTAGCAGTAGTCTGCTCATCACTAAAAACTCCAAGATTTTCAGGAAACTTATCAAAGTGACTGTTCAGGAAGTGAATCTTAACGCTCTTGTTACATCCAATGTCGCAGAAAGCCAACAGCATCTTTGAACAAGAAGTTCATAGTTTTCTGCTTTTTTGTTGCCAAAGAAGTTCTTTGTAACTGCCACAAAAGACTGCCATGGTGCTTTCTCCTCCTTATTCATCTTCCTAGAAAATTCTCATCACTTATCAGGGTTTGAATTTGAGATCCATCAAATATACCTGCTTTTATCTTCTCAAAAGACAAGGCAGGAAAAGCAGAAATAATATGTTGAAAGCATTCACTTTCTCTATTCAAAGCCTGAACAAACTACTTCATTAAGCCAAGTTTGATGTGAAGTGTGGAAAAATGATCCTGTCTCGATTAACTACAGGTTCATTCACAATATTTTGCATCCCTACTTCCAGAGCTTCATGTTTCGGCCACTTCTTCTGTGTCCAGTGTCTCTACTGAGCTCAGCTGTCCCACAAACACAGAAAGCAAGGATAGTTCGTGAAACCTCTCTGTTGTCCTAGCAGGAAGTTTCCCATTTTAAGATCCACACAAATGATCCAGTTATGCTCCTCATACTTCAGAAAGTTGAGGACAATTTTTATGGCATTCTTACTAAGTCATTCAATTCAGGTTGGCTAAACTGAAGAAGCGTTAATGAATGCTTGGCATCAGAAGATGACCCTTCAGATTATACAACCATTTCCTCATTCATCTTATCAAAATGTACTTGATCACCGTGTTAACTTTTTTTTATCCTTAGAAGAAATAAAACCATTGAAAACTGGAAGTGGGAGTGTCTCATAATGAGGGATAGGTCGTATTGCTGAAGGAATATTAGGATATGCGATCATATGCCATTTTTTCTTGCCGATGCCCTTTGTATGGATCAGACATAAATAACAGTCCCTGCTGTGGTCCTTAGGTTCATGCCAAACCATGGGAACACCAAAAGGCATTCCTTTGCGTTTTCCTTTTGTCTAGTCACGAAGCATTTCCTCACAATTATAACACACAATATGAGGAGCCCAATTCCTGTCTTGATTGCAAAGGGGAACTTAAAAAAAGGCAATATATGCACGTGTCACAAATGATGAAATATTGCACATTTGACTCTGAAGTGTGTAACAGCCACATATATAACAGAAGGTGTCAGGACTATTCTCACATTTACGCCTACTTGAAGAAGCCATGATTCAATCTTACAACAAAATAAGAGGGTTTTTTTATCAGATAATGTTTTTTTTACATTTAAAAACAACTACAAAAAGTGATGTTTGTAAAACATTAATTGCCTTGTGGTTATGTTCAATCCAAGAGTCGTTGCCCTTTAACTCCCATTTAAAAACCAATGCATGCCATTAACTGTAACAAAAAAATTAAATTTGCATAAAAACTAGAGCATGCACCAAAAAGTGGATTTCAGGTTTGGAATCAGCAATGCAGAAATATATAGAAACAGTTCTAAAACGACACGCAACAGAAAATGAAAAACATTGTTCCCCAGTGTAATATTGGCAGTAAGATAAAACCTGCACCTCTTATCAGAATATTCTACCTTTAGTCACCCTTCTGGTGGCCTCTTCTAACTTCAGTTTGTTTCTTTTACCAAAAGAGAAAGTTGAATTTTCAAGTTTTGGTAGTAGCTGATATTAAGTAATACTTTAGAAAGAAACAAGCTATTATAACAGACATCTTCAAACTAAGTTTGAACATATTTGAATAAACTAAATAAGTGATTTTTAATTTGACACTTCAGGGGACATTTGGTAATGTCTGTAGATTTTTTTTTTGGTTGTAATAACTGACTAGAGGATGTGGTCATGGAATCGGAATGGGCAGGTTTTATTGGTTTCTAATATATAGAAGCCAACAATGTTGCTACATGTCTTACAATGCATAAAAGAAACCTCTACAATTATTCAGCCCAAAATGTCAGTATTGCTGAGTTTAAGGAATTCTGGTTTAATTCAGTTGATTCAAAAAACTTTGTCTATATATATCTATAAAGATCATAAAAAATTTCAGCTTTTAAAAAATAAGTTGCTCTTATTATCCTTATAGAGGATCTCATTAGAAAATTAAGCTGATTATCTGATCAATTAATACAATTAATTTAAAATAAAGTTTGCAAAGATGTCAGTATTGTTTATTGTACTTAAAACACAGTAGAATATTTACTACTTGTAGTATGATTGTTATTATTATTGTTATTGTTGAAATAGTAGTGACAGTATAAGAAAATTGAATAATATCTTCTTGCCATAGTATTAAGAAAAAAAATTAGAGGCATTAACTAATCCTTTGCATAATTCTATAACCTAAAAGCTGACACTGCTTTCTCCAACAATACAACAAGTACCTCAGAGAAGTCATGCAGAGGGAAATTATTTCAAGTTATTATTTCTTTCAGGTAATTTTTACAGAGAAATCTAATTTTTGAAGGTTTTTCTTTATTTGGTCAATATTGGGTAGAAGCACAAATTATTCTTCTTACTATTAATCCACAAATCATTACTTTGTGGAAATTTTAAAATTTTAGAATGGAGAAGAGTATAGAGAGACAATTCTTTTTGCAAGTAATTTAGTATTTCTGAAACAAAATTTTAATCCATGTATATAAAACTGTATCTTACCTGGTATAATCTCTTGTTCACTATCTTCCTGCATTTTCCATTTACCTTATTTGTAAATTTTAATCATAAAACTGTCAAAAATATTTTTATCTAAAACAGCTCTTGTGGCAAGTTATAAATTTCTGAAATTAATAGTTGATTGTGGAAATGTTGACACAAC
This sequence comes from Saccopteryx leptura, assembly GCF_036850995.1. Classification (NCBI taxonomy): domain Eukaryota; kingdom Metazoa; phylum Chordata; class Mammalia; order Chiroptera; family Emballonuridae; genus Saccopteryx; species Saccopteryx leptura. The sequence continues at coordinate 91,847,380 of NC_089516.1, read as the reverse complement.
TCTAACTTTTGCAGTCTGAATAACACAACTAAAATAAATTAGTCATTGTCTTCCAAATATATATATTTGGTGTACTATTCCATTTATTAAAGTCTCTTAATGGTAGATGAGCCAAGAAGCAGGAAAGAAAGACCGCTTCCCTTTTGCCCATTTCAAGACATTGCAAACCTCAGCACACCCGAGCCAAACAGGCCAGGCTGAAATCTCAGGGTTTCCAAGTATAAAATTGGATTTAGTGGTTTTTTTTTTAATTTTTTATTAATTTTAATTTATTGTGTTAACCTGAATCAAGTATCCCATGCAATATAACTCCATCATCCCTACCCCCTTTTCTTCCATTACTACTCTTTCGCCCTTCTCCTCTAACACCCTCACCCTTTCCCTCTGGGATGGGCTGTCCTGTTATCTGTATCTCTATGTTATGTATATATAATTTCACTAATCCCTTCACCTTCTCTGTTCCCATCTCCTCATTCCCCTTCCCTCTGTGAGCTGTCCCTCTGCTCCCTGTGATCTTCCCTGATTTGCCTCTATTATATTCCTCAGCTCACTTTGTTCATTAGATTCCACATATTAGTGAGATCATATGATATTTGTCTTTATCTGCCTGGTTTATTTCACTTAGCATTATAATCTCCAGTCCATCTATGCCATTGCAAAAGGTAAGATTTCTTTCTTTTTCACTGCTGTGTAGTATTCCATCATGTATAAGTACCACAGGTTATTTTATTGATTTAAATTAATTGTGTTTACATAGATTCAAGTGTCCCACCAAATACATCTCCCAACCCCCGTGTTCCTCTCAACATTCCCTTTGCCCCCCTCCCTCCAACGCCATACACCTTCCCTCCAAGATTTAATTTTTTCCTCTTTATAACGCTATGTTATGTGTGTGTGTGTATATATATATATTATATATATATATAATTTCACTAATTTCTTTCCGTTCTCTGATTCCATCCTCTTGTCCCCCTTTCTTCTATCTACTTTCCCTCTGGTCCCTTTGATCCTGCCTTTGCCTCTATTCTATTCCTCAGTTCACATTTTTCAATGGATTTCTCAAATAAGTAAGATCATATGATATATTTCTGTCTCTGCCTGGCTTATTTCACTTAATATAAAAGTTTCCAGGTCCATCTTTGTTGTTGCAGAACGTAAAATTTTCTTCTTTTCCATGGCCCCATAGTATGCCATTGTGTATATGTGTCACAGCTTTTTAATCCACTCGTCCAAAGATGAACACTTGGGCTGTTTCCAGATCTTGGCTATTGTGTGAACAATGCTGCCATAAACATGGGGGTGCATTTCTTTTTTTGAATTAGTGATTTGGTGTTCTAAGGATATATTCCTAAAAGAAGGATGGCTGGATAAAAAGGCAGTTCAATTTTTAATTTTTTGAGAAATCTCCATACTGTTTTCCACAGTGGCTGCACCAGTCTGCATTCCCACCAGCAGTGCATGAGGGTTCCCCTTTCTCCACATCCTCGCCAGCACCTAATCTGTGTTGTTTTGTTGATAAGTGCCATTCTGACTGGTGAGAGGTGATATGTCATTGTGGTTTTAACTTTCATTTCTCTAATGATTAGTGATGTTGAACATTTTTTTATCTGCCTATTGTCCATCTGTATGTCCTGTTTGAAGAAGTGTCTATTCATTTATTTTGCCCATTTTTTGATTGGGTTTTTTATCTTCCTGGTTTTGAGTTTAAGAAGTTTTTATAAATTGTGGTTATTAACCCCTTATCAGATATATTGTCGAATATGTTCTCCCATTGTGTGGTTTGTCTTTTTATTTTGTTCATATTGTCTTTAACTGTGCAAAAGCTTTTTAGTTTAATATAGTTCCATTTGTTCATCTTGTCCTTTATTTCACTTACCTGTGGAGATAAATCAGCAAATATATTGCTTCAAGGCATGTTGGAGAGCTTACTGCCTATGTTTTCCTCTAAGATACTTATGGTTTCACAACTTACATTTAAATCTTTTATCTATTTTGAGTTTATTTCTGTGAATTGCATAAGTTGGTGGTCTAGTTTCAGTTTTTTAGCAGATAGCTGTCCAATTTTCCCAAAACTATTTGTTAAAAAGACTGCCTTTACTCCATTATATGCTGTTACCTCCTTTGTCAAATATCAATTGTCCATAAAGGTTTGGGTTTATTTCTGGGTTCTCTGTTCTGTTATACTGATTCATATGCCTGTTCTTATGCCAGTACCAAGCTTCTTTGAGTACAATGGCCTTGTAGTATAACTTGATATCAGGAAGTGTGATAACCCCTCACTTAATTCTTCTTTTTCAAGATTGCTGAGGTTATTCATGTTCTTTTTTGGTTAAATATAAATTTTTGGAATATTTGTTCTATATCTTTGAAATATGTCATTGGTATTTTAATTGGAGTTGCATTGAATTTATAAAATACTTTAGGTAATATAAACATTTTAATAATGTTCAGTCATCCTATCCATAAACATGGTATATGCTTCCACTTGTTTGTATCTTCCTTGATATCTTTTATCAATGTTTTATAATATTTTGAGTACAAGTTTTTAACCTTCTTGGTTAAATTTATTCCTAAGAACTTTTTTGTTGTTGTTGCAATAGTGAAGGGGATTGTTTTCTTAATTTCTCTTTCAGACAGTTCATTCTTGGTGTATAATAATGCCTGTGATTTATGAATATTAGTTTTATATCCTGCTACCTTGCTGAATTCATTTATCAGGTCCAGTAGTTTTTGACTGAGACTTTAGGGTTTTTTATGTACCATATCATATCATCAGCAAATAATAATACTTTTACTTCTTCTTTTCCTATTTGGATGCCTTTTATTTATTCATCTTGTGTGATTACAGTGGCTAGGACTTCCAGAACTATGTTGAATAAGAGTGGTGAAAGGGTACACCCCTGCCTTTTTCCTGATCTAAAGGGAATTGGTTTTAATTTTTGGCCACTGACTATGATGTGGGTTGTGGGTTTGTCATAGATAGTCTTTATCTTGTTGAGGTATGTAACCTGTATTCCAACTTTGCTGAGAGTTTAGATCAGGAGTATTCAACCTTTTTATACCTACCACCCACTTTTGTATCTCTGTTAGTAGTATAATTTTCTAACCGCCCACCAGTTCCACAGTAATGGTGATTTATAAAGTAGGACAGTAACTTCAGTTTATAAAATTTATAAAGCAGAGTTAAACCATACAATAATAATTAAATTTACAGCAAGTTAAATTTACAGCAAGTTAAACCATACAATACTAATTACTTACCAAGTACTTAATGTCAGATTTTCACTAAGTTTGGCAGAATAAATCCTTATAAAACAACTTACTATAGTTAAATCTATCGTTTTATTTATACTTTGGTTGCTCTTCTACCACCCACCATGAAAGCTGGAATGCCCACTAGTGGGCAGTAAGGACCAGGTTGACTTCCACTAGTTTAGGTCATAAATGGGTGCTGGATTTTATCAAATGTTTTCCTGCATTTATTGATATTATGCTGTGATTTTTCTCCTTCCTTTTGTTTATGTGATGAATCACATTGATTGATTTGCAAATATTATACCAGCCTTGCCTCCCCAGAATAAATCCCAATTGATCATGATGTATGATTTTTCTTCTGTATTGCTGGATCCATTTTGCTAATATTATTGTTGAGAATTTTAGCATCTAAATTCATCAGGAATATTGGCCTATACTTTTCTTTCTTTGTATTGTCTTTGCCGGGTTTTGGAATCAGAATTATGCTGGCTTCGTAAAAGGGGTTTGAAAGTCTTCTCTCCTCTTGAATTTTTTGAAACAGTTTGAGAAAGATATGAGTTAGTTCTTATTTGAATATTTGATAGAATTTGCCTTATGATGTCATCTGGCCCAAGGTTTTTGTTTGTTGGGATTTTTTTGAAAACTGTTTCAATCTCATTTGTTGTGTTGGTCTATTTAGATTTTCTGATTCTTTCAAATTGATTTTTGAAAGATGATATGTTTCAAGAAATTTGTCCATTTCACCTAGATTTGTGATATAGAATCTTTTTTATAAAAACCTCCCAGTTTTGCAGTGTTGGTTAACCTGGCCCCTCCCACCCACTAGTGGGCATTCCAGCTTTTATGGTGGGTGGTAGTGGAGCAACCAAAGGGCACCACAATTGGCCCATCATGAAAACTGAAACGCCCACTAGTGGGTGAGAGGAACCAGGTTGACCAGCACTGCAAAAGGTTTTTTTGCTGTGTCCCATAAATTTTATAAAAAAGTTCACCATCACAGATCTAGGTTGTCTAATTATTTGGTGGACAGTTCTTCATAGTATTTTCTTAAAATTCTTTGTATTTCTGCTGTGTCAGTTGTTACTTCTCTCTCATTTCTAATTTTATTTATTTGAGTATTCTGTCTTTTTTTCTTGGTGAGTCTGGTTAAAGGTACATTTATCTTTTTAAACTTTTCAAAGAACTAGGTCTTGGTTTCATTGATCCTCTGTATTTATTTATTTATTTATTTATTTATTTATTTAGTCTCTATGTCACTTATTTCCACTCTGATCTTTATTATTTTCTTCCTTCTACTTACACTGAGCTCTACATGCTCTTCTTTTTCTGCTTCTTTTAGATGCAGGGTAAAATTGTTTATTTGAGCTTATTCCAGCTTCTTAAGGTATGCATGTAATGCTATGAACTTTCCTCCCAGGACTGCTTTTACTGTGTCCCACAAATTTTGAGTTGTTGTATATTCATTTCCATTTGTTTCAAGAAAATTTTTTATTTCTTCCTTGATCTCATTGTTATCCTATTTGTTATTTAATAACATGCTATTTAGTTTCCAAGTGTTTGAATGTTTTTCAGTTTTTCTATTGTAGTGGTATTCTAGTTTCATGCCATTGTGATCTGAGAAGATGCTTCATATGATTTTAATCATCTTAATTTATGAAGACCTGTTTTGTGTTTTAACATGTGGTCTATCCTAGAGAATGTACCATGAGCACTTGAAAAGAATGTATATTCTGCTGCTTTAGGGTGAAAGGTTCTTAAGATATCTATTAAATCTAGTTGATCTTGTGTGTCCTTTAAGTCTGCTGTTTCTTTGTCAATTTTTTTCTTGAGAATCTATCCAGTGTTGTCAGTGGGGTATTGAAATCATCTATTATATTATTGCTGTTGATCTCGCTCTTTATATCCATCCAAATCTGCTTTTTATATTTAGGTGTTCCTATATTAGGCACATAGATATTTATAATGGTTATATTTTCCTTTATCATTATGTAGTGACCTTCTTTATTCCTTCTTATAGCCTTTCTTTTATAGTCTATTTTGTCAGAAATAAGTATTGCTACCCCAGCTTTTTTTTCATTCCCATTTTTATTAAATATTTTTTTTCTATACCCTCACTTTCACTCTGTGTGTTTCTTTTGTTTTGAGGTGAGTCTCTTGTAGACAGCATATGTATGGATCTTGTTTTTTTTTCCACTCAGCTACCCTATGCCTTTTGATTGGAGCATTTAATCCATTTACATTTAAGGTTATTATTGATATGTAGTTGTTTATTGCCATTTTATTCTTTAAATATACATCCCTCTTTTTCTAGATTTTTTTCCCCCTTTATTCTGTTTACAAGCCCCTTCACATTTCTTTTAGCATTGGTTTGGTTGTAATAAATTCCTTCAGGTGTTTTTTGTTTGTTTGTTTGTTTGTTTGTTTGTTTTGGTCTGGGATGTATTTTATTGCTCTTTCAATTTTAAATGATATCCTTGCTGGATAGAGAAGTGTTGGTTGTAGGCTTTTTCTTCAATCAACTTCTCTATCGCTTGTTCTTTCTCTTCTCCTTCAGGAACCCCTATGATGCAGATGTTGTTTCTCTTCATGTTGTCACAGAGCTCTTTTAGAGTTTCCTCAGACTTTTTGAGCCTCTTTTCCTTTTGCTGTTCTGCTTCTGTGCTTTGGTTTAACTTGCCCTCTACACTGCGCTTTGATCCTCAGCTTCATCCATTATACTTTTAATTCCTTCTAGTGTGGTCTTCATTTCTGATATTGTATTTTTCATTTCTGACTGGTTCTGTTTTATGATTTCAATGTCCATTTTGATGCTTGCTATCTCTTTATTTAGGTGCTCATTATGTCCATCCATTGTTCCTCTAAGATCTTTGAGCATCCTAACAATCACTATTTTAAATTCTGCATCTAGTAATTTGGTTATTTCTATCTCATTCAGATCTTTTTTGGGGATTTCTCTTGCTGATTCATTTGGGCTGCGTTTCTCTGCCTTCGCATTTTGTCTGTGTATAGACTCCTCCTTTGGATGAATTGTTTGTGCAGCTCACTGAGTCTTGGGTTGGTAATGTCTGCCTCCAGTTTTCAGTTGTGTTACTTTTAGAACTCCTTGGGTTGGCATCAGCTACTGTTTGTAAACTGCTGTGTGCTATTTATCTGGTCACTGTTCTTTGTGCTATTTGTATTGGTGTTTTCTATATCTTAACTGGGTCAGGTGTGAGAAGTCCTTCCTTAATATGTCACTTTAACAAGGGTTGTTAGGTCCTGAACTGATGTTTTCTGTATCTGGCCTCTAGATGTCTCCTCCCTGGACCTTCTTGACTGGAGCCTGGCACAGACCAGTGGGGGGTCACTGCCTATGACTTACCCTTATCTACCTTGTTGGAGCAACAGGTAATCCAGATTCTGTGGCTGCCTCTGCTGAGCCCAGGTGCCATTGTTAATATCAATTTAGACTGGCTTTTATCTACTTTTGGCCTGCAAGATGTTCATTTAAATGTTCAGTTTCCCCTGAGATCTGCTTTCTGTCATATCTTATTGCTGGCTACATTTTGGGCTCAGTACTAAAAATCAGGGGTTAGGTAAAGTATTGGATGTGGTTTGCCCCTTAGCCTTAGGTGTTGTTCTATCCAGACTTCTTTTTTTTGTTTGTTTGTTTTTTTGGGGGGTTTGGTATTTTTCTGAAGCTGGAAATGGGGAGAGACAGTCAGACAGACTCCCACATGCGCCCGACCGGGATCCACCCTGCACGCCCACCAGGGACGATGCTCTGCCCACCAGGAGGAGATGCTCTGCCCCTCCAGGGGCGTCGCTCTGTCGCGACCAGACCCACTCTAGTGCCTGGGGCAGAGGCCAAGGAGCCATCCCCAGCGCCCGGGCCATCTTTGCTCCAATGGAGCCTTGGCTGCAGGAGGGGAAGAGAGAGACAGAGAGGAAGGAGAGGGGGAGGGGTGGAGAAGCAGATGGGCGCTTCTCCTGTGTGCCCTGGCCAGCTATCGAACCCGGGACTTCTGCACGCCAGGCTGACGCTCTACCACTGAGCCAACCGGCCAGGGCCCAGACTTCTTTTTTTATTTTGCTTTCTTTTATATTTTTCTTTTTTTTAGCCCTCAAAAGGGTGTGCCCACAAGAGTCCAACATGTGTGGTTTGTGTTCCTGAGGAGTGGTATGAACCCAAGCCTGCCACCACCAGTGCTGCTGCCTTGGGTGTTCAGTCATGGGTATTGCCAGTTCTGACTTGCTGCTGTGGTTGCTGCAGCTTCCACTTTGCCTCCATGGGTGGGACTCCCTTACTCACCTTGGCCTCTGCCTGCACCGCTTCTGGCCTTTTCCCCACATCCATGGGTAGGACTGCATTCATGAGCCTGGGCTGCAAGCCTTGGCCAGCTCCTGGTATCTATCCCACCCTTGCAGGCTGAACTGTAGTCCGACCGCACTAGTGTGCACATACCACAGCCGTGAACTGAACTGTGTTTGCTCGCCTGGGTCGCAGCTGCAGCCAGCCCCTGGTCTTTGCCCCCATGGATAGGACAATGCTCTTGCGTCAGGCCACTGCCCACCCTCCAGTGATCACTCAGCAGTGTGGGGGTGGTGATGTAGCTCAGACCTCAGCAATCAATACTGTATCCTTGATGGGCTCTCTACTTCTAAGCTACTCTTTGTTCTGACTGCAGCAGGAGAGTTTTCATTTGGCTGGTGATCTGCTTTCCTTTGCTGATATTGCTGATTCCAGAAAAAAATATTTACTTTAAATTGGGGGAGTGCCTCAGCCCAAGGGTTTGTGTAGCTTTCCCTCAAAGTGATTGTCCCTGTGTCCGCTAGATTACACTCTCTTTCTGCTACTCCAGTCCTCTCAGTTCTCCTCATCCCCCAGGTCCCCAGGTGAGTGACTGTGAAAGAGGTTTTCTGCATGGTCCCTTTAAAATAAATCCTGGGATTGAGAAATCTGTCTCTTTCTAGACAACAGTATCCTGGCTCTTTTAGCAGCTAAATACTGTCTGTGTGCCTCTTCTAGGCTCCGTGGTTGCAGGCTGGGTCTCCAGTCCTGGAGTCCAGGAAACTCTCCTCTCTGGGAAATCCACCCCACCACACAGAAATCCCTCTGGGCCTCTGCTCGCTCCTGGGAACTGGGCAGCCCTCTCCATGTTTCCACTTTTCCTACCAGTCTCAGTGTGGCTTCTTTGGTGATCTTTCATTATAGATTCCTCTTGGTTTAGCCCAAAGTTGGTTTATCCAGATTATTGTTCTTAAAGTTATGTTGTAATCCAATCCACTTTGTTTCTGAGAGGTGGAAATTGAAATGTCTGCCTACTCCATTGCCATCTTGCTGCATACCATAGCTTTTTAATTCACTCATTCACTGTCAGAAAAAAATCTTGAATGTAAATTATGTTTAATTTTTTTTTGTAAATTTATTCTGAAAATCAACACTGATACTAATATTTTGTCAGTAAATACTATTGGTCGTGAAATATTCTTCTGCCAGTATATGAAATTACTTTACCAATAGTGACAATTGTAGTTTGGGAGTATTTGAAAATGTATCTTCTGTATATATTGCTCATATTACTATTTTAACTTGAAAGAAAAGAATTGAATGTGCAAATTAGAAAATTACTTAATAATTATATATTTTTTTTATTAAATACACAGACCTTTTCACTCTAGTTATAAAAATATTATATACCAAATATCTGACTGGCTACATTCTGAAATTTGATAACCATGCAACAAACAAACACATTAAAGAGACAAATGACCTCTCTTTAGATAATCTACTAAAATAAAAAATATACTAGTAATCAACACTTATTTTTTTCAAAACACATTGTGAGTAAAATAATTTACAAAATTTTCAAATGTCAACATAGAATTAATGAACTTGATTATGTTATATTATAGCTAAAATATATTTTATTATAAAAATTTAAATAGATTACCAGAGGAAAAGAGGACAGAGGGAAAGGAGATGATAGGATAGGATAAACCTGAAGGGAAGGGGGAAGGTGCTGTAGGAAGGGGGACAAGGGAGATGTTGAGGAGAATATGAGGGAGGAGGATGCATTCAGGGTGACCCTAGAATCTATGTAAACACAATTAATTAAATTTAAAAAATTGCAAAATCAATAAATAGATTATAATCATACACTATAAAACTGGAAAATCTCTCATCCTCACCCTAGTCATCAACCTTCCCATTGTTAATGAAGGCTCACAGTTTGGGGTAAAATCATTTAAGAAAATTGTATACCCACAGGCAAACCAAATATATATTCTCATTTTCATAAGCGTAACAATGTGTATCTGTACTTATTTGTATATAAATATTGAATTTTGGTTTTGTTTTATATCACATGATTTGTATTTGTACAGCAACTTACTTTTTTTTTTACTTAACATAAATACTTGCAAATCTTTCTGTTTTATACATGCAGTTCTACCTGTTTTAATTTTTAAATAATATGCAACATTTTAACCATTTTTCTATGGATGGATCTTTATGTTTTTCCCAAACATTTCATTTAGAAAATGTACTACAATAACTTAATTTGTAGTTGGTGTTTTAGATACAAGTATGAATATTTTTATACAACAAATAGAGACTTATAATGGAATGTTTTAGTTGAAATGTATGCATATTTGAATTATAAAATAGTTTTACCCAATTCCTAAACAATAGATACACTTATATGGATATTAATACTCATTATGTACATGTGGGATATTTTATTACCACTACCTTTTGTTAAGCTTTCAAGGTGGGTAATAAAGCATAATTTGTTTGTATGTATGTGTCTGTGTGCATGTTGGAAAAGGGAGGTGGTGTTAAAATGAATTGCTTTAAATCTGTCAGTAGGAAGTTCTGGATGGCAAGACTTAGCTGAAGATAGAGTTATGAGTATTTTAAAACTTAGAAGCAGATGAATTTGGAGAGATTTCGTTTCAAATGGGTTATACTTTTATGACATTCTAATACATTGCTATAGTCATGTAATTTTATATAAGAATCTATTGCTTAATGGAGACTAGACTGTAATATTCTTTTATTAAGTTGGGCTTTTGTGAAAGCAGACTTTGAGGCAATGCTTGAAGACAAGTAGTTTTTTAGGGTAGGGAGTCCATTTCAGGCTCCAAAAAAAGGGCAAATAAATGAGAAAATGAAGAAAAAGTCAATATATGGGGGCATGTTTGAGTTTCTTACTACTGTGTAAGCCTAATCTTACTGAATACTCTTTGAGGAATCATGGAGAATTCATGTCACAATTGTTTTCTCATAGCTTCATCCATGTTTACATCAGTTTACCCTCTAGAACGTTATCACCTCCCTTACACAGAAACACACATTCACACTTCTCTATATTATATACACATAGACACACAATTCTGGGCTGTATTTGCTCACAAGCTGAATTTTGCAAGTTTTCCGTTTTAGAAAAAAATTGTGAGAAAAAAAGCAGGAAATGACTGTATTGATACTTATGGTGAAAACTCTTAGCATGCTTAGACTAGAAAACCTTCAACAGAGCTGCATAAGAGACAAACTTAGGGGATGTGTCTGCTGAAGGTCTCATTTTATTCTTGCAGTGAAGTCCCTCCCAAAAATGTAAAAGGAACTCATATTGTCCAAAACTGTCACCCTGATTTGCAAAGATTTCAGGCTATTCAGTAAAAATTTCCTAAATTGCACTGAATTCTGATATTTATAAAATGTACAGTCAGCCCTGGCCGGTTGGCTCAGCGGTAGAGCGTCGGCCTAGCGTGCGGAGGACCCGGGTTCGATTCCCGGCCAGGGCACACAGGAGAAGCGCCCATTTGCTTCTCCACCCCTCCGCCGCGCTTTCCTCTCTGTCTCTCTCTTCCCCTCCCGCAGCCGAGGCTCCATTGGAGCAAAGATGGCCCGGGCGCTGGGGATGGCTCTGTGGCCTCTGCCCCAGGCGCTAGAGTGGCTCTGGTCGCAATATGGCGACGCCCAGGATGGGCAGAGCATCGCCTCCTGGTGGGCAGAGTGTCGCCCCCTGGTGGGCGTGCCGGGTGGATCCCGTTCGGGTGCATGCGGGAGTCTGTCTGACTGTCTCTCCCTGTTTCCAGCTTCAGAAAAATGAAAAAAAAAAAAAAATGTACAGTCAAGGTCATAGAGTAATTTGAACTTAAAATAGTAAATAACAAACAATAAACCTCATAAAAACATTTGTCTTATTTTAGATGCCAAACACCTAAATGAATGACATGATTCTTAGCTATTTATTTATCTTCCATGTAGAAAAGTTGTTTGTAAGATAGTAGCCACATTAGAGAATACACAAAAATTTTTTGATAGAAGTTACATCTATTGCAACCATAAAATAAGAGATGAAACAGCCAAGAAAAAAACAATGGCAAGGTTTAACACACAGCAAGCATGTTAATGTATCACTATTATTGCCCTTTGTGCTGCTAATTGCCCACAGCTTGGTGTGTGAAGTTACAGTATTATGAAGAGGTATATTCTTTAGTAAGTATCATTTTACCCCTTGTTGGGGACAAATATTAATTCAGTAAGTCTCCTCTGAGTTTAACAATTTTGTAGGCTTAACTGTGTTGTTTTCATACTTTGAAAATTAGCTTTCCATTCTTTCTGAAGAGCTTCCTCAAAATACAGTTGCCTTTAGAATTTTTTCCTTATGTCATTTGAATAATATTTTCTACAGAGACCACTTCTTTTTTTACACAATTGTTTAATTTGTAAACTATCTCTGAAGAGATCTAATCATCTTTCTCTTTAATTTCTTTCAGAACAATTAAAATCTGAAGAACATTCTGTCATTATCACAGGCTGCATGGAAAAGTATAATTAGAAGAAACAGTAAAATAATAAGAGGTTCATCACACACCCCTTGGATTTTTTTTTTGTTTGTTTCAACACAATGTATGAAGCAGTAGTAAAATCAACTGTGGCACTTCATTATTATAATTTCAAGAAGTTGAGAAGAAAGGAGTAATTATATTCAAGTCTGAAATTTCATGGTCTTTGGCCTGTTCTTTTTTTAATGCAACAACATTTCTCCTTTTTTATACATAAATAATAACTTCAGTTTTTTTTCTTCAAACTCATACCAGGCAGAAGTAAAAAGGAGATTGTTTTTTAATTTTGACATCTAATTTACTGAAAAAAATTACACCACCTTGTTTTCTTCACATGTTACTTAATTAATAGTATCTGCATAAAAATTAATTTATGATAATCATTTCATGTCTACTCAGTTGAACAAATAGTTAAATTCAGGATGATAAAGTGGTGTCTATATCAGGAATTTTGATGAATATTTGAATGTTAATTAGTTTAATTAACTATATTAAAAGAATGAAAAAGCAATATTATATATTTTTTGAACATCGAGAAAATTAAACATTTAAAGATCTCTACCTCATCTTAGTAAATGAAATATATTAGGAAAACTGAGACTGAAAGATAATATCAACAAGATGAAAGCCATATATATATATATATATACATATATATATATATATATACACATATATATATATATACACACACACACACACACACACACACACCCTCACACCCTTAAGGATAACATTATACTTATTTCTAAAAGATTAAATACTTTTTCTTAGGATCAGATAAAAAATAGATAATTTTATCATTTTATTTAATATTATATTTAGAGTATTAGCCAATGGAATATAGCAACATAAAGGCATAAGTTCATATAGATTGAAAAGCAAGCAACAAAACTGTCTTCATGCGTGCATGGCAGTGAAGAAGGAAATATTTTAATGTATCTACAAAATAAGTATTGGAACTAGCATGTAAATCCAGCAAAGTCACAAAATACAAGGCCAATATACAAATAAATGTCTTTCAGGGGTCCTCAAACTTTTTATAAAAACCGCCCACTTTTGCAGTGCTGGTAGACCTGGTCCCTACCGCCCACTAGTGGGCGTTCCAGCTTTCATGACGGGCCAATCGTGGCGCTGTTTGGTTGCACGGTAGGGACCAGGTTGACCAGCACTGCAAAAGTGGGCGGTTTTTATAAAAAGTTTGACGACCCCTGTAATAAATGTCCATGTAACAGCAGTGAAAAATTAGAAATTAAAATTTAATAAGTAAATTATAAAAAAAATGAGTATATATGTCCACCAAAAGATATGTACAAGAATTCTCATAAAAGTCTATGTATAAAAGCAGGATAAAATATATTTTTAGTATGTTCTTTTTTTAAAAAAATAAAATTTTATTTAGAAAATTAACATGGTGACATTGATAAATAAGAGTACATAGGTTTCAGTTAAACATTTCTATAGTATTTGAACTGTCGATTATGTTGCAAACCCAACACCCAAAGTTAAATCATTTTCCATCACTTTTTGTCTCCCTTTAAACCCTTTAATCGACCTTCTCCTCCATCCCCCTCCCCCACATCCCTCCCATAACCACTTTATTTTTATCTATGTCCATGAGTCTCAGTTTAATGTTCCACCAATGTGTGTAATCATACAGTTCTTAGCCTTTTATGATTTACGTATCTCACTCAGTATAATGTTACCAAGGTACATCCATGTTGTCATAAATGTCACTATGTCATCATTTCTTATGGCTGAGTAGTATCCCATTGTATATATGCACCCCTTCTTCTTTTTCCAGTCCTCTATCGAGGAACACTTTGGTCGTTTCCATGTCTTGGCCACTATGAATAATGCTGGAATGAACATGGGGTGCATGTGTCTTTACATACCAATGTTTTTGAGCTTTTGGGGTAGATACTCAGTAGAGGGATTGCTGGGTCATAGGGTAGTTCTATCCTTAATATTTTGAGAAGGCATGCTGATTCCTTCCATAATGGTTGTACTAATTTGAGTTCCCACCAGCACTGAATGAGAGTTTCTTTTTCTCCACAGCCTCTCCAACACTTGTTATTATCCATCTTGTTGTTAATAGACAATTTAACTGGTGTGAGGTGGTATCTCATTGTAGTTTTGATTTGCATTTCTCAAATATCTAGTGAAGATGAGCATCTTTTCGTGTATCTGTTGGCCAATTATATGTCCTCTCCCCATTTTTTTAACTGGAATATTTGCTTGTTTGTTGCTTAGCTTTGTGAGTTCTTAGTAAGTTTTGTATATTAACTTCTTATCAGAGCTATTGTTAGCAAATATTATCTCGCATTTAGTTGACTGCCTATTTGTTTTGTTGTCAGTTTATTTTGCTGTGCAGAAGCTTTTTAGTTTGATACAGTCTAATTCATTTACTTTTGCCTTTTCTTCCCTTGCTTTTGGAGTAAAATTTATAAAATGTTCTCAAAGGCCAAGGTCCATGAGTTTAGTACCTATGTTTTTTTTATGTAATATATTGTTTTGGATCTTATATTTAGGTATTTGTTCCATTTTGAATTAATTTTTGTACAGGGAGACACACTGTAGTCAAGTTTCATTCTTTTGTGCATGGCTTTTCAATTTTTTCATCAACACTTACTGAAGAGGCTTTATTTTCTTCATTGTTTGTTTTTGGCTACTTAGTCAAAGATGATTTGTCCATGTATATGTGGTTTTATTTCTGAGCTTTAAATTCTGTTCCATTAGTCTGTATGTCTGTTTTTCTGCCAATATCATGCTGTATTGATTATCATGGCTCTACAGTAGAATTTGAAGTCAAATAGTGTCATACCTCTGGCTACATTCTTTTTTCTCAGGATTGCTTTGGCTATTCAGAGTCTTTTATAGTTCCATACAAACCTGGTAATTCTTTGTTCTATTTCTTTAAAAAATGACATTGAGATTTTGATAAGAATTGCATTAAATTTGTATATTGCTTTGGGTAATATGGCAATTTAAACTATGTTGATTCTTTCAATCCATGAACATGGAATATTTTTCTTTCTTTTCTTTTTATTTTTTTTAATTATTTGTGTGTGTGACAGAGACAGAGAGAGGGACAGATAGGGACAGACAGAAAAGAAGGAAGAGAGATGAGAAGCATCAGTTCTTTACTGTGGCAACTTAGCTGTTCATTGATTGCTTTCACATATGTGCCTTGACTGGGGGGGGGGTCACTGCAGAGGAAGTGACCCCTTGCTCAAGCTAGCAACCTTGGGCTCAAGCTGGTGAGCATTCCTCAAACCAGATGAGCCCATGTTCAAGCTGGCAACCTCGAGGTTTTGAACCTAGGTCCTCTGCGTCTCAGTCTGAGGCTCTATCCACTGCACCACCACCTGATTAGGCAATATGGAATATTTTTCCATTTCATTGTGACTTTTTCAATTTCTTTCAATAATGTTCTGTAGTTCTAAGTATAGAGGTCCTTCACCTCCTTTGTTAAGTTTCTTCCTAAGTATTTTTTGTCTTGTTGCAATTGTAAATGTAATTGTTCTCTTGAGTTCACTTGCCAATATTTCATTGTTGGTGTATAGGAAAGCAATTAACTTTTGTATATTCATTTTGTATCCTGTGACTTCACTGTATCGGTTTATTTTTTCTAACAGTATTTTGGTTGAATCTTTGGGGTTTTCTATAAACAGGATAATGTTATCTGCAAAAAGTGATACATTTATTCTTCTTTCTCAATATGAATGCTTTTTATTTTTGTCTCTTACCTGATTGCTCTGGCTAAAACTTCCAGAACTATGTTGAATAAGAGTGAAGAAAGTAGGTAGCCTTGTCTTGTTCCTGATTTAAAAAAAAAAAAAAAAACCTTCATTTTTTTTCATATTTAGTATGATATTTACTGATGGTTTGTCATATATGGCTTTTATTATGTTGAGATACTGTCCTTCTATTTTGATTTTAGTGAGTATTTTAAACATAAAGGGATGTTGTATTTTATTGAATGCCTTTTCTGTTTCTGTTGATAGAATTATGCATTATTCTTTGTTTTGTTGATGTGGTGCATTACATTGATCAATTTACATATGTTAAACCATTTTTGTGCTTTTGGAATGAATCTCACTTGATTGTGATTTGTTAATTTTTCAATGTGTTATTGCATTTGATTTCATAGTATTTTTTAAGGATTTTTGCATCTGTATTCAATAGAGATATCGGTCTATAGTTTTGTTTTTTTTGTAACTACCTTGCCAGGTTTTAGTATGAAGGTTATATTGGCCTCAGAAAATGTGTTGGATCTCAGTAAATATTGTTTCTTTTTCTATTTTTGAAGACTTTAGAAAGGATAGGTAGGTACCAAATCTTCTCTGAATGTTTGACAGAATTCACTTGGATAGCCTTTTAGTTCTGGAGTTTCTTTGGGGTGGAGGTTTTAGATAGTAGTTTCTATTTCCTCCCTACTTATAGTTCTACATAAGTTTTCCACTTCTTTGTTACTCAGTTTAGGAAGATTGTATAGTTCTAGGAATTTATTCATTTCCTCCTGGTTGTGGAATTTGGTGGTATATAATTTTCATAATATTTTACTATGATTTTTTGTATATCTGATTTGTGTAGCAATTTTTCTTCTTTCATTTTGGATTTTCTATGTATGAGCCTTTCTTCCTTTTTCCTTAGTTTGTCTCACCAGTAATTTGTTGATTTTACTGATCTTTGGTGCAGTTGCCAGAGCATTGGACTGGGAGGCTGCGGACCCAGATTCGAGACCTTGAGGTTGCCAGCTTGAGCAAGGGCTCATCTGGTTTGAGCAAGGCTCACCAGCTTGAGCCCAAGGTCACTGGCTCGAGCAAAGGGTCACTTGGTCTGCTGTAGCCCCCCAGTCAAGGCACATAAGAGAAAATAATCAATGAACAACTAAGGAGCCGCAACAAAGAATTAATATTTCTCATCTCTTTCCCTTCCTGTCTGTCTGTTTCTAGCTGTCCCTCTCTCTGACTCTCTCTGTCTCTGTCACCACAAACAAACAACCAAACAAACAAAAAAAGTGTTATGTCTTCTTGGTACAATGTCTCCTTTTTAATTATGAAATGTCCATCTTTGTCTCTTGTTACATTTGTCATCTTGAAGTCAGCATTGTCAGATATATGTAAAGCTACATCTGCTTCTTTTTTTTTTTTTTTGAATATTATTTGCTTGGAGACTTCTTTTTCAACTTTTCACTTTCAATCTACATTTTTCCTTGCCGAATTGATGTGTCTCTTGAAGGCAGCATATAGGTGGGTTTTGCTTTTTTATCTAATATGCGACTCTATGCCTCTTTATTGGTGAGTTCAGCCTTTTAAATTTAGGGTAATTATTGCATTTGAGGATTTTCTATAGCCATTTTATGTTTTGTTTTCTGGTAGCTCTCTGTCTTGTTTGGTTCTTCTCTTTCTTGTTTCTGTCAGTTGTTTGATGGTATCCCATACTTCTTTCTCTTGTTTATTCAATTATTTGTTTTAATAGGCTCTCCATTCTCTTCTACCTCTTTTCTTCTGATACACCCATTATTCTTATATTGCTCTTTCTGATATAGTCAGTAATTCTTGTAGAGTTCTCTTAATTTTTTAAGTTCATGAGGCATTTTCCTCTTCTCTCCATAGGTTTTCTAGTTGCCTGTGTTCAGTGTCACAGATTATTTCTTCTTTCTGGCTTGTTCTATTAGCTAAGCTTGCTAATTTAATCTTCAATTCATTTATTCAGTTTTTCATCTCTGTTTTTAAAATTTTGATCTCCTTGATAAAATATTTGTTTATTTCATTAATTTGTTTTCTGAACTCATTAAGTTGCCCATTGTTGTCTTCTCACAATTCAATGAGAATTTTCAGAACTTTACGGTTGAATTTTCTGTTATTTAATTACAAGATTTTCATGTGATTGTGATTTTTCTGGAGAGATTTTATTTTCTTCCTGAACTATATCTCTGTCTTGTGTAGCCATGGTATTCAATTTCTTCTTCCTTGATGGCATTTGAGAGTGGTGTTGTTAAGAACCATTTAGTCCATTCAGTATGTGAATCTTACAGGTGTGCCTGTGTGCCTTTGAGCCCAGCTGTGATTCCTTTGCTGCATTATAGTTGTTTAATTTTTTTAAATTTAAGGGAAGAAATCAGAAGTATCTCTCATGGCACCATTACTCTGACATCAGACTCCAGTATATTCTTACAACTGAATATTACACAACAATAAACTGCTAATACTTACAGCTTTTTTTTTTTAAGTGAGAAGATGAGATATAGTGAAACAGATTTCTGCCTGCACCCTGACTGTAATTCACCCAGCAAAGCCCATCTAGGGCCAATGTTTGAATCAACCGAGCTATCCTAAGCATCTGAGATTGACACTCTGACCAACTGATCTATTCTTAATGCCCGAGGCTGATGCTTGAACTAATCTAGGCACTGGCTGCAAGAGGGGAAGAAGAGATCAAGGGGAGAGAAGCAGTTGGTCTCTTATGTGCCTTACTTGGAATCAAACCTGGTACATCCAAAAACCAAGCTGACATTCTATCCAATGACCCAACTGGTCAGGCCCATCCCTTGTTTATTTAAAAAATATGTTGAGTGACAAAAGTTAGATACAAAAAGTATCTAAAGAATGATTTCATTTATGTAAAGTTCAAGAACAAGCAAAACAAGTCTATCATTGTATCATGGTAGAAATCAGAAAAATGGATAACACATTGTAGAGAAGGTTATTGATTTGAAAATATAAAGAAAAATTTCAAAAGTCCTGGAAATATTTTGTATCATGATCTGGATGACAGTATCATGGGTAAATATCATCAGGCTGTACAGATAAGATGAATGACCATTCTGTTTCTATCTTTGTATACTTTAATCTCATTAAATAGAAAAAATAACTTAAGTTTTTGTCTTATTCTGAATCACTTTTCCCTCACTTGCCCTCTCTAGAATCCACTACTGATAATTTTTAATAAATTTCCGGAGGTACCTTAAGCTTCTAGAAGCACATATGTATGCATGTATATATATTAAGAGTGCTTTTAGTACTGTGTTCATGTGTAATACTAATAGAGTTCTAGAATCTAACATACAGTCTTCCTACATATCAGTGGGTTATGCATCCATAGATTCAAAGTTTTATCTGTAGTTAGTCAAATTTGTGGATACCAAACCTTAGGTAGGAAGGGCTGACTAAGAGACCTGAGTATTCATCCACAAATTATGATGTCCATGGGGATCATGAAGAAAATCCCTTGCTGATACTTGATGCCAATAGGAGAATATAGACAGTTTTGGAATCTACATTATTTTCTTTATTAATTATGTTTGTTCCTTCTACTCAAAATAGTAGTACTGGAATTTCTAGTTAGAATAATCAGAAAAATAGTGTCATCCCAATAAGTTTAATAAAATATATAATAAGGGAAATAAAAGGCACCCAAAGTAGGAAGTAAGAAATACGTTTATCTCTTCTTGCAGATGATACAAATTATATGAATAAAAGATTCCATAAAAAAATTAGAACTAAAAATGAATCCAGCAAATCCATTTATTATTAATAGGGTACAAAGTAGTATATATAGCAAAAACAGGCATTCTTGCCTTGTTCTTGGTATTATATTAAAAGTATTCAGCCATTTAGCATTGAGTGTGATATTTCTGTGGGTTTTCACATATGACTTTCATTATATTGTAGTTTCTTTCTATTCCTAATTTGTTGAGTACTTTTCTCAAGAAAGGATGTTGAGCACGAGGGCAGTTACTGTGGAAAGGGCTCCGCGGGTCCCCAGCCCTACCCTGACCTCCTGCACACTGACTTTAGAACTAGTTGGCCCTATTTTAAGCCTCCAGATATTTGCAGATTCAGACCTCCAACTGGGGAGATCCCTCGCAATCACTTTGTGCGACTGCGGCTGTCACCTTTTCCTGCAGCTCCAGGCTCCACCAAGCATCAAAGCTGAGTAAAGTGCTTCTCTGTGCACTGCATGCAGTTTGGTGGAAACAAACCCTTCACGAAAGTGTCAGACAGCCTGCAGGAGAAGATGCACTTTCTGAACTCTTCGTCATTATGTGACTAACACATTTTCATCAGATTTCCCCTTAAGTGTCTGTGAGAACAATGTTCACTGTCAAGAAATGTAGAATTCAGTTTCAGCCTCCAGCTTGTATCTTAATCTATGAGAATGAAATGAAGGGAAATGTCACCAGCATATCATGCCAATGTGGAACTTTTCAAAGTTTTTAGATTACAACAGAGCTTCTAAACAATTAAAGAATAATACACAACACAAGTTGCCTGAAAGAAGTGTTACTAAGGCAGCAAGAGAAATTATTCAGTTTTTAAAGAGGATAATTGTGGAGGCAAAGTTTGATGAAAATGAAACAAATTTCATGGGAAACAACTATTGATCTTCAGGAAGACCTGAGTAAACTAGATAACAAGAAACTTGCCAATGGGAAGAGCAACATGGATAAATTTTATGAGAAAAATTAGAAGAAGGATGGTCCAAATTTTGTTTATTACATCAAAGCTAAGTTCCCATAAGATGAACAACTGCAATCCTATGACTGTGGCAAGGATTGACAAGCTGTATTTTGTTTTGTTTTGTTTTTAATTTTATTTTGAGAAGTAAATTTTTTATTTAGAATATTAAATTTAACAGGGTGATATTGATCACTAAGAGTATATAGGTTTTACATAAACATTTTGATAGCATTTAAAATGTTGATTATCTTGTATACCCGTCATCTAAAGCCAAATCATTTGCTAACACCTTATATTTGTTCCTTTTTAAATCCTTCCTCAACCCCTTCCCCACATCCCCCTCTCCCTGGGAACCATTTCACTTTTATCCAAGTCCATGAGTCTCAGTTTAACACTCCATCTATGTGTGAAATCAATAGTTCTTAGCTTTTTCTGTTTTACTTATTTCACTCAGTATAATGTTTTCAAGGTCCAACCATGGTGGCATAAATAAATGGCATTATGTCATCATTTCATACGGCTGAGTAATATCAAGTTTTCATACTAAAGAGAAAAAAACAATAATATTGGGCTAGCCAAAAATTTATGATTAAATAGGGAACATAGATTGATTCTAGAAAAGTCTGTAAAGGATGTTAAATATTCATGTCAAGTTATATTTAAATTGTGTTACTATTCAAAACCAGGATATGTATAGTATCTACTATGTAGGTACATGTGAAATATAGGATAAACAGAATATAGGAATCTGCCTTTGATGAGCATAAAATCTAATTATTAGATAAACAAAAAACTTGTAGGATGCTTATTAATGGTATTAAACAGCAAAAAGATTGAAGCCAAATGCTTAATAAGGGCTAAAGAGGGTGACTGTCTAGATGCTGTAGAATAGAATAGTCAGGGAAGACTTTGTCTTTTTGTGGTGAGATGCGTTGTTGGCCCTTAAAATGATAATTTTGCATAGAAGCTTATATAGAACTTTAGATGAAAGAAATTGGAAGGAAAAAAAGAGATTAAGGCTGGTAAATAGAAAAGAATTAGAAATTGTTTTTGCAAAACAGTAAATTTGTTAAAATTAGAGAGTATATATCATTACCAGGGGATTATCTTGCTTGCATTTGGTTTTTGTTTGTTTTGTTTTTTTGTATTTTTCTGAAGTGAGAAGTGAGGAGGCAGAGAGATACACTTTTGCATGCACTTGACTGGGATCCACATGGCATGACCATCTGGGGCATTGCTTTGTTTCAACCAGAGCCGTTCTAGCACCTGAGGAGGAGACCATGGAGCCATCCTCAGAGCCTGGGCCGACTTCGCTTCAATGAAGCCTTGGGTGTGGGAAGGGAAGAGAGAGACAAAGAGAAAGTATAGGGGGAAGAGTGGAGAAGAAGATGGACTCTTTTCCTGTGTGCTGTGGCCTGGAATCAAACCCAGGACTTCAACATGCCAGGCCAACGCTCTACCACTGAGCATGTGCTGCAGCTGCAAGTGATGGCATTTGATAGCAGGGGAATTCTGCCTAGGTAGTATAAGAAAATATCTACCAAAGACATTCTGAAACCTCAAACCTCTTCTCAAAAGCCAAAGGTTTGTTTGTCAAATGAGAAATCTACTCAAAATAAATGAAAAATAGGCATTGCCACTTTAAGCCCATTTATTCATGAATTTAGATCTACAAGAAAATGAACTTTGTTGAACAAGTTTATGTGTATAGAAATATATCTTTTTATTAGAATGTTATTTAATTGGTAAAAATCTTGTTTTCTGCAAAGAACTTAATACTTGTAAATAAAACTGTACATATTAAAAAAAGGATGTTGAATTTTGTTAATGTTTTTTCTGCATAAAATTATTGTTTTTTTATAACAATCATTCTGTTCCTCTGGTGGATTTATTTTATTTTATTAATTTTGATTTTTAATTAATTTTATTAGGTGATTTTAATTAAATATATTATGGTAAATTTATTAGGGTTAATAAAATTATATAGGTTTCAAAATGTGTAAAATTTCTATGATACATCATCTGTATATTGCAATGTGTTTTTATGCCTAAAGTCTTTTTTCTGTCACCCTAATATATCATTCCTTCTGCCTTTTAATACTCCCCATCCTCCTTCCCTTGGTAGCTACCATCCTGGTGTATGTGTTTATAAATGTTATTTTATTTATTCATTTATTGCTTTCAGTTTCATATCCCAAATATTAGTGATAGCATAAGAATTTTGAGTTTTTCTCTCTGACTTATTTCGCTTAGCACGATAATCTCAAGATCCATCCATGACGCACAAATGGCAGTATTTTATATTTCATTGATGATTAATTTTGACTAATTAATATTGAGTATTATCCCATTGTATCTATGTACCACATCTTCCTTATCTAATCATCTATTGAAGGACAGTTTGGTTTTCTCACTGTCTTAGCCACCATGAATAAAGCAGCAGTGAGCATATGGGTTCATATATCTTTGCAAATAAATACTTTCAAATTTTTTAGGTAGATACCCAGAGGAAGAGTTTCTTAATCATATGGTAACTCTATTCTTACCTTTTTCAGAAGCCTCCATAGAGTTTTGTGTACTGGCTGTACCACTTTTCATTCCTACCATTAGCGAAAGGGTATTCCTTTTACTCCGCAAACTCTTCAACTTGTGTTATTACTTGTTTTTGCTCTTATAGTCATTTTAACATGTATGAGGTGGTTATCTCATTGTAGCTTTGATTTATATTTCCCTAATGGCTAGTGAAGCTAAGTATCACTTTGTGTATCTGTTAGCCATTTGCATGTCTTTTTGGGAGAAGTGCCTGCCCATTTAATTGGATTGTTTGCTTTATTGATGTTGAAGTATATGAGTTCTTAACATACTTTAGATATTAACCCCTTGTCAGAGCTGTTGTTTGTGAATAGTCTCCCACTTAGTTAGTTAATTTTGTTTTTCTGGAGGTTTTGACAGAAGACAATTTGGCTGTGGGTAGTGGGTATACAATATAAAGATTATATATTATAAAAATGTAAACTTGAAACTTATATGATCTTATTAACAAATGTCCTCCTGTAGAAAAAGACCCTGCACAAATATAAATAGCAGTTAACTTCAGAGCAGGGGTTACTTGGAGACAAGAGATCTTGGAGTGTGTTAACCATAACAGGAGTCTGGCCTGGGTTACTTGAATGCAAGTATGCAGGATTCTTGAAGGAATGTCTCTTTTCTCAAGAACCAGATGTCCTTTATGATTGATAAGATTTGAGACTCTGACTCTTCTTGTGTCCTTGATCATGAAGGAAACAGTAGACGTGCAGGATTGGGGATTAAATGGATGGGAAAAAAGGCTTTTGTAGCTTTCTAATTTTATCTGCTGAGCTACAGCTTTTGGAACTCAATAAATATGCAGTGGTGCAGTTTCTCGGGGCTGATTCTGCCTAAGAGTTTCAGCCCTCTGCTACACTACTTTCATCTGATGTGTCTTTTTCTTTGTAAGTCTGAACTGTAAAGAAATGGTAACATCTGGCACCCAATGTGGGGCTCGAAAAGGAGAGAGTTTGCAGTTTTAGGATTATCAGACTGAAGGGGGTGTAAGTCCACTCAATAAGTAAGTGAAACCTTTGTGAGGCAGAGCGATGGGGAATTCCCACACCATTTTCCCATCAGTGGAGACCCAGTACATGAAACTACTGCAAGCATTATTAAAGGAGTATGGTATAACTGTTAAGGATAAGAGTTTTAAGTTACTTTTTAAAAATATTAAGAAGCATTGTAACTGGCTTCAGCCCCAAGGAAAGTCTGCTTTAAGTTTAAAAACATGGAGTTAAGGAATGAGAGCCTTACAGCATGCTCATCAACAAAGAGACACTATTCCTCTTTCTGTTTGGTCTCGTTGTAATCTAATTTCTTTAGCTTTGCAACCATTACAGTCTGATTCTGAATCCTCACCACCTTTAGCTTGTGAAGTAATGTCTGATATTGATAAAGTTGAGGTCATAGATGTTTAGGCATGAACTTATGAGTCTGCTGATAATATTTTAGGAAGATCTCTTTTTCCTTTTCTCATTGATAAAAAAAGCAAATGTCATGATTATTCAACAATTGAATCTTCAGAGTCTTCCATTGAATCACAAGGTAATAGTCAAATGAGTCTGATGAGGCAGAAAATTTAGATCAAATTCTAGCATCTAAAATGGCTTGTCTGTCCTTACATGAACAGGTCAGTAAAATAGATAAGAGATTTAATAAGGCAATTGTAGGAGTTCAAGAAATTGAGCCCCTAAATGATGATCCATACAACTGTGTAAAGGCAACTGAACCTACAGCACTTCCTTATCAACTTAAAGGAGAAGACTATACAAGATCATTTCAAAAGACACTTCAGGTTCCTTTCACCTCTGTGATGCAGACTATTGTAGAAGGGCAAAATCCTGGGAATCTTGATGCTTATAGTGTTCCTATTGGGGCTCCCGCATACCCTGTTACTGTAATACAACATTCTCAGGATGTCCAAAATCCTCAAGTATATATGTATTTGAACATCGGCCCATTCCTTTTAAAATAATTAAAGATTTAAAACAAGTGATACTACAATATGGGGTGCAATCTATTTATATTAAGGGACTATTACATAGATTAGCTAACGAGCATAGACTCATACCATATGATTGCGAAGTAATAGCTAGAACTGTATTAGATGCCGCTGCTTTTATACAATTTCAAACCTGGTGGAAAGATGAAACAGATCAAATGGAAAGGAGGAATCAGACTAATAATGTTTTGATAACTAGTGCTCAATTACAAGGATCAGGACAATGGTTTGGAATACAAAACAATTACAGTATGATAATACTGTTATTGTACAAACCTGTATTTGTTGCATAAAAGCTTGGGAAAAAGTTGAGCCACCAGGTAAAAGTACTACTTCTTTTATTAAAATGCTTTAATCTCCAAATGAACCATATGTAAATTTTATTGCTCAATTGACTAATGCTATTATCAAGACTGTGGCTCAACCAGAATTAAGGGATATGTTAATGTAGACTTTCTTTTGAAAATGCTAATCCAGAGTGCCAGAGAGCAATAAGAACTTTAATAGCACAGGGAGTTCCCATTGATGAGTCTATTAAAGCTTCTATGGATATAAGCTCAGAATTATATAAGGCTAATCTATTAGCTGCAGCATTACAAAGAACTTACAATCGAAACATGACTAAGTGTTATAATTGTGGTAAATTAGGTCATATAAGAAAAGATTATAAAAGAAGGCAAAAAAATTATAACCAGAATATAACTTATAAAAATAAACTAACTCCTTCTACATCAGGGGTCGGGAACCTATGGCTCACAAGCCAGATGTGGCTCTTTTGATGGCTGCATCTGGCTCACAGACAAATCTTTAATGAAAATAATAATAACATTAATAATATAAAACATTCTCATGTATTACAATCCATTCATTTCCAACCGCTCATGTTCATGGTTGCAGGTGGCTAGAGCCAATCACAGCTGTCCTCCGGGACAACACCAAATTTTTATTGGATAATGCGTAAGGTTCACGGGTCATTGTATGGCTTTCACAAAACTGCATTTTAAAATATGTGGCCTTTATGGCTCTCTCAACCAAAAAGGTTCCTGACCCCTGTCCTAGATTATGCTCTATCTGTAAAAAAGGAAAACATTGGTCTAATGAATGCCATTCTAAATGAACAAAAGATGGCCGACCTATTAATAGGTTGGGAAATGGGAGGTCAGGCCCAGTAATTCAGGGCCCCATGACAAACAATTCGAGTTACCAACAATACCCTGTGAGTGACAGGCTCAGGAACACATCACTATGTCTGCTACCTCCTTCATGCCACCTCAAGTAGTATAGCCTTAGACATAACCTTATTAGATAATATTAAACTTTTGTCCCATAAAGCTGTTACTAAAGTACCCACTGAAATTTATGGTCCCACCCTTTTTGGAACAGTAAAACTAATAATTGGTGGAAGTAGTTTAACATCTAAAGGGATTTTTATTCATTTAGGGGTGATTGATTGTGCCTATACTGGAGAAATATTGGTGATGATGAGTGCTAAAACACCTGTTCAGCTTGAAGCAGGACAGCATTTTGCACAACTCTTACTTTTACCTTATGTTAAAGGAAACAGTGCTCCAGTTTGAAGAACAGGAAGATTTTGTAAAACAGATAAATCTATATTTTGGCAAACTGCATGGTTTAATCATAGCTGAAGATAAAATTCAAATATCTTGTCCCTTTAAGTACAGTATTTAGGGCATATAATTGAAAATCAAAGAATTATTCCTCAAAAAGTCAATTTACAAACTGACTCCTTAAAAACCTTAAATGACTTTCAAAAATTATTGGGTGATATTAATTGGTTGAGACCCTCCCTAGGAATCCCTACTTATGCACAAATGAATTTATTCTTCTAGGAATATTCTTCTAGAAGATTCTGATTTAAACAGTACTAGGCAGTTAACAGAAATGGCAAAACAAGAGCTATCACTTATTGAAAAAATTATGCATACTGCTTATTTACATTGAATTAATACACATCAATCTATTCAATTAATTATTTTTCCCTCAGAACATTCTCCTTCTGGCATCATATGGCAAGAGAAAAAGATATTAGAATGGCAGTTTCTACACATAAGACTCAGAAGAAATTATGTACTTACTTAGAGAAAATCTGTACTTTAATTACTAAAAGTAGACTTAGGGTAAGACAAATAACTGGAAATGATCCAAACAAAATTATTATACCTTTAATGTGTAATCAGATTTCAGACAACTGGAAGTTAAATATTGATTAGCAAATTGCATTAGCTGATTATTTTGGTACTGTAAACAATCAGTACCCTACAGATAAAATAATTTAATTTCTAAAAAGAACACAATAGATTTTGCAGACTAAAGTATTGGCTCAGCCAATTCAAAAGGCTTCTACTTTTTATACTAATGCAAATAAATCAGGTATTGCTGGGTATACTGGACCAGTGACAAAAGTAATAAAGACTCCATATACATCAGTTCAAAAAGCAGAGTTATCTGCCATATTATTACTTCTTAATGATTTTTCTTGCCCTATTAACATTGTTACTGATTCACAATATGTAGAACATACAGTTAAACTTATAGAAACTGTTTACATTTCAAATGATGGTTCTGAATTACACAAATTGTTTCAAGAGTTACAACATTTATTGTGGGGAAAAAATTCTCCTATCTATATAACTCACAGTCATTTTCATACAGCTTTACCAGGCCCTATGTCTACTCCAAATAATAAAATTGATCAATTACTCATTGGATCGATAGATATAGCTGCTAAATTTCATGCAGAGTCCCATACGAATAGAAAAGGTTTAAGGCAAAAATTTAAGATAATGAGTCGAGAGGCTCAAAATATTGTTAAAAGCTGTCCTCAGTGCACTATTATAAACACTCCTCCATTACCAGGAGGAAAGAATTCTAGAAGACAACACAGTAATGACCTGTGGCAAATGGATGTAACTCATATTTCTTCCTTTGGAAATCTATCTTATGTACACTGTTCTATTGATACTTATTTTTCCTTTCAATGGAAAAGGCCACACCTTTGCCTGGAGAAAAGACTGATTGTGTCATTCAACATCTTATAGAAGCGTTTAATGTTATGGGCATTCCTAAAGCAACTAAAACTGACAATGGTCTGCCTATACATTTGTTAAACTTCAACAGTTCTTAGTGTTTTGGAATATTAAACATACTACTGGATTTCCATATAATCCACAAGGACAGGCAATTATTGAGTGCAGCAATCACGCTCTGAAAAATACATTACTCAAACAAAACGGGGGAGAAGGAAGGAGATTATCCCCTAGAATTATGCTACACAAAGCTTTATTTACTTTAAATTTCTTAAATACAGGAGAGGATAATTTGACTGCTACAGACATTGTACAAAAGATAATAGTTCTAAGATTAATCAACCTGTGCATTATAAAAATTAGTTGAATCAATGGGTACCTGATGTAATGCAACATTGGGGAAGAGGGTTTGTTTATGTCATTTCAGAATCTGGCGAAGTCCTTTAGATCCCTGCTTGCAGAATTAAACTAACAACATGAGTAAGAGAAATAGATTCTTTCCATATCTGCCCATTGCCGATATGGAAGCATTGAACTTCGGAAGAAGAACCTTAAAGACTCTGCTGCTTAGTACTGAGAAGGTTAAAATACCAAGTTGGGGTCAATTTAAAAAGCTGACCTTTGAGAGTAAAAAAGTGCTACAAGTTACTAGAAAAAAACAAAACACTACTAATCTGTTCTTAGCAATGATTGCCTTGGTAACAATCCTGTTAAGTAGGGCTGAAAATTTTAGTTACTGGGCATACATCCGTAATTCTCCATGAAGTAGAGCTATTCATTGGGAAGATAATGCTGTTCCTGTTTTTGTTAATGATTCTAATTGGCTTCCAGGACCTTTTGATGATAAAGGCCTCTTAGCACCTTCAGAAGAAGGAATGAGATTAGAAAATTATACAACAGGTGTTGAGAGATTACCTATATGTATAGGACATGAGTCACATTGTTTAAAAATAGAAGCTCAAGCTGGCTCTCTATTGTAAAAAATAATAGTAAAAGAGAAAGAAAAAAACATTTGTTTTTGTTACAAAGATACAGATTTAAAGGTAATACAGCTGTACAGGATCCTGAAACTCCACGTGATTTACCACCCTGTCAAACTGCAATTGTTAATCAGGTAAGTAAATGGGTACATTGGGAAAATTGCAGAGGTGAAACTGCTCGGGTTTTACTTAATATTTCCTATGGAAACATCATAGATTGGAGCCCTCATGGTTCCACCTGAGTTAAAGGACATGGTGCTGATTTAAGGTGGCATAAGAACAATGGTTCAATTACAGCTGATGGTCAAGGTAATCATACTATCATATAGCATGGAGGCGGAATGTCACCTCAAGCTCCTTACATAAAATTTGGTCCTATACAATATCATTTGTGGAAAATAGCCATGGCACTTAAACATATGTCAGCGTGGAAAGTAGAAATTTGGAGAAATTATCCTTCTAATCAAACTATGTTAACCTTTAAAAAGAATGAGACACATTTTATATCTGCTTGTGTTAGATTGCCTTATATGTTTATTATCAGTGAGACCAAATGGACGGCTGAAAATTACTCTATAACTTGCAATAATTGTGCTTTTTATACATGTATTAACTCTTCCATTCTTTTTAATAAAAGTAGTCAAAGTCTATACATTTTAAGAGCCAGAACAGGAATATTGATTACAGTATGAATGCATCGGATGTGGCAAGATTTCCCTTCTATGATGCTGATACAACATCTTATTAAGTCTTAGAAATAAACCAAGAGACTAGTTGGACTGATCATTGCCATCATATGGGATTAATAGCTGTAACCACCGCAGCTGCTGTATCTGGAATTGCATTACATCAAAGTATACAGACTGTGGACTTTGTACAAAAATGGCATGAAAATTCTGAACAACTGTGGACTTCTCAATGACATAAAGATAGTAAAATTAATGCTAAAGTTAATGATTTAGAACAGACTGTGATTATGTTAGGAAATCAAATTGTTAGTCTGCAAAGACAAATTAAACTAAAATGTGATTGGAATGTAACTATTTTTTGTATTATCCCTATTCCTTGGAATCATACTCATTTCCCTTGGGAAAATGTTAAAAAACACTTGTTAAATCATGGAAACTTAACTACAGAAATTTTAGATTTACAAAAGCATATTGACACTAGTTTTAAGGATCAGTTGAAACTGATTGGTAGAGAAAATTTATTAACTGTTATTTCTGATGGAATCAGTAATTTGAATCCTCTAAAACAGTTTAAGATTTTTAGAGAAACAGTAGGAGGCATTATACTAATCATTGGCTTTATATTTCTTTTATTATATATAGTTAGAAGAAAAGGAAATCGGCATCAAAGCAAAATAGAGCAGCAATCTCCCATGCTATCTCTTATGCTACATAAAGTACAAGCTAAACAAAAAAGGGAGATATGTAGGGGAAAAAACCCTGCACAAATATAAACGGAGTTAACTTCAGGGGTTACTTGAAGACAAGAGATCTTGGAGTGCATTAACCATAACAGGAGACAGGCCTGGGGTTACTTGAAGGCAAGTATGCAGGATTCTTGGAGGAATGCTTCCAAGAACCAGATGTCCTGTATGATTGATAAGCTCTGAGACTCTGACTCTTCTCGTGTCCTTGATTATGAAGGAAACAGTAGACGTGCAGGGTTGAGGATGAAACGGGTGAGAAAAGAGGCTTTTGTAGCTTTCTAGATTTATCTTCTGAGCTATGGATTTTGGAACTCAATAAATATGCAGTGGCACAGTTACATGGGGCTGATTACGCCTGAGTTTCAGCCCTCTGCTACACTACTTTCATCTGATATTTCTTATTTCTTGCGAGTTCAAACTCTAAAGAAATCATAACATCCTGCCAACACATTTTATTTAAAAATGTAAAACAAATTATACCAACAATATTTTCAATTAAAACACATTCAAGGCAATTCTAAAGAAGACAAATTACAAGACAGCTCATGTGAAGAAAATAAATTATTTGCATACTGGAAGTAATTCTTTCCTGATACCATTAACACAACAATTCCATTTCACAGATTCCCTCATAATAGCTACATATGTACATGCACATATGATCTTAAAATCTATTAAGAAATTCACTGATAAAATTTGTCCTACTTAACATGGTGTCTAACTCACCATCATTATTATGAGGAAAGCCATTTCTATACCTAATTAAATATGATGTTCTTTTAGTTACTCCATAAAAAACATTACACAAAATTAAAATCTGAGCCTTAACTGTTTATTAAACTAAGAGAAAATAAATGGTTGACAAGAAAAACTATGTAGGATAGAAATAAAACTTATTGATTAAATGATATACAAATATTTAATTATTTACCTTACAAATAGGACAATGTTAACTGAATTTTAATGACCTGTATAAAAGTGTAAGAATAACAAAAACTTGAGGTAGAAATTTGGGACAATAGTACTAATCTGATTAAGTTGTAAGAAAAAAACTTTATTAATATGCCACAAAATTAATTTTGTGCACTACACTATCCTTAAAGAAAAAGAGATTTCAAATATGCTGCCACAGTGAAACAACAGAGATTTTCAATACAAGAAAGATTAAAAATATAAAAGATGCCTTTAAATAAAAGAACTATTAGGCAACATCTAAGCCTGGTGCTCAATAAAAGAACTGAAATGAGGTTCTTCATGGGTAATCGAGACAAGTTATCTAGCCAGGAAGTGACATAGTTGCCTTGTTTTTGTAAAATGCATCTAATATAATATCACTGTCTTAATAAAAAGGAAAATCTTGTCATATAAGACAACTATTTTTTTTCTGGCATTATATATATGATATTGTTTAAAACCTGTTGTGTAAAATAATTTGAATTCTAACAAGCTCAACATTTTTAGAAAATATTTTATACTTCTGGCTTTGTTGTAGCTGTTCTTGAAAAGAAGCAGAAGGAAACTCTTTCAAAATATAAAATCATGTTTTCTAGATCTCAAGAAGGGTTCTAAGCTGTTAAATTCAATTTGTGTATAGTAATGCAAAATTAGATGTAATTAGTTTCAATATTAATCTTTTTCTAGGTTTCAGGTACTTTTCTTCAATGAAAAGAATGTCCACTTTTAGTGGAGTTGCAGGGAGAAAAACAAGGGGGATAAAAGGAAATAGGAAAAGAGAGAAAATGAGAGAGAGAGAAAGTGGCATCTTATATAATATATATGCTTTACCAGGAAGAAAAAAAAAAGAAAAAAACCTCAAAATTCTCAAATCATCCTATCATTAATACCAGCAAGCCTGACATTAAACACTTCTTTTGTGCTCTGCACTCACAATACTTCTTGAATAGCTTAAAGTTTGACAAGTTGTTCTTTATTCTTGAACAAGAACATATATAGAGCCAATATTTTGCCTTATAAAAATTTGTTTAAGAATCAGTTTCCAGGAACACCATGTCTCTCAAATCAGGAAACACTTGTATATGACAGAAACTTATTGAAGTTCTATGAAGTTTCATAGAATAAAAATCATTTTATATATTCAAATATACATGCAAATGACCTAGTTGGAAGTGATGCAAACAAATCCAGAAGTTACATACATTTTGTCCAACAAATACATGCGTTACTCCATTATTTTACTTATTTATTTTTTTAACAGGGACAGAGATAGAGTCAGAGAGAGGGACAGACAGGGACAGAGAGATAGGAAGGGAGAGAGATATGAAGTATCAGTTCTTTGTTGCAGCACCTTAGCTGTTCATTGATTGCTTTCTTTTATGTGCCTTGACTGGGGGGCTACAGCAGAGTGAGTAACCCCTTGTTCAGCCTGTGACCTTTGGCTTTAAGCAGTGACATTTAGATTCAAGCCAGCGACCATGGGGTCATGTCTATGGTACCATCCTCAAACCAGCGGCCGCTCGCTCAAGCTGGTGAGCCTCCATTCAAACCAGTTGAGCCTGTGCTCAAGCCAGTGACCTCAGGGTTTTGAACTTGGGTCCTCCGCATCCCAGTTTGACGCTCTATCCACTGCCCCACCACCTGGTCAGGTAATTACTCCATTATTTCTAAATTGTAAACACCCAATCTGGTCAGGTCATTTAATATGAATTAACTCTTTAAAAAGTTAAATAAAAATGAAAACACTAGCCTGACCTGTGGTGGTGCAGTGGATAAAGCATCAATCTGGAAATGTTGAGGTTGCCAGTTCAAACCCCTGGGCTTGCCTGGTCAAGGCATATACTGGAGTTGATGCTTCCTGCTCCTCCCTCTGTCCTCTCTCTCACTCTCTCTCTCTCTCCTTTCTAAAATGAATATATAAAAAATATTTTAAAAAAACAATGACAAAAACAAAAAAATACTAGATACAAGGATGAAAAGTAGTTTTTACCCTATATATAGGCACCAAATTACTGTTAATGACTTCTAAGAATTTTTATTGGAAAAGATTAAGAAACTATGCTTTATATAAGTAAAGAAAACTTGGATTGAAAATATTACCCATTGGTACAAAATAGGAAGTAATATGTATTTTGT
This sequence comes from Saccopteryx leptura, assembly GCF_036850995.1. Classification (NCBI taxonomy): domain Eukaryota; kingdom Metazoa; phylum Chordata; class Mammalia; order Chiroptera; family Emballonuridae; genus Saccopteryx; species Saccopteryx leptura. The sequence goes on along the minus strand of NC_089516.1, from coordinate 91,813,697 downwards.
ATTTATCAACTCTGTTAGAAAATAATATATATGAATCAAAAACATTCATTCAAACATACCACAGAATAGAATTTTGTCCCAATGTCTTTTTTGTCCAATTATTATTCTAAATGTAAGACTAATAGTAAATTGTCAAACAATAGTTATTATATTTCCAATGCAAGCAAGTATCACATAAAGGAAGTATTTTCTATAAAATATAAAACAAGAATGTGCTTGATAAACTACCAAATAAATTTATACTTATCAACCTCTGGCCCTTCAAATTACAGTTTAGTATTTCTATTGGGTTATTTCCATTATTTCCTTATGATTCCTTTCTGATATACATTATTATTTCATGTTAATGAAAAATGATTTGTCTTCTGTATTAATTTTATGAGTCTCAATTCTCTACTTTCTATTACTTTTACTTGTTAAATTGAACAGGAATTTAAAATTCAAATGTTGAGAAGCAATATGGTTATTATATTGCTTGAATTAAAAAGGATGCAAGATAATAACTGTTAAATTCTTAATATTGTCATCTAGAATAATACTGCTCGATTACTTTGCTGCTTTTTCTGAGGTGGCCACAAATATAATCCATTTTATGCACATTTTTCAATCATTTTAGTAAACAAGAAATTGGATTTAATCATCAAGAAGCTATCTTTCTCTTTAGAGGTAATAAATTATTGGAAAATGTCAGTTGCAATACTTTTTTTCCACTGTGTAAGTTGACCTGTGAGGGGACGAACTACAGTAACTGTGCCAACTTGTTAAAAAAAAAAAGAGAATATTTTGTTTAACTTTTAAATAAGCTTCTAAGATGTAACTTTAGTTATATAATATATATCAAAAGAAACATAAGCTGGACATAAAATTGTTTCATAAAGCATATTTTTATAAACTTATGCTTCATATTTAAAGACAAAGCTGCATATATGCTATGGAATACCCTATAAGACCAGTTGATGAAAACTTGTCTTAAATTACTTAAAGCTACTTTGTATGCATTCTATTTAAACTATTTTTTTGCATCTCTTTAAAAGAACTTATACAATAAGAAATTATGACATATTGCTATTTAGGACAACATGAATTGACGTTGAGAACATTTTACTAAGTGTAATAATTAAAACAGAAAAATCTAAGAAATATATGATTTCACACATAGGTGGGACATAAAACTGAGACTCATGGACATAGCTAAAAGTAAGGTGCTTACCAGGGGAGGGTTTTGGTGTGAAGGGAATAAAGAAGGACAAATATGTGGTGATGGAAAATGATCTGACTTTGGGAGATGAGTACAGAACATAATCAAAAATTCAAATGCTATGGAAATGTTCACCTGAAACCTATGTACTCTTTTTTGGATGTTTTCTTTCTTTTTTTTTTTAAGTGAGAGGATGGGAGATAGTGAGACAGACTACTGCATGTGCTCTAACTGAGATCCACCATGCAACCCTTGTCTGGGGATGATGCTCGAATCAACCAAGTTATTTTTAATGCCTGAGACTGACCTGTTCAGACCAACCAAGCTTTCTTCAGCTCCCTATGTTGACGATTGAAACAATCAAACCACTGGCTGCAAAAGTGGAATAGGGAGAGAAGAGCGAGAGGGAAAAAGAAAGAAGCAGGAGGTTTATTTTCTTCTCTACACTGACTGAGAATTAAACCTGAGATGGCCATTCGCTGGGCTGACGATCTATCCACTGATTCAACAGACCAGGGACAGATTTTTCACATATTAAATATAAATTGGGGGCCCTGGCCAGTTGGCTCAGTGGTAGAGCGTCGGCCTAGCGTGCGGAGGACCTGGGTTCGATTCCCGGCCAGGGCACACAGGAGAAGCGCCCATTTGCTTCTCCACCCCTCCGCCGCACTTTCCTCTCTGTCTCTCTCTTCCCCTCCCGCAGCCAAGGCTCCATTGGAGCAAAGATGGCCCGGGCGCTGGGGATGGCTCTGTAGCCTCTGCCTCAGGCGCTAGAGTGGCTCTGGTCACAACATGGCGACGCCCAGGATGGGCAGAGCATCGCCCCCTGGTGGGCAGAGCGTAGCCCCTGGTGGGCGTGCCGGGCGGATCCCGGTCGGGCGCATGCGGGAGTCTGTCAGACTGTCTCTCCCTGTTTCCAGCTTCAGAAAAATGAAAAAAAAAAAAATATATATATATATAAATTGGGACTGCAGCATTGTGATGAGCATATGAGATATGGAGTCAAAACATTCATTTTCTTTTCAACTTTGAGATTTTTAACTTTTTTTTAAATATATGGGGTAATATTGGTTTAAAAATTATATACATTTTAATTGCACAATTCTATAATTCATCATCTTTATATTATATTGTGTGTTCACCACCGAAAGTCAACTTTCCTTTCATAACCATTTAATCCCCCTTTACCCATTTCAACCACCCCCACATGCTTTCCCTTTGATAATCACCTTACTATTGTCTATATTTGATTTTCTTTTATATTTGCTTAATCTCTACATCTTTCTCTCCTAACTTGCCAACCCCCCCACCCATTTGACAGTTGTCAGTCTCTTCCCAGTATCTCATAAGTCTGTTTCTATTTTGTTTGTTAGTTTATTTTATTTATTAGATTCCACATATAAGTGAAATCATATGATAATTATTTTTCTCTGATTGGGTTATTTCCCTTAGCAGAATTCTATCTGGATCCATCCATGCTATTGCAAAAGGTAAGATTTCTTTCCTTTTTTAGTGCTAAATAGTAATCCATTGTGTAAATGTACCACAGCTTTTTCATCTACTCATCTACTGATGGGCACTAGGGCTGCTTTCATATCTTGGCTATTATAAATAATGCTGCAATAAGCATATGGGAGAATATATTCTTTTGAATTAACATTTTGGATTCCTTGGGATATATTCTCAGAAGTGTAATTGCTGGGACATAAAACAATTTTATTTTTAACATTTTGAGGAAACTCTATAATGTTTTCCACAGTGGACACAGCTATATGCATTCCCACCAACAGTGTATTCGAGTTTTCTTTTTTCCACATCTTCGCCAACACTTGTTAATTATTGATTTAATGATGATAACCATTCTGACAGGTGTGAGATGATATTTATTTTAATTTTAATTTGTATTTCTCTGATGATTAGTGATATTCAGCATTTCTTCATATTATTAGCCACTTTTATGTCCTCTTTGAAGAAGTGTTTGTTCAGGATCTCTACCCATTTTTAAATTAGATTGTGCTGGGGCTGAAGTTGATATTGAATTATATAAATTCTTTACAAATTTTGAATATTAATCCCTTATCAACTATATTATTGGTGAAAATGTTCTACCATTCAGTAGTTTTCCTTTTTATTTTGTTGATGTTCTTGGCTTTAAAAAAATAGCTTCATGATGTCCTATTTATTTCTTTGTTTCTTTTTTTTCCTTACTCAAAGAGCTCTATCAGAAAAATCTTCTTTCAGAAAATGTATGACATTTTACTGCTTATAATTTCTTCTAGAATTTTTTTAGTCTTAAATTTAAGTTTTTAATTCACTTTGAGTTTATTCTAAGGTATGGTATAAGAAGGTGTTCTAGCCTGACCATATGGTGGCACAGTGGATAGAGAGTTGGCCTGAGATACAGAAACAAGACAGGGATGCCTGCTTTTATCACTTTTACTCAACTTTGTACTGGATGTCCTAGCCAAGACAATAAAAAAAATAAAGGTGTGACAGGTGTGAGATGATATTTTATTCCAAATTGGAAAGGAACAAGTAAAACTGTAATTATTCTTGGATGACGTGATACTATATATAGAAACTTTATATCTGATAAATTGCTTGCCTCCATTTCATTTAGCTATTTATCTGGAGATTTTTTTGTTCTTTCATTTGGAAAATGTTTCTTTGTCTCTCAATTTTAGCTGCTTTTTGTACTTGTTTCTATGTTTAAGTAAATTTGCTATGTATCCCAGTCTTGGCAAGGAGGTATTTATGCAGTGGGTGTCCTGTAGGACCCAGTGGCACAGTCTTTTTGATCACCTGACCTGGGTGCTCTAGAAATGTCTTTTTGTGTGTTATGTGAGCCCTCCTGTGGTAATAGAGACTTGATTGCTATTAGTTCATTCATGCATGAGGTCGACCTTTAGCCTTGCTGACTGTGAAGATCAATATCGACCACAGTGTATGAGCTTCTGTGTAGATAATGACCACATAAAACATAATTCATATCAGCAGGGTATTGTGACTGCCTAGATCTTCCTTTGGATATGCTGCTTGGAAGCTAATTGGATACTGCTCTGATGTTGACTGAAGCTGACAACTGGGTATGTTTGAACTGGGGTCTCTTAAGAGGGCCTCTGGTACAGGCCAATATCAGAAACTGCCTGACTGGCCCGGGAAAACCTATTTAATGCTGCAAAGCAATCCACAGTGTGTCCTGCTTCTGTTGAGCCTTTATGTACGTGAGAATGATTAAGATTTTTACCAAGGACAGCTTCCATCAACACCATGCTTAGGGATAGGTCAAGAAAAGACCCAAGTCACCCTGAGATCTGCTTCTGTCTGCCTCTGCTTTTTGGCTTGTTAAAGTCAGTCACTGGAAAAAATGTTTGACATACTTTGGTTTTAGAATGTAGGTTTTTAGTGAATCACCAGGTAAAAGAGAGTAGTGTCCACCAGATTGATAGAGGTTCAAACTTAGCACCAGTGCTGGCTCTGAGACTCCTCTGCAAGAGTCCCAACATATTCTAAGTCCAGTTACCCCTTTCTGAGTGGCTACATAAATTTGTTTTGGGGTCTCAGGGTGAGACCAGCAGTATATAAGGCTCAAAGAGACCAAGATTTGGCTGTGTATAAGTAAAAGCTCTTTACTGGTAACATATGAAGGAGAAAAAATGGCCCCTGTTCTAGAGCCCCACATCCCATTCTGTCCCAGATTCTGTCTGGAGCCTGAGCTCAACAAGGCTGACCACAAGCAGTTTGGAGGATAAGGCTGCAAGGAGCCCCGAAAGTGAAGTTAGCAGATTCCCCATGAGAGGAAGGTGCTAGTCAGGTCACAGGAAAATGGGGTAATAACCCTACCTCAAAGCCACACAACTCAGGAACTGAAACTCCCCTAGTCTTCCCAGAACTTTACACCACATCCCAGGCAGCTGACTCTTCAGCAGGATGAAATCTCCCCAAGGAAGGGCAGCAAGTAATCTAGAGTTTGAGGTTATCGTATTCTCCCAGGCTGATTCTATAAGGACGTGAATGTTCCACTCAAGAAAGATGGACTTTGTAGTGTGGGAGAGATATTTAGCAGAGGGGATTCTGGTGTCTGTCTGTTCAGCTCCCCAGAGTCACAAACCCCAGTCTCTCTTTACACAATTCTAGTACACTTTGCCTTCCAACCCCCAGAGCCCAGGTGAGTGGCTATATAGGAGATTTTCTGTGTTGGCTTTTTATAAAGGTGCTTGTGTGTCTCTTTTATCGCCCTAGGGGACAGATCTTAGCTGATTTTCACAGGCAAATGTTATATAGGCACATTTCCTGGCTCTGTTTTTCTGGTCTAGGGATACCACAATCTTCAGGGGAAACATTTGCAGCTGAGATATCCTTACAGAATCTCAGCCACCGCTTAGGGAAATGAGGTCAGTCCTTTTTGAGTGTCCACCCTCCCTACTAGTTTTGATGTGGCTTTTTCAATAACTGTTTGGTTATAAGAGTTTTGATCAACTAGACTTCTGCTGTTTATTCAAGGTGATTATTATATACTTCAGTTGTAATTCCAGTTTTGTCTTAGAAGGATGAGAAAATACTTTTACCTACTCCATTGTCAACTTGGATCTTCTAGAGTCTAGAGGTCTCAAACTCGCGGCCCGCCGAACAATTTTTTGCGGCCCGCAGACTAATCCACGAACTACAGTTTCTGGTCATTTTGTGACACTGAAAAGTGTTGCGTAACAGTTGCCTTTTGTAGACCTAGTGCAGCCCGCCGAAAGGCCGTGATTTTGCTCTGCGGCCCACATGCTGAGTTGAGTTTGAGACCCCTGCCGGGACTACTCATTTTGAAGCCTATATCAACCACCTTTTAATTTTGTTATCTTGATTATCTAATTTTTCTATACCTCTGTTTTTATATCTATAAGATAATATTTACCTCATATGATTATTTAGTAGGTGGAAAAATGTACATAGAAAACAGTTAATATATGATTAAATATTATTCTTTTTACTTTTTTGGCTACTTAATTATGATTATTACATGTTTTATTTAATATCCATATTTCACTTTCTTTTGATAATTTTCTCTTAATATTTTTTCCTCACTGAACTGTCCTATGAAACACTTTGGTGTTTTACACTTTATTGTTGCTGCAGCCATAGAAGGACACTGTTTAAATCTTTCAAGAAATTACTTGCAGTTTAGCTACAACTAAGATTTCTGCTATATGGAAAGACATTGAAGAATTATTATTACTGAGTGAAATAGGGTCTTTCTCAGGAGCTGCACTCTACCTTGTGTCTTGGCTAGCAAGTCAAGAACTACAAATATCTCTCAGCAGAACTCCATTCAGGACATCTTATACTGTGGATATAAAATACTTAGGAGTGTGGATTTTTAGAGTGCTTAATCAATTAAAAATGATCATAAGTCTAGATAAAGAGAAGAGTTTATTGATTTTGAGGTAGTTTCTCAGGATAAAAATTTAACACCTGACAAGGCCTCAAGTTGATGGAGCAAACTAAGAGCTAAACTAGTGTCTAGATCAAAGAAAGCGATGTCTCATGCTTAGTAAAGTAGAATTGTCTGAATTGCTCTAGCAAGTAGTAAAGAAACAACTACAGAGGCTAAGCGAGATAGACATGTTGAAATATAATGTGAAGCCAAAAGACCAAACAGAGCAGTATATTTCATTAGTGTACCCAGAGAACATACAACTAACTGAAATCATCTGAAATATGCTGGTAAACAGGCACTAGCATCACAATGCACTTCAGTGATGGCTCTTCTTTGTAAGCCAGGGTTTAATGTAAGAGAGACAGTTACAAAACTGAGCTCATTAATACTCATTTACATGTTCTATCTCTGTCTTTCATGCCCAAGTTAAGGAGGTACAGTGTCGGTACTTAACCATGAAAAACTAAAAAGACAAAATTACTGTAATGACCAACTGACCTGAAGAGTTTTAGAGGTGGTTAAAGAACATGACATCACTATATATAATAAGAATGTAGCTTAATATATATTCCAAAAATGGTAAGACAAAATGAGCTAAACACTGATGGTTTTTACCCCAATAAAATGTATTGATTTCTGATGAATTTTAAAAACTGAGTCTTTTTGCAGGCCTGGAACCAGTAAGTTAAATGGGTTCCAGATCCTCAAGAAGAAAGATCCTAAAACAGTATGCCAAGTTTATACTGTAGCAATTCTATCACAATTACACCAGTCTTTTGAACCAACAGTCATTTACTCAGACTACTGTACACCAAGCAAGGTGGAATAGCCTGCTATTTCAAAAACTTTTTGGGACCTGAATTGACATTGATACTGAGAGACCTGAAATTTGACATTGCTCTTTGTGAGAGTGGGAAAATATAAGGATCATGTAATAAATGCACATCTTGCTAAAATTTAAATAACAATGTCCATCCTGGGTTCAAAGGTCTTTGGGACCACACAGGGGCCATTTTCATACCTTAAATGTATGACAACTTGGAAGTTGATATGAACCACCCATTGGTTTGCTGGCCTGTTGAGTAAAAGCTCTCACAGCAGAGAAGGCCAAATGGATGCCTGTGAGGCTGACCAAAGTAATGAACACAAAATAGTAATGCTAATGCAGAAGTGCACAAGGTTTTTTGCCTCACTCGAAGATTTCTGGAACACCTGGATGGTGCTCACTATCATGTTCTGATTACTGGTCTTTTTCCTAAATAATAATTTATTGACTATTACAAGGTCAACCAAACAGTAACTCCAAATCACAGCTGCCATGCCAAATATAGTACCTTTTGCTAGAGAAGATAAATTCAGCCTCAGGTACAGAGTGTGAATCTATTGATTTGGCAAGTGCGTGTTTTTTTTACACCAGTCATGAAAGAAATAAGAAATAAGTCATAATCATATAAACAGATAAAATATACATTTAAAGCTTCTTAGGGCTTTGTTAACATCCTCAACTTCTGTCATGAAGTCTGAATATATCTGGGGCATTTTATATGCTGTACAACATTATACTTATCTGTTACACTAATGACATCATGCTGAGGGAAAAGGTAAACAAGTGATTTTTTTCTAGTTTGACTTCAACCAGGGACCAAGGATAATGAAGTAATTAACAATGATGACCATTTCTGAGCAATTTGGCATATCTCTAACAGGAAACCTTTTCTCTGAAACTCCCTTTTGGTTTGGACAAGATTCTCGCATATCTTTATTATTCTCTGAGATCTTCTTTCTCAGTCTTGTGTTCTCTTTCCTTTCACAGGTGTTACATTTATATTGTAGTCTGAAGGCTTTCCCTGATAAATTTGGCTTCCTCCCATTTTCATGTTCACAAGCATTACCCCCTAAATAATTCTCTTGTATTTATCTGCTTCAACATCTTCTCAGTTCATTCAATATTCACAGCTGCCATTCTTCTTCACCTTTCCCTTGTTCTATTTGTACTTTCTTCTTTATCTCTACATTTGATTTTATTTCTGTGAAAAGACATGAGTCATATTTGTCCAGTCATATTTAATGAATACCTATCATAGGCCTAGGCATAGCCCAATGCCTTGGATTTTTTTTTAATGCAGTGAATTATCTACAAAGCACCAAATTTATCTTAGAGAAAGTGACAGTGAAATGAAAAACATTTTATCTAGTGTTAAACTCTTTACTTTTCTTAAAGAAGTGCATGTTTGAAAATGAAGACATGTCTGAGCTACACACTAACTTTGATGGAATTAATCTGGATTTATTGTGAGGAGAAGCAACAGCAAAAGCCCCATATGGTCCATCACTATCCCTAACTAGCTCCTAAATAGTATGGTCTATTGATATAATGAAGTCTCTAATTTACCAGTACCAAATTAATTGATTATATAACTAAAAAGATTATTCTGCCTTTTTACATCTTGAAAAAATATTGAGAAATAAAACTCATTAAATCAACATTCTAAGAGCAATTTTCACAGAAATTGTTGTGATTTTCTCTGAGAAAAAGTCTTCCTGAGAGAGCACAATATAATATACAGCAACATCTGGCAATTTTTATAGTCTCTCAGATGACTTTAACTTGACACTATTCAAAGGAATGAAAAATGGAAGGTATCACTTAAATACCAGCTAGAGGTCAGTTCATTCCAAAATTGTAGGTATAACCACACATTTGTTGTGGAGTGCAGGTCTGGTGGGAGGATAGGTATGAAAATATATAAGCTCAATGGAGAGCTGTTGGTATGAGAGTCTAGAAATGACTACTTCATAAACCCTGGAGGTAGTAGATATGTTTCCTTTAACGGAAACATTCTTTATTGCTCCCACAAATATTGACACTTCTTATTTGTTATAAAGTAGCCAATGTCCTTCTTTTCCCACTTTATCATTTTTGTTAATACCACATTTATTTCTCCAGATTTTCAAGCCTGACACTCTAGACCTATATATGACTGCTTTTTTTTCCTACTTCCCATGTCTAACTAGAAATATGAAAATCTCTGATTTACAAAGACCTAATATATCACTTCATAGTCATGGAAAAAAACCTCATATTTCTAACTATAAAGTAATAGTGGCAAAGGCCAAAACATGATAATATTTCACTAAGTGAATGAACAAAATTTAGAAGCTTACCTTGATCTATAGTAATTCAGATTATTGTTTTTAAAATTAAAAAAATGAAATAGTACAAGAAATCACTGCAAAGACATTTCTGAGAAACTTCTCTTACATTGAACTTAATTCAAATGTCTTGGAGAAATAAAAAACTTGTTAAAAGAATATTAACCAGGAAAATTAAAATTTTTATTCCAACTATCCTGGATTTTTACTTCAACAGAAACAGCTGTATAAAAAATAACCTATGGCTTTCATACTGAATGCTTGATTTTACTTTAAGGGCTAGGTTGAAACTTAAATGTTCAAAGCTGCAATGAGTGTACATGAATACAAATTTTTTTATTTCTAGTAATTCAAGACAAAAATTCTGTCAATCCTAAATTTTCCTATAGTAGACACCATATCTTAACTCACTAACTCATTATATTTGATTTAGTCATTTTTTAACAAAATTCCAATATTTTTGCAAGCTCTATCTGGATAAAGCCTCAGGTTTTTAATGTAAAATCCAGCTTTTGGGGGTTTGTTACCCTTCCCAATGGGCATACTCTGCAGTGGTTTTTTCTTAGGATAGCAAAGTAGAACAAAATAAATCTTATATAGCCTGACCAGGTGGTGGCTCAGTGCATAGAGAGTAAAACTGGGACAAAGAGGAACGAGGTTGAAAATCTCAAGGTCGCCAGATTGAGTGCAGGCTCATCCAGTTTTAGCACAGCTCACCAGCTTGAACTCAAGGTTGCTGCCTTGAACAAGGGGTCACTTTCTCTGCAGTGCCCCCCCCATCAAGGCACATATGAGAAAGTAATAAATGAACAACTAAGGTGCTGCAATGAAGAATTGATGCTTCTCATCTCTCTCCCTTTCTGTCTGTCTGTCCTTATCTATCCCTCTCTCTGTCTCTGTCACTAAATAAATTAATTAAATAAAAATAAATATAAATAAATAAATAAACTTTATATATTCTCAGGGGTTTAGGAAAGAAACATTTGATGTTGTATCCATACTCACTGTATTGTCTTTAGTTTACGTTAGCCCACGTGTTTCTAACTTGCTCTCGGACAAGATACTAGTTGTTTTGTCTATCCATTTGATCATTTTGGTGTGCTTTAGTGATCAAGGACTCTTTATCTGTTTTGTTGTTGTTGTTATGCAGAAAATTAAAGTTTAAAGCCTGCCTGTTATTCTATGAACCCAGACCGTTTTCTTCACTTTAGCTAACCTACTGCATCTGTGCAATGTTTGATACAAAACTGTTATCAAGCACAAGTTTACAGAATGCCCATGGTATGAGCAGAAGTATAATAACACATCCAAATATATTTTTTTTATGTTTTACCAATTTTACCTTTGTATCTTTACTTTCACTGATAAATTGTTGCTATTTTATGTTTTTAACCTTGAAGAGTAATCAAGGAAATTCACAGCTGCAATCCTGCCTTATTCTCTTTCTCCTTTTCTTTCTCTCACTCTCTTTATGCTCTTTCTTTCAGGACCGGAGAAGCAATATGTGCAGTGCATGGACATATTTCTTATTCATATTGTCAGCTGACTATGGTTTACTCTAGTAAAGTTTTAGCACATATTTCTTTTGCACTCAAATTTTGAGCACATTTTTCCTTCTTAGTGGAAGGACTGATGGAGGAAAAAAGAAACAAATGACAAGAATTACTAAAGTAGAGAAATACATCAGGTCTTACATTACTGAGTAAGTTTATAAATCCATACAATTGTATTTAATCATCTTTTTAAAGATTTTATTTATTCATTTTAGAGATTGGAGAAAGAGGGAGGGAGAGAGAGGGGGGGGAGGAGCAGGAAGCATCAACTCCCACATGTGCCTTGACCAGGTAAGCCCAGGATTTTGAACCAGCAACCTCAATGTTCCAGGTTGACACTTTATCCACTGTGCCACCACAGGTTAGGAATTAGTATCTTTTAATTGATTCTTGTGGTTCTATTTCTATATTTTAAGTCAGTCTTTCATGGTCTGATCCTAGTCCCATAACTAATAAAGGAGTGCATTTGGATGAGTTATTTTACCTTTCCATACCTCAATTTCCCATTTGTAAAAAAAGGGATATTAATGGTATCTGCCTCATAAGGTTGTTGCAAGGGTGACTTGAGTCAAAGTATTTAACATAAATTAATATATTTAGAGCACTGCATACCCATATAGCAAACATTAGATAAATATCAGCCTTGTAAGGTAAAAATTGGTGTGTATGTATTTATATATATGTTATGATGATTAGAAACTGAGAAATAATTTAAAACTAACATATAAAAATAGCCAAACTTAAAGTGCTAATTTACTCATTTAAAATGACTATTTTAATTTCTAATTGGATCAGGGCTTTTCTTTCTGATTAATAAAAGGAATCGAGGATTGTCGGGATAGAGCAGGCATGACAAGATCACTAAAGCAGAGAAGGGAAAAGGGGCATAGAATACAGAATTAGAAAGTGGGATGTCTTAAAGTCATGCTTTTATAAATTTATAAAAGACAGGCAGTATTAATTAACTAATTTAAAATGATAGTTCAAAACTATTAGTTATTATAAAAAAACAAGTTCAAAGAGGAAAGTATCAAGTTTTAGTTTATCACTATAATATCAATGGGTCAAAGCACACCATAATATACAGAATGACAAAATATATTTTAGTTTAGAAACCTAACATAGAAATTTTGATATTGTTTTTCTCTGTAATAACAACAAAATTTCATAATGTTGAATTATTTTACAAAATCCAGTAGTACGGTATTATAAAAATACTTTATTATCTATAATTTATTATATCTGCTTGAATAAATACTTATTTTAGAAATACATTTTTAATTAGAGAATAAACTGTGCAAAACAAAAACAGCAAATTTAAGTGTATTTGTAATTAAAATAACATCATACATGAAAGAAGAGAGTAGCTAAAATTATCAGTGCTAATTATAATAACAAACTATAGACAAATTTAATTCAAATTTTTTGAGTTGAGTATGGCTTTTAATCGAAGTAGTATTCTTGGATCATAAAGTACTTGGATCAGAGTACTAATGGAAGAGCAGTACTCTTCCAGATCATAAATATTTTCTTTAGAATCGTTTAATCAACTCTGAGATACTAAGAGAAATACAGTTATTTTTCTTTCTTTGACAAGTTGAATTACAGATGGTTTTTGAGTTAGGTGACAGGGAATTGGGTAGTTACCAATGTCTTAAAACACACAAGTACCATAATCAGTTAAAGGCAAAGCCTTTCCAAAAATAGTGTGAACTTCAAAGGATAAACAAGAAACCTTGTATTGAGCAACTTGAAGATAGGTGTGAGCAAAGTATCTTTCAGAAACTGCCTGGGATTTATATGGGCAAATGAAAAATAGACCATGTATCAGAGATGAACTTTTGCTTTCAGTAAACATTTTCAAGTGTAAATTTTCTTTACTTTGACCCTGCCTCCACAATCTCTGTCAACCTCAGATATAGTTGTGTTCCATATTCTAATTACACATTCCGCTCTAATTGAAGTTCATTAACACTTTATTGATACTGCCCTTGCAATAGTCAGCAACTATTCTACCTAAAATTGGTTTGCACTTTTATATCTTTGCTCCAGTAATTTTTATCCGTTTTCACAGTCATGAGGTCTTCTAATAAACCAAAGAGCTCAAACATGTAAAGCCAAGAAAAGAAATAATGAGGAAAATAAGTAGCTACCATCAAGTACTGTAGTTTCCTAACAAATTATCCTTGAGTTTGTCAGCAACTATTTTATATGATCTGAAATATTAGATGTTTTTTACAAACTATAGAAATGGTCCCTGAAAGTATAGTCTTTAGATGTTTTTTATAAGCCTGTTTTAAGTAGTCTTCTTTTCTTTCTAGTAAATATCAATTAAAAATCTCCAAGAGAAACTTAATTCTAAAACCTTCTTACTTAAACTTGCATTGCTCTTTCACAGAGTTCTCAAAATCATAATTTATATGAGTTTATTTATTTTAAAATTTTAAGCTATCATATTAATTATATCTCATTAACAACATATTTTCATTCAGAGTCTTAAAATACTGTTCTTGTTATTGGTTTAAATTTCACTTTTTCTTATTCCCTTTGAACTCCCCCACATAATCTAATTCTGTAAAACCACCTTGAACAATATATGGTTCACCATATGTCATCATCTGCTCTGATAATCCAAGACCATTGGTGGACAATGTGATTACTCAGAAAAATTAAGTCATTATTATAAAAAGATATCTGAATATCTGATAACATATGGAGCAAATTTTCCATATTCTAGGAATTCATAATATTATTCATTAAATCTATGAAGCTTTAAATATGATCAAATACATATTGTACCTATATAAAACCAAAAGAACAGTTGAAGTCATAAAAAGACAGGTGGTTCAGTTTACCATAGACTATGCCAATGACATTCAAGTAATCAGGTTATCTTTACCACCTCCTTTAGCTCTTCAGAGAGATAATATAAAGTGGGAGAACATGTTTTAAGTTAAATTTGGAAATATTTCATTCTTAGTAGATGCAGACTTAGCAATGTTAGTTTAAACAAAGACATTTTTAAAACTTCCACATTTCTAAAATGATTTGAGAAATTTCTAAAGTGTTTATTTAAAACTCTAGAAATTCATAATTGGGTACTATTTCAAATAAGACAAGTTTATATTTCTATTTTCCATAGTGCTTCAATCTGGGGTTTTAGATTCCAAGCCTGTGCTGCTAGTAACTATGTGGTTGATCTGACAGGGATTACATACTAAACTTAACAAGCTCAGAGAAGGCCTTCATGGTGGGTCTTATAAACTCAGAGAGTAAAAATAACCACAGAAGATGGTCTGAAATTAAAGCTTCTGTTTTATTTTTTATTTTTAATTGAATTTATTAGAGTGACATAAGTTAATAAAATTATATAGGTTTTATATTATTACATAAAGACACATGGAACCCCATGCTCATCACAGTATTACTAACTATGGTCAAGACATGGAAATAACCAGTGTCCCTTGATAAAGAATTGGATAAAGAAGATGTGGTACATATAGACTATGAAATACTACTCAGCCATAGAAATGATGACATATTGACATTTATGACAACATGGATGGACTTTGAGAACATTATACTGAGTGAAATAAATCAATCAGTTTAAATTTTCTCTCTGTCAGAATCAGTCACATAGATTAAACAATTTTTTAGATCTCTTATAATTCTAACTCTTCCTTGAATCTGGAGTTCAAGGAAACAATTTTATTGGCTCAATATCTTATGTCATCATCTGGTTAAATGTAAACAAGATTGTTTGGAAAATTATTTAATTAAGTAAGTAATTACTCCATTTCATTGTGGTAAAAACATTTAACATGGGATCTACTCTAAAAAGAATTTTAATTGTATTATACAGTATTAGTTTGTATGAGGACAGTATTGCATGTTGGGACTCTAGAAGTTATTCATCTTGCATGAAATTTTATAAATGTTTAATAAACATTCCCCATTTTTCCATTACCCCAGCCAGTGGCAAAGACTATTTGATTTTTTTGCTTTTATGAGTTTGACTACTTTAGATACACTTCATATAAATGAAATCATGCATTATTTCTTTTTCTGTGTTTGGATAATTTTATTTAAAGTAACATATTTAAGGCTCATCCATGTTGTCACAAATGACAAAATTTCATTTTTTAAATAATGATGAATGATATTCCATTTTATGTATATACCACATTTTTATATGAATTTATTTGTTAATAGGTACTAATGTTATTTCTACATTTTGGCTGTAGTGAGTAACACTGCAGTGAAAATGGGAGTGAAGATGTTTCCAGATCTTGCTTTAAATTATTTGTGATAAATGACCAGAAGTGAAATTACTAGATTATATAATTTTGAATTTTTTGAGAAACCTCTAACAGCTTTCCACAGAGGTTGCACCATTCCTTATTTCCACCAACAGTATATAAGTATTCCAACTTGTCCACATGTTTCCCAACATGTGTCTTTTCCTTCTATGGAATAGTTATTCTGTCAGATATGAGATAATATTGTGGTTTTGATTTGCATTTTGCTCATGATTAATAATGTTGAGCATATTTTCCTTTACCTGGTGATCATTTTTATGCCTTTTTTTTTTAAAGACTTTATTTATTTATTCATTTTAGAGAGGAAAGAGAGAGAGAGAGAAACAGAGAGAGAGAAAGAGAAGGGAGAAGCAGGAAGCGTCAACTCCCATATGTGCCTTGACCAGGCAAGCCCAGGGTTTTGAAGCCGCGACCTCAGCGTTCCAGGTAAATGCTTTATCCACTGCGCCACCACAAGTCAGGCTGTATGTCTTTCCTTTTGGGGAAAAGATATATTTTCAGGACCATTGATCATTTATTATTACTTTTTATTTTTTATTTTAACAGCCAATTGTTTGTTATTAATTTTTAGTTCTTAAAACATATTTATTCATGGCCCTGGCCGGTTGGCTCAGCGGTAGAGCGTCGGCCTGGCGTGCAGGAGTCCTGGGTTCGATTCCCGGCCAGGGCACACAGGAGAGGCGCCCATTTGCTTCTCCACCCCTCCCCCTCTCCTTCCTCTCTGTCTCTCTCTTCCCCTCCCACAGCTACTCCCCAGAGGGGCGGAGCATCGCCCCCTGGTGGGCATGCCGGGTGGATCCCGGTCGGGTGCATGCGGGAGTCTGTCTGACTGCCTCCCCGTTTCCAGCTTTGGAAAAATGAAAAAAAAATAAAAATAAAAAATAAATAAATAAAAATAAAAACATATTTATTCAATTTATTAGAGTGACATTGGTTAATAAAATTATAAAGATTTTAGGTGTACAATTTTACAATACATCATCTGTGCATTGCATTGTATATTCACCATGTAAGGTCAAGTTTCCTTCCATAAAAATTTATCCACCTTCACCCTCTTCTATCTCTCCACACCCACCTTTTCCTCTAATAATTACCATACTGTGTCTATGAGTCTTCACCATTTTTACCCAGCCTCTCTAACATGCCCTCCTTTCTGATAGCTGTTGGTCTGTTTCTCTGTAGCTATGAGTCTATATTTTGCTGTTCGCTCATTTTGTTAATAAGATTCCACATATGAGTGAAATCAGGTGGTACTTTTCTTTCTCTGACTGGCTTATTTCACTTAATATAATGTTCTCCAGGTCCATAAATGCTGTCACAAAGGTAAGATTTTCTTCCTTTTTATGGCTGAGAAGTATTCTATTATGTAAATGTAACATAGATTTTGATACATTCATTTGGAGCACTAAGGCTGCTTCCAAATTTTAAATATTGTAAGTAATGCCTTGGTGAACATATGGGTCCATATATTTCTTTGGAGTAGTATTTCAGTAATTCATGATCCTTCGTATAAGAATCACTGAGTCAAAAGGCAGCTCCATTTTTAATTTTTTGAGGTAACTCTATACTACTTTACACAGTGGTTTCACCAATCTGAATTCCCACCAACAGTGCATGAGGGTTCCCTTCCTTTCATATATTCACCAATACTTGTTGCTTATTGATTTATTGATGATAGCCATTCTGATAGATGTGAGGGGATAATTCATCAGGCTTTTAATTTTCCTGATGATTACAGACATTGAGCATTTTTTATATATCAAATAACCATCTGTATTTCCACTTTAGAGCAGTGTTTATTCATGTCCTCTAATTATAAGGTTGAATTATATGAAATTATTTATATTTAGTCTTTGCATAGTTCAAGCTAATACATTAAAACCTTTTTAAAATATCTTGATTTCTATATTTTCTACATACATACAGATTTAAATTATCAACAAGATATTCTAAATATGTAAGGGATTGTCAAAGCATGTTAAACATAGGTATTCAACAACAAGTATAATGTGAGAAAAGAATACTAAAAATATATTTTGTTGTTGCCAAATATTTCTACTCTAGTTTGTCACTGATTTCTTTAGAAGGGTGTGACATGAAGTTTAACTAGTTAATAGATAATTTTAAGTATAACTGCTGTGGTGGAAGTGTGATCTTAACAAAGTTTAATCTTTTTGAATCCTTTTAAAATAACTTTTCTCCTTAGGAACAGAATTCTGTTTCCTTTTGAAATTGAATACTGCATGGATGTCTTAATTTATAAAAGAGTTAAAAGCAGAGCTACTTATTTCAAGCAGATAATGTTATTTCAGAGTAAGGCTTGCACATCTAACACACCCACTACTTCCTTTAGCAACTACTAAGCAGATTTCATAGTATGTGAAACACAGAAAATTTTTATTTTTTTGACTAATATATGGAAAATAACATTAACTAAGTAGTTCTAGATAACATTTTGTCTGTATTTTAAAATATAATTATAAAAACAGTTCTGTAAGGTATTATTACTCTCATTTAAAACATGAAGAAATTGAGGTTTAAAGTTTAATTTTATTGCCTGCTGTTAGACTACTAGTTGATAGTGGAACTGGAATTTTAATTCAATCCAATCTGATTATGTTACGTAGAAGAGAACAACTACAGACTTATTAAGATACGTGTTTAGTCTTATTTAATGTGGTACTAGAGGTTCTAGCCAGAGCAATCAGACAAGACAAAGAAATAAAAGGCATCCATATCAGAAAAGAAGAAGTAAAGGTATCACTTTTTGCAGATGATATGATCCTATACATCGAAAACCCCAAAGAATCCACAAAAAGACTACTAGAAACAATAAGCCAATACAGTAATGTCGCAGGATACAAAATTAACATACAGAAGTCAATAGCCTTTCTATATGCTAACAATGAAACAATTGAGAATGAACTCAAAAGAATAATCCCCTTCACGATTGCAACAAAAAGTAAAATACTTAGGAATAAACATAACAAAGAATGTAAAGGACTTATATAATGAAAACTATAAACCATTGTTAAGGGAAATCGAAAAAGATATAATGAGATGGAAGAATACACCTTGTTCTTGGCTAGGAAGAATAAATATAATCAAGATGGCCATATTACCCAAAGCAATATACAAATTTAATGCAATTCCCATCAAATTCCAATGACTTTTTTAAAGAAATAGAGCAAAAAATCATCAGATTTATATGGAACTATAAAAAACCCCAAATAGCCAAAGCAATCCTAAAGAAAAAGAATGAAGCTGGGGCATTACAATACCTGACTTCAAACTATATTATAGGGCCACGACAATCAAAACAGCATGGTATTGGCAGAAAAATAGACACTCAGACCAATGGAACAGAATAGAAAGTCCAGAAATAAAACCACATATATATAGTCAAATAATTTTTGATAAAGGGGCCAACAACACACAATGGAGAAAAGAAAGCCTCTTCAATAAATGGTGCTGGGAAAACTGGAAAGCCACATACAAAAGAATGAAACTGGACTACAGTCTCTCCCCCTGTACAAAAATTAACTCAAAATGGATCAAAGATCTAAACATAAGACCTGAAACAATTAAGTACATAGAAGAAGACATAGGTACTCAACTCATGGACCTGGGTTTTAAAGAGCATTTTATGAATTTGACTCCAAAGGCAAGAGAAGTGAAGGCAAAAATTAATGAATGGGACTACATCAGACTAAGAAGTTTTTGCTCAGCAAGAGAAACTGATAAAAAAATAAACAGAAAGCCAACTAAATGGGAAATGATATTTTCAAACAACAGCTCAGATAAGGGCCTAATATCCAAAATATACAAAGAACTCATAAAACTCAACAACAAACAAACAATCCAATAAAAAAATGGGAAGAGGATATGAATAGACACTTCTCCCAGGAAGAAATACAAATGGCCAACAGATATATGAAAAGATGCTCATCTTCTTTAGCTATTAGAGAAATGCAAATCAAAACGGCAATGAGATACCACCTCACACCTGTCGATTAGCTGTTATTAACAAGACAGGTAATAGCAAATGTTGGAGAGGCTGTGGAGAAAAAGGAACCCTCATCCACTGTTGGTGGGAATGTAAAGTAGTACAACCATTATGGAAGAAAGTATGGTGGTTCCTCAAAAAACTGAAAATAGAACTACCTTATGACCCAGCAATCCCTCTACTGGGTATATACCCCAAAAACTCAGAAACATTGATACGTAAAGACACATGCAGCCCCATGTTTATTGCAGCATTGTTCACAGTGGCCAGGACATGGAAACAACCAAAAAGCCCATCAATAGATGACTGGATAAAGAAGATGTGGCACATATACACTATGGAATACTACTCAGCCATAAGAAATGATGACATCGGAACATTTACAGCAAAATGGTGGGATCTTGATAACATGATACGAAGCGAAATAAGTAAATCAGAAAAAACAGGAACTGTATTATTCCATACGTAGGTGGGACATAATAGTGAAACTAAGAGACATTGATAAGAGTGTGGTGGTTACAGGGGGGGAGGGGGGAATGGGAGAGGGAAAGGGGGTGGGGAGGGGCACAAAGAAAACAAGTAGAAGGTGACAGAGGACAATCTGACTTTGGGTGGTGGGTATGCAACATAATTGAACGACAAGATATATATATATACCAAAAGGTAGTTTATTATTTCATGAATGATTAAGTTATAAGAAAGAGTTGTAAGATATTAATGAAAAAATATTAAATAATACCTGAAAAATAAACAATAAAACTATTATTAAAAAAAAAAAAAAAAAAAAAGAAAAAAAAAAAAGTTCCTGGCCAGTGGTTTCTTTGAAAAGTGCATGCACATCTGGAAAACCCTGGTGATTTCCCCAAGTATTTTCTGAATGTCAGCCACAGTGGGTATCTCTTCTCACTCCTGAAGATGAAAGAATTATTTTTTTTTAAGGAGGAGGGTGAGAGAGATAGAGAATGAGAAGCATCAACTCATAGTTACTTCACTCTAGTTGTGCATTAATTGCTTCTCATATGTGCCTTGATGGGGGTGGGGAATGAGGGATTCAAACCAGAGATGCTGATGTTTTGAACCAGGGACCTTAGCATCCCAGGTTGACACTCTATGCTTAACCACCACAGGTCAGGTTAGAGAATTCTGATTCTCAAAAGAGGAATCCGTGCAAGCAGGAGAATGGACAGTACTATGCTGGGCTGCTAGGTCTCAGGTCTCCAGCTGATAGAAGAGAGAAATTGCCAGATTTTTTGCACATAGCCAGAGACCTGTTTTGTGGGTCTTGGGATGGAATCAAGGTCTCTGTTCTGGCCTTTTAATCCAGTCAGCCTTTCATATTCCCTGTGGCTGTAATGACTTTGGCCTGCATTTCTGTTGAGACAATGCACCCTTGTGGCAAGGCTTTATATTACAGAAGCAGGTTTTACTGCCCAAGTCTACTGGGACATCAGGCTCCCCAGGGATCTCTTTGCAGGAACATTATCCTTTTGGAGAGGAAAAAGTCATGGTCAGCCCTGTGTGAACTCTTGTAGCAAACATTAGCCCACCCGCTTAGTCACACATCCCAGGTATAACATGCAAGAGTCTGTGCGTGAGTTGCTCACTAGAAACAGTGAGGGGTGCTTTGTAAAGCGACATCTTAGACGAGTGGCATTAGGTACCGCCTGTTGTCAAAAACTCATCAAATGACTTTCACTCCTTTCTTGTAAATTATAAATCTCTCTGAGACATTTTAACATTCACTTGAACCTCCCGTGAGGTCGATGCCTTCTTTACATACATAAACACGTATAGTATTGTTGACTGGCTCGATCCCCAGTCTCCCGCCACCTTAGTGTCCTCACCGCCATCAGACATTGTCTGAGAATTGCTGTGGAAGGTGTGTCCTCAGCCGAAGGGGAGAGGCGGGTTCTGTGAGCAGTCAGTCAGAAGTTGGGTACACTCATGTCGTGGGAAGTCTGAGAGAGACCTTTCTAAAGGCACCAGAGTGTTTGCTGAAAATTCTTCAGTGCCTGGTTGAATGAGAATTTTTTTGCTAACACATTGGGGGATGGCAGAGTGCCCTTGCACCGCTACAGGTTCTGAGCCCCCATCACATCACGCATGATAACCCTTTTTGTTGCAGAATGGAAGACTCCTCCACAGCTACCGAGGCACTGGTGGCATCTTCGAAGTTTGCTGGAAAGGCCGAGGGGACAAAGTGGTCGCCAGTGCATCCAACAGCTCTGTAAGCAGCAACTAGGATTTTCTAGGGGTGGAGGGCATGGGGCAGAATGAAGAAAAGTTGGGCAGCTGAGACCCGAGGACTTAGGCTGAGAAACTTGCTCCCATCTCAGCCCCAAGTTTCTCCCCCCAAACTGGACGCCCTGATGATAAAGGCATGATCTTGTGTCCCACAGGTTTCTTGGGTCCCATGAGATGTCTAGTCTTTGAGATTTCCTTGAGCTTAAGTCAGGGCGTGGGAGGTCTGGCTGGGTGTTGTTGAAGCCCCCAAGGTTCTCAAAGCCCAGGTGCTGAGGCTTCAGTTGTCACCTGCTTTTCCACTGGAAGCCTGGGCTGTGACATCTGCTGAGACACTGCAAGTGTGTTAGATCCTGGCTTTGTCCTTGCCCTGGCTCTTTTCCTCCATGCTCTTAATGTTAACTTGGGGTGGGTAGGTCGGATGCTCAGCAAGTGGACGCTGTTTAAGAGCTGCTCTGAACATTCATAACTGCGTACCAATATAACTTTATTTATAAAACAGAATTGGTGGGCCATGTGATTAGGCAAACTCAGCTCAGAAGGTGACTTTGCTTTGTCTTGGAAGATATCAGGGGCTTTCTCTATCTATCTATCTATCTATATCTATCTTTCTATCATCTATCTATCTATCTATCTATCTATCTATCTATCTATCTATCTATCTATCTATCTATCTATCTATCTATCTCTCCTTCCATCACTCCCTCCCGTTGCAGGTGTGTGTTCTAGATCTGTGGAAGTAAACACGCAGCCTGTGGAAAATAGACAAGAATTCTAATGGACCAGCAGTTAGCGTGGTAAGGTTGCGGCACACTCCAGACTTCATCCTATTCACTCCAGAACTGCGTGGGCCTGATGAGCTGGTGTGGACTTTAAAATCCACTCATCCCTGGCCCCAGGAGCCTATACCTTTTCATAGTCCTCATCACAGAGTTTGAAACAGACACACACACACACACACACACACACACACACACACACACACTCATACCAGAGGTAGGGAGTACCTTTCCTACATGAGGCATGCAGCCCGAAAAGCACAAAGACATTGCCTGGATAGTATGAGGTCTGGGTACCGCCCAGACGGGCTCTGATGGCTGAGATGGGAGGGGAAGAAGATATTTGTGCCAAACCAAGAAGAAATGCAAAATGCTCTGATAGATGAAGGGAGAGGAGAAAGCTCCCCTTGGTGTAGTGGGTCTTTTCCCTAATAAATTAGACACTACCAATGCTCTGTCAAAGAATGTTTGGAGACGGGTCCGTACTGTTGAACTGCACGGTTCTGTAATCCAGACACTCTGTTTTCCGGAGCCGTCTCTGTATGGCGGTTGTCCTGTTGGATGGAATCCTGTCCTCTGGGGCCTCTGTCCACGATGAGAGGGGTTGGGTTTGCTCCTTCTCTGAGGTTGCCTGTCTCTCCATCTTTCCCTCCGTTTGGTGTGGTCTTGATTTACAGGAGCTGCAGCCTGAAGATGAGGATTTCAGAACCTTTGTTGGAAAGTATCCTGGTGCCTTCCCCTGCCCCCTGTCCCTCTCCCACCCTCTATATGGTATCATGGGAGGACTCAAGGGCATTTTCAGCGTAGAATAAGTACTTTATGCAAGAAGGCAGGGCAGGGGAGACATTTTACAGGAGAAAAAAAATTACTTATGAAAGAAAGAGACCGGAGTATTTATAGAAAAAGAAAATTATTTTTATGTTAAAGTGATTTTAAAATTTTAAATGGCCATCAGACAGAAGGAGAGCTTTATGTGGTTTTCATAGTTTTAAAAAACATATTGTAGGAATGGTCCAAGGGAGCGATCCCTGTGGCCCCTTGCCACGGAACAGGCAAAGAGGACACCGGGCAGTGGAGGGCAGACCCTGCAGAAGGCAGCGGAATGCTTTTGGTGTGGAGGGAGAAGTCCCTGCTTTTTTAGCTGGAGGCCACAGTGGCATCTCTTGTGTTGCATCTACCTTTGTCGCTGCAGCAGGGAAATGAGGAAAGATTCGCTCTGATCCCGAGCCAATCAGGATGCAAACCATTAAAACAGCTTAGCCCTGTGTCACCTGGTAGTGACACCTCCTTCACAGGGATGGTCATTCCCCTGCCCCAGGAGCAGCTGGAATAGTCCTTGTGCAGCTGATCTACTGGCTCCAGGATCTCACCTTACCAGACAGGGACAGAAATTAATGAGAAAAGAAGGTTGTCCTTCTGTTCAGAAGGTGAGTTACAGGTAGACTGTCACCAATCACTTCCACCATTAGCATCACTTCATTTTCTACCGACAGACTAGGAGTTTTCTTTAATAATCAACATTTTTGCTGTTATTTTTTTTATTAAACATGGCTTTGTGTTCCTACATTAGTTTCCTTTCATTTCATCAGTTTGTACTATCCTAATCTGACACTGATCTCTTTTGAGTGATTAGGAGAAGAACCACCATTCTCCTTAGAGCTGAGTGAGGAACGACACGGCCAGGGTGCTGGAAGCGGGCAGGGTCCAGGCGCCTGAGTTCGGGCTGTAAGATGGATGCTGTCAGAGGGTGCAAATCACAGTCCTTGGGCTAGCTGGTATAGAATATTTGGGTTGCACTTATAATCGGAAGTAGGGGTTTGCTTCTCTTGATGCATCTTTCTCAGCTTGTCACATCAGAAGCAAGACCTTGTTTCTCACTGGCTTTTTTATATAACCATGCTTATAACTGGCATTTCTTTTGAAGTTAGCAGTTTTAGATAAATAGAAGGTTGCTTTTACTTCTTAAAAATAGCATTTGCAGCCTATCTTGTGGTGGTGCAGTGGATAGAGTATTGACCTGAAACGCTGAGGTTGCTGTTTGGAAACCATGGGCTTGTCAGGTCAAGACATAACAGGCAGTCAACAACTAAAGTGAAGCCACTATGAGCTGATAGATCTTGCGCCTCCCACCTCTCCTCTCTCAGTAAGATCAATACATAAAATCTTTAAAATGAAATGAAAGACCTTGGCTGGTTGGCTTAGTGGTAGAGCGTCGGCTTGGTGTGTGGACATCCTGGGTTTGATTCTTGGTCAGGGCACACAGGAGAAACACCCATCTCCTTCTCCACCCCTCGTCTGCTCACTTCACATGTACACACTCTATCTCTCTCTCCCCCTGCTGCAGCCATGGCTCAATTGGAGCAAGTTGTCCTCAGGCACTGAGGATGGCTCTATGGCTTCCATCTCAGGTGCTAAAAAAAGCTCTGTTGCTAAACAATGGAACAATGTCCCAGATGGGCAGAGCATTGCCCCCTAGTGGGCTTGCCAGGTGGATCCCTGTTGGGGCGTATGCGGGAGTCTTTCTTTCTGCCTCCTCTTCTCTCTCTGAATAAAAATAATAATAATAATAATAATAAAAATTAGTATTTACAGTTCATAAACACACCTGTCCTTTGCCCTATCCCTCATTCTCTAGGTAGGATAATTACAATCAGAATACTTTGGTAACATCCTATACTAGGAAAATGTAAGATCCACCTTCTACATTTTTTAAGGTTTTTATTTTTATTTATTTATTTATTTATTTTAAAAATATTAATTATTGTGTTAACATGGTTTCAAGTGTCCCACTCCATGTAGCACCCTCAACCCCTTGCATCTTGCCCCCTTGCCCCATGCAAAGTCTCTTTCCATTCCAACCACGTTTTTTAAATATGGATTTGATCTCGCCTGCTTTCTCCTTGTGGTAATCTCCAGTCTCTTGCGCTCCCACTCCTCTGTCAAGACAGCCAACCCTTGCCTAGCTTCATTTCTTTACCATTCAAGATGAAATTCCATGGTGTGTTGCATCTTCCATTCTCTTTCTTGCTGCCATCTTTAATTCCTTTGTGCCCATGTCCATCTGCTACACCTGTTCTGCAACCCCCGACCCATATCTTCACATATGAGTTGCTCTTTCCCCAAACCTTAAGATTTGAAGAGATGCTCTCTGTGGTCACATGGCACCCCTGGGTACTGGGGTAGGTAGGTGCAGGGTTTTAGCATCCCATGTTAGCGGAGAGTACAGTCCTTCAACCCCCTCCTAATGTCCCCAGGCTTCCATCTCCACTTCAGTTTCTTCACTTTCTATGGACAGTATTATTTAATATATCCCAGGAAAAAGACCGACAGTCATTGCTCCCAGGTACTCATCTGTGAGATTCCCCCTAGCAGCACCCTCTGGTCATGCTCTGACAATGAGTCCCTCCTATCTAAGGCTCCTCTGTGAGCTGAAGTGCTTCCACTCCAGTCTTCTCTATAACTTTATATATATATTTCTCTTCCTCTCCTCTATTGGCTTCTTCTTTACAGAGTAAAAACACTTTCAAGTCCTTCCACAGAAAACTATGCAGCAAAGAGCAGCTGCTGATGACCCAGCCCCTCTCCTGGAGGCCCTCAGTCCAGCCCAAGCTTTCTCCTTCCCTTTGTAGTCACATTTCAGGAAGGAACTGTGTGCACTGCCTCACCTTCAGTTACCCTTCAACCCTCAGTAATGTGCTTTCTGCCTCCCTTCTTCGAAAGGTTACCAATGAATGATTTCTCAGTTAAATTCAATAGACATGTTTTGGCTGACATCTTGTTTAAACTTTATGGGACATTTGAGCTTTGGTACCACTTTATTTTTGAATAATTCTCCTTAATTTCCTTGGTGCTGTTCTCCTAGTTATCTCGCTCTCTTGTTTCTTCTCAGTCTCCTCTGACTAAACGTCCTGAAGTATTGGTTTCCTCCAGGACCCCCTCTCAGCCTCCTGTGTTCCTGTTCTATACCTTCTTTTGGGGGCAGTCTCACCTTTGCTCATGACTTTGGTCATCACTCACTTGGCTGTTATTTTCAAAATCTCTGTGTCCAGGCTAGACTACTCTACTAAACTTCCAAAGGCGCACAAAAAGAAAACATTTCCAAAATAGAACTTAACTCATCATCTCTCCGTTCAGCAAGCCCCATCCCCACCTCGCCTTCCTGGAATGCCCACCACCCTTATTTCAGTGAAGTGCTCTATCAACACCCAAGTTCCCTGGGTAGAACACCTGGGCAGTATTTTAGTATCCTCCTTTTACTTTGCTTCTATGCTTCCAATGAATCAGTCTTATCTCTTGTCTAAAAGTGTCTGGTACTTATTACCTCCTCTTCATATCTATTGTCTCTCCTCTCTAGGTTTTAGATCCTTCTGCTTTCTCCTTTAGAAGGGAATTCTAAAACTCTGTGACTCTGCTGCTGTTAAAACCCAACTTGAAGATGGAGGTTTCTTGAGCTTCCTGCAGGGTAATTTTACTGACTCTTTGCACAGAGGGAAATCCACCTAGAGCCAGTCTGGCTGTGCTGGTCTAGAAGTTCATGTTTTGTTGTCTTCCTCAACAGTAGTGGGAGAAAGAGTTCGGAATGTAGGCTCCTGAATACAACTTCCTTACTGTTATTTTTTCCCCTTTAGTTTCTCAAATATTTTCCTACTTCACATCCTCCCCTCAGCTGTCAGTGTGAACTTCCTTATACTTAATCAGACTCCTTTCCTCCCGTCTCCCACAGGCGACACTTAGCCGAGGACAGAAAGGGGAGATGTGGGCTGTTGGGAATGGGGAGTGTAAGGTGTTGAAACTTTCTGTTGCAATTTTAGAGCTCTGTAATATTGTCCACTGACCCTTGCCCAGTCCATTAGGTGAAGGTCTAAGCTTTCTTCAAGTTTCAGCTCAAGCGTCAGATTTCCCCAGATAGATTGCTGCACTGGCTTTGTGCAGACCACCCCTTGCCCTCCAACAACCACTGTATTTTCCTTGTTCTTTTTACCCACAAGAGCAGGACTCTACCTTTTCTTCTTGATGTTCCCAGAGTCAAGCACATCCTAGATACTTTGTTAAGGCTGGGTGAAAGAACAAATCGAACTTTGCCTTCCTTCCTCCCATCAATGGGAAAAACAAATCAGTCAAAACACCACCTTCTCGGCCCTGGCTGGTTGGCTCAGCGGTAGAGCATTGGCCTGGCGTGCCGGGGACCCGGGTTCGATTCCCGGCCAGGGCACATAGGAGAAGCACCCATTTGCTTCTCCACCCCTCCCCCTCCTTCCTCTCTGTCTCTCTCTTCCCCTCCCGTGTCCGGGGCTCCATTGGAGCAAAGATGGCCTGGGCGCTGGGGATGGCTCCTTGGCCTCTGCCCCAGGTGCTAGAATGGCTCTGGTCGCGGCAGAGCGATGCCCGGAGGGGCAGAGCATCGCCCCCTGGTGGGCAGAGTGTCGCCCCTGGTGGGCGTGCCGGGTGGATCCTGGTCGGGCGCATGCGGGAGTATGTATGACTGTCTCTCCCCGTTTCCAGCTTCGGAAAAATACAAAGAAAAAGAAAAAGAAAAAGAAAACAAAAACAAAAAAACACCATCTTCTCTCATTTAAATATATCAGTCACTTAGATAAAAAATGTTCAAACATTGCGTTTCTTCATCTTCTAAACTCAAGAAGCAAAAAATAAAACAAAACAACCCCCCTTTTCTTCTTAAGTGGCCTGGAATTCACTCCCTGTTGTCCATT